>NW_022060592.1:737774-1475548 GCF_003285725.1 Scaptodrosophila lebanonensis | reverse complement strand
AATTCCAACATATATGGTTTTAAATTCGGTTTGTTGCATTTTAACCTTTTTATATACATTTTAACCTTTTTATACTTTTTCTCTCTTTACTCACGCAGCTTTACCAAATCGTTCTCCTGTATCAGTAGTTATCGTTGGGCCCAATGATGACGTAGACGGCGGCATTAAGCTGTATGTTAGCGCACAAAAATCAATTATAAGTTGGAATTCAATAATATATACATATATAATTCATATGAGGTTCACTTACAAGCCAGAAGAACTTAAATTAGTTAAGCATTTACTTTTAAATTTTTAAATTGATTTAAGTAAATTTTATGTATGTCTAATTAAATATTGGGATTATTAACATTTTTCATTTTTTTTTTCTTTTTTTTTTTCTCCACTGTGCCTGGGGCTACTTAAAGCTCTTTCTTTTTTTGTTTTTAGCAATAGACTACATTAGAGTATCAGAATATGGGGTGGTTCAGTCGCTGGCTGGTATGTAAAACTCGGTACTTATCCCAAATTCCTTCGGTCTGATCAAACTATACCCAAATAAGGGGTGTGGTCAATCTTGGTGCAGATTACGAAGATCCGCTTCCCAAGTGGTTTGGAAACTTCGCATCTGGTCTCGATCGGGGCGTGTTCTGTGGCGGCGTTACACCTGACCAAAAGGCGTCTCCTAATTCTTGGCCGTTCGCCCGTGTTTTGGGGACTGTGCCGTGGTGCGAGTTGCAGCGGTTGGACAGTTGTCCGTGAAGTGGCGAATGTTGTTAAATAAAAATGTTGCCGGAACGGCAGATGTTGCGGACAACTATGGCTATTCCATCCATGGATTCCGGCTCAAACATCGCCAGTTGCCTTGGCCAGTGCTTCTCAAAAAAGCCTGCAAAAACAATTTTACTATTTGTCCTTTCCCCTGACACTCCTACATACCTTTTTCTTTTTTTAAATAATGAACACTTTCACCTATAACCCTCTTTGGGTCAACACTCGTGTAGTTGAGGAATTCCTAGTCGTTGTCAGATTTTCTAAGAAGTTACGTTCCCCGTCACTGACGTCTTGTTGGTTTTTATTTCTTCGACTGACTGAAGCAAAAAGTTCTGCAACCAAGCCTATGTATAGCTGCACGCATAAAAGCTTCTAACGGCATTATCGTGCGATGCTTAGATCAAGGGCTTACAAGGTCAGGCTTCCAATGAAAGCTCGACTTACACGAGGGTGTGTCATGCGTATACCAAATTTATTTTATATATATTTTTATAGCATATTTCCAAAAAAAATGGTTGGTAAACGGATACTACAAACTGGAACGTTAACGTCAAACATTCGCGTAAGAAGAGCTACTATTGCACTCTGCATCTGCAGAAATCGATCGGACTAAAATGTATTTACACGGTAGGCTGAACTAACTTTAAAAGGTGCACTACGCACAACCCCAAGGGATGCCCTAGACACCATTCTAGGAGCACACATACTGCTGGGTAATGACCTCATGCCCTCAGCCACTGACTACTGTACTCCTAAGGAATACCCCCAGACGCCTTGATACATACATCATCATATCCTCTAGGGCTGACTGGAACCTCGGCCTAGCGTGACCAACCAACTCCATCAGAGTGTTTATAGATGAGCTTGACATCCGCGTGTGTGGTGGTTTTTATTGCAAAGAACAATACATCAGAACATCATCCCGCCTCCCGGATCATTGCAGCGTATTTCGGGCAAAAATTCTTAAATATTTTCAAAATATACACCAATATTTATTTTATACTTGCACCTGAAATTTTGGGAGCCTTAGGTGATCCATTAAAAATGTCACATGTACATACAAGTATGTGTAAAATAATCATCGAAACTAAAAAAATTTTTTAAAAAATCTATCGATTGTCCCTCCTTTGGTATTCGAACTCAGCTAAAGGTTGTATAACTGCACATTTACAACACAATTGTGTCTATGGGGGGCCTGTAGCAAGTTCTGGCAAGGGGTTCTTTGTTTGCTTTAGGTTCTCAAGCTTAGGGTATTAATAGTTGGAGTGAAAAGTAACCTGCTTGACCACTACAATGCGCTACTATCGCAAAAATGATTATGGCGCCTTATAGTCCATTCATATTTAGGTAGGCATGTGGCAATTCAGCGCGATACAGCCCTAAGTTTTGTTTTTATAGTTGACGTGTTTCACATCATGTTCAGCATGGGAAAAAATGAATTTCGTTCTCTCACAAAACATTATTTTTTGTTGCGAACGAAACTAAACAAAAGTTGGATAAATATTATGGGGTAATGCTCCTACAGATTACACCGAGAAATATTGTTTTCGAGAGTTTCGTGGTGGCCGAAACTGCACTACTGATGAAGTGCCTAGTAGTAGGCCCATCCGATGCGGTTACTCAGGAAAATGTCAAAAAAATACATGAAATGGTGTTGGCTGACCGAAAAGCGAAACTGCGCCAGCTAGCAGAGGCCACAAGGATTAGTACTGAGCAAAAATGCCATATTTTGGGCGAGATTTTGCATATGAAAAAGGTATTCTGCCGTTGGGTGCCGCGCACGCTGACTTCAGACCAAAAATACGATTGTGGGCACACTTCGAAAGTGTTTGGTTATGTTAGTCCAGAATCGGGCGGACTTTTGGCCTCGATTGGTGACCTTCATCCACTATTACACACCAGAGAGCAGTATGAGTGCCCGGCAAAGGACTGAAGCCAGCACAAGTGCTCCGAAACGGCCGAGGGAGGCTCAATGGGTTGGAAAGGCTATGTCGTCGGTTTTCTGGGATTGTCTTCGTGAACTATCTCGATTATGTCGCATTATTGGAGCGATTGAAGGCCAAAATCGCTGCGAAACCGCCTGACATGAAGCTAAAACAAATTTTGTTTTTGCAAGACAATGCACCGGTACACGAGAGCATCGCAACCATGGCTAAAATCAACGATTTAGGACTCCAAGTGCTTCCTCATGCACCTTATTCACCTGATTTGGCTCCCTCTGCCTATTATCTCTTCCCAAACCTCAAAAGATGGATCATCAATAAAAAATTACTCTCCGCGAGGAGATCATCGATGCTGCAGAGGCGGAAAATTAATTTTCAGAAGGGATCAAATAGTTGGAAAATCGTTGGAATAAGTGTATCGACCTAAAAGGAGACTACATTGAGTAAAAAAATAAAATAAAAAATTAAAACCATTTTTTTCATGCCCAAGGAGGTTACTTTTCACCCCACCGTAAATAAAACAAAACTGTTACAAATAAAGTTTTCTACTATAGATTTAATATAAGCAAATTTAGAGGCAACATTTTCAATATCGACTTCTCTAAGTAAATCATGCTCTATATTCAACAAAGTGAGATGATTAAGACGTTCTTGGCCCATCGTGTTCCTTAATTCATTTTTAATACGTTTTAATGTCACTGTACCAATGCTGTTAGAGAGACAAGTAAATGAGCAAGGCAATTTCTAAATTTGGGAAACACGATTCTAAAGAATTATTTAATTTATAAAATTTATCTAGTTTATAAAATTGATGTTCCAGAGGCTCCTGTTTTCAGCAGCTCTGCGAACTGCACTAATTCACCACCTAGGCTGTCCTCCAAATCATATTCGTAAGCACTGACCATACTTGAGGATTTTTCCAAAATCACTATTGTTTTAAGAGATTTTAGCTAAAGTTTAAAATCCAAATTATCCAAATGTGCATACCTTATGCAATTATTTTATAGTAAAGATATTCAAGGAAATTAAAAGTCGCCGATAACGTTTTGTTTATAATTTGAATAGTTCATTTTAAAAAAACCCGTCCTTTCTTTTGAGACTCTGAAACACCTTGCTCTTAATCTACCGGCACTAGCTTTCAATAATCTCTAAACATGATCGATAGCATAATCGATTCAAAAAAAGGTCAGCTATATTCACTCATAAAATGAATCTATATTTAATAATAAATCAGCCAACCACAGTAGATAGGATCGTGACTAAGTTAATAAAATTTAAATAGTTCGCCTGTTTTCTCGAAATACTTCTCTCTAGCTCTTGAAGTCTCTGAAATCCAGAACAGACGGACAGGGCTAGATCAAGACGAGTCGATCATGTTGATCAAGAATGTATACGAGTATGTATACTTTGTGGGGTCGCCACGCCTACTTTTGCCTGTTACATTTTTCATCTCCCGCAAACCTAATATACTCTAGCACATTTCATGTACAGAGTATAATAACCATCATTGTGTACTTTTTTTGATAACCCATATAATGATTACAGTCCCTGTAAAATTTACATCTGCTTCATTTCTATAGAAGGTAATAATATAAGCCAAATTAATGCTTAATTGTTAACATTAGTGAGATTTTTATTTAAATTACGTGGGAAGTTGTTTTCAATATTTATCTTAATAAGATATGATCATTTTGTGATGGTGATAGTTTCAGTGTCAGCTAATCTTGAATATTAAAATGTAGCGCTTCAATTTTTCTCAGATTGTAATAATTGTAAAGTCGAAGGAGCAGCTAAGACAAAACTGCCCAGATATGTAACGTGGGGAACATGCACTCTCTTTTGTGATATTCATTATTTTAGTGGACACCTCTGTAGAGATTCACCTTTATACTCTGCACTTGAAGCGCTTAGGGGGTTTCCAGAAATCCTAAATGGCAAATGTAAGTAGCGCTCAAGAGAAGGCGTGATATTATAGGTAAATATGTATACGATCAACATGACGAGACCATAAGCTGCAATAAACTAAATAAACATACGAAAGTGAGCTTTTCAGCTTGAGCGCTGACTCAGTGTTTTTCCCAGTGCATTCCTCTTATGTGACTCAAACGAAGCTCTTCATCGAAATCTGGTTACCCTCCTGTTCTCCCATTTGTTGAAGCGATGCATATGTTGTAAATAATCGGTAAATTTCAAAGCGAGTTAATTAACACAAGCCGGAGGAGCAGGCGGGGCATATTTGTAGAGACCAAAGGGAAGTTGCTGAAGCAACGACGGTATTGGTCAGGTAGGGGAGCATCGGTTCACCGCTTGCAGATGTGGTTATCGTACAAAAATTAAGAAATAAATAAAATACTGCGAGTACATTGGTGCACATGCTCTGCTGCCTCGCATCCGCCTCGCCCTGACCTGCCTTTTCGTTCCTTGACTGGGCAATAAATTGAAAAGTCAACTTCATCATCGCTGTCAGTTGCCAGCAGTTCCTGAAGCGACAGCAGTGGTGCTGTTACCTGAGCACTAATGAGCGCAACAACAAAAACAACAGGCTGTATCAACAACGTCGGCGGACATGTTGCAATGTTCAAAATTAATTGTCGTGTGGATGGTTTTTAAAACATTCACATACTCTTAAATGGCGCGATGTTTCTCGTTAATTATGACCTTTCCGTCCATGAGTGAGTCTGCATGTGTAAGTCAGCTTGTTAGCCATAATGGGCTACCAATCGAAGAGATGGCCAAATTCTGCATTGGCTAAGAACAGCGAGGGGCAAGTGCCCACAGTCGGCATTAAATAAGTGGAGGAGGGGCTCAAAACTAGTTTATGTGTTGCTTGCGCGCTTGTTTAGCGCCCGAACCTCAGTTAAGGTCTTTAGGTTCATAAATCTACTTAACGTTCTGTTTAATGGCGTCTTTCTTCATTAGTTCTCTACGGGTCTCATTCGTTGGATTTGCGGTTGTTAATTCTTATTTTCCCTTTGTGCTCTTATCTATATTAAAGGCCGGACCACCCATGAAACAATGTGAGAGCGGGACGGCAACATGTCTTGCTTCCATTTTTATACTTCTCTAAAAGCAGTCCGATTGTGTTGAAGGGTATTTCAGTTTTGATATTCCATATTATGGATTCTGAATTGATCATGACTTTGAAACTATATCTATTTCTTTAAATATTTTCCGAGAAATCATTTAAGTAATGTGTTTCGAAAAATTTCCTGGAAAACGATTCTTTTTATAAATGTCCCAAAAACCAATCTATTAAAATTCTATTGTAAAATGCGTAAATAAGGTAGATTTAAGAGGTATGGTTTATTTAATTTCAACTAGGCGGTAAACATTTTTTATTTTTAATCCATTCTCCAAGCCATCGAATATACATAATTATAAGTAAAGAAACCAATTATTGAAAGTAAGTTAGTAGGTAAGTAAGTATGTATGGAAGTATGTAAGTAATTAAGTAAGTGTGTGAGTATGTACATAAGTAAGTACAAAAGGCCTGCTCCTCAATCAGCGCACCTAATCGAACTCCAGTTTGGAAATTATGAGGTTAAGCGCATTGAAAAAAGGGCTAATGTCGTTGTTGTCGTCATTATTATTATTTTGGTTAAGAAACGCAAAACGTTCCACTTCATCTGTAATCTCAAAGGCTCAGCTCAAAAGTGGTTCGGTTTTGAGAGCCCTTTGAGCCTGCCCACATCTGCAGCGAGAATTGGTCAAAATGTGGCCAGCAAATGTTTTTTGTTTTAATTTGTTTGCCAATTGCACATTTGCCAGGATATTAAAACGTCACCGAGAAGTATCAACACGACATTTGAGCCATTTGAGAGGACTTGTGGGACGGGTGGCGAGGGATGGAATGAAAGAGCGAAGGATGTCCACCCCCCAGTGAATGTGGCCGCGCACTAACTGGATCTTGATTAGAATTCTTAAATATTTATAAAAACAACAGCAACGACAAATGCTAGAGAAAACAGGTAACAAAAACCTCCCTGGGCCTGCAGCAGCTGAGCCCATAACCTGATCACAACTTGTGTTTTCTTTTAGGTTTTCCGTATGTATTAACCGTGCCACGCCCAACAGCCGCCCACACGTGGGCGGAGGGAATTTACATAAAACGAAAATAAATGAAACAACAGTTAGTTGTGCACGATTTGGGTTATGAAATTAACATTTTGAGCAGCGTCCTCGCCGGATGACGGTAGTGGTTAGAGGGCGGTAGGGGTGTAGCAGCAGTGAGAGCTTGCTGAGGCAGCACTTTCCACTTGGACGCAACTAAAAATGCGAAAAGTCGACAAAAAGTCTAAAAAGTTTTCGCCCCCACTCGTCAGCCCCGCCCTTTCCATTTTTGCCTTGCACTGCCGTTGCCATTGCTCTTGCTGGCGGAATGAAATTTTCAGTCGAGTTGCCACAAGCGTACGCCTTTCATCCAGTTTACAGACGCCGCACTGTGGGAAAAATTAATACAAACTAGCCAAGAAGCTATCTCCGTCTGCCGTGGAGCTACTCGTATATAACGTTTCATTGTGCCTTACGAAAACAAATTTGTTATTCTTCTATGATGAGGGCCGAGAGCTTTGTGTCCTCCTGTAACCATACTATAAAATGTAGACTTCGAAGGCAAACTTTTAAAACCCATAGACCATAGCAAAAATCTTTCGTACAAAAACGCCAAATCATAATTTTTCTATTATTGCTATATGTGTGTTATTAAGCTTGAAAACTAAGGGGGCAATACTGATAGAAACAGAGAGGCGGACACACGGCTAACAATCGAGATTTAGATTCGTCTCGTTATGTTGATCACATATGAATGTGCCCATACCAAACGGTCTGCTTTCTAAGAAAAAAAAAAAAAGAATTGGCTTATTAAGCAATTATAAAATATCTATAAAATCGTTTTAAGCTGTATAATAGAAAAAAGTGCGATTTGAAAATACCAGAAAGCCACAAATCCCATATTATATTTCAATATTTATAAGTACAAATTTTGACTTGGGAACGTTCCTCTTTGTTCTTATCTAAATCCTAGCATCTATCCTGAAAAAAAAAAAACAGGAACATGAGATACCATAGGCCGTGATTCTTGAATTAAATTAATTTTTAAAGAGTATGCTGGTAGCTGATTAGCATTAGTTCTTAATATAAAACGGTTATAAGCTTTGAATATTTCTATAATTTTAAGCTTCCATTTTGAATTCCCGTCACAGTGCGACGGCGGGCCGGATAATTCTGCTGAGTTGCCAGTGCAACGAATCCAAAGCGGCAGCTGGGACATTGCTAGCAGCATCCACGTAACGATCCAACGACGACGATGGCACAGTCGACACATTTAACAATTATTGCTGTCCATTAAAAATAACAAGCAAAAGTTTTGCGCATAAAGGCGCTTCGGGGATTCATTCAACGAATCCAACAGCGAGTGAAGCTTTTTCGCTGAATCCTTTCCCAATCGCAATTGTTGATCCTTTTACAGTTGTGAGGCCTGCCATTTGTTTTGCTTTTGTAGCATTTTACAATGCAATCGAAAATGTTTAATTTCAATTCGGACAAAGTGAGTATTTGCAGTTGGAGCTTAAAGCTTTAAGCTTGCTCCTTTAATGCTAATTTTTTAAAAAATAGAATGCCGAACATTGCCCCTTGGGCTCAACATACTTCTTAGGCATGATTGCTTATTATTTGTACGCTGGCGATATTCAATTAATATATGTAACTCTCTTATTATTCTTTATATTGAAATTTGTTTTTAAAAAGAGTCGACGAACTCGGAAAACAGCAATTCACAAAATTTCCGATTTTGATACCGATTTTGTGTTTTATTGCTAATGTCTGATCTGATGTGTTTTCCGAAATTATACTCAACACCCAAACGATAAAACGGTATACTATCTTAGTGTGATTGATAAGATATATAACATTCTGAAGTAGGAGTTGCTCATCCCACAAATTATGTAAGTGTATGTGTCAGTATGGCGAAACGGGTCAATATAGCAGTGTCCGTCCGCACGCAAGGATCCCAGAAAGGATGAACGCTCAATAATCCAACTTCTTCGAAGTCTGAGTAAGTTTGTGTATATTTTTCTTGACGCCCCCTCCACTCCTCCGCTTTTATTAATTCGTAATTTACTTAACCACTTTGGTTCAACTCTATATAGCACACTTAGATCTAGGTGTTCAAAACACCTAATACAAAACCTAATACATATACTCTTGTACATTTTATGTTTTTAATAGAAACCGATGTAGCTGTTATAGTGGTTTAAAAATAAAGGGAGACTCACTATTGTTTGATAGTAACATGTATTAAATTGGAATATACTTGTATTCGATTTTTTTTTCTGCTCCTAACTACTGCTACATGGTATAGTGTCCGTTGTATATAGACAGCAGCGCTGTCAATCAAATACAAATGTTTATTTTGTTTTTAATATCTTTTCATACTCTTTACCTGAAAGGTACTTGTTTGTACAAAGTGAGAAATGAAACAGGCAGAAGAATGTGTGGAAAACCCCACAAAGTATATATGTATATATACTTGATCACCATGATAAGACGAGTCAATCTAGCCCTGTCTGTCTGTCCGATGTACGAGTTTGTTGAGTTGTTTGATACACCACCCTAATTCCTCCCTATAGTCGTCCGTATAAACATCTTTATCTCGGAGACTATAAGAACTACAGACACCAAATTTGTCCGAGATGAGAGATGCCCACGCAATTACTAATTTCTACTCTGAAAATTGGCAAATACCTCCAGTTAGTGATTTTACCATTATGCGTATGCCCAGTTTCATCTTTAGAGGTCAATTTGAAATGAAGTTATAGCCTTAAAGCTCTGCCGCAGCTGTTGTTGATGCAGCTTTGGCTCAACTCTGTACTGCATATATGCTTATACACAGACACGCATAGAATCAGACACAATTCCGATGTAAATGAGCAGCAGGTAAAAATTTTAAATAATTATTTTAATTCTATAATTATTCTACACATATGAACTTTCCTTTTACGATGGTTCGCAAAGCGCATTACGACCGTGTGAAGTCCAGCCGGAAATCTAGGTCCACCTTCTCGTGGCGAAAACTCGAGTCGTCCCGGTCAAGATATCACTGCCGTGCCTAGAGCTATGTTGCGCGGCCCTCCTAAGCGATATGTGCACAGTCACGCTGCCACACTTGCCCTTTAGCGGTTTTGGTCCCCATTTGTGCACAGACTCGACGATCGTGCTATCCTGATTGAGCAAGCCATCATACATTTTTACCACTTGCGTGGCAAAAAGAGTCCAAAGATAACGCAGTCTACTACGGATAACATATATGTACAGAGTATTTCAAAGTCGCGACACCGGGCTTTACTTTTTCTACTTGTACATTTCATGTACAGAGTATAAAAAGTGCACAGATTTAATGATTATTACAGCGAACCATACAAAACTCATAAAACCAAATTAAATTAGAAAACCTTTATCAACAAGAACGCTATTCTGTTAGGAATGGTATTTTCACCGATCGGCTTTATGGCAACTACTATCAATTTTTATAGCCTGTACCCAAAGGGTGAAAGGCTATACTAGTTTTGTGCGAATGTATGTTACACAGAGAAGGAGGCGTGGCAGACCCCACAAAGTATAAGTATGTATTATTGATCAGGATGACAAGTCGATATAGCCATGTTCGTCTGTCCGTCCGTCTGTCTGTCTGCATGAGCGCAACGATCTCAGCAAGCACAATAGCTAGGATAACCAAACTTGGCATTCAGGTTCCCCTAAGCCCTAGGCAGAACGAGTTTGTGTTTTTTTCTGATACACCCCCCCCCCCCCCACTCCCCCGCAATTCGTGTTTCTCCTAACTCCGGTAATTCTTGGAATTTTGAACTCAAATTTGGCATATACATCCAGTTCGTAGGTATTTGTCCGTATGCCAAGTTCCATCATGATAGGTCAATTATGAAGAAAGTTATAGCCATAAATAAATCGCTGCTCATGCGCTGCCTGCAGCACTGCAATTCTTTTACCGGCTTGGATACCTGGATCACAGCGAAACTAATATACCCTTACACTTTTCAATAGAGGGCAGAACAGACATTTAAAATACATACCATACATGTATATTATTCCTCGAGGCTATATAACATGTATATTTGTTTTGTCAGCATATATGTCCATGACATTCTTTCATTCATTTATTATTTCCTTTTAACTTATGCATGTCAGGATGTAATAGCCAGATATTTTGATCCCATTTTATTAGGAACATAGGCAACTCATTTGCATCCACACTTCCCTAGTATTACCAAAAACAAGCTTTCGCTTAATTTACAATCGAAGAATGAGTCGTGTTCGGTGATTGTAACGTTTTAATGACTACACACCACTTGTCCTTCATGGCCATGCCCTACCAGGAAGTGCCAGGTTCGCTCCCCACCAAAATCCTCATTCTTGATAACAACAACTGGCATTTCATTTTAACAACGCAGCTGCTTGTAACTCGGAACGTTGAGAAACCTGCGGCATGGATGAATATTAACACGTTTGTGCCTTCTAGCGTATGTGCGAACATGTAATGTTCTTACAATGCATAAATACCCAAGTATGGCGCCTCACGTCCAGGTCCTCAAGGCAGCTTAGGGAAGGAAAGAGGAAGTAAGTGAAACACACTCCTTTGCGTTGTTCTATCATTAAATTTGCCTGCATGTCGTGTGCCTTATGTGCAAGTCCCAGTTCCTCAGTACGTCCTGCTTGGCATTGACTCGGCAGTTAGAAACTCGTATTAGATAAGTGTTCAGTATAGCTTTTAGGGTCATTAAGATGCATGCATTGTCTTGAAAGCTATCATTTTCATTTTTAATAAATGCGCTACACGCAAAAAGCTAAAATTTCACATTATTTCAAGATTGTTGCAGATAATAATGAAAACAAAAATATGAAAGTTAATAAATCTACAAAATAATACATAATATACTCGTAAGTATATTGCGCTCTCAAACGCACAGATTTTTAAACATGTTGATGGATATTTTATCATTCATCGTTCATCATTCACACAAATCGGATATTGGATATTATTTCAAGATTAAAATGTCATTAATCTAGTGACTAAGCGAGCATTTTTGCCAAAACTGTGAGCTAATTATTAAGTTTCTCTCTCACCTGGTCTCGTACTTTCTGTTTTCGGGGACCTCCATGGTGAGCTTGGCATTTATATTGCCTTAATTGCCTTCAGTTGTGTTATTAATAATAATTCTGACCACTTCATGTAACTATGTGTACATCAAGGTACTAATTATTTTTATTAGCTTTTTAATGTTTAGTAATTGGCTGGTGTGGCTTGAATAGCTATTTAATCAGGAAACTTTACTCTTTGACTTTAAGTTGGGCTAAGTTTTCGTACTAGCTAATAATAATTCAGAATTGATAAGATTAATAAGCAAAAGACAGTTAAGGTAAGGTGTCGAAGATCCTACTTAAATTCACGGGGCAAAAAGCAGACTGAGCATCAGATTGAGTCTGGTCCCAATTCAACCACAGAATGTACTGACGTAATCTCAAGAGGCTTACTGAAAAAATGATTCGACTATTGTTTAATATGCATACTCGTGATTAATAAGAATACGAAATAGAATGCGTTCCTGCTAAAACGGTAAAAGGTCGTGTAATAAGCACAATAAATATTTACAGAGACGGATCATATTAATAATATGAAAATTTGAGTAAAAACGCAGCCGCATGAAATTTTCGATTCCTTCGATTTGAAAAGCTTATTTGGTTGGTTGTGTATAACATTTTCATTTACCGCCAGCACATTTTTTTGAACCACATGCAATTTTATATTTTCCGTTCCATAATTATATTTATGCAAATGCGTAGCGGTGCCGCGCCGACACATACTCGTGCACATACACATGCAAATAAGAGGGTCCATGTGGATATGAGTCTGTATGAATATGCGTCCTGGTGTGTCTGCCAAGCTGCCGGGCAGACTATAATTTCCATTTTTAATATTCCCTCGCATACACGGAGTTTCTACATTAAATTTATTTATTAGCGCAAATATTGGGTCGGATATTGTTGGCTGCTTGCCTCGTCGTTTTTCTATTGCCATTTGCATTATGCGCATCTTTTTTGCCCGCACATACATGTGTTCATAATTATGTGAATGCAAACATTGGACCCACGTACGAGAACATACACTGAAAGAAATGGATCATCAGTTCTAAATTTCACATCGCATGCACTGGATTGTCATTTTGGGAAAATTTCTTCGTTTAGAGCAAATTTTGGGAAAATTTCTTCGTCTAGAGCAGATATCGAATATATCACCTGAATAATTAAATTAATCATAGCTATATTGCATAGCTACATCGGCCGCTAAGAGCCTGCAGCGAAAGAAAAGCTCGTCCGCACCTCTCCCTGCAAAGTAAGAGCAAGAGCGCATAGATCTCGAGGATTGATAGTATAATAACAAAACATAATGCCAGCGAATTTAGAGTATAGTATTTGGTCTGCTCGGAATATTCTCCTCGTATGTACATGCAAATATTGATTCCTTGCACTAATAGCATATACAGCACGTAAAAGGATCAATATATTTGGACAGAATTGGACGAAAATGATAACATATAGAATTTAGGTGGACCAAAAATAATGTGAACACAAATTTAGATACAAAATAAAACTACTTTAAAAGACAATTAACGCTGTAATTTACCAAATAGTGCATCCAAACGAATAAAGATAGTCCACTAGTCGCTTAAAAGCCTTAAAGAAAGAAAACTTTATTGCAATAATGTCGAAGGATGCCCAATTGAAAGATAATAAAAAACAAGAAAGGAATGCTAAAAAGCAGGCTCAACTCTTAAATACCCTGTACCACCCCACAAAAAAGTAATTAAATTAATTAATTAATTTAATTAAATTAATTAATTAATTTAATTTAATTAATTAACTAAATTAATTTAATTAATTAACAAAATTAAATATAAAATATTCCATGCATGCATACAAACATTTACATTTACATCAGAATCGTGCCTTATGCGTGTTTGTGTACTCGTACATATGTATGTATGTGTGCATTGGGCCTGGTTATATGGCTATAACTTTCTTTTCGATCATTCTATCATAATGAAACTTGGTATACGGATATATAATCACTAACCTAATGTGACTACCAAATTTTAGTTCAAAATTCCAAGAATTACGGGAGTTATAGAAAATCGTTAATAGGGGGTGAGTTGGCGAGTGGATCAGAAAAAATGAACAAACCCATCCTTTCTCGGTCTCAGGAGAATCTGTATACCAAGTTTGGTTATTCTAGCTCTTATACTTTCGGAGATCCTTGCGTTCATACAGACAGACAGACGGACAGACAGACGGACAGACAGACGGACAGACAGACGGACAGACAGACGGACATGGCTATATCGACTCAGCTTGTCATGCTGATCAAGAATATATATACTTTGTGGGGTCTACCAAGCCTCCTTCTGTGTGTTCCATGTGCACTCGCACAAAACTACTTGTAATATACCCTTGTACCCTTTGGGTAGGCGATTATACGAATGGAAAATCGGGAAAACCCCCATAGGGGGGAAGTGGGGGGGGGGAATCAAAAAAATAAAACAAACTCGTATATAATACACACATAACGCATCTTCGTGCAAAATTTGGTGTCTCTATCTCTTATAGTCTCTGAGATCCAGGTGTTCATACGGACGGACAGACGGACAGACAGACAGACAGGGCTAGATCGACTCGTCTCGTCATGCTGATTAAGAATATATATACTTTGTGGGGTCTGCCACGCCTCCTTCTGCCTGTTACATTTTTCAGCTACAGAAAATATCTCTTAATATGAGAGACAAGAGTGGGCGTGGTCCGATCATCCTAACATTTTTCCAATTTTTATATATACATATTATTACAATCAACTCTACCAAATTGGAAGTCAACTTTTGATTTTTCGGCCAGTGTGCAGTGTAGGGAATAGAAAGTTCAATTGTCCAAAACCAATTTTTTACTTTATTTTGAATTTAATTCTATATTTTCGATTTTAAAATATTGTACGCTGCTCAGTTTACACTTCACACAGACTTTAGAACGTTTTAAAAAATATATTTGAACAAACTGAATATCGGAAGCCAACAGATGCCCAAAATCAGCTCCAGTATTCGTCTGTCATTTCGAAAGCGTTGAAAAAAGAAAGTCAGCCCACAAAACAATTCAGTTAAGCAACCCACCCACCTAGATTCTCAATCACAAACGCCATCCTGCGCACTCCTCGTTGCGGGGCTCGTGGAGGAGCCGACTGCTGTTGTTTGCTCAAATGGAATTTCCAAAGTCGTTTAGCTCCTTATTTTTCTCGTTTCGCTTTTCTTAAATGCCATTTTTTCCATTTCGTGCGTCCGCATTCAGCCAGCTGCCGGAAGTTGGCTGATGTTGCTGTTGGGGTGGCTGTCCGGAGCTCCTCAGTGGTAAAGCAAGACGGCGAGAACAAGGAATATGGCTGCCTGCCAGAACTCACCCCTGACTTCTCCGCTATGGTCGTTGCCGTTTGTTTTCTTAGCCGCATTTCTTTGGCGCTCTTCGCCCGCCAACTGTTTCTTCTTCATCAACGACAAACGCAGTAGCAGTCGCAACAGCATCTTAGGAGAGTCTCCGTTGCCCCGGGCCCGAAATACCATTCGAATAGTTTCCTTAGGTTCATTTTCCATGTGCCCCCCGTCTTTCGTCTTTTCTCTTTCGTCGTCCGCAGTCCGCTCAGCAACCCCAAGATGAGGGTAAGGCACGACCATTGTTGCCAGAGTGTGCGCTCGTAAAAAAGATTTATTGCGAAGACGCGCGCGTTACTTGGGGCGCACGTACCATGCGCGGCAAGTCTTCCATTTGGCCGAGCTGCGTCCCAGGCGATGGAAATTGGTTTGGGTTCGCTTTTCCATTTGGTGTATGGCACTGAGCTTCAGTTCTCCCTTTGCTTATGCCTCCGCCTGCTTCCGAAATTGCTTTTTGTGGGAGTCTCAAGAAAAATTACTTCGCACACACAGACACATTGTATGTACATACATATATATATATATATATATATATATATATATATACTTGTATATATATATATATATATATTTATATATACGTATATCCTTAAAGTTAGTGGTTGTGTGGCTGTTTTTGTGTGGGTGTCGGCGGATATTCTCATATCACATTTCTCACATCTGAGACTAATGCGATTGTATTTCTTCAGAGTTTTTCTAATTTGCATTTAATTTTTTGCAGCTGTTACTCCCTGTTGGTTGCCTCACGGTGCCTCGTGCACCCGCAATTGCACCATTGCCTTTAAGTCGTTCAAAATTCAGATAAGGTTCTGCTTAAGCTTAATACCAGGAGTATTTGATTGAGAAGTCAAACTTTAACGTTTTTTGAAAGCAACAGTTTGCTGCACTTACTTTACTTATAACTTATATCTTACTACTAACAACACACTAATAATATTTTTTAAATATAATTTTTTTTAATATCTCAATCGTCTGGCAAATTTGTGCAACCTACGATTGATGCAACACCAGCAGACTTGTCTACATTCTCAACATGCAATTGGCCTCTAATACCTTTGTAACCAATTAGTCTTTCGTACCAAAGGTCTGACATGATTGGTCTTGACTTTTTATCTGTTCAGGAAAATGAATTCTCCTTGAGTCTCAAGAGAAAAAATTAGTTTTGTCATTTTGGTATATATAACATACCTTTAACATACGGCAGAAACCTGATAGAAAACAAAAGCGTGCTTCAAAATGATGTTGAAAAGAGTAAGTAAAAGTTAAGTAAAAAAGATAAAGTCCAGGTACATTAACTACTTTGATGATGCAACTTGAGGCCTTCATTTTTTTTTTGCCTTGCCCTGGGCATTCTGAGGTTGTCCTTTTAGCCTGTTGTTGTATATATACACAAAGGTGTAATAAAAAATGTACCGTTAAATTTCAAAAAAACAAAATAAGAACCAAATAAAAATAAGGACTAAGATGGTGGTTGTTTTTATGAACATATCTTAAGTGACTACAATTTTTGAGAAAATTGTTTTTCGATATTGCAGCAATCTATATGTTTGTAATGTGTGGTCCAATCGTAATGAGGCTAAAAGCTTAGCATTATAAGGCTTGGTACTTTTAACCATCCCACTTACTACTTATATAAGATACTTATAAAATCTTCCGGTTGCCATTTGTATGGAAGACTGGCTGCTAGGGACTTTTCCCAAATATCACTTCATTAACTCAAGGATATCCATTTGTAAAGTGCGAAATGGTTTAAAAATCCCCGCGACAAGTTATTTTTTGTTCGAATTTTTGGCCGTGGTAGTGGCATTAGTAAAAATGCGATCAAGGTTAATTGCAGAGTACATAAAAAAAAACAATAAGCACGCTCAGCACATTTAATATTTTACGGCCATTAACATGAATGATGCTTTCTGCAAATCGAATCGCAAAAAACCAAACAGGTAAAACGCCAATGGAAATTCTGATGTCGCGCATTCCCGATGACCTTTCCACTGACAGACAAGACGTCGCCCAAACTCAAGGGCCTCCTTCTGCAAAGGTATGTTTGTGTTGTGCCGCCCGACGCTTGTGTAAAAAACAGGATGCGAAAACAAGCATGACGAAAATTCGTGAAATTTCCCTCAAGACCAATAGAGGAAAATCGAACCCAAGTCACGAAGTGTCAGGGCCATACGGCAAGTACCTGAGCCCATGTCTGCCCATGCCTCCTACCCTTCCCCATTTCCTCATTTCACTGAGTTTTTTAGCACAGCTTTGGTGTCGGCAGCAGCATTCTTAATCTCGATTATGGCCTCGTATATCGTAGGCAGCGAGCAGCGCGAACGCGCCAAAAAAGCAAAGGAAATGGTCAGTGGGTCGGGTGGGTCCTTTGGGCTGTGGCGCCGTTCTACCGGCCCATTACAATAAACAATGCTGCCTGGTGGTGCGAAAGGAGGCGCCAGCTCCGACTCCGTTTACGGCTGAATGGTCTGTTGTACGTTGTGTGTTCGTATCTTTGGACGTTATGTATTTGCCATTTTTCTACAGAATCGGCATTGGCAGTGGAGACCTTAGCTGCTAGAGAAAGTGGTAAAATTTTTGGCGCTTACATCGCTGCCTTATCCCTTTGGGATTCTTGCTACATTAACGTAAATTGCCTTTTGGGGAAATTATGTGTACCCCGCAAACAGAACCCTTAATGCTCTGTAAATTCACATAAGCAAACCGTTATCACCTGAAATATGAAAGCAATTTTCCTGCATCCTTTTCGATTCATTGGTCTGCTACGAAACCAAGCATTCTTTTTGCTAAACCACAGACCGGCTTAAAAATGTTTAAATAAATTTAAAAGCACTACACTACGATCTTCCTATTGCATTATTTCTTGTCCTAAACAAGATAAAACGCTACAGTCGAGCAAGCCCGGCAGTGAAATACCCTGTACCCAGAGAAACAAAAAATGCACTCGTGTTGCCTGGGGATAAGGAAAGTCTATTTATCCAGTTTGGTCAATGTGGGCTCAGTCGTCTCCCATAATGCAGGCGTTCATCCCGCCAGACGGACAGACAGGTGGTAATTCATTATTGCATTATAATCAAAAGCATAGACACAAATCCTACGGAAACTAATGCAATTGAAAAATAATTTCAGCAAATAAAGGTAGGTAGGAGTTATAAATTTCATATTTGTTAAATCATTTGTATCTAATTTACAATTATGTTTAATTTAAAAATGTATTAAGAACTATAAAATAGCTAGCGTTTCGTCCATACAAAGGAGATCCTTCGCCTCCTGTTTGTGTTTCTTGGATCAGATGTGGATGCCTTTCGCGCATTTGCCGAAGCCGCGAGTACCATTATTGTTCCGTTTCTATGGCTCTAGACGTAAATACCCTTTCACGAAAATCTTGCAAACTTGATTCGCATTCATTGCCATTTTCAGTTGCTCTTTTTTCGCTCATTTTTATACCCTGTACTCAAGGGCGTTGGCAGGGGGGCAGGGGGCGGCCGTTGTCACCCTAGAAAATTTTTTACCATATAAAGTCGGCCACACGTTCATTATTATGACGAACTATTTCGCCTTAAAATGGATCTGAGTTGAATTTGTTGTAATTTTTTCATTGATCATCTGCATAAGTCGTTATAGCCTGTACCCAAAGGGTAAAAGGCTATACTAGTTTTGTGCGAATGTATGTAACATACAGAAGGAGGCGTGTCAGACCCCACAAAGTATATATATTTTTGATCAGGATGACAAGTCGAGTCGATATAGCCATGTCCGTCTGTCCGTCCGTCCGTCTGTATGAACACAAGGATCTCAGCAAGTACAAGAGCAAGAATAACACAACCTTGGTATCCAGATTCTGCTAAGTCCGAGAAAGGACGAGTTTGTGTTTTTATACCCTGTACCCAAAGGGTACAAGGGATATTAGTTTTGTGCGAGTGCACATGGAACACACAGAAGGAGGCTTGGTAGACCCCACAAAGTATATATATTCTTGATCAGCATGACAAGCCGAGTCGATATAGCCATGTCCGTCTGTCTGTCCGTCTGTCTGTCCGTCTGTCTGTCCGTCTGTCTGTCCGTCTGTCTGTCCGTCTGTGTGTCCGTCTGTCTGTCTGTATGAACGCAAAGATCTCCGAAAGTATAAGAGCTTAAATAACCAAACTTGGTATACAGATTATCCTGAGCCCGAGAAAGGACGAGTTTGTTCATTTTTTCTGATCCACTCGCCAACTCACCCCCTATTAACGATTTTATATAACTCCCGTAATTCTTGGAATTTTGAACTAAAATTTGGTAGTCACATTAGGTTAGTGATTATATATCCGTATACCAAGTTTCATTATGATAGAATTATCGAAAAGAAAGTTATAGCCATATAACCAGGCCCAATGCACACATACATACATATGTACGAGTACACAAACACGCATAAGGCACGATTCTGATGTAAATGTAAATGTATGTATGCATGCATAGAATATTTTATATTTAATTTAGTTAATTAATTAAACTAATATAGTCAATTAATTAAATTAAATTAATTAATTAATTTAATTACTTTTTTGTGGGGTGGTACAGGGTATTTAAGAGTTGAGCCTGCTTGACTTTAGCATTCCTTTCTTGTTTTTATACCCTGTACCCAAAGGGTACAAGGGTATATTAGTTTAGTGCGAGTGCACATGGAACACACAGAAGGAGGCTTGGTAGACCCCACAAAGTATATATATTCTTGATCAGCATGACAAGCCGAGTCGATATAGCCATGTCCGTCTGTCCGTCTGTCCGTCTGTCTGTCCGTCTGTCTGTCCGTCTGTCCGTCTGTCTGTCTGTATGAACGCAAGGATCTCCGAAAGTATAAGAGCTAGAATAACCAAACTTGGTATACAGATTCTCCTGAGACCGAGAAAGGACGAGTTTGTTCATTTTTTCTGATCCACCCCCCCACTCCCCCCCTATTAACGATTTTCTATAACTCCCGTAATTCTTGGAATTTTGAACTAAAATTTAGTAGTCACATTAGGTTAGTAATTATATAACCGTATACCAAGTCTCATTATGATAGAATGATCGGAAAGAAAGTTATAGCCATATAACCAGGCTCAATGCACACATACATACATATGTACAAGTACACAAACACGCATATACACGATTCTGATGTAATTGTAAAAGTATGTATGCATTAGTTAATATTTAGTTAATTAATTAAATTAATTTAGTTAATTAATTTAATTAAATTAATTAATTAATTTAATTACTTTTTTGTGGGGTGGTACAGGGTATTTAAGAGTTGAGCCTGCTCGACTTTAGCATTCCTTTCTTGTTTTATGATACACTCCCCCACTCCACCCCAATTCTTGGAATTTTTAACTCAAATTTGGCATATACATCCAGTTTGTGGTTATCTGTCCATATGCCAAGTGTCATTATGATAGGTCAATTCTGAAGAAAGTTACAGCCATAAATAAAATCGCTGCCCATGCTCTGCCTGCAGCTCTGTCCGCAGCGCTGCAGCCAGCTGTTTTTGTTGCTGCGTTGGTTCAACTATGTGAAGCATATATACACGCATAGAAACACGCGGAGACACGATTCTGAAGTAAATGTATGCTCTTGAAACTGTACATGAACATGACTCCACTTTTGTATATATTTATTGAATAATTTGTATTTAATTAAATTAAATAATTTGATTAATATAATTTTTTTTGAATTAATTGAAAATGTTTTTTTAATTTTTTCTTTTTTGGTGGGAGGTACAGGGTAATTAGGAGTTGAGCCCACTCGACTCTAGCATTTCTTTTTTTTGTTTTGAAAATGTGTTTGGAATTTCCTTCCCTCTCACCTCTTCATAGAGATTTGTGATTTTCCATAATTCCCGTAATTCTTGGATTCTTGACTCAAATTGGGAAAATCAGGTACTGATTATGTATTCTATTCTAAGAATGAGTAAAATAGGAATTCATTTATCAAATCTCTCGCGCTGATGTGTCGATCTTGCCAAATCAAAGGTTAAACAACATAAGTTAAACAATATAAAACATATTATTGAATTCTTTTTTACGGCACCCGATTTTAATTAGCCTTTTGCCTTTATCGTAAAAATTCAAAATGTATGCACTCCTTTAATTCAAAAACCATTCAATTCAACTGAATAGATATTTCGATTGCATAAATAAATTAAATAAGTCCTGAAACAAGTTACGAGGAAAGAACTTTGTATGCGTATCAAGAATGCTCTAAAAATGCTTTAACAATTTGGCAATGTGTTTATCCAAAGCATTCAGCAGGCACACAATCAAATGGCTTGCTTTGCAACTTTGTGGAACTTTCACCAAAGCCAAGATGACGCCGCACTTGAATTGCCATTTTCAAAAGCAACAATTTTAACTGCAACTTAAACTACTTTTGCCGCAAAACTTTTAAAACTCCCCATCCCACTCCTACGCCAACAACCATACCCACCCTACTTCCAATTCAACAGCAACTGTTGCCAGGGGCTGCTACTGACATCCCTTTTGGGCGAGCTAGCCGAAGATGCTGCAACTACGATGCCGACTAAGACGATGGCGGTGACGATGAAGACGACTGCGATTCTTGGCACCATCGTTGCCGCAATTTCGGTGCCCATAACAATTCTCGTAATACTTCGGGTATCGCCGACTAAACGATAATCGCGCGTAAATGCGCCACTAAAATCAATACGACGTCTTTGTCAAGGATAGCGATGAAGACGGCAACGACAACGACAACGGCGAGGGCGGCTTCAAGTCGGATTCACCATTCTTGGCTGTTTCATGTTGCCATCCTTTTCGTTAAGACTTTCGCCAAGAACATCAGCCCGGCCAAAGGGAACTTTGCACCCAAAAGTGGGCGGTTATGCACATGCGCTCCTAAGTGGGACAGTGCCGTACAAATTCTGTGGGCGATGCTTATACAATGTTGTTGTGGTGCTCAGCTCCAGCTCTTCGTGGTGCACCGTTATCTGTGGCGTTGGACATGGCTAACTAAATACACCGAACGCTAATGAGTGAGCGAGTTTGTGAGTTAATCTGTTACTAAAATACCTGCGGAGTGGAGAGTCTGTAGCATCCATGTATATGTTAAGAGATGTAATGTGTTAGCTAACTGCTTTTCGCAAGAAGAAATATGAATAGATTGGAATGTCCGTTCCTCTGAGAGATATGTATGTACAGTGTACATCGATTCAAAGTTCATAAGTACATGTATCCACAATTGTTAAATAATTGTCTTGGAGCGTCCCTTATTCAAAGTTTTTAAGTAATTTTATTCGGATGTATCTTATCCAATTCACCCATACATCAAAAAATTATTTTCCATGTAACCAGCAGCCATTTGAATAAATAATTAATTTTACATATCACTTAAAATCATTATACATTTAAATTTCCTTCCCAGTCAGCTCATACGAGCCGGGAGTACATGAGCAGACAGAGTGCATTTATAATTAACGATTAAGGAACCCGATCCAAACATTTTAATCAGTCCGGGCACCGACTGCGCCGACGACTAATTTATGCCAGCTAAATGGCCATTCATTCAGATAACCGCTCCGGCAGGTAGGCCAAATGAGAAATTTATCAAATTTATTTGAGGGAACGCATCCAATAAAATTGAGATATAATTCAAAGAATTACAAAGAAAGCGGCAGGCAGCGCAATCAAAAAATTGTGCTTAAAATAAAAATAAATTATGAAATCACAAGAAGATACAGGTAAGTCGAAAAGGACTTGCGAAGCAAGCTGCTCCAAGGGCCCTCTACACGTTAGCGATCGTAGACGTTGCTCTGGTGTGTCTCATCTCGTTTGTCCTCTCTGCGATTGGTCTAGAAACAATCGCAGTATGGCCGCCAATGATTGGGGGTCGACTGAGCCGGCGGTTTCGGCTTCCTGCTGGGTTCATAATTAAAAGCAATAAACTATTTTTATGGCTCATCGTATATTTGCTACTCTGTCGCGGCTACAAAATGTCAACCGTTTCTCCCGATTTGCATGCCGTGGTGGCGGCATCGACATCGTCGCTAGCTGCGGTAAGTGGCGATGGCCTCTTACGATGGATAAGTCGCATGAAATAGGTGGACAGGCGTCCACCGACATTCGTTGAGGCGAGATTGGATAAATAACTTTCTTATAAGTGAATTTCAATGTGAAAACCACACTACGGTATACACAGATGACCAGAATAATCCCCAAGCATGATGTGTTGGCACCCACTTTCATCATTTATCTCAATGAAAAGATGGCGCGGCGGATGCTGTGTTGGCGCTGCGTCGTTTTACTCGCTCATTAATTGATCTAAATGGCCGTCTAAATCATTCGGATAAATGCAAATTAATATTTATATGTGCTCCCAGTCATTTCTTGCTTTGGAACCAGATTCTCCTTTACTGCGTTGCACGACTTGCTCAGTTGTTTCGGGTACGTAGTTGTATACAGTTGCAAGCTGTCACTGCTGTAGTTGTAGTGCAAGTTTCAGCGCAGACAACGCATAAATTAATAAATAAAAATATACCACAATTCAATGAATTTATATTGTAAAACATAACTTTTAATTAGGCTCTGCAGAAACAGAAACTACGGAGCAAAATTAATCGCAATATGTGTGAAGTCCCATAAATAATTTGTCTACACTACAAAGTCCAATTTGGTTTTGCTTGGTGCTTGGAAATTAGTTTACAATGTCGTAACACGCATTCGACCTCTCCAAGCATAAATTGATGTAGTATAATTAGTTTCATATTAAAAATAATATTTCTTTATTCCATGTACCCGAATTCTAGAATCGTATGAATATATTTGTTGGAGTAAAATGTACACCCATAGAATTATAAAGAATGTGGTATACTTTTACTAAATATGATCCGTACTTTTTATTCTATATTTCAAAAACTTTATTCATTAATGAAAATCCATTTTATCGCCTTGCGAAGAAATCAGACGTATTACTTGTTCGCTCCGGAAAATTTTATAATTATAAAGTTAAGCCGAACATTTTCTACACACCTAGTGAAAGAAAAGAAAAATAGACAAATTTACAAAGACAAACGCTTAATTGCATCAACGCTCAGCATAACAACAAAAACTTAACAAAAGAACACTGTCCATCATACGCAAATACGTAAAAAGCCAAATTATTTGTACGAAAGAATATGTTTTTCCACATCACGAAGAACAAATAATTTCTTCATATCCGCTGCTCGGCTGTGGAACGATCTACCGCATCTCCTTAGTACAAACATAATTGCAACAGCATATCTACATAAAAATTATATAAATAACTATACATATCAGTAGCACGCAAAAAGAAACAAATAAAAATAAATAAAATTATTATTTGAAATGTTCAACGTAAAATAAAACTAAATTTTGTAACTAAATTAAATTAGGCTGAATTAAATCCGAAATAAATTTGTTAGGACAAGCAAAATAACTTAAAACTAATCTTGTACTTGTAACGCTAGGATAAGTTAATAAAATAAAATAATAAATAAAACAAGTAAGAAAGCTAAAGTCGGGTGTCCCGACTTTGAAATACTCTGTACATATGCTTACAATAATTATATTAAATATACAAGTATTAATAAAAAAAACAAACAAACTCGTATAGCGTACACAGGCATATTTGTGCAAAATTTTGTGTCTCTACCTCTTATAGTCTCTGAGATCAAGATGTTCATACGGGCGGACAGACGGACAGACAGACAGGGCTAGATCGACTCGTCTTGTCATGCTGATCAAGAATATATATACTTTATGGGGTCGGAGATGCTTCCTTCTGCATGTTACATACTTTGCACAAACCTAATATACCCTTTTTATCTTCGGGTACAGGGTATAAAAAATAAACTAATTTGCCATAATTGTTGTTTGTTTGGTTACCGGCTAATGTATGATAGTCTTATAGGTCGTTGTATATATCAGGGGAAAAAAATTTCGTCCTTTTTACCGAAATGGATAGGGACAAGTATTTACAAAAACTGACATCTGTAAATGCTTTTTTTTTCGAAAACCACTCTCTAACACTCTATGAAGGTATCTACATTCTTATGCATGTACAAGTACATATATGTATATATATGTATACATCCGTACACTCAGAGACTGAAATCAGGTTTTTCGATTTGCAAAAATTGTGTGTTGTGAAGTGGAATTCCTTGACTTTGGAACTCTCCCTTCTATAATTAAATATTTTATGAAAGGGAGGAAAAATTCGAATGAATTAAAGAAAAACCAAACATAAATTTGTATATTAAACAAGAAAGGAATGCTAAAGTCGAGCAGGCTCAACTCTTAAATACCCTGTACCACCCCACAAAAAAGTAATTAAATTAATTAATTAATTTAACTTAATTAATTAACTAAATTAATTTAATTAATTAACTAAATTAAATATAAAATATTCCATGCATGCATACATACATTTACATTTACATCAGAATCGTGCCTTATGCGTGTTTGTGTACTCGTACATATGTATGTATGTGTGCATTGGGCCTGGTTATATGGCTATAACTTTCTTTTCGATCATTCTATCATAATGAAACTTGGTATACATTTACTTGGTATATATTTACTAACCTAATATGACTACCAAATTTTAGTTCAAAATTCCAAGAATTACGGGAGTTATAAAAAATCGGTAATAGGGGGGGAGTGGGGGGGTGGATCAGAAAAAATGAACAAACTCCTTTCTCGGTCTCAGGAGAATCTGTTTACCAAGTTTGGTTATTCTAGCTCTTATACTTTCGGAGATCCTTGCGTTCATACAGACAGACAGACAGACGGACAGACGGTCAGACGGACAGACGGACATGGCTATATCGACTCGGCTTGTCATGCTGATCAAGAATATATATACTTTGTGGGGTCTACCAAGCCTCCTTCTGTGTGTTCCATGTGCACTCGCACAAAACTAATATACCCTTGTACCCTTTGGTACAATAATAATAATATTAGAAACAAATGGATCTTTAAAAAGAAATAGGTAAAAACTCCAGAATGACATGTCTATGGACTGCATTCCAAGTTTATTGGCATACAGGGGGGGGGGGGGGGGGGGGGGGGGGAGGGGAACATACATACATATGTACAAGAGTGGAACGGCCTACCTATTCCACTTTTCGTATTCAGCGTGCAACAAATGTCAATACGAGTAGAACAAACTTTATATTTCCACCTCTCGCTTGCATTTTCACATAACGGTTTCAGAATTTGCGTAATCAGGCACTTTATTAGAAAAAGCGCACTAATTCCCATTACAGGTTTGGTTGAGTGTACGTATTTCAGGAAAGTGCAAATATTTATGCGTATTTGATAGCACTAATGGGCCATTAAATGGGAACTCAAATACACACACGTACCCACGTGCGTCTGTGCATGTATATGAGTGTGTGGGCGTATGAGTGTGCGTGGGTGCAAGGATGAAAATGTACCTAAGCGAATCTAAATGGCATCAGCCGCACCGAACATGCAAAATCATGTACTCGTAAATCTCTTTAATGCCAACGGCCTCCGGGCAAAGCTGAGCAAACTGACACCAGGCGGATGACGCCTGTCGGCATTGGGGCAGAAGCGCCACCCCCGACGCACACATGTGCATACGTAGATGTGTGTGTTCATTTCACTTGTTTAGCAGGCAAGCTGGTTGTCTGGAGGGGGTTGGGTAGCGAAACGCATGGAATAGAATACTTGTGTGTGTATGTGTGGCTGTGCGTGCGCAAACGGGTATGTGGACCAGCGTGTGTGTTTGCGTTCGGTGTAAGGTGCTTTCGAATATGTATTACGTAACTAACGAAAATTAACGTTAATAGCTTTGAGCATTGAAATAATGGCTGCCGCTCCACCAGCACTCGCCTCCCGTATCGTTGCGGCCGTTTTGTGAATTGGATGGCGATGGGTAGCCCCGACGCACAGTGGCTAAATTCATGAACCAAAAATAAGTTTTTTGGAAAAAGAAAATATTTTTTACATTGCAATATTATCGCACTACCACTTAAATTACATGTGAAACGTATCCGTTCAACTAAAATGACATTTATTGTACCAATAATGGCCAACTATCCCTATAATAAAATGCACCGATTTTAATATAGCTTCTAAAATAGCTTAAGATTTCTTTATGAACAAAAAGGTCTTACGATAAAGTGTGCCGATTTTAATGAAACTTTGAAATCCTACGAGACACAACACTCAAAAGTACTTTTATTACAAGAACATAAGATATCTTCATAAACAAACCAGTACAATCTGTACATTTCATGTACATGGTATAAGAGTGTTACTACTATGAGTGTCTTTTCTACCGATCGGCCCTATGGGAGCTATTTATTTTAATTGGTGAGACTATATATGTTGTGTATGCTTTCTGTAAGGATAGGACAAGTCTACATACCAGGTATAAGTGGCCACGCTATACCCTGTACTAAACAAGTCAAAATGCAGCAGACTGGCCAGGCCAATCAGTAATAACTGATGCTCGCCCAATCACAGGCTTAAGCACAGAGAGCCGGGGGACTTAAAATCATAAACTAGTAGTAAGTACTGTTAGAAACTTTTACATAATGGAATGGTGTATTGTAAAAAACAACCTATTGTGCAACCTATTCGTAATAAAAAGTTATAAAAAAATGGTGGTGACTGAGCACATTTGAATACTTTCAAATTAGTCTGTCGATGTACATAAATGAGCCTAAAAGAAGGATATTTCAATAAATGCCCAATTTTTACCGAGCTTGGAAAATGATTTTGGTTCACTGTGCAACGGCAATACTTCTTGCTCGTGGTTGGCGGTCCCCGGCAGTGGCACAAATTCCACAAACTCATTCCGGACTTAGGCAAAACGGGAAAATATTGTTACGACCTCTTGTGCTCCCGTTCCCAATCCTGACTCTCTTGGCTACCGGGCATGACGCGCCGGCAAATTCCGCACATCGAAATAAATTTGATTTTAGTCGCAAAATTACGAGACAGGCACTTAATTGAGAAAAGTGATGCAGCGTTTTTTAATGATGTTGTGGTTGTGGAGAATTGCGGTCTGCAAATGTTGCACCTATCAGAATCAAAACAATATCCATAAACATTCCCATACACATGGACGAAATAGGAGGTAAGATGCTTAAGCACGGGTCACTCAGCTGATTAATCAGGATGCATAGGGTCTGATTAGCTCTCATCTATATGGCTGATTGAAAATTTTAAAGGATGTTATCTCTTGCTCCTTTCTGTAGCGTTCTATCTTGTTTTAGAAATAATGACGACTGCAAAAATCAATAATATCATGTATATTTATAATATAAAAATGGAACGCTCAATGTGTTGAAAGCAAAAAATGTGTATATAGAATTATAAACAAGAAAATAATGCTAAAGTCGAGCAAGCTCAACTCTTAAATATCCTGTACCTCCCACAAAAAAGGAAAAAATTAAAAAATTTTTTTTTAAATTATTAAAAAAAAGTATATTAATTAAATTATTTAATTAAATTCAAGACATGTTCATGTACATTTTCAAGAGCATACATTTACATCAGAATCGTGTCTGCGTATTTATATGCGTGTATGTATGCAGCACAAAGTTGAACCCAAGCAGCAACAACAACAACAGCTGCGGGCAGCGCTGCCGGCAGCGGTACAAGCAGAGCATAGACAGCGATTTTATTTATGGCTATAACTTTCATCAGAATTGACCTATCATGATGAAACTTGGCATGCAGACACATAATCACTAACGGGATGTACCTACCTAATTTTAAATTCCATGATCTACGGGAGCTATGGAAAAAAACACGAATTGCAGGTGAGTGGGGGGGTGTATCAGAATAAAAAAATAAACTTGACCTGCCTAGGGCTTATGGGAATCTGGATACCGAGTTTGGTTATTCTAGCTCTTGTGCCTTCTGAGATCCTTGCACTCATACAGACGGACGGACAAACGGACAGACGGACGGACGGACATGGCTATATCGACTCGGCTTGTCACCCTGATCAAGAATATATATACTTTGTGGGGTCTGCCACTTCTGTGTGTTACATACATTCGCACAAAACCTAGTAAAGCCTTTCACCCTTTGGGTACAGGCTATAAAAAGTGTTTTGTGTTTGTGAATTACTAAATATGCCTCCTATAAGGCGGCGGAGAAATTTGGACAGAAGAAACCGAAATGCAACGAATCAAATTAATTATCAATCTAATCGTACAGGAACGCGCAGATCGAAATGAACGTGAAAGAATCCAGTTAAAAGAGACCCGTGAAGGGAGACATTCGACTAATAATGGTGCAAGTTTAAATCCAGCTGCTTTCTGTTACGATATGTCAATTGATTACAGTGCCTACAACTGTGTTGCTATTGGACTTATGAACTCAGCTTGCCAATATTGTACCACATGGAAATACAACAAGAAAGGAATGCTAAAGTCGAGCGAACTGAACTCTTAAATACCATGTACCTCCCACCAAAAAGGAAAAAATGAAAAAAAAATATTTTAATTAGTTAAAAAAAATCATATTAATTAAATTATTTGATTAAATTAAAGACAGTTTCAACAGCATACATTTACAACAGAGTCGTGACTCTGCGTGTTTGTATGCGTGTATGTATGCGTGTATGTATGCGTGTATGTATGCGTGTATGTATGCAGCACAAAGTTGAACCAAAGCAGCAACAACAAATTTATGTTTTCCTACCTAAATTTTGTTTTATTTATATGTATATATACCAATGGAATATGTATGTTCGCTATAGACTCCGAAACTGCTCAATCGATTTGAGCAAATTTTGTGGCACTATTCAAAATAGTCCCTGCTTTTTTATGCTTGTTTTCATTTGTTTGACAGTCTTTTTTTCATCTGTTTGCCAGTGTTTCCTTCGTAAATAAATAAAACTGTAAAATCGAGTTCAAATGCCACAAACAAAAACAACCTCTGTTGGTAAAAAAAAAACCACAAACCACACTTATTAAAAGAATAGCGCACATTCGTACATCCCAGGCAAAGGACCTAACTGAAGCCATAAAAAGCGAAGGAGGTGTTGGGAAAGATGTGACATTGGAAACTTAAAAGGTACTACGATTCAGTGCCACAGAAATGCAGAAAAGTAGTAAATAAAGATTTTTATATTGAATTTTTTACATTAATTAGAAGGAGATACAGTTTAATAATATTTAAAAATTTAATTAAGGATTTGATACGTTTTTTGACTTGGATGCGTCAAGTATCCGAGGTATAATTTTTGTCGAACATCAAATATTTTCCTTTGTATGGAAATATAAAAATCGGTGTACAGTTATAAGTATTTTCAATGAAAATGAAATTTCAATTTCGCCCCTAAGCGGACAAAAAAGCTGCTCATGGTCCATGCGCAGGATACTGTCAAACATTTCGCTCGTTGTATGCGTACAAGTACGTGTGTACGTCGTTAATTTTTATTGGATAGCTTTTGAGATCCTTTTCGCATTCAAATCGAATGAAATTCAGTTCGTTGTTTGCTGGTTTTGCTTGTTTTTGGGGTGATATCGGCCGGATGCTGATACACATGAGGTCTGGGCCCGCCTGGGGGGGTGGTTGATATGCGTTCGACCCCAACTACAACGACGACGCAATAAGCAGTTAAAAAATGCTCGTAATTGCATCGAAAGCCACGCCAGTGGAAACTCGCATCATGCATGGACATTTTAAATTGTGCGTTGCCTCATATAAGCAATGGCTGTACTTTTTGTTGTAGTTGGCTGTTGGTATTGGCTAGAGGGGAATCGTGTCCTGGCATCGAACAATGCCATCGGCTCCAAACGACTCGACAACAGAAATGGCACTCAAAGGACTCGTTTTGGGAGGAACTTAGCCGTATGAAGCTCAAATTGGTGAGTGTGTGGTGTGCGGAATGCTCTATGCACAACTTTTTTGTTGAAGTTTGACTCTTTAAAAACGAAAAAAATCATTTTCAATCGATACAAGAAAACGAATACAAATTATTGTTATGCCTTGGCTAATACGTTTTTGGTAAAATATTGCACAATTTTTGCAATCTTCGCTTATGGAAAAAGAGCTAAAACACGATACGCTGAATAAAATATGCTATTACCATCATATTGTCGGCGCTGGGTGGATCGCATAGAACCATTATATTCCTTCCCTACGTTCGAAAGTGCTGACCTTATTAATTATCTATATTTCTAAGGATATTTTTAAATATTTCACATATATCAAATGTCGAAAAATATATCCCGTCGTAAGTACCAAACAAATTTATAGAAATTTGTTTTTGTATTATATGTTTGTAGATTGCGTAGTCTCTGTATAGATGCTCACTTATAGAATTTTGATCTGCACTAATAGTAATAATCCAGGATATTGTTTATTTTAAGATAAGGTGCATGTCAGCCTGCTCCAATAAGATATAACTTTGAATTTAAGTTCAAATCGAATTTCGTTGCATATATGAACGATGAGCTGAGAAGTGGATACAAGTGTCGGCACGACTTTACTTGCAAGTGTGTCCATTTCGGTGTCTGCGATTCTTCGTCTTTCGCAAGTTTTCTTTTTGTCCGTTCGTTATTGCCATAATATTGTGTGTCCGCGTCCGTGTCCGTGCTCGGCCAAACGATTCTCGTTGTTGCTGCAGTTCCGCTGTTGTTTTTGTATTCATAATGGCCCATGGGTCGCGGCAGTCGGCAGTCACCCTTTGCTGGCTTGCGAACGCTGGCCAAATTGGTTCATATTTTGCCGTTTAATGTAGCGAAAATTAAGCCAAGATTTATGGAATGTGCCCTCGCGCAACGTGCAATACTTGTATAAAGATGAAGGAGTCATAGTCCAGATCAAAAATCAATAGCATTATTATAAGCTATTTTATAACAGGGGCGTAAAGTAAGAGCATAAACTCGGAAAGACCGTAGGCTAAAAGTCTAGACAATGAAAATGTTGAATCTGCCGAAATAGCAGTGGTTCATCTCAGTTCCATCTTAGTTAAAGCTGCAACAGGTGAGTTTTTTGGGCAATATTCTCGTAAAGTGATTTGAATGTCCCCTTCCATAAGCGTACTTTGTCTATTGCGCAAATCGAAAATAAATCCTAATTGGCTGCAATCCCATGGATACCGGGACAATGTCCCCTGTAATAGGAGGGGAGAGCTGCTCGCATGGGATTAAGTAAATTACGACAACTATGTGCAAGATGGGCTGTTATTGCAGTAAAAACGCTTGTAATGATGCCTCTTACCGTCGTCTTCTCGAGTTGATTACCTATAAAAAATTTATACAGAGCTGCTGCTTACACTCCTCGAATCCCAAATCTGAAACACAACCAACCACCAATCGGCGTCGTTCCACATAGACCCACATCACGAGCAGCAATATAATCAACGGGGAAACTAGCTCACAAACATCAACAGGGCGCCTTCTGCCGATTGAGATAAAGGACTCTAACTGGTCCTTAACATGAACACTAGCAAAAAATGCTGGCTCGTGCGTCCCGGCGATAAAATTAAGCATTGAATTGGTGATTTTTCTGATGCCGGATTTTGCGTAATATCGAAAACAGTTCATTAAGGGACTCTTCGAATGGCAGACATCACTAGTGAGAGTACTTTCTCTTTTGAAAGTAAAGCAAGTGTTTTTTAAAAATGCAATGCTGCCGAATCGCAAGTTTTTGGAGGCGTACGAAAATTTAATATGTTATTTGCTATACTAACAGGATTATATATTTTAGTATAAAAGACTACAAATTAATTGTTGGTCCCAGCTTGCAATGTAAACAGGAGCATCCCTTTGGTGCTGTTATTTATGTTTACGTAGAAATGAAAATATACACCAAATGCGATTTATTCAGTAGTCGTGGCAAAGCCCAGACCAGCGGCCAGTGTACATGCCTAAGGCTTGCAAAGCACAACAGTATCAGCAGGAAGGACCTGCGTAGAGAAAGCAACCCCCTCTACTGCCAACGCCATCACGGAAATCAGCCAACGGCCATAGCAGCGCAGCAAAGCGCAATTCCGAGCCATTTGGGGTGATATTCATAATGGACGACCTCCTCGTTCTTGCCTCGTGTTTGCTCACCGCGCCTCCGCTACCAACTTCCCCACCGACGAAACGGTGGGAGACCGCCATTTCGACAGGGTGGGTGCTACGACCGGATTTAAATTCTAATCTAACGGGGAAAACTGCAAAGAATGCGACGAATGGTGCTGCCGTGGTGTGTCGAAGCCATCGCAGGCTGCACACTTATCCGGTATAGCGGTAATAGCTTTATCTGCCGACAGAATTATGGGTAGCCGGTTGATTCATGATCCAAGCGGTTGTTGTTGCGCCTTTGTTGTCTTGCTGCCTCTAAAAGTTGGCCATAGGGGTTGGCCAGACCATTTTAAGCCGAAGCATGAAGGTCGGCCACTAGTTTGAAGCTCAATAGTGAAATTAAATGGGGGATTATGTCGTACAGTTGAAGAAAATTTTAAGCAATATTTTAATATCCGAACTCTTTAAATTTAATGACTAAGGAATTAGTTTAAAATATCATAATATACTAATATACGTATGTGAAGGTTCATATAAAAGAGTAATGATATATACTCGTATGTATATAATAAGTACGCCACATCTCTCATTGTACTCTTGTAAATAATGATTTTTATTAAACTAAAAATTTTTTTTTGCGGTTTCATAATTATCTAGGTTAAAATACCTATTACAGATAGCACATGGACTTCTCTCTTTGTCCTTATAATTTTTATTTATTTTATTAGATTTCCGCACATAAATAAATCCCACTGTTGGTTTTGAGAGAGCTGCAAATTTTGGAAGACATCACATAGAAATCGAATGCTGAAGATTTGCATGAGTTATACATATTAATGTTTGAATAATATTCTTGTAGCAACCTGGGAACGTTTACTAAGAAAAGCACTTATAATATTTCAAGGCCTAATAAACGGTGTTCATCAACTAGATTCCATTCCAATTCACAAAAAACATTGTGTTTTCAATTTATAATGCATTTAAATACAACATAGCTGGACTAGTTAGTAAATGTTTTTCTGTTGTGATAGCAACGATACTCTTCCTCTATTACGAGTAGTATACAAAGTCTTAATGATTAAAATACAGGACAGTATCCGGCATTTCAATAGTAGTTGTCAACACAAAACTTTCAAATAATAAAAAAACATAATTTTTTTAAGAAGATATAAAGCCCATGCTTAAACTGCCCATCTCATTGGCAGATCCAGATAGCCCTTTCGGAAAGTCTAACGTCCATTTTCATATATATTTAGTTTTACATACTGCAAAGCAATAGCGATTCAGGCTCAACTTGCAGTCGCCATAGGAGCCAGCAACACGGTCGTGGCCGCGTTTATTTTGGCATCAAGAGAGCGCAACAGAGGAAATCCTGTCAAATCCTGTATCGAAGGGCCCCACACTGATACAAGGGAAAATCGATACTACGTACTAACAACATGGCAGTCGCAGCCGCTCGTGTGTGGCTGGGGACATGGGGGTTTGTTTGTTTGTTTGTTTAATTTGCCGCAGGGTAAGTGATGAAAATCTATTGAATGTGCTGCCAATGTTGAGCCCAGGCTCGAGGTTTGCCTTTTGGTAGCGCACTAGGAAAATATTTGTTCTGCGCAGCCGGGGGAGCGGAGTGACTAGGTATTGAATGACTACGATGACGACAACGGCTGCTGCGGAAAATCTGCGCTATATGTATGTATATGTATATGTGTATGTATTGCTCGGCTTTCGGTTGCAAGGCTGTATCGATAAAGTGAACCAAAGTCTGGTGTGAGAAGAGACTGCGACACGCACTCGCTTAAATCGACATTTAATGTCAATACAATGACAGTTGTTTTAATTGCGTTTGGGTGGTGTGGAAATTTATTATATGGCTGTAACAGTAATTATTATGGTCGAGCACTCGATGAAATGTCTACTTGTGTGTCGCCAACACATATTTAAGCGGTAGGGCCCTAAAATACGACGTTCTGTCGAATACGGGCCTGTGTTTTCGCAGCTAAAACCGGTTTTGTGGTTCTATGCGAACAACGTACTTGTAGGTAGGTAGGTAGGTAGTAGACAGGCTAGCAAGCTGGCAGGTTGGGTTCCACAGGCATGAATTCCACAACGCTCCATCCATATTCAGGGGGATATTTGGGGCCTTGGCGTTTAAGTACGTCCGGATGTCGCTAGATGGCGCGCGGGTCAATTTAGTGGAAATAATGGAATTGGAATTCATGGCGCGGAAATTGAATTTATGCGAGTCGGAGTCGTCGTCATCGGGCTCCACCCGCTTGGCTAGCAGGCAATCGGGTTTTAATGCGCCATTGAACGCATCGAAATAGCTGCGATTTTCAGCACTGAGGCTTGAAACGTTCAGGCTCTTCTTGTACTTCTACGCCGGCAAAAACCTAGCTGTAGTAAGAGTTGCAAGAGCTGGGAGAGAAAAAAGGAGCAGCGGTAAAAGTAATTAAAAACACGTTTGCTTTAGGGCTGCTCGTGTGTCAGCGTGTTCCGATTGAGACAAAGGGTAAAGGCAAAGTTTCTCGCATTCCTCGCATGCCTCTGCATGGGAAATGTTGAAAATAAACTTTGGACCATGACAACAATAATAACAACAATGGCTGCGGTGGCAATACATTCACATATCTCCGTGATGTCAACTTTCGTGCTTCGTTTCATTATGTTACGTCGCCTCGCCTTGCTTCCTTGTTTCCTTGCTGCCTCTGCTGCTGTGTTGCCTGTGCTGCGACTCGTCCTTTTTTCAGCGCCCATTGCCTACCTCCAGTTGATTAACTCCGGGTGAGCACGAAATGTTTTTGTTTCATATTGCTTGTTTCTCATTTTGGCGCACTCGTCAACAAAGAGATTTGAAATACATATTTTTGTGTGTATATATGTGTCCAGGTAATACAGGAGGGGATGGGAAGTGGTCCTAAAGGGCGATAATAAAGCTCGTGCTTTAACTTATGAGAATTGTACTGCAAATTAGTAATTCTGTACTTTTCGAATATTCGCTGAACGAATAACTAAAAAATAAATGGCTAACAATCTTTTTATTTACACTTTGTTCTTTCTGACCATTCAAATATTTGTTGTTATATCTTCAAAAACAAACGAATTTCTGATACAAAAATCGTTCTTAATGGAGGTTCTGTCACAAAGAAACCGAATAAGTTGTAAATAAAAAGTATATTCCCTGCCGTTTTATGTGTTTCAAATTCCAGCTATTTAATAATAAAAACGTAATGCTTGATTACTGTTTTGTCCTTCCAAACATTTTTTCTGATTGATAAATAAATAATATCATGCACACAACGTGTGGTATATGAAATGAATATAAAAATTGTAAACAACAAAAACAACATACCCTTTCCCATTTTATTGAAGGCTAGAAATAAATGTTCCTTTTAAGAACATGTATATGGTCGATATTCATTACAAGAACTATATTCTAGAAAGACTTAAGGTATATCAAGTTATACATTCATATCTATACATTAACAAGGCAGTCGAGCACGCCCGACAGTGAAATACCCTGTACCCAGACAAACTTCCTACTCTGAGTTATATGGGTGAAGTACTGGACTGAAATCGTTTTGCTAATAACTTTTCTTTCTTACTTTCTTGGGCGGTTTCAGTGAAATTTTAAACAAATTTAGATATTTATTTACAAATGACGTGTACAAAGTTTGGTTTATGAAGCTTTTGAAATGTGGACAGTATTGACGGAATTCTGTAGCCGGGAGAGGGGAGGGAAGTTTGGTTAATGTATGCTCAACATTTTCCGAAATCCAGGCCTTCATCCAGACGGACGGACAGGCGGATGGCAGACGGAAAGACAAGTCTAGATCGATTTCTCTCGTTATGCTGATTAAGAATATATACTTTAAGGGGTCGATGATGCTTCCTCCGCCCTGGTATAGACATTGTTGACGAACTTCTGTAGCGGGAGAAGTGGTGAAAAATACAAAAAAAAAAAATAATAATAAATTCGTCCTTTCTCGGACCTAGGAGAATCTGGATACCAACTTTGGGTAGTCCAGCTTCTATATATTTTGAGATCCTTGCGTTGATCCAGACGGACGGCCGGACATGTCAGGATCGACTTCTCTCATCATGCTGATTAAGAATATATATACTTTATGGGGTCGCAGATGCTTCCTTCAGCCTGTTACATACTTTGCACAAACCTAATACATATCCCCTTTTTACCTTACGGGAACAGGGTATAAAAACTTATGGATGGGAATCTTGCCAACAGATGGCTTTGGTCCAAGTGGTAAGTCTAAAGCGGGATTGCCACGATGAACTGGCTATTGGGCCAGCGCCAAATTCGGCCAAATTGCACAACTTTGGAGAATTAATTTGTAAAATTTCGCAGATAGTCGCATGTTGTAAAGAACAGTTGGGCTGGAGAGTGGGCTTAGAGACAGCAATAAGCTCACATGAGCTTACTGAGGGAAAGCATGTGAGGGAAAATGCCACGCAAATCCAATCTCACAAATCACTTCGGTAAAGCACCGCCATGCAACCCTTTCGACAGATCCAGCCGGGCCATATATGACGTCTATAAGCTTGCTTTAATTACGCTTTACGGTCAACCCTTGGGCAGGGCGGTGGCTGACACCACGGTTTTGGTGCAAATGGCGGAAGGTCGAATAGTCGACCCAGCAAAGACGAAAATGACAAACATACGAAGCAATTAAGCATTCATGGGTCTGGGTGAGCTTAAATTTTGACATTGTCGTGTTTGTTTTGCCTCACGCACACACATGGAAACACGCACAGGCAAATAGTCGGGCTGAAATTTTCAAATCCTTTTTAGCGTCGTGCTATCTCCCTTTTCGGAAGATCCTTTCGACCATTTTATAATGTGTGTATAGCAGTTAAGTGCACCCCGGAGACCTATCGCCAGGGCACTAAACAATTTTATCATTTTTAATCATCAAAGTGGATTCGCAGTCTGGAGCTGCCATGAGTCCGAAAGTGTCGGTGGCGACATTCTCGGATTAAAAACGCATATTAAGTTATTATCGGGTGGCACATGTGATGACTAAGTGGGAAGGCGAGTGGAAATAAGGGGCCGCTAAGCTACGCAGCGACAAAGCTGTTGCTTGAAAAATTCATGAAATGCTTAAGTATGCTACTGAAATGAAAAGGAATGCCGCTGCCCAATAAAAATTCATTTCGCAGAGTGCACAGGCATTGCGAAATACTTCTACGCATGTATAAAACATTGTCTCTCTCAGCTGGCACTTGGCCCAGCTCGCCTGCATGTGCACTCGAACAAAGGATCCCTGCCAAATTGGTCTCGGAACGACTCATGGTTAATGCATGATTTAATATAATTTCGACACTCGTGCGCATTCTTCAGTCGACGAAGTAAGGGACCAGAAGAACTACCAGTCGAGGCGGCCGGGGCAGTTTGGCAGCGCATCAACACGCCATTTGAAAGCCAGTAAGAGCCCGAGCAGACATTGCTCCCAGGCCTGGTTGCATCAATTGGCCGCCGCACAAACTTCCATTATTGGTTGCAGATGCATCGTCTGTGGCGAATTTGAACCATTTGAAGCTGATCATAACTTTTTTCCACATATTCCCTTTTTCTCAGCTGTCGATTACGGCAAGTGGAGCACAAAAACGGCGACCTTTGCTTTTAAGATGGGCTGCGTATGTCTTTTATGTTTCTTGGGATAACCAATTATAGCGAAAATGAAATGTCAAGGTAAACACGGCCGAAACATCAAGTTCTTCTTCCAATTGTGAAGCTCTTTTAATTGCACATGACCGTCGGTTCTAACTGAACTAAAAGCTGTGCAGGCACAGAGCTGTCCTAGTCTTTATACATCATGTTCCCATTTGTGCAGATACGTGACCCAAATAAATGCCAAATACTCCATATATTGCCTACACTTAAAGCAACAAAACAATTTTTAAAAGTTAAGCGAGTCGAACGATGGATGCGCTCAATTAAAACATTCTATATTCAGCTTAACCGATTGTCAAACACTTTGCAAAGTCAGTTCGAATAAGCAAAGTATTTAATTACAACTCAAGCTACTAATAAAATTTTCAGGAAAATTAAAATGTATATTTATTATTTTTGAGTGCAATACTCCCAATAGTCCAAGAAAGAGCTTGAGGAGAGTTAGAGTTTGACACTAAACGTGAACAGTTATTTTAAGCAGGTCTTTCTAAAACAGGTCTTCTTTAATACATATTTAATCAGAAAGCTGTACTTTTGAAATATAAAACGAGATTGGACTGCTATCATCGATACTTATATGTTTTTGTAAAGATTTAATGCAAACTATTTTCATAGGGATATTGTCTATGCGTCAGTATGTATTCCTTTACATTTGGCCTAACCCAATGAAACCTAAAATGAATTTGTCCTCACCACTAACCGGGTGTAATTGCCAAAATGATTAAAATATAAAAACTAAAGAAAACTACTAATAGCAGGGAAATTGCACTTGTAATGCTTACAAAAATGATGTGTGCAATTTTTGGTGTCTCTTCCATTCTATTACATTCTCTGGTGTTCAGACGGACAAACAGACATGAAATCGCTTCTAATGCTGATCAAAAATATATGTATTTTTGGGATTTGGAAATGCTTCGATCTGTTTGTTATATTTTTCACTTCGAACAAACCTTATACAAGTATATCGTTTTACCTTCGTACCTTTTAATTACAGTGTAAAACAAGTAGGGAAGCTAAAGTCGGGTATCCCGACTTTGAAATACTATGTACATATGTGTAGAATAATTATGCGTGTATGTGTGTATTTGTGTGTGTCTGTGTATGTCTCGTGTGCCTCAGCAAAGCAGTAACAACATCAACAGCTGCGAGCACTGCTTGGTCATATATGGCTATAACTTCCTGTTAAATCGGCCTATCATTATGGCACTTGGCATCTGGACTTATTATCACTAACTGGAGGTATTTGCCAAGTTCGAGTTCGAAATTCCAAGAAATACGGGAGTTATGGATTACGGTGGAGAGGGGGAGGGAGGGAAATTCCAAAATACACATTTTCTGCGTATTCACATAAGGCATCTTGGACTAAAATTTGGTGTTCCTAGGTCTTATAGTCTCCGTGATATAGGCGATTATAGGAATGGAAAATCGGGAAAACCCCCATAGGGGGAAGTATGGGGGGGGGGGGGGGGGGGGGGGGGGAATCAAAAAAATAAAACAAACTCGCACAGTGTACACACATAAGCCATCTTTGTGCAAAATTTGGTGCCTCTAGCTCTTATAGTCTCTGAGATCCAGGTGTTCATACGGACAGACAGACAGACAGACAGGGCTAGATCGACTCGTCTCGTCATGCTGTTACATTTTCAGCTCTCGCAAACCTAATATATTCTTGTACATTTTATGTACAGAGTATAATGAGTATATATTTTGGCAAACAAACTTAATAAAATGAATCAATTATCGATTATTAGTGTCATAAAGAACACAAATTTGACTTCCATCAACGGTTTAAAGCGAATTTAGTTTTGTTCATCAGGAAAAGCAATTAGTCCTTCAAATATTGGGACCTAAAATCACGAAAATCGCAACTTTGTGCAGTCAATGCCCATCCCATACATCCACACATATGCCAAGCAAAAGTTTTAAGCACAGCTGCCGTTGTCGTAATTGCAACACGACCCTCCAAAACCCGGGCTTGCGTATATCTGTGAGGGGTATATGTATATAAGTATATACATACATACACAAACGAGTGCCTCTGTGAGTCACAATTTTAGAACTAAGCCCCAAATGCATAAATTGCCGTAAGCCGCAAGAAACTTTAGCCGCACGTGAACGCATGCTTGGCACTCATGGCCGCTCCCGCTTCCGCACCGGTTGCCGCTCTAGCAGAAGCTCCTTTGGCCCACAGGCAGCAGAGCGCAGATCTTTCCGAGCACGAACAGGGGCACAGGCAGAGTAGAGGCAGCGGCCGACGAGGCACAAAAAGTTGCTTAATTTAATGTTATTTGCGTTTTAGCATATAAAGAATTTGGTGTCTTAATCTTTTGACTTTGCGGCGACCCGCATGACTGGGGGGTGGATGAAGCAGGACGGGTCCGAACGCTTCAAAATGCTTGAGAACGCTTGCGGACGGTTTGAATATGCTGCACTATTTATGCGCGAGACGTGAGTCGAGAGTCGAGTTGGCTGCAGCATCGGCCACAGCACGGACAGTACATACATGTATATGTGTGTATATGTGTGTCGTGACTGACTGCACTTTGTGATCCGTAGACACACATAAGCACACATACACACGCGTGCAGTTATATATGTGACGCACGCTTGCAAAAAAGGATGCAAATTTATTTCTTTATTTGCATATTTTAAGGAGCTTGCTGCCTGATATACATATATCGCCATCATTGCCATCGTAGTGCTTTTCGATATTTATACCCATCGGTGGAGGCTTCTTTGTGGTCCCTTTGCTACGACCGCGGCCTGGGTCCTTCCTGATGAAACTTTATGAACTTTGGCTCTACCGCTGCGAGTGCGCTATAAATTTCGGACTGGTACGGTCCGCTCCCTGATTGCCATTGTTATTGTGCCTTCGGCTGGCATGTAAATTGTATCTGCATCTTCGCAATTGTGTGCAATCAGCGAAATTGTAACGCAGCTCGTTATTCAGCAGCTGCGATTGGTCATGTGGATAAATATCGCGATGGCTGCCCAACCCAGCCGTCCCGACCACTCGGCAGATGCATAATAAATTGTGCTGCATTCGCCATTAGTTTGAAAACGTTTTAATTAAATTAAAAACTGGTTGTCTTCTTGTCTTGTTTTTGGAGAGCATAAATTTCGACATTCGTCCCATGCGTGGGTGCATCGTTCATGTTCGAGTATACTGAGACCTGATCACATGTACGAGTTACCTCAACGTTTCTCAATCACTGTTCACAACAGGCAGAGCCGAGGTGTTGCATTTCAAATGCATTTTCAGTCACTCGGACCCTAAAAAGTACATATATATTATCAATATTGCTTGAATTGAAATGGACTCCGAATCTTGATTACTCTGTAATAATATAATAATTTTGCTGTTCTTTACATGTCAGTACCACAGTTTTATGTCTAATTATCAGTCATTAATATTCCTAATGAGAAGGCCAAGTATAACCTGGCTATAAGGCACCCCCGATCTGTACTAAGCTTAGACCCAAATAAGTAATGGGTAAATCTACCTGCTTCAGCCCCGCTTACTTTATGTTTCTGTTCTTTCCATGCTCTTTACAATAAATGGTATTAAAATGCAGTCCATACCCTTATTGATTTATAAATGGAGCCACCATCGACTAACTTATTTAATGCAAAATCCGTGCGCGGCATCGAAAGCGATTATGCAAAATCGAAATGCAATTGCGATGACGTCGTTTTTAGCGACATCGGCCATAGGAGAGCCCTTTTAGCGAGGCACAAACATTGGTAATATATTACTTCAAAGAGCAGCACTCTGGCGATATGGTTACAAGGGAACGGAGGAGCGTGGCAGGCTTGTGAAAAAGCGCTTCTAGCTCTTTTGTTGTTTTCGAAGGCAGTATAGTATGTTAGGCTTTCTTTTCATTCCCCCTCTAACGCTCGAATAAAACCCCTGAACGGACCGTTCTGTCAAGTTTCAACGAATGGCGAAATTTATGCACTCCACACATGAAGTATGATGCATGTTGGATGTTGCATGCTGCACGATATTACGGCATTTTGTGGTGGCATGCAAAAAATTAAAATTCGGTTTTGATTTTAGCGCGCATTTCATTTTTATTTAAAAAATCCAATAAATAATGAAATTACTCATCCACATTGCAATCTTCTGATAAAATAATTTAATTTGCTTTTGACATTGCCCCTTCCCTCGATCCGCGAGTCATAGCTTCTTTTTTTATGAAAAACTGAATCTCATTTTGTAGCTGTGCCGTAAATCGAGCCGCCATTGAACTTTCTGTTTTTTTCTTCTTTTTTTGCGCAGCGATGCAAAAAACCTGATAAGTAATTTAATCGAAATTTTTCCATTACTCCGCATTGCAGAAACACAAACAGATCCAATTGCAAAAAACGCACTTCATTTATTTTTAATTTATAATGACGCCGTCGCAGGGGGCGTTGCCTGCTCCGCCCTCCGCAGTTCACCTGCAGGGCTGCACATTTTTATAGCTAGATATAACACCACCGGGCCGATTCCAGACCGAGTTCAATCCCTCGTGGCCTCTCAAGTGTACGTTCTATCTTGCTCGGGATAGAGAAAGAGATCACAATTCATCGCAGTCTGCACGACTCGCTATAGTTTGTGTCTTGTTGCATGGACTGCGCCCGGTGGAGTTATTTTTATAACTACATTATATATGTCTGGCTCGCAGCGCTCTTGGCAGGCTGATCGCAGGCTCAGTTTCTGTCGAGGCGACAAGGCAGCTCCCCATTCGATTTTGTGGTGCAGGTGGAGCGCGAAACCATAAACAGCTTTTTAGGCGTTTTACTAGATTGTTGGCAGCCCCAGCCCCATCTACGTAATCAGACAAAGTCACAGTTGCAGATTTATCCAATTCGATTCTCGTTTACTCGTTTATAACATACAGCTGGAGAGACGGACATGGCTATAATGTCTCGTCTTATCATGCTGATCAATTACATGTATCTTTTGTGGGATCTGCCACGCCTTCCATGTGTTACATATATTCACAGTAAACTAGTATAAGTAAATAAGTATGAGTAGAGAATTGCAGAATTTAGTTTTTGTGGCTTCTAGTATGAATAGCACCGACAAGGGGTAATATAACTTATAATGAACTTGTTTTTAAATATTTTATCAAGAAAATATCTATTTAATGGGATTGGAGGTGATTCCTTCGTTCTGGTACATAGATATCCAAAAATGTATAATCATACCATACCATACCATAATCATACTAGAACCATTCAGGAACAGAGTATTAACAAGAGAGAACGGTACAGTTCAAATGTTTTCGCTAAAAACTTTATTTAGATTTCGATTAAATTTAAAACATAATGAGATATTTATATATAAATTATGTGAGCAAAGTTTGGTTCATGTCGCTTTTAAAAATTTGGATGAGGAGAGGGTATGGGAAATCAAAACAAGTAAAAAAGCTAAAGTCGGGTGTCCCGACTTTGAAATACTCTGTACATATGTTTACAATAATTATATAAAATAAAAAAAATTTAAAATAAATTTTTGATCGATTTTACCTTTCTCGGTATTCGAACTCACGTAAAGGGTGTATAATTGCACATTTACATAGCAATTGCGTCTGTGTGAGTGTATGTATGCTTATGCGCATCTATTCGTGTCTGTGTAAACATGTGTGCAGTCAACCAAAGCACCAGCATCAACAACAGCCGCGGGCAGCGCTTGAGCAGCGCTGCAGCAGCAAATATATTTATGGCTATAACTTCTTGTTAAATCGGTCTATCATAGTGAAACTTGGTATACGGACACGTAATAACTAACTGGGGGTGTTTGCAATTTAGTTCGAAATTCCAAGAATTACGGGAGTTAGAAAAAATCTTGCTTGGGAGAGGGGGGAGGGAGAGAAATTCCAAAATACACATTTTCTGCGTATTCACATAGGGCATCTGGGACTGGAATTTGGTGTTCCTAGGTCTTATAGTCTCCGAGATATAGGCGATTATACGAATCGCAGACGGACAGACGGACATGGCTATATCGACTCGGCTTGTCATGCTGATCAAGAATATATGTATATACTTTGTGGGGTCTGACACGCCTCCTTATGTGTGTTACATGTAATTTTTTGGCTAGACAAAAATATTTTGTCATTGCTTTTCATATTAATTTTCAAGGATTCGCTAAAGCAAATAGTTCTGTAGAATAACTCAGCAAATAAAAGAACATACCTAGATAAACAATTTATTACAAATTAACAAAAAGAAGAAGCATTATTCCTTCAAAAATAAGCTCAGTACGGGAAGATAAGCAAAGCCTATAGAAGGCCGCATAATATTGAGGAAACTTAAGGAAATTGTGATGAATACACCAAAAGCAGTGTCGAATGAGTTCAAAAAGCACCATAAAATATCAATAAGTAGAAAAACTGTCCAAATACGGCTAAGGGAGGCCAATTTTTATTAAAATTATATAGTATTTATACATAATCTAAAAAGGTTAATATTCGCTAAATTCCAATAAACAAGTCGCCATCGTGTTGGGAACAAGTATTATGAAAGCTCTTTTGAATAACATGGATCGAAGGAGAAGATTTAATGCACGTTACCAAAGAATATGGAGCCCACGTCATTGGTCATTGATATGAAAGGAGGGTCTAATTTTTAATAATAGTTTTGTTTTTTTTACCAATGTTAACTTTTTCCCTCATTTAGTTAACCAACATTGAAATGTCAAAATACTTTTGTCCACCAATAGTTATAAAAGATTGCCTTTAACTTTAACTCGAAACTGTAATATGAAAAATTATAAATTTTTTAATTTAAGAAGCTTAATATATTCTTCATAAATTAAAGTCATTAAAATTTGTGAACTCAATAAATCATAAAAAATATCGATAACAATCTTACTCAACATTTAATAAAAGAAATAAATAGTTTGCGGATATTTGATATAATTTCTTAAGTCAAATCGATGTGGTACTGGAAGAAAATCAAGATTTTCAGGAATTAACTCGCCTAAGTCTTAAGAAGAGACAGTATTGAAGCCAAACTGCTGGCCATTTGCTTCTTGCCCTCGTTGTTGTTGCTTCGCACTTTGTTGCCTTGTGGTCCTGTTGTTGCTGTAGTTGTCGTTCTCGTTCTCGTTGCCGTTGTCGCTGTCGTTGGTCGCCCCCTCGGGTTTATTCATGATGCATAAATCTCGTCAGCGACACTTTATGCGAATACACAAACAACAAGAACAACAACAGCATGCCATGTACTCCTCGTAAATTTCATGAGCAACTTTTTTACGAAATAAAATCTTGTAACAACAACACAAACATGGCGCATGTGCTGGGCATGTGTGTGTGTATATACATACATATGTATGCATCTATATATGAACAGGAGACATACAGACGTTAGTTGAGTGCGCGCTGTCGTTGTTGTTGTTGCAAATTGCGAACTGCGCCGCGTCGCCATCAGAAGAAAACTTTTGGGAGCTGGAGCTGAATCGGAAACTGGTCAAGCGCTTGAACTGCTGCTGAAGTTGTTGTGGCTGCAGCGTAAAGTGGGTGTGGAGGAGGGGCGGCGTGTTGCGACCGGGCCGTGCGCGCGTTTATTGTGCCGCAGCCGGGGGCTAAGATTTACAATTCTGGTGGCGAGCGTCGTAAATTCGAATGCCCAGAAAGAACTGTGGACGGGAAACCTTGTGCGGAATAGAAAAGAAAAACGGGGACCTTATAGTAGAACGGGCGTGTGTGTTGGAGGCTGATGTTGGGTTTGAGGCTGAGCCCAAACTAGGGCTTAAGTTAAAAATAAAACGATGAAAATACGATGACCCATAGTTCATTTACATGGGCAAATAAGAGCATAATGAATGCGGTCAGTTAATTCATGATACTCTCGCCATTAGGGCCATTGGCCACACAAGTTGCGGCAGCAACAAAGTAACACGCAGAGTACCACCAACAGCACCACCACATACTTGTACATACATAAATGTAAAATGTATTTTAATTATCCGCTATGTATCTCACTTTAAGCATATCAATGAAAATTGCTGAAAACCCACTGTTCGCCAAACGCTGCTCGTCCAACCAGGCATGATGCTCAACTGGAGGTCCGCGTTGGACCGATGAGGGAATGGGCCAGTGCTGTTGACCATATTAAAGGCAATTATTTAGCACAAATAGCGTGTTTAGGATTAATTATGATATGGTAATAACGCTTAAAAGTGTAAAAAACATTTGAAATAATGGGCATATTTAAATCAACACGTTGATGGGCGCATTTAAAATTATAGGTAATTTTGTTAAAACACCCGTACACCCGTACGTGTACATGAAAACCAATTCGCGGTTTTGGTTGGCTTAAATTGTTTAAATAGTCACTTAAAAAGGAATTACATAGCAAGCGCTGATGCGTAATAAAACACCAATAACTACACATTTATGATGCAGGTTAACGGTCAACAGCCAAACCCATGTCGTAATAATTGTATATTTTCGTGCAACCAACTTGTTTTATTTCGTGAAGTTATTTGTTTGTTAAATTATCGAGAAGTCGTGAGTTATTACACGAATTTACGCACAGCTCTTTTTTGAATATTAAAACCGTGAATAGAGTTTGTTTAGTAGTCATACTTAGAGTACACAAGAAGAGTTTCAAGTCGATCGGATCAAAAAAAGATTGCATACCAATTTTGTGGCCCTTTTCATTTCTTTAGAGTTGGAATTTTCCAAAATATTCTTTTACAATAGTTCCTTAACTATTACGAATCAGTCGGTCAAAATGGAATACGAAGAGCAAAATTCTTCAATATAAGTTTAATATCCCTAGTTGTTTTGGCTCAAAATATTTTAACGTTGTTATGGACCAATAGACCTGAATATTTTGTGCAGTAAACATACTTTATAATCATGTTTAAAGTCTTTACTTGTTTATGAGCTATCATATTGCCCTATTAATATACCTGCTTTTGATAAATACTTTTTCGACATACTTACATTCTCACTTACACACAACCTTAAATACTTAATACAGCATAATTGCAAATGTGTCCATGCCCATGAATACATGAAGCCACTTAACGATGGTGGTTTGCAACGGCAAACATGTAAAGTGGGAGGCCCACTCGGGTCCACAACAAGGTCTGCGCGCTATAAAATGCACGGGTCCAGGTCAATCCATTGCCCACTGCAGTTCAGTGAACAGAGATTTAGTTCGGAGTGGCGGGGCATTGAGTGGAGCAGATGGCGTTGAAAACATGGACGACGAAGCAGAGGCCAACAGTGGGGGCAGAGAAACATATTCATGTTGCTCGAACATGATCTTCATATACGACTGCGTGATTTACATTTAACGCGGCCATTATTTGACTCTATGACTACCACGAGGGCAGACTGGACTTGAAACATGGCAACGAATGCACCAAACGACAACCACCACCTGCAAGAGCCTCCTTCACACGGCGTTTAACTTGTCCAGGTGGGAATTTGGGTTCCTTTGGAACCTTGAACACATTGTATTCACATTGAAATACTCACCTAATTTCATCTCTCTATGAAACAATTTTGAAATACTCGTTTAAAAGATAAATCATAATTATTAAATGGGCAATAAAAAACGTATTCAAGGTCGCGACAAGGTTTATTTTTTCTGCGCTACAAGTGCAGTGAGGCAAGTAATATCTGCCTTCCAAGTATTTCTGTCTCTTTTTAGAGCAAAAGTCTCGTCTTCTTAATGGCCGCTGAAACCTGCGTGCTGACCTTGGTGCAAATTTAAGGCGGAAATTTTCGACAAAAAAAAGGCACATTTTTTCACAATTTTTTACGATGTTTGGCAAAAAATAAAAAAAGATCGTGCCTTCGGTGCAACTCATACCGCGTAACGAACCATATTGAGTTCGGTTTAAAGCAATTTTTGGAAATTTATGATTTATGACGCCTCTGACCCTTTTGCATTTGGTCGTATCAGCAGCAGACTTCGGCCATTAGACAAGGATCGGCGTCGACTGTTTGGTAAACACTCAGTATGAAACCTAGTACCCGGGTGCTTGGACGTGGTCGTGCCGGGTTAGCAAGCCGCTCATCGGTTCGTAAAAATGAGTTAACATTTATTTTTTGAAAGTTTGACACATTACTCAAAATATCGGAAACAGAAGTAGCCCATATGTGTTATTGGAAAAGTATCGACGTTGTGTGTCCATGTGTTTGAAGTGTGCTGTAGCGTTGTCAACTAGATCTATACGTTTAATGAAAGTGGTTGACACAGCCGGGGATAAAGCTCTGATAATTAATAAAGTAAGGAATATTCATTGCAATATTAAAATTAGAAAAACATTAGCTTACATTGACTCGTTGAGAGACCGCACCAGAGAAAATGATACGACTTTCGTCCAAGATCAGGAAATTGTTTATTTTAAGGGCTCTCTTTAAGCGTCCTGTCGTACTGATCAAAAATATATATACTGTGTCATGTAGACTCGTCCTGTCCACGCAAAAACAATACAAACAATATATAGCTTCATTTTTTTATTGCCAGCTTTCACTTTTAGTCGCAGCTATTATTGAACATGTACAGAAGGCAAAAAGAGGAGAACCCTCACAGCAACTTGCATGAGCCTATTGATGGATTGACAGACATATTGTGTAGATCGATGCCTTTTCTCGTGTTGATCAGTTATATGTAGTTGACTTTTTGAATCCCAACAAATTGCTAAAGATAAATGATACTTGGTTATATAGAATGTCCGGTTACAATGAACCGAATCAGAAAATGGCAGCCCAACAGTTGCGGTCTACCACCTTATTTGAATTTATTCTTCACCGTTGGTCCTGAAAGTATATTTATCATTCCTACTAATTTTTGTGATATTTATTTATTCATATATGTATATTGAAACATAGATTATATCACTGACACACAAAATCGGGTACCCTAGCTGAACTAAGCTTTTTTCCAAAAATAAGACACTATGTACCGATGTTAATGGAGTTTTTTCGGTTCGAAGCCACGATTTCTACATGGCTATATAACTTAAAAAAAGAAACTAAATAGCTTCATCGAATTATTACCTTTGAAAGTTTCATAACTCAATAAATACTTTCCCTGAAAAATCAGAGTATGCAATATCGATTCGTCGAAATGGTGAATTGAAGAATTGTACTGTCACAGCGGGCGACCGTCCATGTACAACTAAATTTTATTTATGTTTATGTTTTGAATCGTTCTTAAATATTTGTTTTTCCCTTCCGACTGCTAGACATATAGAAATAGACCTAAGCAGTTTGAGTTGTTTCGACACAATATTGGTAACAGAATTTGGTTCCCTCGTCAAGATGTTCTCTTAGTTAAAAAGTAAAGCAAAGAAGAGGCATTAAATCACGGACAAAGCATGAACGCGCTTCCTCAATGCACATATCTTGCTATCCACTTAGTACCCCTTCGGCAGAATTCGTAAAAAAATGCAGAAAAGAAGCCTAACTGACTAGAAGTCGGCCATTCTTATGCATCTCCTCTACAGATTATAAAAAAAGTAACTAAAAGAGCCCCAACAACAATAGCAGCAAAAATCAAGCGACAAATCTTAAGAGAGCAATAAACAACATGGTTGACAATCTTAAATCTTGCAACTCGCAGGGCATCGCGCAGATACAGATACAGATACGAATACGAAGACAGAGGCATTATGACCACTCCTCTTGTAGTAACTCTCCTTTCGTGGCCTTCTTCTTGCGTTTGATAATTCTTTTGTGTGCTTCGGTTGTGTTTCCAGCCATCGCAATGTCTCTTGTCCGCGGTCATTGCTATGCTGGAATGCAACAACGAAAACAACAGGAGAGGAGGATTGCGGGTACAGGCTCGTCTGTCGGTGGTGGCCACGAAGGTGGAGAGAAATGCCAGAGCAAGCGTTTTACACCCCACCCCACCACTGTCAACTCCTTCTATGCGATTCCGCTGTCCAGCTTGGTCGCTCAATACCGTTTTTTGGCCTGGGCCTGCCTCTTGTTTGTCTCCTTTATAGCTTCTTTTCATACTCTTTATCTCCATCTGTGGTTGCTGTCAGATCTTTCCTCGTTTGCTTTGCTTGGCTTTTGTATTTTGGTATTTCTTGTGCATACCTTCATGAAGTCAACCGACACCGTCGTCTTTTCGTGGTGGAGGACTTTGCCTTGGGGGTCACAGCTTCGTGTTGTGCAGGTAAAAATAAAGATATGGCTCTTTTCCATTTAAAAAAATGCCCCTGCCTCTGCTGACTGATTTTCATACGGATATCATGTGTCTTCGTCAAGGACTGCCTCATGGCGCATGAGTAAAGCAAACGTCAGTAATTAGCTGTCAAGCCGCTAAGTTTGCCAAGGCCAGAAAATACTCATTGAATCTGTACTACCACCTTTCTATTACGATTACTCCCCCATCTACACGTATAAATCATTTTAAAGAGTGTAACGACAGTTTAAACACTTGTGCGTCAAATCAGAGCGAGGCATAAAATTACGATGAGCAGCACGGCCGTAAAACACCAATGGAGAAGAGGAGAGGCGAGCGGGCCAGAGTCGAGTCAATACGTTCTACGTAGACGAATACAAAACAAGCAACACAGTATTTTGTGTTTGATGTTTATTTAATTTGCCGCAATTCATAACAATTTCGTTTACGACATTTTTACTACTCGAGAATGCCGTAAACAAAGCCCCGTCGATTTGTTTGACGAGGCACTGCGCTCAGGTTTACGACCTCTGCACCCACAACTCAGCTCAATCCATGTCGGAAGCCAAGCCAATATAGATACATATGTTTGTCTGGTCTGGCTACCGGCAATTAAATGCCGCAAGCTTGATTCCATTGATGCGAAGGCGACGGCCATCCGTTCCGCACTTCAGCACTCCGGCGATTTATGTGCGTTTTATAGATCGTAAACATAAGCAGTGGTAGATGATTTTACGACGTGTAGATTGTGGCAAGAAGTAAGTGAAACACTTGTCATTTCGTACCGGAAGTCTGCGGCTTGTGGCATGGCCTTGCAGTGGCGCTTCACAGCCCGCAGGCTTCATCGTAAAAATGTTAGATCATTGCTTGAAAGAGCTGTTAAACGGCTATAAACTAAGGATTGGCAGAGGAGCCACTAAGCCTCCTTTTGTAAATATTTGAACAACGTGTTTGTGGAAATCGCTGCATTAACAAGGTTTTCACTCTTTACCTTGGGAAACATTAAATCTATATGAGAATATTTGCGTACTAATTAGTTATTTATAGTCTTTTGTTGCTTTATTAATCCTTCGTATGCCCTTAACACAAATGCTGAAAGGGTATTTTAGCTCAGTGCGAATGTACGTAGCACACAGAAAATGACGTGGCAAGTATATATAATTTAGATCAGCATCACTCCAACTATTGTAGCGTTGGCAAGAATTCTCACTAGGAATTCGGAGAGCCATCATACCAAGAGTTTGTAAGCCTAATATACTTGTACATATAGTTTTTATTTTTCCTTCCCCTTTTTATACTCTGTACATGAAATGTACAAGAGTATATTAGGTTTGCGGGAGCTGAAAAATGTAACAGGCAGAAGGAGGCGTGGCAGACCCCACAAAGTTTATATATTCTTGATCAGCGTGACAAGACGAGTCGATCTAGCCCTGTCTGTCTGTCCGTCTGTCCGTCCGTATGAACACCTGGATCTCAGAGACTATAAAAGATAGAGACACAAAATTTTGTACAAAGATGCCTTATGTATGTACCCTATACGAGTTTGATTTATTTTTTTTCGTTTTTTCCCCCCATGGGGGTTTTCCCGATTTTCCATTCGTATAATCGCCTATATCTCGGAGACTATAAGACCTAGGAACACCCAATTTTAGTCCCAGATGCCTTATGTGAATACGCAGAAAATGTATATTTTGGAATTTCCCTCCCTCCCCCCTCTACCATGCAAATCGCTGCTCAAGCGCTGCTGCAGCGCTGCCCGCGGCTGTTGATGCTGGTGCTTTGGTTGACTGCGAAAATGCTTACACAGACACGAATAGATGCGCATAGGCATACATATACTCACACAGACGTAGTTGCTATGTAAATGTGCAATTATACACCCTTTACGTGAGTTCGAATACCGAGAGAGGTAAAATCAATCAAATTTTTTTTTAATTTTCTTAATTAATTTTTTATTTTCTATAATTATTGTAAACATATGTACAGAGTATTTCAAAGTCGGGACACCCGACTTTAGCTTTTTTACTTGTTTAAAATTGTAATTTTGTAAACATTTGTAAAGGAACATGAATAAATTAATTTGTTATAAAGGACAAAATCAAGTCAACAACTAAAAACTTGTAGAGCAGAGATTACATAAATATTTTTATTGAATATTCTGGTATCAAGAAGTAAATATCATTTAATGAGGAAATTGTAGAACAATATTGTTTATTTGTTTATTATTTATAGTTCCATTATTCATTCCAACAGGAAACTTTTTGCTAGTTGTCGTTTGGGCCTGTAGAACCGATCACTATATCATAAAGCCTTCATAGATCAAATGCAATGTTTATTAAAAATATTAAATATTACATGGTAAAGCCGTAGTATGGTATTAAATGCTCTTAATGCAATTTGTTCCAAACATTTAACAACCCAGCCAAGAGCATTTGAATAGCTCAAGTTTCCGGTTAAACAGACATACTAGTGGCTGTGGTCTGTGCCGATTTCCAGACACCTAATGAAATTGTAAATCTACTGGAAAGTCGAATTCAAAGCAATATGGATAGCCAATTTAAAACCTTGATCCACTAATGGCTGTCGAATTATTATTTTTTTCTTGCATAGTGATTGCACCTCTTTGTTACCACATCCCCACTCGGCATCAGGCTTAGAGCCCCGCCTCAGTCCGACAACGAATCGACGCCTCTGCCCAGACCCGTTAAATGGGCCCATTCAATTGCTCGTTAATGTTGCTTTTTATTTGGCTTTGGCTGTTGTTTGCGCCTGGTCTTTTTGTCTTTGTTTTCGTTTCTGTTTCTGCTTTCGTTCCAGATTCTGTGTCTGTTGCCGCTTCTGTTTCTGTTTCGGTGTGTTGTTCTTTGTTGTTTCGTTTATTGGCGACTACGCAAGTAGTTCTAGTCAATTTTCTTATTGCTTATTTATGCGATTTTAAATAATGTGCCGCAATTCGTAAGATAAGACTCAGCCTGTGAACTTTTTGCGCTTTGCGTTGATTTACGCGCAGCTATATTTATGGGACAGCCCCATTGGGGTTGCTGGTTGGTGGAATAGGGGGAGGAGGGGGGAGGGGGAGGAATGAGGGGCGGGTCTGCTAGTTTTGACTATTTTAGTACCAAACATATATTCATAATTTATTGTTCTTCTTTGTTTGGTCTTTGTTGTTTCGAAAGATAAACATTTTGCTCTTATAAGTTTCTGAGAGATACAGGCAGAAATCGACAAAGCCTATGAATTGTTATGTGAAGTATGTATGTATATAAATAAATGATGAAGTTTTAATTTATAACACGTGGGTGTGTGCGCGATGTTTTATAATCTTGTGCGTGCCACACAAATCGTTTGAACTCTTTCAGTAGGGCAGCTGCATATAAATGTATGATGAATAACGAAATTAGATAATATTCTTCTGACGACTGAACAGCATATAGATTAACAAAATATTTCAAGTGATGGCTTTGATAATTCCCAGCTTGAAGTTTGGTCATTGCCGACTCTTTTATATCCCTTAAAGTGAAAGGGCAATCAATATGATTGCAGTGTGCAAGTGTGTAACACCCAGACGGACGGATGTTTGATTACAAGGTATAGTGATAAGCATGACAGGACAGCATAAAGTGCGCACAATACTATATGTCTGCTTCGATCAATATTTCCTTTCCAGGGCAAAGCTATAGCTTTGATATTTTTACCGCCCCCCATAATTGTTGCACGTAAATGATATGACGGAACTGACGGCACCCGACCAGTATTTCGTATAGCTGCCTTGAAAGTGGTTTTATTTGTTTATAAATTGTTGTTATAACTGAAGGCCCTTCTGGCAAGAATAGCTGAGCAACAGATAAATCGGAACTGTGTATTTCAGCAACCTTTCTATATCTACGAATATGTATGGATCTATTGCCATCTGCGGGTAACCTTTGATACAATCTGAAAGCAGATTCAGCTCTGCAGTTCCCTTTTTCGTCATCATTGTTACTGAGGTATACGCGTATGTCTAGCCGTTGCCAACTTACTATAGTAGCCGTCAGTGCATGATACGTGTAAGTTTCTTTGCCGTGACCAATGCAGAGGGAAACGGAGGAGGCAGAGCTGGCGTTCGTGTCTGATCGGCGGAGACAACGGCATGGCAATTGCGACTGCTGACGTTTGTTGCCACTTTATCATGGTCGCGTATCATAATTTAGGGGACTGCGACTGCGACTGTGACTGTCATGCCAAGCTACATGCCAACAGACACTTAGTCGTACACCCACTCGCGCTTTTGTTGCTGTTGCTGTTGATGTTTGGCTGTTTTTGTATCTGCTGTCGCGTCAATAAAAGTTGCAAATAAAATTCGTTGACATTTGCGCTGACTAAGCATTCAACGAAGACGTGTGCAATCTTGGCTATGTTTAGATTGCTCTGCCCCTGTCCTGTACTGCCCTTCTCTGCCCTGCCCTGCCCGGCCCTGCTCAGCCCGTATGCATGTAGCAGAGGAGAGTACCTTTGACTGGTCACTTTCAGCGACAAAGCTCGTATTAAGTATTTAATAGTCTTGTTTTCGTGGTCAACAGTTTACTGGCAATTGATTAAATGTCGGGGCCAAGTGGCCATCAGCTTTTGGTCGACCACTGAAATTAGTTGGCATTTTAACACGAGCACCTGATATCGGCTTCCTGCAGCTCCCTCCGTGGAAATCGAGGGGACTCCCCTCCGGTTAGTTTCTCTCTGGGCATAATGGATTATACATATTACAAGACAACATTTTGCAAGAATGTGTGTGCGTGTGTGTGTTGTTCGTTTACGTGGCTGAAAGCAGAACATAATCGATGGCCCCAATATTAATACCAACAGCAGCAAAAGCCCAACATTAGGTTGTTGAACCATTTAAGTAAATGTTCGCGCTGAGCACCAGAATTGTTTAAATTATATGGTGAGATGTGAGTTGGCTCTGAAGATGGCATCGGAGCTCGAAAGACTTGGCCATGGCCGCACATAAATTAATAAATGTAAAATTTTCACAAACAAAAACTTGAGTTCGCTCCTTATGCTCCAATGTACCTGTATGTACATAATAACAGTCGCACAGAAAGGAGAGCTTGACGGACGAGCCATTGCTGAGCCAAATGCCCATATGTGTCTTGTCCTCCCCTCCCCTCCCTCCTCATTTGCACAGGGACGAAGATGCATTTTCACTTAAACGTTTTACTCGACGAATAATGACTTTAATGACTTTAATGGCGCTCGGATAATTTGCCCGTTGGGCCCTGGTCTGCTTGTCCAGCGTGCAACCGGACGCACTCACATTCACTCCCTAAAATACTGAGGCTGCTTTGGCTCTTCAATAATTGACGAAAGTTTACTGCCTCTAGCGAGAGGTTCCAGCTCGAGGTTCCGGTCGTATCTGGTCGCTTCTTTGCTTCAAAAATCTTCAAAGTCCACTTGCACTTTACCTGTGACCATTTCATGGGCGGTTCGATATAACGTGGCAGTCAATGCCAAAAAATTCACAAAATTTGTTGTAATATTATGTAGTAGTTCCTATAGAGCTATAATAAAAATGGCATATAAAATGTCACATTTTAAGCCCAATCGTCGGATTTAAGGATCAATTTCGCATCTTAAGCCGGATGAGTGGACGAAAAAACTGTGTTGTCAAGGAAAGGTTAGGTTGTCTGGTGGACTGTCGTTGGCAGTCCCACATAGATCGAGTTGGTCCGTAGCTTCGTCTGGTAATTGGTATTGTGTTTGTCAAGGAATGCGCGCATGGGATAAATATTTGTTTTCTAAGTGTTTTCATAATTTTACTCGAATTTATGTATCCAATTGAGCCACATTTGAGTCCCCAAACTATATGCTAAGAATGTGAGGAAAATGTAATATTATTTTAAAAATATATGTTTTAAGGGCGTACATGCTGTTCACAATGAAAATTCGAATAAAGTTAGTAATCGAAAAAGATACATTTCTTCGTAGTTGCAAAACGAATAAGAATATGTCATTTTTGATGCGTAAGCTTAGGAATGGTAAGCCACATCTTATAGGTACGTACATATATGATCATCTATCTGTCCATCCATCGCGGTAGAAACAGTTATGTTGGGACCGAGCATGCCGAAAACCGATATCATATAGTTCTTATAGAAAGGATATAATTTAAATAGATTCCTTGCCTGCAACACTTTAAAGATATTCTAAAGATATTGGATTGAAATGCTGTTATTATACCTGATGGAGTTGCATCTTTCTTGAGTTGCAAATGGAAGGATATAATATTATGGAGCAAAATTAATATATATAGTTTTAATCAGGCACAGAGTGCGGTTTGTAGCTTTGGTGCCGCCCAAAAAGGACCTCCTGGCTGGGTTTTTTGAATAATTACTATAAAAATCGTTTCATTTTAGTTAATTTCTTACTATCTCAGAGTATTACAGATACATGCTTTGAAAGAGAACCGTTTCTTAAGTCACAACATATTTGCATCGCATTATGCCGTAGATAAGCGCGTTCCTTTGGTATAGGTTTTCTTGTGATCTTGTGCTGCACCGCTTTTGATAACCGGTTTGTTTTCCACATGCGATTTGTCTTTCGAATAATGACTTACTATATATGGTATATCTTTACATATCTTCATTGCATAGAAAATATGAAAATTAACAAAACCAAGAATGGCAAGCAAAGAATATACGATAGGATTGTGAAACTATGACGATAATATATCTACAACCAAGGGCGTAGGGTGGCAACAGGCCCCCTGTCCGCCCTACAAAAAATTTCACCATATGAACTCTATGACGCACTATTTCGCCATAAAATGGAACTAAATTGGATTTGTTGAAATTTTTTATTTTAAAGGCATCATGCATTATTAAATCAAAATTTAATTTCTTTGACCTTTTAATTCATAGTACGTAGTTTAATCTAGAAGTGCTTAAATGGGAACGCTGCGCCTGATAAAAAAGGATAAATCACGTTCTAATGAAAAAAGTGAACGTTCCTAGGTGTCCTTAGTTTAGTGCATCCAAGATCACTACAAAAGTCACCAAATGTATCATGCACATATTAGCATGTTAAAGTCAAGATTACTTTCTAAGCAACAAACATGTAAAAAGGCCATTGGCTACTTTTGGTTCTGAGATATGGAGTGTTACAATCCTGGAGGAAAAGATAATCGAGAAAGATTCTTCTGAAAATAAGCAGCTAAAAAGGAATATGCTTTAGAAATAGCTCGTTGCTATTAATACCAATAAAATGGGAAGGTAAAAGCCCAGTACTTTAGATGTATTTGCATTGCACTAAGAATGGACAGCTCGAGAGCGAAGAAATTAATTAATTATTATCTTAATGTAAATAAATGGCTACTTGACTTGAATAAATATTGAACAGAATTTATCTTTAAAAAATTAGTATAAATATATCAAAATAAAGACTATTTCAAAGAAACAACAAATGCAAAACACATAGAACGTCAATTAAACCCTAGCCCTACTCTTGAAAACTCTTCCCCCGTCCCATCTCTAACACTAGAACAGCGATTCAGTCCTTCAACTAAAATAAACTATATTGTTCCTTAATAGCGAAAAAACTTGGGATTATGGTGAGACTTTTTTTAAAACTTGTTTCGAAACATCTGAGTACGCTAGAATGTTGCTCTATTAAGTGTAATTCTTGCACCGATCATTCCCATGGCATCTATATAAATAATAGAACTATATGCGATTTCCTCATTAGGACGGAGATGCGGATGGAGACTGTCACGGCTCCTTCTTTTGCCTGTTACATGCATTTTTCTAGTTAACCCTATGTAACTGAAGGCAGGCTATAGAAATGATCTAAATATATACAACTAGCCCAACATTTTCATCTTCGTCGTAATGTATCCATCGATTGCGTTCACACTAAAGCGTCGCTCATCGTCTATTCACAGGCGAGTATTCGTTTATTTATTTATCTGACGTACTCCAAACATAATTCTTATCGTACAGCGGAGGGGAGAACGTTTTAACGAAAATGTCACGACCAAGAACGTGAATTTCGTGATTAGATTGCCCAATAAATGTTTATCGAATGGCGTACAGATACATAACCATGTATACATGTATGTATGAATCTAAGTATATCTACTTCGGTCTGTTCTCTTTTGTTTTGTGTTTTTTTTATTGAGAATCATTTTTGTTTGGGCTCCTCTGCTGCCGGACGAGTCGCAGCTGCGCTCTCGCAATGAAAACAAAAGACACGTTTTTGTGTAAAAAGACAAAAACATCAACAATGAGCTACATAAAAATGGCTGCACGGCGAAGTTGATTTTATGAAATTAATATTGACTGTTCAAAGAAGCAACCATCTGAGCTCGAATGCCTCGTCGTCTGGTAATTAAAATAATAAAAGCATTTTTGTCGCTCGATGCCATCGGAATTTTAATTAAAAAGTCCCCGGAGCTTTATAAATTTTGCAATGTGGCACTTTCGACGGTTCTTCGAAATGTTTTTGTAAACAAATATGACAAAATAAAAGTCTTTCTAACGAATGGCTTTTTAAATATTTCATACAATCTTCTTCTTACTTCTGGCTGACACTTTTGTTGTCTATGTGGCTTCCAGAGCAGCAAATGGCAGCAGTCTGTCAGCTTCCCTCTTAATTGACTCCATTGTGAGTCGTTGGTTTTCTAATTTTGAAAAGCGGTTGCAGCCTGATATGTTAGTCATCGCTTCCCTTCTCAGCAGCTGCATTCGATGATTGCCTCTTCACTTTTCTGAGCTGCCAGCGTCTGTTATTTGTGTGCTGGTGGAAATTTATGTCCGCTTTCCTTTTGGATAATTTCTTTCATAATGTGCGACTTGTCATTCAACGAATCTCCCTCGACTCTTGGTCGTTTGTTCGCTGCTTGTCATTCCACTTGCCTGGCTGTAAGCAGCCCCCATACTTTACTTAATTATCTATATCTCAATGCCATTTTTTATGTTTCACCTTTTGATTTGTGTTGCCGCGTGACGATTGTCGATGTTTTTTCTTTGAATATGTTTTACCTGTTTTTTTTTTGTGCTTTGTTTTTTCCTTTTTGCTTTGAACGTCATTTTGCTCAATGTGAACTGTCGCATGGTTTTCAAGGTTGTTTCTGCTGGCCGAAGTGGTTGAGCACTTCCCTTTATTTCTTCTATTTCTATTCAATTTTTCGTTAGTGTTATTTCTGGTTTCTGGTACTGTTTAACATTTGCACCATATTTGAAAAGACTCATGTAACATAAGCAGCTCATTAAAGCTCAATCGCTCTCTAAAAGATTTATTTTTGTGAAAATTGCAGTCTACAACTTTTAAGAACATAAAGTATTGATATACATATGAAACGACAAGAAATTCATTCATAGGCCAGGCAGTTACATAATATATATGGCAAAATTAAAACATAATGCTCGTCTCAATATTGCTATTGTATATATATTTAGTAGAATCATGATGAATGTACTCCTTAATAACAAAAATTGATAGTAAAATAATAACATATGAAGATGGGCCCATAATATTAATATCTAAAGAGTGTTGGCGCAAAAAGGAAAGTGCCTCATATTCCGCTACACGAAAAATTGAGAATTAAAATGTTACGTAGAAGTTTTTAAACACATTCAAATCTTTTGAATTTGAAATTGATTAAATATACATTTTGATTAAAAATCACACTAAGCAGCAAAATAAGCAGCATAATAATCTTTACCGTCTTTTCTGAAACTCCTGAAGATCTTTTAAGGAAATAAACAATCCGATTTTTTAAAGATGGTATTAATTAGAGAGTATACTATGATATTCACAGCGCACATGCAATAACGTTCAAAGCATTTCTCTTAAGCTTTCAATTCTCCAATTCGATAAATTGTTAGATATAATACAAAAAATATCTACGATATTTTTCAAAATTAATGAATCAATTTAATGTTACTATTCGAATTTGGCGAACTGAAAAGTCGTATCAAAACAAATCTTAAATTGTTATTCAATATCTTACTTTTAATGGACAACTACAAATATTCTCATTGATAAAAAGGTTGATGACTCCATTGATGAAATTAGAAATAAACATTCCATCAATGTAAAAGACCCATAACTGGCAGAAGGCCAACGCGGTGATTAGGCGCATAATCATAAGCCAATTTGTCACCACAAATATGCGACGGCAGGGACAAGAGAGACGAGGGTGTCAAGCTGGCAAACGAACAGCCACTAACAATCATTTAAAGCAAAATAAAAATATTTTTTATAGCCTTTTTATAGTTGTTGCAACAATCTAATAACAATTCAAATAATTATCCAAACAAACAATTTCACCGACGCCAATGCAGAAACAAGAGCCCAAATACTCAAATGTTCAAATGCAGAGCTTCTTCAGCTGATACCGCTGCTGCCGACGGACGATGAAAATGAGCCATTAAACGAACATAAAACCCTGTGCGAAGCGCTACTGCGATAGGCCACGCCTCCGTTACGACAGCGACGTCGACGCACATACGGAAGCCATAACGCGCAGAGCAAATTGCAGATAACTCAAAACAAAATGTGGGAAAACGCCATCACCGCTATGTTATGGCCGCCGTGTGTGCGAATGAGATAGAGCGTAGCTAACGCTACCTAATACGTGTGCAAGAGCGAGAGCACTTAAGGGCATGGCAGGAGAGCCGAGCATGGTGTGCGCACCATAATGGCTGCGCAAGCCGTTCCGAGCTCGTTGATGCGAGCGAGAGAGAAAAAAGAGCGCACGTTTTTCTGATGCTTTCTCTCTCTTCCACTGTGCCACGCGTCGAGCACATAAAAACAACAAGTAATCGGCCGTTGAGCATAATCGATATATGTTTGTATGTACGTAAAACAGCCGTCGCTCGTTGCCCCGATTTGATTTTATTCGTGAGAATTGCTTTTCTCACGCTCTTCGACTTCAGCAGCGCGCCGCCGCTGTTGCAATTGTTGTTGTTGTTGTTGTTGTTGTTATTGTTGCCGCCACCATAACTGTCGTCGTTTATGGCCGTTTTAAGTGCGACTGAGATGGCCTCTCATAATCGTTTACTCAATGCGCTCTTTTTGAGGCATTGGCATTGCCACTAGCAGTCACATTTGCTTTGTGATTTTTATTAGCTCTTTTGCACTTTTGTTTTCGCTGTAGCTGTTCTTGTAGTTGTACCCGTTCTTATGTTAGCCAGGATAATGATGTTAGCACATATTAATTAATACGTGTATTGATTCAATTAATGCCTCGAGCCAATGCTGACCACTGGCCACTTAACAGTCAACAGTTATTTTTATTATTATTTTTTATTTTACTTTGCGAGGCGCCCCAACGGCGCTCTCTTCGTCTCAGAATACTGGTCTTGCGCTCACGCGCTTTTTTTAGGGCGCTTTTTTGCTGTGCCGAGAAAATATCAACCAGCAACAACCACAACGAACAAAGCTCGCGCAGTTGCTGTGCGTGGCTGCCAGAATGGGACATAAAATGTGCCGGCTGTTAAGATGTAGATTTAAGTAAGTGGAAACGAGATCGTAACGTTGGCGCATAAAAATAAAAATCATTGTTGTTGTGCACTGATTGAATAAGAAGCAGCAGGAGCAATATCTGCAACAGGCCACGGAGCATGCGGTACCTTGGCAAAAGAAAATCGCGCGACTTTTCTCACAACGCGCCGCTGTTCATTTTGTTGTTTCCACTCAATGTTTTCCCTCTTGCCTTGTTTGAGTGAAACTTCGAGCGAGTTCATTCTCTTACCTTCATAGAGACTTACAAGCTACATACTCGTATATGCGATGCGTGTAGGAGCTCTTTAGCTTGGCTGCCGTATGGCACCTCTTGCTTCACATTTATCACAAAATATGTCTGCGAATGGGCGCCAACTCGTTAAAATATTCCATTTCTGCAATAGTTGTGAAGCTTCCCATTTCAATCTATTCAGCCCTCCCATGCCCCGCATTAATTTTAAGGTATTACGTCGTCGCAATTGCCGCCGGCAAACCCCTACTGCCACTGGCCGATGGTCGCTGCCCGCATAGCTATTTATTAATTCTTGTTACTTTTTTGTGTTGCGCCTTAAGATTCTGCTCATTTCCATTTTATGGTTTTTATGTGGGCTTTTATGACTTTTATGGGGCTTAGTGCGTGCCGAGAACGAAGAAACTTTTAATTGAATAATGCCCGAATGCACGAAGCGCGGCTCTCCCGGTCGCTGCCTTGATTCCTTTAGCTGGTTTTGTCGATGTTGCTGTTCTTGTTATTGTAGTTGTAGTTGATGGTGATTATGTTTTCGGTCGTCTCGCAGAGGCGTCAGCGCGGTGGTAATTAGCAAGATAAACATTTAATTGGGAAATTTAAAATTGTAAATTGCCATGAAATCCCATATGGGTCAAAGGAATAAACAAGGGTAGTGCGCTTTAGTGCCTCAAATGCAGCAGTTGATGGCGGGCAATGTGCTTTAAATATATTTTAAGATTACAAGAAATTGCAAAAATACTCGACTGCAAATGATAGTAGCAGTATGTAACTGTATGAGTGGTAATAGTAAAAGTACACCCTATATATAATTAACAGTAGTAGAAATAGTAATAGTAATTCGTTGTTGTTGCAGTAGTAGAAGGTGTAGTAGCACAAGGGGACAGAGGTGTAATTAAACACTTTCATTCGGATGTATGCAGATATTCGAAGTCAGGCCTTTAGAATGCGGACAATAACACATACGGTATATCTATGCACGTAATATATAGTGCATGAAAAGTTGCAGTGCAGTAGGACTACAGTGGGAGACAGCAGTTTTCGATTGTAACACATGCCGCAAGTCTCTTGGGCCACCACGACGAGCAGAACTGGGACCCCTTGTAGTGCACCCGGAACGCTACTTACTCCTTTGGCCGCGCTGTGAAAGGATGAAATTTATGATAGGCTCATGTAATTGCACGCAATGCAGTCGCTGCTGGAACATCCGCAGCAAGCGAGATGTGGCCTGGTCCGGTCACACGAGTTTCAATTTTTGAAATATGAAAAAGCGAAAAAATCGAGTACAAAGCCAACAAGTCCTGTGTCGTATGTCCTCTGACCTGCGTCGTGCGTCCTGCGTCTGCTCGCAACTGTCTATAGCTGAGGATGACCGCATGTTGCGCTGCCTGCAGTCAGTCCATTTGCCACACGAGAGGCCATGGATCGGTTACGTGGAATGTTCTTTTAATGGACTTTACACTCTCACACTGCGTGCGTCCTTTTACAAACCTTTTAGCCGACACTCATGTTCCGCGCCATTTCATTGCCGTGAATTGCTTGCTGCATGATTTTGATCCTTTATGTCGCTTTTGCAGTTTTCCCTTCGTCCACTTCTCACCGCTTCGTAGGTGTGTACGAGTATGTACAATACACAACGAATGTTTATGTGTATGCGCTCGAGTATATAAGTGTGCTATCAGGCTATTAAGTTTGTACAACAGTTGACCAGAATCATCATTTTAAATTATTAAACAAAATCTGTGCTGATATTTCGGGGAGGAACAGAATATGTATTAAGGGCCACCTGTTCACACATCTGTTAACTGACTGACTAACCGACTAGTTTTATTCATGGAGCCCCTTTTCGTATATAACATTTGCTGATCGGTCTACTATTATATACACGATAAGCACCAAGCAAGATATCTAGCTTTTTCGGCTTTTCCTTATTAATACCCAATCCCGTCAAATTATTCATATTATTATTTTGTTTTGAGTCGGAACTGATTCATTAAATCGTTTTCTAGTTATTCAATATCGGTATTGAATTCTCGGTTTAGATTGATGTTTGAGAAATGTCAATAGTGTACTACATAAATGAAATCAAAAAATGATTAAAATGGAAGCATAAGAATATTATATTCTTCATTCTTATGTTATACGTACATACTATTTTTGATAAGAGTGTCGGGACGAAGCCAAAGCTATTCCTTGCTCTCAAAACTTTGCACCGAAACTTCCTTTGCCAGATCTCATATCATACACTCGTATCATACATTTGTTTTCCTATTGAAATTTTTTAAAAAGAAAAAGATAAAAGATACAATGCTTAGTAAGTGTAAAATAAATATCATTTTAATTCGTTAGTTCTGGCATCTAGTCAGAACCATTGCAGCAAGGATTCGAGTATTATTTTGCAGGAGGGGGGGGGGGGGGGGAGGGCAAGGGGCCGATGGTAAAAGCTGCGTACTCCCTTGCATGTATTACTTTAAAATACTATAATTTGTAAAAAACCAACAACCAACAAAAATACATGGCAAAAGGTTTGTTTTCCAACTACCACATAGGACCCCAGATTTGAATCCATTTCGCATTTGTCTTATTTGTCGAGTGATATGAGGACATGACTGCTCTCTTGACCGCCATGCCAAGTGTCGAGCTCTGTCGGACACGGAGTTGGTGTCAAAAGTGACGCTGAATTTATTACCACGACTTTGCTTTATTTATGCGCAGCGGCCTTAGCACGTTGGCAAGTGTTTATCTTACCACTCGGCAAGGCAGCACGGGACCGAGAACCATCCATGGCCCCGACCCCGATTCAAACTCCGTCACAGACCCAGACCCAGACCCGGGCCCAATCTTAAAACCAACGACCAACACCCAGCAACAAACTGAAATGAAATACCAAAAAACTTAAAATGAATTTATGGCTGCACCTAAATCACGAGCCCAAAAGCGACTGCCGAGTGTGTATGTATGTATGTATGTGTGTGTATATACGAGTATATGCATGAATGAGCATGTCGCATGATTTAGTGGCCATGCCAAAGTTAAATTTAAATAAATATTTCATAGTCACTCGCACACAAAACGCAACAAGGCGAACACAAAGAGATGACGATTGTGATGTTGATGATGGGACGGAATTGGACGGGACGGGGCGGGACGGGATTGAAGCGAAGCCAGCAAATTGAAAAAGTGAACAAATCGAAGTTAAGGAAAATATATAGTAAAGCGACTGAATCAAAATGTTTCGAAATATTCGTGAAATATTTGAAAATTGATTTTGTGAATTGGTTTGCCTGTGCTTTTCTTTCCTTTTTATTGTGGCTTCAGTCATTTCTTGGGGCTTTGTCTGCGACTAAATTGAAAAACATTTCTAACGGAAATGAAATTCAAATTTTGTCGTAGCTGTTGGATATGTTGGTGGTGTTGTTGTCGTTGCTCCCACTCTTGTTTAAAATATGAGGGGCAACATGACGGCGGCAAAGCCCAAGGCTAAAACTCTTTGAGCTCTGAATTTAAATTAAGAAATGTATCTTTTGAATGCGTCTCCCCCTTTCTGGTTATTGTTGTTGCGATTGCCTTTGTTGAGGGCCATCTTGCCGCTGCTCGCCCCTTTAGGGCCTTGAAGGCAACCAAAAAGTCTCACGTTTTTTCCAACATCACAGCCATGCGCAAAGAATCTTTCTTTGTCGTTTCAAGTGCTTATCAAAAAGAATAGCAAACCAGGCCAACTCCAAATGCGCACTTTCTTGGCGGTTCATAAATATTTATTTAATTCTCGATACATTTCTTTACGTATTTGCGTTGAAGCCCTATTTGGCATGCGGACAACGAGTCTGATTCTGTTCAATTTATAAATAATCCATTTAATTTTCATGATTTATTTAAACGTCGATTCTTGCACCTTTCATGTCGAACAGAAAAGTTTATTGTATTTCGTTTCTAATGATTTGTACAAAACCCAAAAGCACTTTCGTAATGGCCTTTATGACTGCTTTCATGGCCAATAACAATTTGCATTTGCTTATGCATATGGCTTGGTTCGAGTTCCCAGTCTGGATCATAAATCAGGTGTCCGGCGATTTGCGCGCCAACCGTCTACAGAGATTTGCATATAAAACTGCGCCTCGTAAAAATAAATACTCTAAATTAGTTGATATTTAGAAATCCATTCAATTAATTGCGAGAACAAATAATGTCATTTGTCACTGGGCATCGGTAATATTTTCAAAGATTTTATTGACTTCCCCTCTGGTCTTCGCTATTTGCATTCATACGAGTATTTATTTGTTGTGTTCTTTAAATGGCAATAAAGTTATAAAATTATGTGCTAATGGGAAATTATTCTGTTGGAAGTCTTGAATCGACTATCTCATACTACATAGGCTGTTGCTTTCTGGTAAATCTCTATATTTTAATTCTTGCTTCATTCATTGTGCTTAGTAAATGATCAATTTATGAAAATGACGCCATTCACAAGTGTCTCATTTCGAAACTTGTTTAGCGTATACGACAATTTTATTGCAAACATTATCATAAAATAAATTTAAATAAAATTTTTCTCATTTCTTAAAAGCTATTCGAAAACTGAGACAAATACAAATGATGAGTTCTACTTTTGAGAAAACTTCATTCTTAAAATCAAGTCTTTGTTTTATAATATTATAATATTAGGAAAACTTTTTAAAATTTCGTTATATCAGAAATAACATTCTGCTTAACTATCGATATTTCTATAGTGTAGAGTATTTTTGTAAATTTCTTTTCAGCATTGAACATAAACACATATCCATCATCTTCATAGTATACCCCTGACATCAAAAATTCCAGTTTTAAGAACCAACTTTGTATACTTATGCGCACAGCGTCCATCTCGTTTTTGATTTGCGTAGGCGTATTGCCCATCAATACCAAATATCGTATGACCGCACGATATTCAACTGATTATTCAACTTTTTATAATAATTGTAGTGCAAGAAAACCAAATTGGGAATTAAGGATAACTCATACACAAATCGACTATGACGAAAAACATAAATGTGTATTTTCCCTCCTGTTATTGCATTTTCCGTTCACCTGTGCCTTTCTAAAATAAGAGCAATAGTTTCTAGGTTTAAGGAAAATAAAAACAATTTTTGGAAAATGAAGAAGAATAGCTCCGAACCATAGAAAATGCTGCTTTATTATGATATATATATTTTTTATTGTTCCCTTGATTATCCAATTTTCATTTTTGAGAAGCAATCGTTTTCACGCTTTTCACCGCTTTTTAAAACTACTGTTTCTAAGCACTTTTTTTCTTAAACCACTTTTTATCTCAGTGACCAAAATGCAAAAACTGCAGCGAAACTCAGGAAGAATTGGCAACTATATCCTTATGGCATTGCACTGAAAGTTCAGTCAAAATAACGCTGGAGCCTTTACTTTAGTTTTTATTGAAGTCTCCAATCGCTCTAATGTAATCACAGTGACTGATTAAGCCGCAGTTTAGTATCGAGTTGTCCTTGCTCTGATTTGTTTCTCAGAGCGAAATCAATCTATTTTTCAGTCTTGCAATGCCCTCTTCAATTGCAGCTGTTCATCTCCCCGAGATGAAATTGTCTTCAAATTTGCAAGCATCCAGCCCCAGAAATTCACAATATTTAAAATTCAAAACGTGTATTGCGAAGTTCGCCACGGACTACAAATATTTTGCTGTGCATATTTCTATTTCTGTGTGTTTCTGCACTCCCCCTTCACGGCCTACTTGTATATTAATATGTGTGTGTATGGATTTGAGGGATGTGGACTGCTCGGATATGTGGGACAGCAGTCAAAAGTGTGCCAGTGCGTCTTCTACCCTTTGGGGGCAACGGCTGAGCAAATGCCACTAAGGATATCTGGGCCACTCGACCACAGTCGGCATGACAGTTGGACGAACGGGTGGACGGACGGTCTGCCGGTCTGCCTGGCAAGGCGTGCCATGTATGCGGGTCGAAAACGAAAGCCCAAAAACAACAACAAAAAGCAAAAACAAAGTACGATACACAGATACGATTCCAGTCCCACTCTTGTAGGTGAAGTGCGACCCAGTCTGTTGGGTCGAGCAGACCGCTGCACGCTGGACATTGGGCGCTGGTCGTTGACCAAGCCGGTTCAGAACTGAGGCCAACTGGCCAACTGGCCAACAGGCCAACAGCGAGAAACACTCAAAAGCTCATTTGCATATTCTGCAAACGGTAACAGGGAAAGTGACTTTGAAAAAATGGGAAATGGGTTCTCGTTTTTAATTCAGTGTTGTTGCTCTACCCTGCGTGCCGTGTTGTTGGTTTTTGTAATTAACAGAGGAATTTCGAAGCGCTTATATAATTTATCGACTTTTATAGTTTTTGGACAACTTTTGACTGTAGTTGGCTGTAGCAGCCGCCATTGTTTAACCTTCTGACCTCGCCACTGGCACGCATATATATAGCATCGATGCTGGTGGTGGTGGTGGCGGCGACTCACATGAGTTATGCATATACTCGAGCGGATAGAGATCTAATTAAGTGATTTATGGCCTCGGCATAATTTCAAGCACACCACTTTTGGATAACACAAGGCAATGCGCCCCTTATCCTCTGCAGGCCAAACTATCTGGCCGTCTCCTGGGCATGGCTCGCATATTTCAATTCCAATGCGCAAATGACCCACACACTCCACCAGATGTGGGGGCTTACATTACTGCAGCTTTGGCGATTTACGAGCTCCGGTTTTGCATAGTTTCAAATGGCCGTTGCAAGTTTCTGCGAGTATAGTATGTGCGGCATGAACAACACAATTTATTCTGGCCGACTCCACCCGCACTACTAGTGGGGTATACAATTCTCCCGCTAGACTTTCAGCGGCCATGAATCATGCGGTTGGGCCATAGACTAGCGAGCCACCATGGGACGCCGCAACCAGAATCAGGAAAATATCAGGCAAATTGTAGACTTCAAGTTCACAATGCCAGTCGTAATTGCAGTCCAGAAGCTTAGCTATTAGTTAAGCAAGTCATGGTCGAAGTCATTGCAAATTAAATATACTCCATTTTGGATAATCTGCATGCTCAAACAATTTATTTGAAAAAAATAAATATTACAGTTAAATGAAGTTGTAATTAATAGAATTTAATTTAAGATGCCAGCAGAAAATGGCCCTCTCCCAAATTCTAGATTCAAGCAACCAACTTAGATACAAAAGATACAGACAGGCCACCAATATATGCGAAAATTCTTGATTATTCTGATTTTGAATGAGCAGTAGATAAATTAATGAGTAGAAGAGGAAGTATGTGAGAATGCTTGCATATGACTCTAATACTGCGCCTATAGAATTGTTGTAACCAGTTAAGAACTTACAATGCCATTAAGAACGCATTTATTTACTTGAAATATTTGATCACTTTCCGAAACTACTGCTAATACTGTTCACTAAGCCGTTGGATAGTTGATAGTACTTATATGTTCAGATTGTATATAGGGTGGTTGATATAGTGTACTTTTTGTCTATATTGTAGTTTCTTTTTAAAAATTCCAAAAGAAGAACAAAAATCCATTTGTACGGTTGTCCGTTTATGCGAAAGCGCTGGTTTTCCTATTATATCTGGAACACGATTTCCTTCATGTGGCTGCCTCGGAAAGATTTGCAGTAGCGCTTCCTGTTTAGCCAAGGCCTTGGTGATGGTTTCTGGATTTATCTGTGGCTCCGATGTGGCCAATAGACATCGCCTTGACGGCTGATATTGAAAATATGTGTTCTGAATTTATTGAGGAAGGTATGTTGGGCTGAAGTATAAATATTTTCAATGTTTTTGGTTGTAATATTCGAATGGTTTCGGATTGACACTTCTGGAGCAGTGCGAAACGAACTTGTTATAAGATTTAGATGCTATGTGGTCCATTTGAACAATCGAACATACCCGTATTTATGTGTGTTTGGAATCAATTTGTTATTTCAAAATGCAGTTTTTGACACTTTACCGGATAAAAGGATTAGTTAGTTAGAACATCTTTACTATCCAATTCTGATTTTATTTTCCCCATGGTGCCGGAAAGTGGGCTGAAGCAGAGCAACCCGTTAAATGTAACTCCCAGAGTCCCGTTTTGGCAACAGAATGTATGCACATTTTATTGAGCAACATGGAAAAATGGTTCACATGTTGTTTTGCTGGTGCTTTTAGTGTTGGCACAACAACATGTCCAAAAGTGTTTTATGGCAGTTGTGGGTGCTCTCAAGAGGGTACTTCGGGCCTGTCCAGCGTCCAGAGTGCAGCGTGGAGCGTGCAGCGTGGAGCGTGCAGTGTGCAGCAGTGCGGGATCAGGGACTGCGGCACTCGCCGCTCTTGTTCTACATACGAGTCGACAACCACTTGGAATATAAGAGAGAAAATGGATACGGATTTCAAAAGTGCTTAGCTGAAGTCTGGGCCCACAGCACAACCCCGCGAACAGAGCCGCATATATTTTGGACTAGCACGAAAGCCTCGGCTAATTGCATTTAGAGGGTTTTGTTCATCCGGTCGTGTCAATGAACCGCAGTCATTAGCGAAAACAACAGCAAGAGCAACAGCAATCGCTACAAGGGCAGGCAGAAGCAGTTCAAAGTCAAAAAGTCAATTAACTGACCGACAGACATGTGCCATCTTTAAATACTATATCGGATACGGAATGGAGTCTTCTGCTTAGCCGCGACTCTCGACCGGGGCCTGGTGGAGGGCTGAAGTGGAAATCTCGTTAAAAGTCAATAACAGACGCCATTAAATGCACATGAAAATGAAATGAAAATGGCACGGGCATGGGTCTGAGTTGCATGGGCCTGAGGCTGGTGTTGTGGGCAGCAGACTGAGGACAGCGGCACGCGAACAGCCGCCAGAGATGCTCACTTGAGGGAAATGAATGGCAGCCGCGAAGCGTGCAACTCATTTTCGTGTTTCAATTTTCGTTGTACAAGTTGGATCGACATCGAAGGGGTTCAAGTTCAATGGCATTTCTACTCAATTATCGATACACAAGATATGGAAATTGAAAATGAGACTGTGCGGCGGAAGGCATACGCTGACCAACAACATGATATATGGTTGGGATCTAATTTTGTTGCCATTACCACTCCCCTTTAATGTATAAACACTCTGCAATCGACCATTTGAACACTTTTGTTGGGATTTCCACAAGTTAGACTGATATTTTAGCGTGGCCTTAAATTAAAGGGAATGCTTCGAATCATTTTACTATGGAAGATGATTGTCTTGTACCTCTTTTTCGCTTAAAAATGTAATCTAATGGGATTATCTTGAAAGCGTATGGATACTGAAGCGCCATATTTCATTTTTTTTTTAAATCGTCTAAGAATAATTCGTTCATTTTTTCTAAATGTTCGCCTACTTATAACAGCTAACGTTTTATTGAAAAACTAAACTGATACTCCAAAGTGGTTATCAAAGGAAAGCTTTGGAATTTAAAACAAAGTGAGGCGGTCGCTAACTTTCAAACATCGCATCTACACATGGGAAATATTTTCATTACAGTCTCTTGTCTTACACTGAACACATCTCAAAGGCGAAAGCAAGAATATAGCATCTACAACAACACATTTAATTCAATAAATCGATCTATTCTTTTTGGCATATTTTCAGTACTCTTCAAACGACTGTCTCAAGATGAATATGGGACGCATTTTGGAGGATGTGATCCGCAAGAACTCGGCCAATACGGATCGGATCACAGCCGAGAACACAATCGGCTATGTTGTGGCCGAGAACAGCACAGGAGTTGTGGCCGAGTCCTCGTTCGACAACACCAGTGCTCAAGCGATTGTGAAACACATGCATGGAGTCCTTGTGGCTGCAGCCCAGAGCATGGTCCGGGACCTGGACCCTCCCAATAAGCTCTGCTATATGCGTGTGGCCACGCGCAAATTTGAGTATCTGATCGCTCCCGAGGAGGTTTTCACCATAACAGTGCTGCAGTGATTCGCAACTGTAAATGAAGTTGGAACGGAGTCCGAAGCTCTGGCCCAAAACCCAAATATTGTTCCTCTCCTTGTTGAAACAGTTTTCCTCAATGCGTGTGCGCATGTTTGTGTGTGTGTGTGTGTGTGTGTGTGTGTGTGTGTGTGTGTGTGTGTGTGTGTATGTGTGTAATGAAATTTACTTAAGTCTAATAAAAGGGTGACAGTGACACCAAATACTCAGCAAGCGGCTTCATTTGGGGAGGGGGGTATGGAAATGGAAAATCGCGGGCAGAAGCTGCGCAGCTTTTATCTTAATTCTGGCAACAGCGACAAGGCCAGAGGCACGGTTATGGTTATAGGGTGCTGAAGATGGAGGATGGTTTGAAAAGACCCAAGTCAACAAAGCCGGCAAAGCAGAATAAATCGGCTGGCTGAAAGTCCCTTATAACACCCGAGCGACGTCTGATTATTTACGACATGGCTTCATCGGGCGATGCTTACAAATTTATCTATGAGAATGTGGCATTTTAATGCGATAATTCAAAAGATTTACTTCTGTCAACATGACCATTTTGTATTGCAGGCAGCGGCTGACAAACACACACACACACACACACACACACACATGGACACATGGACACAAAGGGTCGCACTGGCACAAGGGTGGAAATGGCCTTTGACCTTTTTGCTTCTACTGCGAGTGCTCGTTCGTTTGTTTTTCCATCTTGCATGGATGCTGCTGCTATTTTAATTTAAAATGGCAGAACTCGTAACTCATTTTTACGGTCTCTCCCCCCTGCCAACTGTTCTCACTGTGTGTATGGGTGTGTGCCTGTCTGTGTGTTTGTGTGTATGTGTGTGTTGGTCTCGAACTTGTCCTATTTTTACAGAGCCGCCAACCAGGGTTGTTAGCCGTTACTTATCTGCCTGTTTTTTAGCCAGGCATCATAATCACTAGGCAGCTCCGCTGCGCCTGCGATTCAGACTCGGACTGGGCGTCGGCGTCGGCCTCGAACTGGGACCGGGACCGGGACCGGGACTCGTCGACGAAGACGCTCCTGGGGTGCGCTTCACATTCAATTTTAAAGGCATTGCTCCATTATGTGCTGTCGTTTTGTGGTGTGTGGCATGAAATATGTGTACACTATACTCCTTAAAAATAGACATTCGGAGAAAGACTATTCAGGCTCAACACGCAGCAGCAGGAGTAGAAGGAGTCGTAGCCGCAGCCGTTGCCAACTGCTCTTTCAAAAACTTTTCCACATTTTCTTCCCCCTTGGCCATTGTGCGATGGCAGCACTCACGGTGGCAAGGTCAGAATCGACTATACGCCATTTCATACGGCGTGAAATGAAATTAATCCATGGTCCATTCAGCTGACGACTTCATTTCAAGAACTTGTCTGCCACCCTTCTGAGGATGCGCGTCGTGCGAAACTCAGCATGGAAGATGGCGGCATTAAATTAGAAACACTTTGAATCAAATCCAAATTAAACGTTTTCTTTACACGTTCCCTTTTCTTATACGAACTGCCGTGCTATTTCTGGCATTAGCAAATGAATGTTCCCCTTTCCTGCCTCATATGTAGATATGTATTTGAATATGTATACGTGCATATGTACGTATGTATGTACATCCGTACGTACAAGTATGTACGGAATATGGGCATAAGTGGCTTTGCGTCGAGGCACGAAAATGCGCGCTCGTTGAATTTAATTAAGTTGTGCGGCGAACCTGAAAGAGGAACAACTACATATTTGTATATTAATATATTGCAGCCAAACTGGTTTGGAAGAGGCTCTTCATGCATACATGTATGTAAGTATTCACTTGGACAGAAGCGATATTACTTGTACATTCGTGTAAATATTCTTCGAGAATTCAGGAAAAATTCATGTATAATAGAATTTAACTTAATATTTTGTTTAGTTTCAACAAGAAGAGTTCACTATTGACGAAAGTTCGGACAGTGGCACAGCATCAGCCGTCTACATCCTGTCTGGGGATTTCCCCACTAGTTATATATTGTAAAATCGGAAAATACTTTTAACACATATTGCAATTTAACTTTAGCTAGCAACCCATTTCCATACTTTATTCCGCAAGTGATGATATATTTCTAATGTTATATTATGTAATGTCATTATATTATTTTTCAGTGCTATACAAGTACATTAGGGAAATCCGATCTACTGCAAAAAAGAACTGTTCTGTTCCAGCCTGTATTCGATTAAAGATGATTTTTTTAGATATCTCTCCATTAGTATCTTGTAATGGAGTAAAGTATAAACATTGATGTTTATAAACTCTTCCAACAAAACAACTTACATATGTAATTTTTCCTTTTCTTTTTCTGTTTTCCTCTTCCAGTGTATTTAACTACGATTTATGATTATAGGGGTGTTTTAACTTACGTTCAAGTTTAAACAAATAAATAAACTGTATTGTAAAAGATCATTACAAAGAGTAAATAAATGGAAAATAACAGTTTTTCATTTTCTATGGGTATGGCGTCATGAAACTACTTCATTATAAAATCACATCCATAATATATGTTTATAAGTATTACCACCAACATAAAGACAATTATTCTCAGTGTTGACACAAATCAACAAAAACAAGACTTTTCGAAATAATAATTGACTTCCTTTTTTGGACTGTTCTAAGCTGTGAGCGTTCAATTACATACATACGTACTTATGTATGTTTGCTAAAATAAACTGTATTCAATATTCAATATTTTATAAATAAGTGTATTTATAATATGTATGAACTATATTAAAATAAGGTACAGAAGAAGCTATGGGAATAAATATTCGATGTACACGCCCAACGTGCCTACAGAGGTCATTCGAAAGGCCAAGCCCATCTCACGAGTGGAAAAGAAACAGCAAAACTAACAGACGCAACAACATTTTCCCTGCTTCTGCTCGCGAGTCGTTGTACAACGACGAAAACCCGATTCAATTGGAGTTGAGACTCGAAGCGATGCGGACGTCGTATCTGTTCGCTTGCGCGCAAAGGAATAAAAGAAATAAAAGTACATAATATACAAAAATTTAAATCTAAATTAAATTAATTGCCTCTTCGTTTACGCTGTTTGATCCGTTATAGACTATTAAGTTGCCAATCAACACGTGATGCAATTTTAGAATGTTATTGTGCAGAAATTTAATTTGTAAAGTTTCTTATATATCAAATATATTTGTGATATTGGTACACAATTTCGATTAAGCTATGTATATGTGAGAACAGAAATGGATAGAATTACAAGAGAATAGAAAGGGAAAGCTAAAATTGCGTAGCAGTTAGTTAAAAAGACATATGAAAAATACTAATAAATGAAAAAAATATTAAATACCATTTGTTGTGCGATAGAGGGCAGGAATCAAACGCCATCTACTGGCGAACTGCAATGTAACTCCTTTATGTTAAGTTAACATACTGCAGTATGGATAACAGTGCAGTAGTACACCGACGCTGCTCACACTAAACATGCCCATGAAAGGTGCGTCTAGCGCCATCTGTCAATAAAATCACGTAACTAAAATGTGTATTTCTGTACAATTCATGGTTAAGGGATACCTACTATAATTTTAAATAACTTATTAAAACATTACTCCTACTCCAACTTGTAAATGATTTAGCAATGAGATCCGACACTGAAGACTTTGCCCCACATTAATGGTTATACCAAAAAACTTGCCAACATCCAATTTGATCTTAATATCTCGATTTTGTTCATCCAATGATCTTATTACCCTTCTTTTTTAACCAGATCGTTCCTACAACAGATTTATTATACTGTACTCTGATTTCAATTTCAGGTGTGTATTGTAGGTAGGTCGGTATTGTAGGTGTATTGTAACATTTCATAGAACTACATTGATTTTCATATCCGGCTGGGTTTTAGAAACGATCTGCTTATCCCTACACTTACACCTAACTCTCTGACCCAAGAAGTCAAAGAAGATGAACTTAGAGTACGTTCCATTTTTGATACATTTTATGTTGCCTAGAAAAGCATTCAATGCAATTTACCTTCATATTTTCATTCACAGATCTATGTGCGTAATTCTAGCCTTTTTATATACTTCGGCTAAACGTATTAGCAAGCCTTGAAAATAATTATACGTCGTATTAAAGATAACATTACTTATTTATAATATTGTATGTGTATGAACATGTTCATACAAACATATGTTCAATAATTAAATTGCACAATAATTGAAAAGCAAGGTTGATGGAGAGCTTACTAACATGTATGGATCGGCTAGTCATTCTGAATACATTATTTGTACATACAAGTATACATATGTCTGGAAATACATGGTCCATACTTATACATATATGGATATTTACAGTCTGATCTACTTCCTTCCAACTCATCTCCACTATCGTTAATTAGGCTTTATTAAACGTGGGGCGAAAGAATTTCTAATTTTGTGTACGGCTTATAATATTGCAGTATGTCCGGTGCCCGCAATATTCAATACATAAAGATCGTATTACATATGTTCTCTTAATTTTTTTTAGTAGGAAAATAGTGAATATACAATTTCTCTTGCTTACGTGGTCTTGGATGGAGTAGAACCGACCTTTTACCACCGTATTTTCATAGGCTACAACTTAGATCTTCCTTCACTTGCTAATTTTTTAGGTGTGGTCTTATACATAAACTAATCATTGGTGAAATCGAGTCTTCAGTGTTTGTTAGTCAAATTTACATTGCTATTCCCCAAAGATCTACAAGCTTACATCGCTGTACCACCAGCTATGCTTTGCATAATTCTTTTCGGGTTCTTTATAACAATTATTAACAATCAAATTAGTCATCTCTTTGGCCCTGAGAGCTCTGCGAATTTGATTAGACTAAAAATACAGAACTTTTTAAGGGCAGACTACAATCTATTTAGAAGATTAAAATTATTTTAATATAAATTTAAAATATTATAATTTTTTAACATTTTAAATTTAAATTGAAAAAGACAATCAGCTTTGAAAAAAATCTGTCAGCTTTGACAAAAATCTGTGTAATATTACGTAGATTGTAAAAATTACTCAATAAATAACAAAGTCAAACTCGAATTTTCCGAATCGTTACTTATGCTCATATGTACAAGTATGTATATGTATATATACATACATGCATAGTAGGTATACGAACTTACATATGTATGTATGTATTTTGTGATATCAGCCATTAGCAGGGTACATTAAAGTTTCCAAGCAGTGTTTGCCAAGCAGTGTCCCATGCATTCTCATAACTTCTAAACGAAGCAGCTGGGAGCTATCACGATTTAGAGTCATTTGAAAAGGATTTCTCTCCAGCGATTAGTATGATCGCAAGGATCGATCAAATGTGCGGAACTGAGATGAAAGCCAACTTTACAAATGTTCGCCAAATGTATTTAATTAATTAAATGTAACTGAATGCCGTAATAGCGAATATATATAGAGAATAACACTATATGTGCAACTTTTGACTTACAAAGGAATGCTTTTAAAACCAGTCGAAACTTGTACTCTTCTTAAATGCTAGTTCGATATCTAACTGAGTCGATTCGGCCGTTACTTGCTAGTCCTCGTATAATGTCAAATGCCATTCGAATCAGTAGCGCATGATGTGGTGACAAGGATGATTTCATTTACGACCGAAGGAATCAGTGTGTCGCAAAATCGACAATAAAAGTGGTTGTCACAGAAAAGTCTCTTTCAGCATGGATGCCTGCGGCAATAAGGGGAGCAATGAACATGGGAGTGGATCCTAAATGACTGTACTTGGAAAAAGGGACCAAGGAGGGTACAAGAAACTGGGATTAAAGAAGAAAAACATGAAAATCGTCTTTCTTTCAGTCGCTCCCAACATCCACGTAGTGGCCTACGAAACGTCGATCGAACTAAAATGAGAAGTGGAGCTGCCCAAGAGTGGCCCGGAAGGTATACATGCATCGCATATTGCACTGGCAAGGCAGAAGACAAGTGCAAGGCAGAGTCCGAAGATGCCAGCTGAGCAGTAGTTGTTGTGGGCTTGTGTTTGGCAGTGGTTTAGTTAGCAGCTTCTGCTTTCTGCTTTTCATATTTTGAGGCTGTTTGCGCTCAGCGCAATGTGGGCCAGAAAAGGCAAACTGAGTGGCATGGCCGCGGACCAGCCAAGCAACCCAGCGTCAACTGGTTTTCTGGTAACGCCCTCATGCCCCACCAGAATCACTTCGCCAACCTTTCTCACAATGACATAAAGGACGAATCGAAAAAACTTGTTGATAAAAGTAAATAAAATGTGAAAGCTTCACATATTCACGTACTTACATGTGAAAATCCATCATCTTGAAGATGGCACCTGAACTATCTTTTCCACTTAGGCCAACACAGGGCAGGCAGATGCGAATGCTCGCCTAATCCCATTGTATGCCAAACTGCTATTCATCGTACAATCACAATTGGGTGTGGAGCATCAAGAGCATAATCCTCGCCACCCTCACCTCACCTGTGGTCAGAGCCACCCCCAGTTGCTCATCTAGCGGGAGCTGTCGATGCCACACTGATACCGACGTACGACTACGAGTAGTCAGGCGTCTGTCTCAGTTGTGGAGAAGTCGAGCGCAGGTCTCGGTTCGGTTCGACTCGGTTTGGTTCTGTTCCGTAAATTACACTTTTGATTTTTAGTGGTCGTAAAATAATCGTAAATGTCGTGGTTATTGCGACCGAAAGTGCCCGTTTTGAGTGCTCCAAGCTCCTCGCCGGCCCTAACTGATATTTTCGCTCAGTGCAGTGGCATCGCGGAGACCGAGACGTGCCGCCACTGCACGAACAGTTCCCTCCTTCGCGACGACCCCCTAGGCCACATCGGGCTAAACGAGCCCCAAACTCCACTGCACTTGTTGTTTTTAATAAGTTCCATGTTGCTGCTTTTGTTGCCTTTCCTCTTCTGGGTTGATTCCTTTGATGTTTCGATTAAGTTCGGAGTTCACGCTGTTGGACTGGTTGGGCAACTTGGCTGGGTGTGCCCCGCCCACCCCGCCTTCCTCGCAGCAAAGCCAGCAGCAGGAGCGGCACTTGGTTTAAGTTTATGGCCATTCGTTTTACTATCTCTCCTTCTCTCTGTCTCTCCGTCTCTCTTTCTCGGTCTCTGAGGCAGTTCCTGTTGTGCGCTTGGACTGCTCGTCGAGTTGATTTTCTTAAGCACTTCAACCATTTACCTTTCCTACCCGTTCCCGTACTTGCTCTGGTACTCTGCCCCCGTATCTACTAGGTTGCTGTTCACATCGCAGCGCTTATTGCTTATTGCTGGCGTCGGGGCTCTGACGCAACTGGTTGCCGTACTCACAAATTTCGAATTTAATTTTATTGTTATGATTTCAATTGTTTTTGCAATGTAAACACTGGAGATTTCCCAAACACGTTTTTGTAGTTTCCCGCAGTCTCATTCGATGGATGCAGCTGAATCCGATGGGCTACCAGAAACGCTGCACTCATGTCACTGAAAACTCATATCGTTGTCTTTTGAATGTCTCTAAAAACTTAGTTGATGTCTTGAATTCCCCAGAATGGAATGATAGAGTCCTCCAGGAACGTGTCCTCTGCATAAGCAAAGGGATCGGTGCATCAAAAAGTAAAATAAACTTGCACAACGTACTAATGTAAGGCAAAATTTGGTGTCCCTAGCTCTGATAGTCTCTGAGATTTACGACAGGGATCGACTCGTCTTTTCATGCTGATCAATAATATATATTCTTTGTGCACTTTGCACAAACATAATATCATCTTGTAAATTTCCGGTACGGAGTATAAACATTTAATCAACTACAACGTAAAATGTTTACCTAAAACATTAAGTTCGAGTAATTCTAATAATCATAAAACGCATACGTTCATGCTCGTCCTTACTTTCGAATCAAGGCAGTAATAGCAACAACTATATTCTTTTTTAAGAACTATTGTAACTAAATTACATGAACGAGAATTTCCTCCAAAGATGTGTGGTTGGGGCTTGGTGTTCCGGTATTGAGCTAGGCTGTCTTTTTACTTAAGTTCGTATTTGGATAACCTGCACTCGAGGCTAAAAGGATATTATGACATCGTCCTGATCGTTTAAAGTAAAACAAAAGGTGACGAAATATGACATTTATTCTGCATAAACTCAAACGCGCTAAAAAGGTATTTCTACCTGATTCGTCTATATTGCAGTGTACACTTATCTGGCTGTACTACAAGTATCTAATATGTTATTAGAAAGTATTTCTTACTTTGCGTTTTGTCATACTTATTGTTTTTAAACCAGCTATATAATATTGTTATTTAACATAGTCTGGACATATTATTAGCGTCCGTCAAAAAAGAGTTTCAGCTCAAGTTTCAACTCTGAAATGTTAGGAAGAATGAATTGAAACAGAAAGACTATTGAACAAACGAAGAGACAAAGGTAGACGGAGGGACCAACCGGCAGAGCAACAGACAGGCGGACGTACAGACAGACGGACGGGCAAGCAAATGAATGCCCGATTGCGATTGCTTTCATCTCGCTCTACTAGTAGGTACCTTTCTGTTCTCTGGATGTTTTAAAGTTACATAAAAAACATTATTTATATTTTCATTTTCTTTAACTAGATACATATTTATTTAATTTGATATTTTATAATAAATTAAACTCTACTACTACTTTCTACTTTTACTTTTACTAAGAAAAATATATAATTTTAAGATCCATATAAAGAAATTTATAGTAGTCTTTCAGAGTCACAATGAGCCCCAAGATTGCATTTAGACTCGTCAGCTTGAAATATGTCTTATCGGTCCTATATAATTATCACATATAGTGGTCCGACTTACATTTTTTGACTGCTTCTGCCAAAAATAGGTGAGCATACTTATATCATGTATAAGCTTCCCTTTAAATAAGTTTTTTTTAAACTAACCTTAGCAAATGGATTTTTCATACTACAATAACTCACCATACCCGTTAGACAACATTCTCTCCAGGTCAAAGGCCGAGTAAACAAGACTGTAATGCAAGAATAGTGAGGACCCGTCTCTCAAAAGCCCTGCAACAACAAATTCTGCATTTTGGTTAGTTTCTATGCTTTTGTACAGAGATGAGCCATATTTTCAGCTATTTGCTGATCATTGGCAGTTCCATTCCAATTTACCTGAGGATAATACTTTACCGATAAATGTTGAAATGGGGCACATACGCACTAGTGAGAGGCGATTTCAAATTACTTAAGCCTAAGAATTACTGTGGATGAATGGGAGTGGCATCGAGAATAAATCACATACAGCTTTGGAGAATAACAAACCATAGCTATATTTCTATAGCCTGCACCCAAATGGTAAAAGGCTATATTAGTTTTGTGCGAATGTATAGTATGTAACACGCAGAAGGAGGCGTGGCAGACCCCACAAAGTATACATATTCTTGATCAGCATGACAAGACGACTCGATATAGCCATGTCCGTCTGTCCGTCCGTCTGGTATCTAGATTCTCTTAACTCCGAGAAAGTCTTCACATGTCTTTACTTTTGTATGTATATATGTATTAAATAAATTTTATTTTATTTAATAAATTAATAATATTTTTTTAAATAATTTCATTTTTTGAAATAAATTTTTTTTGTAGTTTTCCTTTTTTGTGGAGAGTAGAGGCTATTTTACGGTCGGGCTTGCTTGACTGTAGCGTTCTATCTTGTTCATATTTAAAAGTTAATTAATAATTTTGCTGGATGAGCACAAAATACATGACTGTCCTTCGGTTCGATTAGTCTTAAAGATCCACAAAATATGTTACTAGCTGCCCGGTACGCGCTTCGCTACGCATAAAGGAAATAATAAAAAAATTTAATTGGAACATCAAATTCAATTATTAAAAAAAATAAAATAAATTATTAATTGCTAGCTATTTTAAAACTTAATCCAAAACATTTAGATAAAAAATGAGACAGGCAGCATATGTAAAGTTGGCCATGTGAAAAACATGATTCTTCCCAATTCACACCACAATCCCCATCTGGTAGAAGTTTCAATTTGACAGCTAAGTCCCCATTAACAAATTGATCCGCCATTTATTGAATTTATTTGTTACAAAAAATGTGATAAATGAAGAACCGCTAGACCGATTTTGAGCAAACTTCACATAAACCATCTACTTAATAATCCGAACAAAACCTAAACATTTGGTTTGATAGGTGAACCCGTTCTTGAGTTATACAATTACAACGAAAAGTGACATTGGTTTTTATATATATATAATCTATATGATTATTTACAAACGTACACATAACCTCAAGGATCAGCCGAATTGAACATACTAGGAACAAGATTATGGTAAAAGTAATTTTGTCTCTGGTGATCCATTAATTGGTGTGCATGCGCTGTGTTTATTTTTACAGTTCCAGTGTCAGTTTAAAAGTCGCATCGAAACGCCCTATTCCACCTAAACAATTAGGAGGAATGGCACAAAAAGCAATATGCATCAGGGTGAGCGCGTTCTACTAATTATGTTCAGGTATAATCGGAGGAAAGGTCGCGACCTTCTAAAAAAGCAAGCAGCGAGCGGCGTTAAATGGTCTTGACTAGAAAACCTAACCAATTCATAAATCATAAAAATGTGTCATCAAAAATATTGCTGACATCTATAAATGGTGGCGGCTGACAAGAACAACAAAAACAAGGTGTCTTCAAAGATGTCCTCGAGAACGCGAGCATAAAAAATGCTCAGGGCGAAAGCCTTCTCACTGACCTCAAGAGATTTGTTTTGACTGGGGCCGAGCCTTGTTATCTCGGAAATTTCTTAGCGAATAAAAAGAACACACAAGGTATCTGTGTTCCTTGCCTGCTGCCTTTTCGTCGATGGCGATATTGCTGTTACCATTCCCGTCCCCGTTCCCGGTGCCATTCCCGTTCGATTATTGCCGGCGTGTAATAAATCATAAAAATATTTGTTGGTGCCCGGATCGGTCGGTTCCGTTGCGATCGCACGACTTGGTTTGTGGCCGGCTCGTTACACGGTGGAATCGTAAATCCCTGTAAAATTTTCATTTTCATTGTCGACGTTGTCGACGCTCTGCCGGTGGTGCCAGAGTTCTAGGTGGTGTGTGGTGGTGGTTGTAGGTAAAACAGGATTGCGGCGATCGCGCCCTCAAACATCTGATAACAAAACCACCGGAATGGCCAACAATTGCAATTGCTCGTCCAACAAAAGGCCTGCAACTTTCTCTTTTCTGGCATGTGATCTGCGCCGCACTGGTGTCACGACTATACTCGTATATTTGCGATGTCGAATTTTCAAAAATGTTGATTTATTTCCAAATGTTCAATGGCTTTGGAGGATTTTAATTTCTGCGAGGAAACTGTTAATTTGGAGATCAAACAAACAAGGGCAGTTAAGTGCAAGTTAAGTGCTGATAGATATCAATAGAATTCTGCTATAACCCTAAAAGAGTTAAGTGCGAGTAACACCAAGTGGGTATAATCTGTGGATGCATGATTAGAGTAAGTATGAGTAAGTCTATTCATTCGAAACAATTATCGGGGGGTAACTTGTCAAATGTTTTGTATCTATACTATATTTTCGAAACTCTTTAAAGAGTGATTTGTGTTCTAATTAGAAGCAAAAAAAGAAATTTTTTTGTATCTATATAGTATCAATATATTCTCTCGATTTTGCTGATGAATTAGAAGCAAAAAAAATATATAAAAATAAATTGTTTGGTATATTCTCGAAACTCCTTAAAGAGTGATTTGTTTAGTAATATTATTTAAAACAGCACTGGAAGCACATTATTTCGTTTTTGTCCCGACCCTCCAGCTACCAGAAGCGTATTGCAGACATCTCATTATATGCATTTTGAACTATTAGTCTTATCATTTAATTTAATTCCAGCCTTTCAACAAACCTTAGCTCATCGTTTCTAACATCATGTAACCTATTTCAGCGCCTATTCTCTTCGTATTATTCTTTACCTTTTTATGCATGTAAACAAAAAATAGACTCAGTCGAATATATGATTCGACAATTCCACAATTGATATTATTACAATTGTTAAGCGCGAATTGAGTTGAGCGGCTAGTAAACCTTTTAAGCATTCAATTACGGAATATGAAAAGAAAGTGAGAAAAATATTTAGAATCTGAAAAAGGCAGCCTTTTGTTTTACAGAGAAATGAAAATAACATTTAAAAAAGTGGGATAAGGTTCAGGACTCTGCTACACACTGGGAGGACAAGAAGTACCTGATGTCCGACTCACCGAGGAGGTGCTGTAGCAAAAAACAAAATGCTAAGTACCTGGCCTTTATAATCGACCAAATGCCCATTTTCAAGCCGTAGAGTCGCCGTCAGCCGAAGAAATCTTAGAAAACTAAAGTGGCTACTAGCTGGCAGGACTAAATTGGCACTGCGTTGCAAAAGATCGGTGCACCGTAGTATCAACATGCCTAAGAAAACAGTTATTATATACTTATATAAAAAGCAGATCATAAATAAAGAAATGTAATTAGTATTTGTGGTATTCCACTTTGCTATTGTACGTTGCCGATGACACTAAATATCAGGTCAATTCGCTTGCACAAATAAATTTAAAAAAAATTAAATAAAATATCTTTTATTCCAGGGATCATCGAACTTCTCGAACCAAAATATGTTAGCGATGGTCGAAAAATATTGATGGAATCATGTTTTGAAATCAAAAAGGGCCTCAAGCCTTCAAAACAAAAATGAAGTCTGAGGCCGAAATGCATAATGAATTTTAAAAAACGGGTGCTGTTCGCTAGATGTGGGCTAAGCTTGGGTTATTTTCTCGTCTGTGCTGTGCTGTACTTGCCTACATCCACTGATTTACTACAAGCAGATGATTTAATGTAACCGCATACATACATACGTGCATGCACGTAGTGTGCATCCTCTTCAGTTACATCCTTCTCGAGTAGTTCAAGCGTCCTCCATGTGTTTCAATTCAAGCGTCATTGCGCTTCAGTTGCACCACAAAGACAAGAACAACAATAGAGCATGCAGCTCTCACTGCAGTCTTTCCCCTCAGACGGGCGATGGCATTTTCCTCCATCTTGGGAGCGTGAAAACTGAGCCCTCGTGAGTGCAACGCGATAATTGAAACATTTGGGCATGGCAAGAGAAGGCGGACAAGCCCAGGCTACCATTTAAAAATGGTATGTCTAACAAGGCGACTTAAGCAGAAAAAAAATTATTACTCAAAAAGGAGAAGCATTCCTGTTTCCAAGTAAGTGAAATCGATTAAAAAACTTACGCTGCTTCCTTCATATTTTATGCTTTTTTCACCTGTAAACACTCATTGATTTGCCAAGCATGGATGTAAATCAAATTGTGATACACCCATTCATTCATCCATTTGTTATCTGTTCATCCAGCCATGCTGGTGCTCGGCAAATCCGTAGTCAAAGCAAACCGTTAAAACGCAATAAAAACCCATATGCAGACGCAGACATTACAGCAGAACGCCATGAACATGAGTAAAAGGAAGAGCAAACGCATTCGAATAAAATTTTACCACCATTTCCTGAGACATCAACATTAAACTAACGGCGGCAGCATCCGAGGCACCTCATAAACGTAATGATGTCTATGAAGTATCTGATGGATACACGCACATCGACAGCAACAGCATCAACATCGACATCAACATCAGCATCAGCATCGGAATATAGTAGGCATATCAGCGGTCGCCGAAGCAGCAAGAGGAAAATCAAAATAATTATGGCATACGTCACGGAACTTGGGTTTTTATGCCCTTTATATTGGTTGTCATCATGTCACACTAACAGATCGTAAAAAAGTCATAAAATCCTCGGCTAGGGCCAGAGCGCACCCAGCATTTGAGCGAGCACTCGAGTGTTTGGGTGAGCGGAGAGCGAAATGCGCAGAGCAGAGAGCGGCCGAGTGAGTTGGCAAGGCGATGGGTTCAGACTGCGAGAAACAAACGGTAACAGGATCATTACTGAGCATACACGTACGCATAGGACACTCAGGCACACATCTCACACGGTATGCTGAGGGATCATTGGGTTCTGAGCGCTCCTGCTTTGAGTGAGTCTCAACGCGCTCAGCGTCAGCAGCGAGCAGTGAGCAGGGAGCCGGGAGCATCAAGTGGACTAAGCGACGGAAACTGCTGCTGACGTCTTTGTTGCTGCTCAAGTGGCGTCAAGTCGTAAAAAGGCTATAAAATTGCCGGGTTGTTGTTGTTGTGTTCGGCATTAACCGCAATTTGTTTATATAGTTGTTAAAATGACGTTCGGCCCTGCTCCGCATCGTTCTGCTTAGCATTTAATTGTCGCTGTGAGTTGCGAGCGTTTCGAACGGGCTGCCGGCCGCTTTTCTTTTTATGATCTCACAAAGTGGGCAAATCTAATAAAATGTATTTTTACGACTATTTAAATGGTTGCGTTCCGCGCGCCACTTATGCAGGGGATTGGAGGGTAAGCAGAGCGCAACAGGTTTCTGCTCGGCCTTCACACACATTTCCAGGCGCTTTATCCACAAAAACCATTTTGCACTTGTTTTCAAATTATTCCTTGTATGGATGGCCCGGGTACAAAATAAAAAGTCAGGAATTTGATAATTAACACGAAAGGAATGCTTAAGTCGAGCAGGCTCAACTCTTAAATACCTTGTACCACCCCACAAAAAATTATTAAAAAAAATTAAATTAATTTAATCAAATAATTAAATTAAATATAAAATATTCCATACATACATTTACATTTACATCAGAATCGTGTCTATGCGTGTTTGTGTACTTGTACATATGTATGTGTGCATTACACATTACATAATTATGTCAAAGCGGCAACAAATTCAGCTGCGGACACAGCTTGGGCCTGGTTATATGGCTATAACTTTCTTTCTAATCAACCTATCATAACGAAACTTGGTATACGGATATATAATAACAAACTGGATGTGTGTTTTATTTCAAAATTCCAAGAATTTCGGGAGTTATAGAAAATTACGAATAGGGGTTGAGCGGGAGGGGGGAGGGGGGTTGGTGCATCACGACACGCGTATGATGTATGTATGCTGTTGAAATTGTACATAAACTCGTATGTAAGTGTGGAATATTTTATATTGAAATTAATTAATTAATTAAATTATTGTTTAAAAATTAATTTTATTTTTTTATATTATTTTATTTATTTTTTTTTTTTTTTGTGGGATGGATACAGAGAATTTAGGAGTCGAATCTAGTATTCCTTTCCTGTTCTCATTTCAGTTTTCATGAGTTTACTATTTCCTTTCTCTTCAGTTGCAGAAAGAACATTCATAATTTTTTTATATTTTTCACTAAGTTGTATATAGAAATATACATAAAAAATTCTTTGTATGCTTTGTAATAATATCTTACTGTACGTATATATAAAAGAAGTTCACATACCATATCAATTTGTCATGTTGCGCCCATTATATATATACGTGTAGGTATCTGGAATATATTCGCAATATTCCAATATTCCTCGTCTGCATCTGGCTGTTACAAATTTACAGCTAGACTTTCCAACATACTATTGACCTTCCGGGTTATTAAAAAGAACAATCAGCATTTTTGTAACAAATCCAGGAATTTGAAGAAATAAAATAATTAGTTTTTTGATGTTTTGCTTAATGCATATATTCAATGAGCTTTAATAAAAATCTTAAAAATTATTTTATTTTATTTGTATAAATTTACTTCACATTAAATATTTTTTCCTAAATTTAATTAATTGGTTTTAAGGAAAAATGTATTCTTCATATTTAATGATATTAGTATAAAATAAAAAGTGCGTTAAAGGATAACTGATGATGACTACAATACGGCTTTAAAATAAGTAAAGGTTCATATTTTTTCTTTATTGTTACAGACCTTCTTTTTCTAATAGAAACATTTTAAACTATTTACCTTCAAAAATTAAATCAGGTGATGTGGATTAAATCAATTTTTTTGAAACCGAAGTCATATCGGTTTTTTTCAGTTTGATATGACAGGCCACAGCTATATAATTTAAATTTTCAAACCAATATTGATAAAAAATTTCTGGTTTTATAACACCCATATAATATTTGCTCATGTTCAAGCACTGAATGGACTGAATTAATGGAACGCAGTTTCCGAATTGCCCTAAGTTTGGGAATAAACATTTTTTGATTGTCTACAGTTTTTCTTCAACGGTGGTCTTATGGCAATATCTTTGATGAGTCGCTGGATATCTCTGTTCTTATTGCAGAACAATTTCTTTGCATTTAGTACTCAATTAACTACGTGCGAAAATGATTAAAATATTACATAATTAATGTATCGATGACAATTGACTATTGTAATTTATAAGTGTGTGCGTGTCTTTAAAGTCAAGGCTATGATGTCGGTTATGCTACACAAACGGGAAACCCTCTGCAAGGGCAAGCATTAAAGCCATATTTACACAAGTCTCCTTTTGATGACTTAATCAACCACAACAAGGCATAGTCTCAGGCACAGCCGCAAACTTATTATGACGAGGTCAAAATTCAATTGCAGGCAAAACTCAGCCAACGTGAAAGCCAAAACCAGATACCTAAGTACATAGCTGGGCAGGCAGGACTGTTGGATGGCTAGCCGTGGCCTGTTATGAAGACGTTCGTTTCGTCTACCTACCTAATTCTGCCATTGAACCCTTGACTTCTGCCCACCTAAATTCATCAGGCAATTGACAGAATTTGCATGCAGTGCACTGTGAGTGCCGTTAAGTAACCACACTTATCATCCTTGTGCCCTCAAGCCAATGGTAGGAGGTCCCTTTGATGGCAACAACTCGACTACGAATAGCAACAACACCAAGACTGGCGACTAATTGAACACTTTTGTTGTTGGCGGACTCTCCGCATTGCCTACTTGTTGGCTAACCAAATGGTAAGCCCTTGCCTACTTCTCCGCTACACTCATCATTATCATCGGCAGCGGCAGCGGCGGCGGTGGCGGTGGTGGCGGCGGAACAAATGAAATCCTTTTCCACCTTTCATGTGCGCGCAGGCCAAGTGTTTGCGAAAACGTGCAAAGTGGGTGTAAACGGATCGAAATGATGATTGTTTATTGTAATTTTTATGACTGTTTTGCACACAAAGCCGGTAAGCAGGGCCGTCAACTGTTTGGCCCAAGTGTAACACGAAGGCGATGATTGCTTCGAGATGCCAGCAGAGTGGTTGGGTAAGGCGTGGAAACTTGTAAAATAGTTGCAGGCACCAGTGGTGGTTGAATGTGTTTGTAATGAAAAAGAAATGGCTGAAAACTTTCTAATTGAGCCATTTGAGTGATAACCGATTCTCAATGGCGTTGAGTTTATTACATCATGATGTTTTACACTGCCAGTGCATTGGGCAAGGGCTGTTCTTCGAGAGTGCAGCCTGACACAGAGTTTTTAAAAAAGAATAAATTAATATTTCTCAGTATTCTTTTCGTTACTCTTAGTATAAAAGGTTAGATTGCCTTAAACGTGAAAGTTTGTAAAGAATAGAGGCATTTATATAAGTATATTACTGATCAGTATGTCAAGACGAGCCGATGTCGGTCTGTCTGTCCGACTGTCATTGCCGCGCAAGATCAATTGAACATTATCAACATTAGCCATGTTGTTTTCCAGCTGGGCAGCACTCACGGCCCATCCTGAGTTGACTTACTTTAAGCAGTTGCCGTTGGCACGTAGCAAAAAAAAAAGGAAAATTCCCCAATTACCAAATGCGGTCGCAATTGTTATAGTAAGAGTTATTTTTGCACCGAAAGCTCACATGGCCGCTATTTGAAAACAAGGCTTTTTAAGGCTATATTAGGTGAACTGATGGACAGACAAACATTTCTTTATCGATTCGTCCCATCTTGGGACTATATATTCTTGATCAGCACAGCAAGACGAGTTGCTCCAATTAAGGAACGTCAGGACCTCTGAAAGGATTTATGAAATCTGCAGTCACCAAACTTGGTATGGAGGTTCTCCTAAGTCGAGGAGACAAGTATATGTTTTTATTTTTTCGTTGTGCCAACGATTCCAATTACCCGCAATGAGCTTTTGGTCAACATTTTTCTTCTTCGAATTTGGCACCAAGATTCATCTAGATCTAAGGAAGGGCATTTCATTTGCCAATTTTTTGGTTTTTTACTCTTGTACTTCTTGCAATATTGTTTCCATTGCGAATCAATCGCATTTTTAGAGTCTTTTAACTATGAATGTATTAATTGCCAGCAGCTGCTGCTGTTGCTGTTCATCAGATCCATACTGCTTTTTAGGTCTGAACACACACACACACACACACACACACACACAAATACGCACGTTGAATAAATGTAAGCCCCAGGTATATATGAACATAACCATAGTCAGATGGGATGGGGGGCAATGAACCCCCAACAAAAATCTCCCAATAAGAAGTCGACAAAACATTCATTATTGTGCTGCACTATTTCGCCTGAAAATTGAACTAGGTTGGATTTCTTGAAATGTTTCTATTGATATGCATAAGTTATTAATTTGACGCATCGTGCATGATTTAATCAAAATTACAATTTTTGGGCCCCCTCCCCCTTTGCAAAAAACTGCCTACGGCTTTGACCATATGCACGTTAATGAATGAGAATTATTTTCTAAGTACAGTTTTAATAAATTTCGGATTTAAAAAGGAAAAAGAAAACAGATTTAACAAAACTTGTAGCATTCATTTCAATTAATTACAGCGTCGGGTCCAATAGCTGTTTTGGTCGTTAGCTCCTACAAATCCTCCAAATCCAGTTCTCCTATTAATCATAACTTTTTTGGAGTACAAAACATCTTGGGCTCGTATCCAATTGATAACAGCTTTAAAACCTGAACTATCGACTAGTTGCTGTCTCTAATGGTGACGTCTTAAGGCACCAACTGGTAGCATAAATTATATCGACAAGTATGAAATGGCGATGGGGGCGTTATGATGCATTTTTAATTGGCATTCATTTGAAGAAAGGCGAAGAACGCTTCGTTTCAATTATCCGTCTCTAGCCTTTCAACGTCCACCGTTGCGTGGCCAGCGTCGCCGCTTTTCGCCAACAAGAGCAGCAATCAGAAGCGGCTGGGGCGGGAAATCGTAAACGCGCATTGCCATAAAAGGCTCTCCACGGTTTTGGGCCGAATTGCCACTTTGTGTGCAAATTTGAATTGTGGAAACGGTGAAAATTCTGTGCATAACATGAAAATGGGCAGACAGCGTTGAGTTTGAACAATTGCGTTCCGCTGACTTGTGACCACGCGGCGACAGCATTGGCGGACATTAAAGCTCCTGGAACCCTCCCCCGTATCCAGAGTTCTATGCATAAATAGGTGTATATCTCGAAAGCAATCTTGCAGGCTTTAGCCGCAAAGCATAGGTGCACAAAATCTGTGGACCCGCACCAGCAGGCTTGGGGCGGACTTGAGGAGGGTTTGGGGAGCGGCAAAGCGCTCTGTGCAACTGCAACGCGTGGCACTTCCCTCACACCTCCACCGCCCACCTTCGTTCATGCGGCCTGGCAATTACGCTCAAGTGCTTCTCCTGCTCCGTCGCGTCGTTGGTGGCAAGCGCTCCCAAAGCTCTTAACGAATGCACGCCCAATTGTTGCACATCCATTGACAGTCGTTGGTCGGTGGCACGTCAACTTATTCATTAATTCGTCAAGTCGTTGAAACCAGAGGAACACACGCCTTCGACGGAGCGCGTGGTCGGAATCCTCACGATTTATTTGCCATTCGCAGTCGTTGATAGTCTTAATTGGTTCCTTTTTCTTTATTTCCATTGCATAAAATAATCGTTAGAAAACGTGTTTTACTTAATTGGGAAATCGTATGCAACTTTGCGACGATGTTTGTGTGCATGTGTGTGCATAACATTTGCATGCGCCTATTGACTAGAAACTCGTATATACTTGTACATTTCTTGATTGCCTTATATCTCTACAGTGTTGGGCATCCTAGTGACCTTTTTTCTAATTTAAGTAACTCCATGGGCTACATAATATAGCCCCCCCCCCCCCCCACACTTCACAGAAAACCATTAACTACTCACATATACTATGCCAGGCATGAGGCGCCAACGAACCATGTTCGCCAAATATTCGCACACAAATCGGCTTTAAGCTTAAATCCGCTGATATTTATATCGCCGTATTAAATTCATAATGCAGAATGCTTAATGCATAAATACATAATAAAATTTTATGACTTTTACCTTATCTTGTCACACAAAAACAATAATAAACTTTCATTTTAAAATAAAACAGAAAATGCTGTTGCCTTTTGTTGGCCGTTGCGTTTTACGAGTATTTTATTGCGCTGCAGTTGCTCTGCAGTTGGGCGGAGGCCAACCATCGCGTCGGTGTATGTGCAAATGCAGCTCTGACAGTGGCAGGCGCCACATGCGTCGTGCAACTGGCAACGCGGGGCAACTGCATCGACAGTGGCGACGGCGACGGTGACGGTGATGGTGACTGCGGGGACGATGGCCAATTCCTGCACCAATCGAGCGCCAAACAATTTGTCATTTTTTGCTCGTCCACAGCATTGGAGGAGGGGGCGAGGCTCGATGATCAATGCTTTGAATTATGATGAGGATTTATGCTTGACACTGTCGCAGTATGCAGATAGTACAACACGGATGGACGGACGGATGGACAAATGTACGGATGGCCGGTCGCCCGAACAGTGGATGAGTATAAATGGACAAACATCCAGCATTGGCCGGGGGGCTGGAGATGGTAGTGGCGCTAGTTTTATTGCGACCAACTTCCCTTGCGCCAACGTCAATCGAATGCCCGCCTGAATGCTCGTCGCTCTATGATTTATTAAGTGTTAATAAAGAACTTAAATCCCGTGGATTGCATTTTGCATTTTCTGTTTTTATTACACTCCGTTGTTTTCTGCTCTGTTTTCATGCCCACGCTTTTCTCGCGCTTCGCATTCTGTCCTCACAGGGGGCTGGCCGGGCTTGGCAATAATGGCTCCCATTCTCAGCTCGTCCGACCGCTCTCAGGATTTCCTTATCAATGCGCTCCACATTCGCACCACGGCGCGTCTGTTTCATTTGTGCCCCGGCAATTTCGCAATAAAATTTCGCACGCCTGCAAATTAAAATTGCATTGTAATTGGTTAATCCATGCGCACATTACGAGTATTGCTGTCGACGCAGCCGGACTCGAAGTGCAGAGGAAGTCCGTAATACAATAGTTTTTATTTTTAATTTTTATTTCAATTTTTGGCGAAATGATATGACGTTGAGCAGAGTGGGGAATACGTATGGGGCAAAAGTTATAGTATAAGTATATGTTACTAGTGTTGCACACAAAGGCAAGCAAAGTCCTGTACTCTGTGAAGGATAACAAAAAAGCCAATAATTCCCCAACTGAAGGGGTGGAAAGGGTGCCTTAGTACCTTAGTACAACCATCTAAAAAGGGGCTAAAATAATAAATTAGGAAATATTAACAAGTGAAATACATTGTACATATTTATATTTAAAATAATTATAAATATAACAACAATTAAGGAAATAAAAGAAAAAGTAAAAAAAACTTGATCGATTTTCCCTCCCCTGCAATTCTAACTCACGTAAAGGGTATATAACTGCACATTAACGTAGGAATTGCGTCTATGTAAGTCTGTGAGTGCCAATGCATGCCTGTGTGTGGACATGTATGCAGTACAGAGTTGAGCCAAAGCAGCAACAACAACAACAGCTGCAGGCAGAGCTTGGGCAGAGATTACACTTATGGCTATAACTTCCGTTAAAATCGGCCTATCATAATTAAACTTGGCATACAGAATCACAGTCACTAGCTAGAGGTACATATAATTCCAAGAATAACGGGAGTTATGGCATTCACTAATTGTGGGTACTATAGTATAAGACCTAGGGACACCATTTTATTCCAAGAACCCTTATATTAATAGGCAAAAAAATGTGCATGTACAGAGTATATTTAAGGTTAGGAAACAAAATAAAACGGCTGTGGCGGTCTCTTCAATCATTTAGCTACCGATCCGAGCTACCGATCCGAGCTAACGATCTTGTTAATGGGGAAGAACACAACAACACTTTTAAAAATGAAGCCAATTAAAATGAAATTATTTTGAACATACTATGAGTTTGACAATATTTTAAGCAGAAATAAGTAAAGTGTTAGTATGTAAAACTTATTTAAGTGAAACTTTTAAAACGTCGAGAGCACGACTTAATACGTTCAACACAAATTTACGACCACCTCGAGGGACAGCAAGCATAGCTCGCACCTCGTTTGCAACTCTGAGTCGCCTAAGAGTTTTTCCCACAGCAAACAATGGTAGACATGAGAAAATAGGGCCTCGGACTGTGCACATAAATAAATAGGGACGTCCAAAGGCCGCCTCAGCTCTGATGGATTGTGTGTATATCTGCATAAATGTATCTCGAGCGCCACCTCATGCCTTCAAGGCAGTATTTACGCAGCTAATTTAATTACCACTCCCTCCCACTGTTTAATTGGCCATAATCGTTCACAATGGGCGCTGATTGCATATGATGAGCATATGGGCCCGAGCCCGGCCCGGCCCGGCTCGGCCCGATCACCGATCCCCCCCATATGAACACTTTTCGATGCGGTGCGGTGCGCCGTGATGGGTGGGAGGGGAAGTGGACGTGGAAGTAGGAGCTAGCCTGGCCATGTTAGATGCGCCACTTACGCAGCTAATAAAGCAGCAATTTGGCAGCTGACGCCTCTAGCCTCCAACCTCCAGCCTCGAGCCACTGGCATACTCATGGTGATGGTTCGGATGACGTCGTGCTAAAAAAAACAAACATCAAAAGGCTTCTCCACCCCGCTCTCAGTCCTCATAAGATCAAACGCAAATTGTTTGGGTTTATTTACAAAAATTCTTTAGAAAACGAGTAAGAAATGATTCGGTAATGCTCGCCCGGCTTGCTGGGTCGCCTCTGTCTGTCTGTCCGTCCTTCGCACTTACGCTTGTTTATGTGCAGTGGCGGGCCTGTTTATAAAGACTTTTGGAACTGTTGGTTGTTGCCGCGATTCTCTCAGACTGATCAGCACCTGTTAGATCCGAATGTAAAATGTTTTGAAGGGCGCTTTTATCGCCGCTCTTGTAGCGTGCAGCCTATGTGGCTATGCAGCGGATCGTCCAGATCTATTTTCAACGCTCAGATGTTAATAATCATGAATTTTGTTGAACGAAACGAACTACATATATTGTCCAAAGGTTCGGGGCGTGCACCTCTAGCTATGCTCTAACTAGCTCGCCGGATTGTCGGGGTTCTTCCTACACTTTAGACACATACACTCTCGCACAATATTTTAGGTGCACTAAACGGTAAAAAGCAATATCAATAAAACCAACTAAAACCTACTGTACTACCCGACAGAATAGATCGCCTAATCAGATCAATTACTTGTTGTTTGGGAACCAAGGTGTTGTCTGTTCCCTTTCTTTACCCACCCAACCAATGCAATTCAATCATGTATATATATCGATTGTGAATTGACCCTAATACAACTAAAAGCTTTCTTGTCTAGTAGAGCTTCATCATGCTTCAGTAAGGACACTTCAAAGGGTTTAAGTCATCATTTCTTATTTAACTTCATTTATTAAACATTTTCATAGTATTTGGCCAAGCCACTAAAAGAAAATTATTTCGAATATTCCAAAGGAGGCAAAGAAAATAATTAAAATTACGTATACAGAATGGAGATTACTTAGAATAGAAATAAACAGATCTAATGGTCGTTTCTAATTGGCCAAAAATTCGCTATTTAATATAATAATCTTCTGTTCAGTGTTGTATCCAAAGTAACAACCCAATATTAAATAATTAATTTCAATATAAAAATTATAGAAAATATAAATGCACTTCGGTATTAGTTTTCATGACATACTCACTGCGGCGTGGTGTTCGTTGAGCTCAATGAAGACGCAGCACGTTGATTATATATGCTAGATCATAAGTATTAAATATATATATATAGCCATACAAAAGTGCAAGTACCGAAGTTGGTATACAAATTAAGGTGATACTAATATTAATTTTAAATGAACAGGAGATTATCTCTATTGTTTCGTTATTGTGACCAGATCGATGGAATAAATCTATAATTTTAACGTTGACTGGTCAGCATAAAAAAAAACAAAAGGCAAAAATGCACTAGTTATGCGTCTATATAGATATGCAGCATAGATATATATATATATATATACATATATCCTGGTGAATTGAAGATCTATATAATCCTCATAATGGAATTGCAGTCGCGCCAACGAAGATTAAAGCTGGGTGTTGAGCTGCGACTGGGACGGCAAGTGGTGGTCGACGGGTGACGTAATATGCTACGTGGAGCTTAAATTTCCATTTCATCCATGGCCATTCCGTTTAAATAAGTGACTGGACAAATGGCTTTTACTGGATGCTGTCTGGGAAGATCCGAGCGCCTCCCAGTCGAATTAGGACTGGTCGTAGAAAGTTTGGGGATATTGCGTGGTTCACAAATTATATCCCACGTTTTGGAATTAGCAATTATAGCTTTCAGGTGGTCGTGCTCTCCAACCGTATCTACCACTTGTTCAAGAATATCACCAATTTGAGGTTATTGGATAATACCGGCAAGACCAATTTCTATAAACATCTTTACTTTAGTAAGGGTACCAATTTAGCAGTAATAACATACCTTGCCAGACAGCAAATACACTTCACTGATTTTTATTATCCCAATTCTTGTAAATTTGTTAGCGTATTGTGCTATTTGAATAAAAGCACATGTAATGTAAATCACAATAATTTATTGTTGTCTCAAAACTTAAATATGCACGTCCGCTTAGCTCAAACTTCTCTTTAGCAATGCCTGGCCTTTGCTACTTAATATAAGTGGAGAGTGCCAAAAATCTAACTTTTTGTACAGTGCCAATGCATTACATATTAGTATAGCTTAAAAGATAAGCGCGCTAGCTTTCGTTCAGATAACTGTATGATCGTATGACCATCTGCCAAGCAAGTGAGCTTAAGTCAAGGTCACCTAAGAGCACAAAACCAACGTAGCTCTTATCTCTCAGTCTGACAATAATTAAGAGTTTGGATAAAATCAACCTTGTAGGAAATCAGCCACTACACCACAGTTTATGTTGAGGTAATCCTATTAGCGAAACATACACTGAAAAAAAAATGATCTTGAGATGTTTTAAATTTGTATATCTTTAAGGTGGAAAACGCCTAAACTTTTGCCTTGTTCATTTCTTAATCGATAATAAACTGGACTAATTTTGTCGGAGACCTCTGCGGGAATGAAAACTGGGGCTAACTTAGCATTAAATTTCTTAAGTGCATTGCTCTGGCAAAAATTACGTGCAAATACCTTGTCTCCTTTCTTCAAATGAACTTTACGACTGCGTAAGTTGTATGTCTTAGCGTTTCGCTCATGTGCCTGAGCAACTCTTTCTTTAGCTTGTTGACGAATCACTTGCATTGCCGAAGGTCTTTCTATGGCTGTGTCATCAGACAGCAATTGCAACCGTCTAAGCAGATCGTAGTCTTTGCCGTTAAGCATCATATTTTGGCCAAAAGCCAGAAAATATGGAGAGTAACCTGTACTCTGATGAATGTTACCTCGTAGCGCTGTGCTTATCGCGGGTAATTTACTGTCCCAATTGGAATGGTCGTTCCCAATATAAGCTCGAATTGCCGCCAACACTGACCTATTCACTCTTTCACTGGCATTTGCCTGCGGCGAATAAATAGCCGTGCATATGTGACTAATTCCAAAACGAGTAAGAAAAGCTTTAAAGGCTCCAGAAATAAATTGTGACCCATTGTCGGTAAGAATTGTTTCGGGCACACCAAAAGTACAAAATAAACTATTTTCCAGATACTCACAAATTTTGCTTGAAGTGAACTTTTTAAGAGGACACAAGAAATGAAATTTGGTATTATGATCGACCACAATTAGAAGACCAATATTGCCATTTTTTGAACGCGGATAGGGTCCCAAAAGATCCATATATAATTTTTGAAATGGACGTTCAGACGTCATTGGTTTACCCATTGGTGGCCTGAGAATTTTATTGGCACCTTTCGTCTGTCGACAAACCGTACACCCTGAAATATAGTCTCGGATTTGTGTGACCATTCGTGGCCAGAAAAGATATCTTTTCAGCTTTTCTATGGTTTTGCCCATTCCGCAATGTGCAGCATTAGGAGGATCATGAGCCTTAACGATAATATCATTAACAAGAGTTGAGGGAATCCAAAGCTTCCATGACAAGTTTTCTTGCATCTCATCCCCTGAGACTTGTTTTATTCTTTTGTAAACTAAATCATCCACTATTTTTAAATCGGGGAGTCTGGATTGATTGGCACGAACCATGTCTAACAAATTGCAATACTCTGACTGTTTAAATTCTGTCGAAGACAGATCAACAATAGGTCCCTGATTTTCAAATTCTTCTATGGCCAGTTCATTTTGACGCGAAAGTGCATCTGCCACTACATTTTGAGAGCCGCTTCGGTGTGCTATTTTAAAATTAAATCCTTGTAGTTTTACTACCCATCTTCCTTGTCGCCCTCTGAGATCTTTTTGCTTCATCAACCACTGCAATGAGGCATGGTCGGTAATGACTTGGAAGTCCTGTCCTTCCACATATGCTCTAAACTTTTTAATACCTTGCAATACAGCCAAGCACTCAAGGTCAGTAACGCTGTAATTCCGTTGTGCCTTTGAAAGTTTCTGCGACATATAAGCAATGGGTAATTCATCCCCACGGTCATTCAACTGAGCTAAAACACAGCCTACTCCACTAGTACTCGCATCACATATGAGGATAAAAGGCCTGGAAAAGTCAGGTGTAGTTAAAATGGGTGCCGAAGTCAAGCGGGATTTTAGGTCAATGAAAGCTGATTCAGCCTCACTAGTCCACTTAAAAGAATTATTTTTCCTAAGCAAGTCTGTCAGCGGAAGGCTAACCGTAGCATAGTTATGGACAAACCTTCGATACCAGCCTGATAAGCCAAGAAAGCGTCTAAGTTGCTTTACGGTTTTAGGTACCGGAAATTCGTTAATAGCTTGTACTTTTCCGGGATCTGTTTTAAGTTGACCATATCCAATTACAAATCCAAGATATTTGATTTCACGCATACAAAATTTTGATTTCGCTATGTTAATTGTTAAATTAGCTTTGCGCAAGTGCAACGCGACCTCCTGTAATAGTAGCATGTGCGACTCGAAGTCTTCTGACAATACTAACAAGTCGTCTAGGTAAACGAATACACGGGTGCGCAAATGTGCTGGGATCACTTGGTCCATGAGTCTGCAGAGCGTCTGAGGCGCATTGCAAAGGCCAAATGGCGTTACTTTATATTGAAATAACGGCCGATTTGGAACAGTAAAAGCCGTGTACTGGCGCGAATTTTTCTCGAGTGGAATTTGCCAGAACGCGTGCTTCATATCAAGTCCAGTAATATATCTGGCCGGTGGCAATCGACTAAGTATGCCATCAATATGTGGTAAGGGATACGCATCCTTACGAGTATATTTATTTATTTCACGAGAATCTAAGCAAAGCCTGCACTTATCTCCTTTCCTCACGAGGACGCAGTTACTACTCCAAGGGCTGGTAGATTCTTCAATAATATCTAAAGCTAGCATATGCTCGACCTCACTAAACATTAATTTTTCGATAGCTGGAGAAATTGGCCAATGCCTTTGTTTCACTGGTGTCACATCGCCAATTTCAATACGGTGTTCTATTAGATTAGTGCGACCTAGTCCTTCACGTTCATACGAAGGAAAATTCGAAATGACCGACTGTAATCGCTTCCTCTGTTCTAAATTAAGGGTGTGTATTTTCACGTCGGCCCCAGATGTTTGGTCCTTTCCAGTGTCTAATTCGTTCACGTGCTGGTCTGGGTTTAGCAAGTCTGATAGAAGGCCAAAGTCCTTCCAAAAATCTATACCCAAGTATACATCTTGTTTCAAATCGGGTATAATGAAAAATTCGACATTGTGAACTTGGTCACGAAAATAAACGTCAATCACCAATTTTCCTACAACTTGGCATGTTGCATCGTTTGCAGTTCTAATGTTACCGGAACATTTCTGAACCTTCTGGTGTTTTAGTAGCGCCTTTGCTGCCGCACCACCTACGCAACTGATGGTAGCTCCTGAATCTAGTAGACCTACATAGCTTTGTCCGCCTAGATTTATTTCCGTATATAATCGATTATCCGAACTCATAAAAATCGATTGAATTAACTTCTTACGCACGATCTTAATTTTTCTCCAAAATTGTCTTAGTCTAATAGTGGAACGCTTTGGTTGATATATAACTTCTAGTGCTGGTGTGTCGATATTCTCGCTATGGGTATCAGTTTTTACAGCTGAGTGGGAAGGTAATGTCCGTTTCGATATGATGGTTGGTTCTGAGGTTTTAACTGTTGATATTGACCTATGACCATTAGAATCATTTAGGGATGCGGCAAGGAGGTGTTGTTCTGCGCATCCCGGAGTGGGTTTCCCGTAGGATTGCATTTGATACAATTTGGCTTGAATACATTTTTGGTTCCACAGCCATAACAAAATATGCGCCGTTCCCCTAAGCAATCGTCGAAACGATGACCAATTTGATCACAATTCCAGCATATAATTCGTAGTCGTTGCAATGCCGCAAGACTTCCCTCTTCTGTTTCATCACCACTTTCTGAAATTTCAGCAATATTATTACGAACAAATTTTGGTCGAGTTCCAGTGTATTGAATGTCTCTACAAAAGTTTTCATGCTTTTTCACTTCTGCCCTTAATTCTGATCTGTCCAATATCTTTAAATGCAAAAGTTCATACCGCAGCGCTGATTTTGCATTGCGCTTCAAAATATCAACCAATTTGGCTTCACTTATGGAATGGCACAACTGATTAACTAGGATTTCAATAGCTGATTGAAAATCATCAAACGATTCGTTCTCTTTTTGACGTCGCTTACGAATCAATTCCCATAACTCAAAATCATCCCTCTCGTCATCAAATCGACGACGAAACTCGGAACAAAAGGGCTGCCAAAGTGTTGTTTGTGAACGTTAGCTGTCCAGTATTACAAGCTGTCTTACAAATAGGACAATTTGGAGAGGCTTGTAAAGCGTCACACGCGCATTGACTATGGAATTTGTGCTGGCAAGGTGTGGTTGCTATTAATTGGTCTTTTCGCATAACTTCATGACAAACAGCACAAAAGGGATCTTGTGTGTTAATTGCAAGAGAGATATCTTCTGTACTTCGCCGTACAGCCATTGTCACAGAATTTGTTTTCAAAATTATAATTACGTTTGTCCTTTTGAAGCATGAATCCGTCTACTAAACATCTAACAACAAGAATATTTTGATCTGTTAAGCACAATATGAATTACCATTCTATTGCAATTTAGCTAGAGAAAAAAAATCAAATTTGGACAACCACCAAATGAAATTATCTAGATGATTGTAGTTCCGAAACCTGAACTAATTCTCATCTAAATTGATAAATTAAAAGCAAATCCCCAAAAATCTGGTTAAACCAAGTATGCGATTTATATTTCGGTCGGCAAACCAAGAAATCCTCGATTATCATCCGCTTATTCCAGAAATAACCATTGCAACTGGCCAAACTGAATTGAAGAAAATACTAATAATTTGATTTGGGAAGTATTCCTAATAGAATTCATATCCCGATATCATTATCGGCTTTACTGAATATATTCCGGTCGACATATCCAACGTTTGTGAATAATATCGCAAATTCCGCAAATAACATCAATAACCGACACTAACATCCAAAGTCATTCACTAGGAATATTACTATTTCGCTATTTGGATGGAATAAAGCCAGAGCTTACGTGGAGGAACATGCATAGGGTGATCTTATGCATAACTTTTTGGTGTTCTGGTTTTAATGTCGAGGCCCCACGTTGGGCGCCAATTGTGTAGCGTGCAGCCTATGTGGCTATGCAGCGGATCGTCCAGATCTATTTTCAACGCTCAGATGTTAATAATCATGAATTTTGTTGAACGAAACGAACTACATATATTGTCCAAAGGTTCGGGGCGTGCACCTCTAGCTATGCTCTAACTAGCTCGCCGGATTGTCGGGGTTCTTCCTACACTTTAGACACATACACTCTCGCACAATATTTTAGGTGCACTAAACGGTAAAAAGCAATATCAATAAAACCAACTAAAACCTACTGTACTACCCGACAGAATAGATCGCCTAATCAGATCAATTACTTGTTGTTTGGGAACCAAGGTGTTGTCTGTTCCCTTTCTTTACCCACCCAACCAATGCAATTCAATCATGTATATATATCGATTGTGAATTGACCCTAATACAACTAAAAGCTTTCTTGTCTAGTAGAGCTTCATCATGCTTCAGTAAGGACACTTCAAAGGGTTTAAGTCATCATTTCTTATTTAACTTCATTTATTAAACATTTTCATAGTATTTGGCCAAGCCACTAAAAGAAAATTATTTCGAATATTCCAAAGGAGGCAAAGAAAATAATTAAAATTACGTATACAGAATGGAGATTACTTAGAATAGAAATAAACAGATCTAATGGTCGTTTCTAATTGGCCAAAAATTCGCTATTTAATATAATAATCTTCTGTTCAGTGTTGTATCCAAAGTAACAACCCAATATTAAATAATTAATTTCAATATAAAAATTATAGAAAATATAAATGCACTTCGGTATTAGTTTTCATGACATACTCACTGCGGCGTGGTGTTCGTTGAGCTCAATGAAGACGCAGCACGTTGATTATATATGCTAGATCATAAGTATTAAATATATATATATAGCCATACAAAAGTGCAAGTACCGAAGTTGGTATACAAATTAAGGTGATACTAATATTAATTTTAAATGAACAGGAGATTATCTCTATTGTTTCGTTATTGTGACCAGATCGATGGAATAAATCTATAATTTTAACGTTGACTGGTCAGCATAAAAAAAAACAAAAGGCAAAAATGCACTAGTTATGCGTCTATATAGATATGCAGCATAGATATATATATATATATATACATATATCCTGGTGAATTGAAGATCTATATAATCCTCATAATGGAATTGCAGTCGCGCCAACGAAGATTAAAGCTGGGTGTTGAGCTGCGACTGGGACGGCAAGTGGTGGTCGACGGGTGACGTAATATGCTACGTGGAGCTTAAATTTCCATTTCATCCATGGCCATTCCGTTTAAATAAGTGACTGGACAAATGGCTTTTACTGGATGCTGTCTGGGAAGATCCGAGCGCCTCCCAGTCGAATTAGGACTGGTCGTAGAAAGTTTGGGGATATTGCGTGGTTCACAAATTATATCCCACGTTTTGGAATTAGCAATTATAGCTTTCAGGTGGTCGTGCTCTCCAACCGTATCTACCACTTGTTCAAGAATATCACCAATTTGAGGTTATTGGATAATACCGGCAAGACCAATTTCTATAAACATCTTTACTTTAGTAAGGGTACCAATTTAGCAGTAATAACATACCTTGCCAGACAGCAAATACACTTCACTGATTTTTATTATCCCAATTCTTGTAAATTTGTTAGCGTATTGTGCTATTTGAATAAAAGCACATGTAATGTAAATCACAATAATTTATTGTTGTCTCAAAACTTAAATATGCACGTCCGCTTAGCTCAAACTTCTCTTTAGCAATGCCTGGCCTTTGCTACTTAATATAAGTGGAGAGTGCCAAAAATCTAACTTTTTGTACAGTGCCAATGCATTACATATTAGTATAGCTTAAAAGATAAGCGCGCTAGCTTTCGTTCAGATAACTGTATGATCGTATGACCATCTGCCAAGCAAGTGAGCTTAAGTCAAGGTCACCTAAGAGCACAAAACCAACGTAGCTCTTATCTCTCAGTCTGACAATAATTAAGAGTTTGGATAAAATCAACCTTGTAGGAAATCAGCCACTACACTCTTCAGATTTATTATACAAATCGTTCAGATTTTCAAAAGCAATATTTTTGGCGTCTGTTGCACTTTGAACCGCCGAACAACCTGTTGACAGCTTTATTGGCTGATGAACAAGCAAATTCGATGCATCCTCCAACAAAAAAATAATTATTTTAATAAATGGTGAGGACTGGCACTGCCGTATTAGCCGAATATGATAAATAAAAAAAATCTTGTGCTTGATTTAAGCACTTCTTCGCGTCTACTCCGTTGAAACCCATACGAGTCTACGTCTACAGATGATCGACCACTACAGCTCTTTCGACGGGAAGACAATGATGTCTGCAGATACGAGTATGCTAATTTACATGGCTTTTTGAAATATACGAATCATATATTGACACTTTTTCTTGTACCCAATTTTAAATTGAATGATTGTGAATGGGAGTGTGTGTGGGAGTGTGTGGGAGTTAAAATATGGAATAATGAATGTAAAACGCGAAAAAAGTGGCTTCAATTTATGTTTATTCACAGCTTAAAAAAATATATAGTGAATAGGTATATGCTTTTATGATTCAAGCATTTCATTGTTGTTATCCTTTGGGTACAGAGCCTCATTGACCAAATGCTTTTGCTCTTACCCGGGTAAGCTTCAACCAACTTACCAGACGCTGAGACAATATTTTCAAAAATACTTAATTTTTTCGAAAATTTAAACCTTCAACCGATAGTTGCTTAAATAGTAAAGTAAATAATGCGATATATACATATTGTATGTAGTGTCGGTTAATTTCTCCGAAATTTTAATGAAAGTAGTACGTGTGTTTTTTCATACCAGTTTTGTGGTTTATTTCCACAGCTTATCCTTAATACCTTTAGGGAAAGCTATGAGAGTGACAGCCATAGCCGAAGCAAAAAGTTTAATAGAAAGAGCGTACTCCCTCCTGTAGATGGTAGTATTGGAGGAAAATTGAGTCGGCAATAGGGACTGGCTGCATCGATTTCTCTCGTCATGCTGATTAAGAATACGAATTAATATGGGGTCGGATATGTTTCCTTCTCCCTGTAACATACTTTGCACTAGCCTATTGTACCGTTTTTACAATTCGGGAACAGGATATTCAAATTAACATCAGTCTGCGAAGCAATGAAGGAAATAGTTAATTCTCAGAACTATTTATATAGATAACTTAACGGAGAGATGTTCCTTGAACTGTTGTATTTAAATATAGGAATTAAAGGTGCTGTTACTAATGGGATAGCTGATATATCAGCACTAAGTAGTGCTGCACTAAGTATTGCAAGACACTCCCAACCCTCACAAGGATGTGCCCTCAACACGTAACTACCCAGTCACGAGATCCTTCCACACGGCATCAAAACCAGCCAGAACCAGCAAGGGTCGCAGCACCAACAACAACAGCTATCCTATATAGTAGAGCACCAGCAGCCACATCAACATACTCGAGCCACAGGAGCAGCTCCAACAACTACAGCAGCAGCAGCAGCAGCAACAATATGCGGCCCCATAACGAACGAAGTTTGAATATACTCGTAAGATTCCCGAGTATATTAGGTAGCAAAATTTTTACGAGCTCATTATGGCTCATTTCGGCGATTGTTGTGATCCTTTTATGCGCTTTCGAATGGCTTTAAATGGTTATGAGGCTATTTTGTCTGTCGCTGTTTCTGTCGCCGTCGCCGTCGCCGTCGTCGTCGTCGTCGTCGTCGCTCTGCCTGTCGCTTGGTTCCCATATTTAGTTTGCAGTCGCAGTCAGCCTCAGTTGCGAATGCGATTTTACTTTCGTGTTGCCTTTTACGTTTCGTTTGGTTTACTTTTTGCTCTGCTTTCCGTTTGACTGTGGCTGCTGCTGTTGTTTCTGCTGCTGTTGTTGTTGTTGTTGTTGTTGTATCAGCTACTGGATCCTTAGCTGTTGGTCGCCGTCGTTGTCGCATATTTGGAAAATGTCGCCGGGGCTGCGATTTGATTGTGTACGTGTGTATGTGTGTGTGTCGCATTTCGTATCCGTGCGCTGCCCAAGTTTTTGTATCTTTCGCTTGTTGTTGATTTTACAGACTTGGCACAGAATGCGGCCGGTGCCTGGCGACTGGGGGAAGGGGCTGGCGCTGGCGCTGACGCAAAGTAAATTTCTCCTTATAATAAGTTTATTTTGCAAACACTTGTGGCAAGCAACTTTGTTTGTTCGTCGTTCGGCTTAATCTACGAGCAGTTTGTGTGAATGTGGAAACTTTGACAAATATTTGCGAAACTTTTCCGAATGGCTGCGAATAGTGAGCGCGCTGTCGCCGTTGCGATGTATTTGCATTGTGCATATGAATTTATTAGCATCAGTTTTGAGCAAAATTTGCAATGACAGGGCAGTTGTTGAATAGATGGGTCTGCCAGAACTCTATGCAGATCTCAAACAAATTATTTTAGATAAAGTTGAGGTGCCGCAAATCAGATATATGTTTCGTTTCCAGTCGAAAGAAAGAAACGCAAATAATTACAATGAAAAGAATGAATAACAGAATAAAGTTCCTGCTAAATAATTATTATAATAATTTACAGTGTTTCTCATCTTTGTATACCGAGAAAAACACTGCAAAGAAAATCCCGGCACCTTGTGTACACATGTTTATGTATCTGAAGTATTTTTTAGTGACTAGCTGTATCGACTAAAACTGTTACATATAGACATTATAAAGTAGGCATTCTAATCACAAAAAAGTATTGCTATTAGAAACTCCTTTTTGCGAAAAATTTTAAGAAAAGCGACAATCGCACAAATTATTACATCATTCACTCTTAAATGTGATTGTTTTAATAATATTGATGAATTGGATATGGTGTTGTTTTAAGGTCGCTTGTTGTTGATTACAATGCCAGTCCAGAATATTCAAGTGTTGCAATTCATTGTAAAGTGTTTACTAGACAGTGAAATGATTGTTTAATTTTGCATTTTTCATAGGCCCGGATAATATGTTATTGTTTATAGTGTTTTATAGTGCACTTTATTATGAACTTCAACCTGCATTCAGCCTTCAATCCGATTACTATTACAAATGCAAAATTAAGCTAATTACTCATAATATAGATATAGAATTAAAATTAAATAAAATAAATTAAAAATGGGTTAGTTTCGTACGTTAAACAAATACTCCGCATCTTGCATCCACTTATAAGAGTTAGAGCCAAACTATTATTACACAGCAAGCTAATGTTGTATAAATCAATACTTTCACATATCTATTTATATACAAATCTCATGTCACAATGTTTGTTGTTGATACACTCTTAAACTGCTGAACCGTTTTAAATCAAATTTCACATGTATCTGCAATTTGCCTGACTTGATGTCTTTATGTCAATTGGTGCTTGGTTCTTCATACTGCTGCGTGCTACTGTTACTGCCAAAAATATGTTCGTATTATTTCATTAATATGTTGTGAACTACTGAAGGCATAGGGTAAATCGGCTCATTCTATTATCAAGAAAATGCGTGGAATTTTAGTTATAGGGAGTAGAGTCGCATACAAATTGCAATCAACTGGCAGCACTATTTAATAGAAAATGGGATGATTTGCCCAACAATGAGAATTTTATTTTGAAATGTCCACAATTTAGTACTTAGTGTCCGCTAAAATGCTGTGTAGCGAAGCACACCCGATCACGTAGTAATGTTATAAGGATCTGAGGTATGTCGCAGAAGTGCACGAGCCTCGTTAAAAAATTTGAAGCCGCAAAAAAAGAAATATTGAAAACGATTGTAAATAGACCGCTTTCCAGTATTATAATAATATAATTCATTTATTGCACTAGAAGTAAATTTAATGAAAACATTTTATGTTTCACTTCTTGCATTCTAGTGCTGACTAGTTTCCGTTAAGTACCAGCTTAGCCAATAATCCTCTTCTTAAATGTAAAATTTTAATTTTCCTTTTACCATTTTCATTCGAAGTATGTACAAGGTCGTATGCAGCTTTTTGCAAAAAATTAAAATTTTCATTAAATAATGCATCACACATTAAAATAAAAATTTATACATTTCTAAGGCGAAATAGTGCGCCATAAAAATGAATGTGTGGTCGACTTCAAATAGCAACATATATTTGTTTAATAAAGTTTTAGGGGCCTCCCCTGCACCCTCTGCGTAAACCCATGAGTTTGTATATTTTATTCAAAATATTTACGTAAGAAGGGAAAGGAAACTTCTTTGACCCCATAAAGTATATATTCAGTCATAATCAGCATGACGAGAGAATTGATCAAGACAAGATCTGTCTATCTGGATGCACGCCTGGATGTCGAAAACGGTTGAGCCTTTAACACGAGTTTCTTTGAAAACTGCAGGTTGGCCCTTCTTCTTCTTCTTGCTTATGCGACGGACGTTTGTTTGGGTATAGGGTACTTCACTGTCGGGCTTGCTCGACTGTAGCACTCTTTCTTGTTTTGTTTAATTTCATAAGTTATTATCGGGCTTGTGCGGGCAGAACAACAACAAGAACAACAACAGCAGCTACCAGAGATTGCATGTATGGCTGTAACTTTACAATTGACCTATTAGGCCGAAACTCGACATGAGACAAATAAGCACTTGTGAATTATGACTGCCAAATTTAGTTACAAAAAATCTGACAAATATGGGAACTATGAAAAACACTAATAGCGGGGACTTAGGAGAATATAAAAAACAAGTTTGGTAGCTCTTCTATTTTCCGATAGTTCAGACAGATAAAAAGTTAAAACAGAATAATAACTTCTGGCTTAAGCTAATTATAAGATATCGTTGAAAGGTACTTTCACCAGCCCCTCTGCCATAACATCTTACTCTAAAGGATTCTTTAATTGCAGGTAGAGAATGTACAAAACTGATCCCTTGGATGAATTTCATTCACTGCCTTACAAAACTCCAGGAGTTCGGCAAAAAACTCGAAGGCACAAAACATAGTCAACATTAGTCACTTCTTTAGCAGAACACAGAATGCACTGTCTGTAATGTCAGAATGGCATTTTCAGTAATAATCAATAAAATGTGTTTAAAACACTTAAGGGTTAAAAATAAGATGTTTTCACTCGCACTTTTACAATAATTTAACAAATTTGAAGTCCATAGCCTAATGCATTATTGCGTTTCAAACAAAAGTGCTTTCACTGTGGACGAACTTTTCGAAATACATACAACATATGAACAATTTCATATTTCTGCAATGATGTTGTTTGCATAAAAATAAAAATTGAATTTGGAAAGGGCTCAAATTAATCACATAACCTGTACACAATATATTTAACATGCAATGTGAAAAATATTTAGCAACTGCCCCACTGAATAGTGAAAAAGTCATCCGTGCAATTGTATTTTGCAATGTTGGCCCTTTGCCTGTGCCAAAATGAGTGAAAAGTGACGCAGCGAACATTTTCCTGAGTTGCGTTCTGCTGCTACTGCTGCTGCTTTGCCTCTGAATGGCCTATAAGAAAATCAGCCCCTCCATGATGTATTTCCACGAACACACACTCACACTCACTCACACATACACAGCATTGCTGCCGTTGCCGTTTCCCTCACAGGCGCATGATGAATTTTCTGCTCAAACGGCAAATGACTCAGCTCTCAGTTGGAACACCCACCCCCGAATGAACGCGCGCTCAATTACTTATTCCCTCATTCGCTCGCGAGTTGATGCTTGATGTTGAGTGTAAACATGCGTTATCACTGAGTGGGCCGACTGTGTCGGACTCAAGCGGCTGGCAAGCTCAACCGTTCTCGCTCGCTCGTACGCTCTCACACACAACAGTGTTCATTTCGTTTCTCTGTTTTGGCTTCTTCTTCTTCTTGTCGCTTCTGCTCTGCCAGTGTATTGGGAGCTACGTTCAGCTCAGTCAAAACATTTGCGGACATTCGTTCGATGGCAACGGCTTGGATAACAGGCGCGCGCTTTGTTTTATTATCCACATTATCACCATTATTGTTATTAGTATTGTTCGGTTGATGTTGATGGCCCGGCAGTGAACGTGAACTCGAACTCTCATTCGTATTCGTATTCGTAGCTGTGTAGCTGTATAGCCGTAGATGTAGCTGTAGCTGTAGCTGCAAGCAAGTGCAGTGTATCTCAATCCGATTCTGATATTTGCATGGTACGCGGATAAGTCACTCATTCAGTTCGGTCAGTCGCTTGATGAAGCGCGCGCTCGTCGGTCGGTGGCAATAATAATAACAATAATAGACGCAGTAACGGCCCTTGTTATGATTGCGTTTACGAGCTCTTCATAGTGGCTGAAATAGAATTAAAAAATTATGCATAAAAATTAAAATTGAAATTAATATGCCAACGCCAACGCGACAAATACACAGCATAACAATAAACATAAATTTTAACAGCCTAATAAACAAAACGAAAAATTAAACAGTGCGCAATAAATTAAAAATCGAATCTGAGGTTCGAATTTGTGTGCAGGGCGTAAAAGCGCGGCTGAGTGGAAAAGTGCAATTGGGCAACTAAACAGAATACAAATTAAAATAATAATTACAATTATAATTTTTAAAGCCAAGTATACGAAACACGGTCCCGTCATTTTCGAAAAAGTGCAATTAAATATACATAAATAGATAAAACAATTGTAAATTGTTGATGCCATGCAGTTCGACTTCAACTGAGCCTACAGCCAGATAGATAGACAGACGGAAAGAAAGATTTAGATTTAGATTTTGCAGCAGATCCATAGAGCAACCAAGAGCAAGTGCAACCAGTGCTTGGAGCTACGCAGCTTGACGTAGCTGCCCAACCGCCAAGATTCTCACCGCCAACAACATGAACTCGTACTTCGAACAGGCTTCGGGCTTCTACGGCCACCCGCATCAGGCGACGGGCATGGCCATGGGAACGGGCGGCCACCACGACCAGACTGCCAGCGCGGCAGCGGCCGCATACAGAGGCTTTCCGCTTTCGCTGGGCATGTCTCCATACGCTAACCACCATCTGCAGCGCACCACACAGGACTCGCCCTACGACGCAAGCATCACGGCGGCCTGCAACAAGATCTACGGCGACGCCGGCGCCAGCGCCTACAAGCAGGACTGCCTTAACATCAAGGCGGACGGCGTTAATGGCTACAAAGACATATGGAACACAGGCGCAAACGGTGGTGCTGGTGGAGGCGGCGGTGGCGGAGGTGGCGGTGGCGCCGGAGGAGGCGGCTCGAACGGTGCCAATACAGGAGCCGCGAACGGACAGAATAACGCCGCGGCAGGAATGCCAGTCCGACCTTCCGCGTGCACTCCAGACTCTCGCGTCGGCGGCTACTTAGACACTTCGGGTGGCAGCCCGGTAAGCCATCGAGGCGGCAGCGCCGGTGGGAACGGCAGTGGAGGTGGTGGTGTGGGCGGCCAGAGTGGAGCCACTGGCGTTGGAGGTGGTGCTGGCGCGGCCACCGCTTGGAATGCAAACTGCACCATCTCGGGCGCTGCAGCAGCACAGACAGCGGCCGCGAGCAGCTTACACCAGGCCAGCAATCACACATTCTACCCTTGGATGGCTATCGCAGGTGAGTGAAGTGCAGGAGCCGAACTCCAATCAATTTGATTCAATAAGTTCCATTGCGCCAGCTGCGTCCACCTGGTGCCAATTAAGGCTAGCCCGGCAGCCCCGTTCGCGTTTCGAATTGCAGTCGGGAAACCGCAGAACCGGCCACAAGTGGCCAGAGCTGATTTCTTTTTGTTGTTCTTGTTTTGGTTATGACTGGGTTTCGTTTACATGTTTCTCTTGTTTTCATAGTTGTTATTAATTTGCCTTGCATCTTAGTCACCGGCACTGGGCGCTATAAATAGACGGCCTAATGGTCCGCTTGCCAAGTGCTTGACTGGCAATTACAGCAGCAGAAACGGCAATAAAGAATAATAACAATAATGTGACTAAACATTGCTAATTGTCAGCTAGTCATGGCAAAATAGAGCAGACACTCATTGCTCATCGTTAGCCAACTTTTAGGGCCTCCTTCCTGCCCATTCAACGACAACTAGAACGTTTAACATTCTGCGATTGAATATAAAACAGACATGGGTGCGAATGAAGCGTAAATTACATAGTTTAAATTTTAAAAACGGCACCAATCTATCCTGTTATAATCATTTTAAACATATACAGGCAAGAAGTTTTAAAAAAAGTTTAAAGAAACAAATCTAGGTGTCAGCCCGAAATATATAAGTCCGCTTTAAATTAAAAAATATCAATAATAATGTTAAGAACACATTTTGAACACATTTGGTCGCCCCACCAAAATATAATTAAAATTACAAAACTACATATATACTATACGTTCGAAAATAAGAAATGTAATTTTTGTATTAGTCTCACAAAATGGTTCAAAAACCCACAATTATTTAACTTTTATATAGAAGATAAACTGATCTGTTACATTTTAAAAGAATTAAACATTTTAATTATTTTTGTAAATGTTCAAAAAATATTTTAAATTTTAGTTTAAATTATTATTTAAAAGGTGCCTCGGGCAGCAACAACAAATCGATTCTTTATACTACTTGTATTCCGGATGTGCATGGTTGGTGCTTCTGCCATGAAATAATTTAAAAAGTAAAAGTTTCGGTTTTCACCTGAAATTAAACTTTATTTATATTTCGATTACCATAGGTTGCCCTTCCTTCACGGAAAATGGCAAAACCGAAAATCCACTTTTAAAAACATCTGAGGCTGTTGAATCGCGTGTCTATAAACGAAGAAGAATGACATCAAAATAATAAATTCATGTAGATTCGGTATAATATTAGGTTTGTTCTTTTTTAATTCGTTGAATTAATTGCGTACTTGAAACTTTTGATAAATTGCAGGAATATTTTGCATATTTTGTTAAAGAACTCAGCTGGCTCAGTCCCACATATAAAATTCGTCTACCCTAGCAAGAGTCCAGCGGGCAGTAGACCTCCTGTGAGTCGCACCTTTGCCTCACATCTTCCACTTTCGCGCCTTGCCAAACGACTACCTCTGGCTCATAATTTTTAACACTTTGTTTACTAATTTTTGTCACCTCTACTTTTAATGATGCTCAGCGAGTAGCAAGTTGTGAGCACGAGCGCGCCAACAAAATGGCATCAACAACAAAAGTGAGCTGCAATTTGTGCAACAAGAGCTGCCGTCGCAACACCAACAACAGCAACAACAGCAACAGCACCAACAACAGCAAAGGCAGCAGCAAACTTGAAACAAAGTCGACAATAAAAACGTAAATTATGGCATGCAGCTAAAAGAGCTGCGAAGTAGCAGCAGCACGAAAAATCCTTTCCAGGACACACACTGCGCCGCACAGCGCGACGTGCTGCGGGTGTATACGGCCGAGAACCGATAACCGAGAATGTGGAGTCGGAAGGTTGAGCAGAAGCCGCGCTTATTATAGTTAACTACTCCATTATGTAATTATGTACAGCACGTACTGTAGTTCAGGTCGGCGAAGGTGCCGTCGGCCACAAGCTGCGAGCACCAGCCCGTCGACTTTGCCAAATGGGCCAAACAAAAGAATCTTAGCCTTTCGGCTGACATCTTCAATTCGTTATTAGATTGCATTTCAAATCGCACTCTAATCGCCCGTGACCGCCAACTTATCGAGCACACCTTGAGGGTCCACAACTTGAGAGTCCAAAAAACTCCCAAAGATAGTTGTATCACTATCGAACTAAGCACATACGTAGTATATGGAAACTTTCATGTTTGATACCACAAATTTTGACCGATCTTCTGGAAATAAGTGGTTTGAATTTTTGCCACATCTTCAAAAATATTGGAAAGTTAAAGGGAGCAGAAACTAAATATGAAGTCTCAAAATCAATCAAAATTCGCAGGGTTATCTGAAATGAAAAACATAAAAAATATCTCAGACCACTGACTTAAAACAATTAAAGTTGAACTAAATACGAAGAAGTCTGACGACGGGTTTTTCGGCCCGTTCGCCAGACTGGCCGCCTTTCGGCCGTCCGGTGCTGTTACCACTTACCAACGTGGCGTTGCGCTTAGCGCAAGGGCAGACGACGTGGCCCGTTTCGGGAACCGCTGCAAGTGCGAGCTGCGTACTACGTGTGGCTCAATCAATCGATTCTGATAGCACAGATGATCGTAATGAAATTTATGCGCTGCCAGTCGAATGCAAGGTGAAGTGCCGATGATTAATTGTGTGGCCCCAGAAAAGCCGTACAGGGTGTCGCGATTATTCAGTGAAGAGGTTGACAAGCTGTGCCCTGTGCAAAATGTCTTATTGTACAATTCTTTGTATAACACTCTGACTCTGGCTGCTGCGGAACTTCTTATAGGTGCGGGGAATGGAGAACTTCCAATGAGAAGCGCGCCCTTAAAATAATATTACCTGAGTTCTCTCACGATCTTAAGACAAAGTAATTTACCTGGCCCAGCAACCCTCATCAGTTCCAATGGGAATACGATATTCAACTTTGTATCGTAACGCGCAAAGTGAGTTTCAATTTTCGGGTGGTGAGTTTCTAACCACGACACCATTTAAACGTTTCGATGTGATGATTAGTAATTGTGGTTGAAAATAGAGATTGCGCAATGATTCTTTCTTTTGCATATAGCTTAAAGAACCTTCCTGAATGGATCACGATTTTATTAGACAGCTACACTTCTACATTTTTGGAAACAATATGATGAAACAAAACGTACATACATACATACATAATAGTACTTGCCTGGTAATTTCAGAAATGTAAACTAATTAATACGCCAAATCATTCCATTGTTGGCGACGAGTGCAAGGATATACTATATTGCTGTGTCTGTAAGTTTCGATCACCTATAAGGAAGACTGACAGACAAAACCGTCCGTCCGTCCGTCCGTCCTTTGATCTGACTGTTTCAATCGATATTCATTCCATAGCCTTGCACCGAGACAGGTCATGTCGACGATATGCTTTAAGAAAAGCAATTTAAAAACGATATTATTTGGAAAGATATTGTAACAAGTTCCCATATCTGGAGGTGTTTCATCATTTTCGGGCCACGAATGGTGACCAAAATGATAAATGTAACGCTTTCTAAGGAAAAATAAATAAGGTCGAGGCCCAAGATCATGATTAAATGAAGTTATCGTTCAGGCGAAAAGTGAAGGGTATCTAGCTGCGGAGCAGAACAAGACAACTGCTTAGCTCGTATACTCGTATGTTCGAATATGTTTGAAATTGAAATCTTGTTCATTTAACAGCTCAAGTTTATAATAAGGATTTGAATTTCTTAGCACGCAAATCTTCATGACACTACCAACTTTTTCGTTCACCCTTTGGCCTTCTCTGCGACTTAAGTCGAACGTATTTCGATGTATTTTGTTTCACAAGTAGTCACTTATAGGATCAATATACTTACTAGTACAATCAACGAAATACTTGATTTATTTCACTTGCTCGGTCAATACAAAAGTACTTTGATTCCGATCGATTGCTTTTGGCAACTGATTAAATCTAACAAATAATCGCATGGCGAAAACGACAAAAGTCGATCATAAATAAATCAGTGCACACTTCCAGCGATCATCGATCATTTCGAGCGAAGAAAAAAATGCCAGCGTGCCAATAATGAAAAAAGAGAAGAAAAATTCAAAACGAAATTCAATTTTATCTAAACATGGCCTAAGATTTGGAAACCTACTCCACTTTGTGTACGGCGTTGAATGTTTGTTGATGATGGTTGTGTGTTTGTTGTATTTTTGTTGTTGTTGTTGTTGGTTTTGGGCGACGGTGGAGTCGATAAGCTTGCCTCTTGTTGCTGTTGTAGTTGTTGTTGTTGTTGGCTTTGCGCATGGCAACGGCAAGCGGCTTGGCATTAAATCATTGTCCTGAAGGCTTTTAAGTCATTATCGATAAATTTAAGCATAAATTCGTAAATTTGCTTTATTTGTCGGGGCTCTCGTGCTCTCCTCTGTGTGTGGGTGTGGGTTTGGGTGTGCGTGTGTATGCGTGTGTGCGTGTGTGTATGTTTGTTCCATTCTGGCGAGCAAATTAGTTTGACTAATTTCATGTATTCGCGTGCGTATGTATGTGTGTGGTGTGTGTGTGTGATTGTTTTCGAATGTTTTGGCATTTCGGGGCATTTGGGTTGCCATCGCCGGCGCGGCCTTCCGAAAAGTGGAAGTGCCTGCGCCCACGCGGCCTGAAATAGCAATTTATAAAGAACTCGGCAATGGCTCGAATTGTGTCGTTTGACATTTTTTTGTCCCGAAATGACCTTGAGAATTTTTAGTTGCCTTGCAATTGACACGTCCGGAGCAATCATAATTCATAATTCACACTGGCAACGAGGGCCAGTAAGAGAGAGAGGGAGAGAGAGAGAGTGAGAGTAGGTGCTGGAGGGAGAGGGAGGCCACACGCTGCGTCTCTAAATGGGCGCAATGATCAAGGCTTTATTGTCCACAGCAGGTAGCAAAAAGTTGGCTTGCTCTCCTTCCCCTTGCTCGACTCTCGTTATTCATGTACTCGCAATGCGGAGTCATTAGACGTGGCTAACGCAATTGTGGTCCGCACGTATAAAGGACAGCGTCACGTCTAGATCTGCCTCTGTTCCAAGGTTAATGTGCAGGCATCATTTTAGGCCATGTCATAACTCACATGGCCAGCCAGCAGTTGCAGTCCCGTGACGTTGCCAGTTCAAAAGCCAATGCACTCTGCAATCAGTTGGCATGTCAGGACAGCACAGCACAGCACAGCACAGCGCTGAACTGAACAGAAGAACAACAGCAACATGTTACATGACCATTAATAGGCCACATGTGCCGGCACAACAACACGTAATATGTATGTACGTACATATGTATGTACGTTTGTGTGTGTGACGATGTTTCAATGCAAATTGCGCACAGGAAGGCATTTCAACACGCGCTTTTAATCATTCTGCAAAACAGAAAGCAAAAGCAAATCAAACTGTTTCACAAATAGTTGGCCACTTCAACGCACATCGGCGGATGTGGATGCATCAGGGCGTACAACCAGGTCCCAATCGAGCAGCTGACTGGAGCAGGCACGGTATCGGCCGCCTTTTCGGCTGTTGGCTGCCAGCTTCTTGCATTTTTTAATGTATTTTTAAATAAGGAATTTAATAAGCACCTTGCCGGCCATCCAGCAACAACTACAACGGTGATCGCGACGATCGACGACGCAACAAAGTGGCCCAGACGCAGACGCAGCCGCAGACGCAGCCACAGACACAGACACAGACCCAAACTCAGCCAAAGATGTTGTCCAAACATAGCAAGAAGAGAGCCTACAAATTTTGGGTGCAATGTGCACATTGGGGTGAAGTTTTTATTACCTCATCAACTATTCTGTTTAAAAAAATGTTGGGCTCACTATGCCGTCCGATTTTGATTGATTTATTCGCTTTTAAGAGTGGCTATTGCAACAATTGTGGAACATTAAATACCAAAAAAATATCAAAAAATACGGGCGCATTATCTTCCGACGATAATGGAATTCAAAACTAGATAATATTCGTTCATCATACACATACTATGTATAAATAGTACAGTCTGTGCAATGCCTTCGACCAATTGAGCCGTCAACTGACTCTTCAAAAATAATAATAAATGCCATTGGTTCCGTCGATTTTTAGTTTGCAGCTTTTCCTAAGCGAAATCAGAACTTGAGAACTACTAAGGTTTATTCCATTGCTAAATCATTTAAACTTGCAATCTGTTTGCCTATTGTTGTAACAACCATCGAAACTTATTGGATTTTAAAGATTCAAGAATTTTTCAAATAAATAGCATGAACCCAGGAGAGTGTATAGTTGTATATGTTTATACGTATAGTTCGCAGCTTATGTCAGTGGAGAATCAGAGTTAGTTTTAGCACATTTCATTTAATAATTAACTTCCGCCATACCTATTATTGCGTGAATAGAGATTGGTAATTCTGTTGTGTAGCGTAAAACGTTGAACTGATTTCAATTTGCAATAATTTATTATGTGGAAGGAATATCTATAGTGGTTTGTATAAAGGGAGCGGACCCAGGAGATTGGCCAAAAACACTTCATTTTGTTCGATTTGCCTCACTGTGCGTCGGCTTCGTCTCTGCCTTGTTGCAAAATCATGTTTTGAGGTGTTTTTGATACCTAATAAAAAAAAGAACAAGAGGGCGCTGGCGACGCATACAACTGCACCGAAAAACGCGCCAACAAATGTCCAAGTCCGATCCGAGGGGCAGGCCCAGCTCTTACATGCATACCCAGCAATGGGGGCTGGTTGAGGGGAACGTGCGGGGGAGAGGGAAGCGGCTACCACCACCACTGAAGAGCTCGCCAGCTACGTCATAGCCGAAGCCGAAGCCGACGCCAACGCCGACGCCAACGCCGCCGCTACTCGGCGTGTTTATTATAAAACAACAAATCATTCATTATAACCTCTTTGTGCGTGTATGGACACCTATAGGAGACCCTGTTTAGCTTTGGATGGTCGCGGAGTCCACTCTACCTATGTATATACGAGTATGTGTAATATATATACACATTTGTATGTATGTACACATGAATAAAAATATGCATATATTCCTATATGCGTAGCTTCGCATGTGTGTGTGTGTGTGTGTGTGTGTGTGTGTGTGTGCTTTGTATAATATGGATATTTGCGTATTATTTTGATTTTAATAATGATTTATTTATTATTAATAATTCATTGGTGGTGGGCTCTCTCATGAAATGTACACATACATACATATATCTATATCTACTTGTATATATGTATATACTTATACTTGAACATGCTCGTATGTATATGTATCGCATGTGGGGCTATGGCTTTGGACGTCGGGGAGCAGGAGCGGCGCTGATTGCGATCTGATCAGCTTTCCCCGCTCGCTCTGTCTCAACCAAAAACACCGCGGAGTGCAAAAGCCAAGTGGCTACTGACTTGAAGATCAGGCCCAAATGTTTCGGTTCTTCTTGGAGCCCATGAACGACATGGGGCTCGGGCAGAGTCCGTGGGCCGTTGCTAGTTTGAAGAGCGACCTTAGCCATGACTGTATTATAGGCTGGGAGAAAACGCATATTATAATGAGCTTCAATTAAGATAGAAATCTGGAAAACTAAAAAGACAAAGATTTATGGGTTCACAATTATTCAGCAGCCACCTTGAGGCCCCTTGGGAAGTTGTGTGTTTACTATTTATTGTTAGATGCGCCCCCACTACACGTGGACAACGGCTACAACGGCACTTTATTTGGACTTGATATATACTTGTATACATTTTGTTCTGGCTTTCCTTGTTTTTCAGAACGAGAAGTCGATCTGTGCAAAATTGTCTGATAACACTCTGACTATCTTTGCTTTATTGATGTAACTCATGCGAACACTTTTAATAATCGACTAATTCTATCCGCAAGACGGACATAAGAAGTTTTCATCGTCAGCGCCGAAGCCTCATACCCTACAACTGTGCTTTACAACAAAAACTTTATTTGACCAAGCAAAAACACTTAAAATAATACCAAAAGAACTTTAATAAATAAGAAATTATACGCAAGGCAATACCCAAAAACTTTTTCAAGCATACGATTTTAAATTAAGTATTCAATAGAAATAAAATCTCGCGATTCGCTGTTCTCAAAAATCAGTTACTCCTATTATTGGCTATGCGATTTCCCGATACTCTGGATGGTACTTCTCAAATCACCCGAACCTTGTACAGGGTGTCATAAATAAATGTTATGAAGGTTGTATTTACTATCTAGTATCAATTTCGTATATGCATCTTATTAGAAATTCATTACATTAAAATAACATGAAAAAGAATCAACAAAGAAATGCTTGAGTCCAGCGGACCCAACCCGTGAATACCCTGAACTCTTAAATACCCTTGTATTTAATAATTTCAACAAAATTAAGCAAATAAAATATGCATAAAACAAACATAGGATTGCACATTTTTGATAGAATACATTTACAAAAACATTGTTACGATGAAAATTAACATGAGAAGACATAACTAGGTACTGATTAAATGTAATTGTCGAATTTGAGTAAAAAGTTCCAAGAATTACAAGAGTTAAGGAAAATCAGTAATAGAAGTAGATTGGAGAGGTGCATCAGAAAACAAAAAATGGTCGTTTCTCGGACTAAGGAGAATCTGGATACCAAGTTTGGTTATTCTAGCTCTTATGCTACTCAGATCATTGCGTTTATACATTATACATTTCTATATCGACTCGTCTCGTCCTGATGATCAAGAATATAAACACTGTGTGGTCTGCCACGCCTCCCTCTGTATTATATTATTCTTCAAATACATTTTTTGTACCCTGTGCCCATAGGGTTAAAAAGTATACTAGTTCAGTGCTAAAAAGGAATCTTCTGGTATTAATAAATCTATAAGCCCATGTTAATTTATACAAAATTTTGATATACATTTTATTTAAGATATCAAAATATAACATCAAGATTTTACAAAAACATATATTTACCACGATTTTCAATTTCCGAGCTGGTCTTTTGCATTGTTTGGCAACGGCTTAGGTAACAAATTGTCGACGTGTCTCTATGTGTAGTTTAGAAGGCCGGAGATGCTTTCTTCTGCCTGTTACATATCTTTGAGACAACCGAATAGACCCTCTTCACCCAATGGGAAAGGGTATACAAAATATGTGATATATGGCCACGAAACTGGGTAACTGGTATTCCCGTTGAATGGCTTCTCAAATGATTACTGCCTAACGAAAGCGAATCTGTTTATGGCTCTAAGGGCGTTTGTGGAAGAGCCCAACTATCATGCCACTATCCAGCAATCAGCCACTTCTGGGGTCAGTTTTATGGGGACTTCTCTGGCAGCCAGCCTCCGCACTTGATTTGGTCGGCACCGCCCGGGCAACATTAATGTCAATTTAATGTTTCCTTAATGACTTCTTTCGTTGCAAGTTGCACTGGTGCTGTGGTAGTTGTTGTAGTTGCTGTTGCCCCATGTTGTTGCCACTCTTATCAGCTGTTGGTCAAACTTGTCGCATGGCTGGAAAGTGTTTATGCTAAATAGCTAACGAGTTTTACATAAAAGTGAATGAAGCGAAGTTGACTTGCGAGCTCTTGTGAGTTGTGAGTTTCGAGTTGCGAGTTGCGAGCTGTGCCTCATAAGGTCTTTCAATAAGCTTCATTGTTTTTGTACATTTTAAATATTTTCGTAGTGGGTCGGCCTTTAAAGCTTTCGTAAAGCCCCTGCCCCAACTATTTACATACGAGTATGCGAGCACATAGTATGCGTATGTGTATGTGTATGTGTGATAGAGTAACTGCTGTTGGTGTGCGGCGTCTATTTATTTGGGTCGGCAATTAAGATTTATATCAGCGCCTTTGATGAGCAATAAAACCGAAGACGCCGCGCGGCACAGCCAAAGTGCAAACAAGCACGGCTAACAACAACAACAACAACAACAACAACAACAATAACAACAACAAGAACATGTAATGTAACCGCAGCCGACTCGGCCGAGCCCTAGAAAACAACAAGAGCAACAACAACATGCAACAAGTACTACAACAAGAACTTCAACAAGCAGCAGCTGTAAATCTTCTATATTGGAACTCATTTATGCGGCAACGAGTTGCTGGAACACTTCGTTGCAGGCGTCTAATCTTGGCAGCTGAGTTCGAGCGCGTGCGTTCAAAAAATCATTTTAATGCTAGCTGGCATATCAGGCGGCAAGGTGCGAAACGCAGCCACCCATTGGATGGCAGAATGGCCACAGAGTCTGCAGGTTGGGACGCGCTCCACTGCAGTTAGTTGCAACACACGCACACATGTACCTCCTCTCTGATCAGTCTGTGTGTTCGCTTTGTAGGTGTGGGTGAGGGTGTGGGTGAGGATGTTGGTGGCGAGGGGTGTGTAGACCGCAAACTAAATGTTTAATTTTTAGAACGCACGCCGCGACGCGTCGCATGTAAACACAATTCGTCGGTGGCTCCAGCTTGGTAGCCGCAACTGATGGGACAGGGGGTCGGGGAAGCGGGGTCACTTGCCTGCCGCTGGTGCCAGAGAACGACCCGTCGACCATTTGTTTGAATTTGTCTAAAGTGGCGGTGAGCTTTTATTGTTTTTTTCTTTGCTTGCACAATTTTCATAATTTTCAGCGCTTGAGTTTTGTTGTTGCTGCGAAAAACGCTTGTCAAATTTTCCACTTACTTTTAGTAACTGGCGTCCATTCCCCCATCCCCCATCCCCCAGCCGTCGTCCCCATCCCCTTCATAGCACTCAACAGTGCAAGCGCATAGTTGCTGGTCGTACCTTTCCTTTTAATTTAATATTTTCTTTGTTTATTTGCCGTTTTTGTAGTCGCAGTCGCTCTTTTTGTCTCTCTGCAATGTCTGCTGCTGGAAAATTACGTTTACTCAGGCGCCAGGCGCGCATATTTAAATACACACGTGTTTTATCGCTGCCATTAAATCATATTTTTATACTTTACCTTTTTTGTGTTCCTCCGCTGCCACTGCTACTGCCACTGCCACTACCATTTCCAGTTCCACGCCCCCACTTACCCGTGCTTGGTCGTCCAGAGACTGGCATTATGATTGTTTACATTTTGCACTTTCACGGCATAAACAAACAAGAGGCGCTAAATAATATTGTGGAAAGCGAGAAGAAGAGCACGCATACCCCGGTTTGGCGTTTGTTCTTGTTCTCTGCTCATGGCTGGTGGGATGAGGAGGGGTCTGCTATTGGCGTCGCGTCATTGGAAAATCCTGAGTAGTGCCAGCAAATAGTTATTGCTACCCCTAATGCCAAAAGATATTCCAAATTGTACACGACTACAGCCCTAGTGAATCCCACATATTTATAAAACAAAACATCTTCCAGGCACAGTCTGAACAATCAGATCCTCTCTGCATCATTGTTAAACAGTAATCGGTTTGAGAAACAAATCGTCCTGCCAGACTGTTCAAGTCTGCATTTCTAACGATAAAATATATTTTTCGGTGAGGAAGTTCATAAGACCTTATGAAACCACTCTAAACAATACCCCCCAAAACTAAAAGCAGACGTTTGAAATAATACATAATCAAATAATTCTCTGATAATATTATCAATAGATTGTCGCACTTCCTGCTTGCTCTGCACAATCCATCCTTTCATCCTTCTCTAACCCTCTCCATCCGTTTGGGGCTCCGGCGCATAATGTGTTCAGGCACTCTGCCTCATTGAACATTTTATACATCGCAGAGCAAAATCATTTTCAATTACTCACGGTGCCCGACGTGGAGTTCAATGTTTGTCCCTCCGGCCGCGGAGAGTAAATAATTTTAAACATTTTTAAACGTTCTTCTTTTCTGCTTTCTGCTCTTTCAGGTAAGATAAGATCTGATTTTACACAATACGGCGGCATATCAACAGACATGGGTAAGAAAATTTCCACTTTTTTGTTCTTTGTACTTTTTGTTAATTTGCGAAAATTAAAACTGAATCTCGAAAATGCAGACAAGCTATAGCCTGCATGTCGACTATACTAATAAGTATTAAGTACGCGTACATCTGGTGTTGGTTATAACAATTTAGCATACCTTTAGGCGCGCAAGCAAAGCAAAACTAAAAACAGCCATCAAATCCGCCGGTCGCTTTCCAGAATCCCGACTGCGGACAGTGAAATGCATTTAACAGGCTCTGGCATCGGTATGCGAAGCTCGCCAAGAACGGATCTGCACCTTAGCTGCTCCATGTGGGTAGCTGAGGGAGTGGCGGGTAGTCGGCCCGCTTTGTAGATAAGCGCGTAGGCAGCAGCAGCAGCAGGAGCAGCAGGAGCAGCCACCGACATGCAATGGAAATATCTTGTAGCCGCGTGTGGAAATGATTGATGCACTGAACGCTGATTAGGTGGCTGCTGCAGCTCCCTACGTTAGTGTTGCACGCCACGCGGCTTGCGATTAATTTTAAACACAGTCGTGGCCATTTAATGAGTAAAACTAACTAATATACGCACTCACACGCACTCGTTTATGTGATGGTGGCAACCACCTTGTTTGCTACTCGGGTTCGCTTCTGAGTTTGCTATCAGCAGTTGTTTTTGTTGCTGCAACAACTTGTTCTCTGATGGAGCGTCTGCCGCCCGCTGGACAGACTTCGCAGCCCTGGGCTATTAAAGGCGTTTATTTCAGCATGTTGTTTGGGACCCCTCGATGCCAGGTTATCAATCAGTGCATCGTCGTCGACGCATGCGCCGTGCAGCAGGGCCTTGGAGGAGCAGAGTCGGGCGGGCCGACAGCCGAGCAGCTACTTCTTAAAATCCAATTACACTTATAAAGTGAGCAGCTAGTTGTGGGCTCAATTCCACAAGCACTTAAATTACATATATTGTGCCAGCGCATTGAGGCGCAAAATTGCAGACGTCGAAGGCCTCGGCCACCAGACACGACGCGGCGGTCTCCTACTTCTATTCAATTGATAATCTCGTGCAAATCAGAACCAGAGTATACGAAAGTATACGAATATTTAACACACAAGTGCCCAGAGTGTGTGAAATCCTGCATTGCGGCTGGTAAGAAGTTAAAGACTAACATGTTGTCTTGGAGCCCATAGTTTAGAAACTAATTGATTAAGTGAAGTGTTAGCTGGCTCTACTCTAATTTTACGGCCGATGGAAATCACTTAGAGTTATAGAACTATTCTGTTAATGTCCAGATAGCAAGCAACAGCAACGATATATTTTTTGTAGCTTAGGGAGAAAACGTATTTGGGTGGAAAAATACGTTTTTTTCATTTCGATATTGTTCAAACTATCCAAAGATATAGTTCCTAAAACAGGTTGTGCTTCGGATTCCGGTTTTAAATGGAAACAATGTTTTATGAATTTAGAACTTCTTGCTAGTTTCTGTGTTTTAATATAGTCCATTTCTTTATTATATCTTAACTTGCTCGACCTATAGTCTTAGAGACACTGCCAAAAATACGGTCTTGATAGATTACGTCTTTCAATACTACTTTGTACAGACAAGTGTGTACAAGTGCTACTCATATTTAATAGAAAAGAGTATAAAGGGCTTCCAGTTCCAGCTCAGGTCCAGGCCGTAGGAAAGCACCATCATTATGTTCCTAATTGGCACCATTAACTGCACACACCAAACTAGGCGAAATGTCAAAAATTTCGAGCTACTCGTATTTTCAGACCAGCAGGGCGGCCTCCAACAACAGCACTATGCGGTTGTCAGTAGGTGCTGACACCATATAGTAAAACATCAAATCGACATTACACTCTTTGGCCACTCGGGAAGCCGCGGCCCCCGCCCCCCACCCACGCCCTGCCCTCACCATCTTCCACGCCATAGCCACAACTTCCCCAATGGCCATTCGCTCGCTCAGCTAGAGCTCTGCACGTCGTCGAAATGTTGCTGACATTGGACATGACATTTCCCCCAAAGAGATAATTAAATTGCGGGCTTAATAGAATTAAATGCCGTGTTTGCATTTCAAAATCCAAAACGTGCCAAATGCAATGCTTGTCCCTCTTCTCCTCCTCTCCTCTCAAGCCCGCTGCTCTTTTGGCCAGGGCTTGTGCCCAGTAATGGAGGAAAATGTCAATTCGGGCAAGTTTGATAATTGCAGACGGCTGGCACCGCCTCCCCTCCACCATCCCACCATCCCACCATCCCACCTGCCCCTGGCTCTGTCTTTGTCCCATTCCATGCCACTGCCTGTGCCCCTTAATCGGCTACCGTGCGTTTCCGAACCGAGCTGCGCATGTGTTGCATGTTGCACGGAGCATGCCGCACCGCTGACCGCTGAATGTTGCATGTTGCAGTTAATAATTATTGAAAAGTGCGGCAGCGGCAGGAATTGTGCTCCTTGAGCTTCCTGCGCGGCTTCCGTCAGCATGTTGCATGCTTCGTTACCTGCAAGCGGCAGCAACAACCAGTCGCTTTTGCTGTTGTTTCTGGGCAAGAGGCTAACAATGCTCGCATTTTCCCACCTTTTTCGCATAACTTTTTGTGCTTTTGCTGTTTCGCTTTTGATTCTGTTGCCGTCGCTTATCGTAGCCATTGCCAGAGTAAACAAGTCCGCCAGTCCGCCAGTCCCTCAGTCAGCAGTTCGCCGCAAGCCGCTGGCCGCTGCAACTGCCTGCTCCCCGCTCCCCTTTCCCCACTCCACACTCCACACTCGACAGTCGACAAAATCGCACACATGTCGAACTTGTTACCACTTTTGATGTGGCTGGCGTTGGACGGCCTCCGACGGCCGCTGGCCCCTGTAATAAATTCATATTCAAATTGTTAATTGAATATTATTTGTTAAATTTGCAAGCATTAAATGTAAATGTCAGTGGTGGTCGGTCGCCCGATCGCCCGATTTGTGGGCTGCGGTCGCCTAGTGTGACGAGGGCGTGCCAAGGGGCGCATAATTCTTTTGCATAATTCGCAATTTTCATTTTGCCTTTGTGGGCAAAGTCTCTATAAATTATATTTATTTGTTTTTAACAAGTGGCAATGCAACTCCATCTAAAGCAAACCAAATCTTGAATACTCTTACAAAGTGCACACTTGCCCGAGGGCAGAGAATTTGAGTCTTTCGAAGGTCATTCACATATCCGATGGCAACTCGTAGAATAGAGGCTATTTTATTTTTTCATCCACATTCGCATCGATACCAATTTGTTTTCGTTCGAAGATCGATTAATTTGAGTTTAGTTCTGAATGCAAACTATGTTGGAGCACATCTTAAATGTCCAAAATATTGTGAAGATATATATTTCCAATTTCCATCGAAAATAATCGGGCACATTTTTTACTTCCAGTAGCTGTGAGATACGACTTTTAAAACTGAATAACTTTTATGTTGTATAGCAACCAATAATACTAAGTATATTTTAGAGTTTCATCAAAGTTGATTGGCCATCTAGTGCTGGATGGACCTTCAGCAGTAGGTTGGTAGATGGGAACCGTGTTCCGATTCGCTTCACCCTTACAAGCGGGACAAGTCCAATGTATAAATTCAAGCCAAACCAACCTGCTCCTACTACAGGGTCTTCATCTCTCATGCCCATAAGACTCCATGTTTCCATTACAACAGATTACTTATTCATTAATTGAAGCCCGACTGCCGGACATAGTGTCCAGTTGAGGGTCCATTGCGACACATTGCATGTACACCCGCACCCCCATCCGCACCAGCTCCAACCCCATCCTGCTCGTCCTCATCCTCATCCCGACCCACACCGTCGTTGACAAACGTGCTGCAAACTCCAATGGTAAAAACGAAAGTGCCGAGTGCCATTTTATGAACTGTTTGAGACCAAAATACAAAATGCTCCCCAGTTAATAATTCCGATTTGCGTAAAATCAAATGTCTGTGTATGTGAGTATCACGTATAGTTGGCTTTGTTGGTGTTCATGTTGATGATGATGATGATATTGTTTACGGTTTGTTCTTCGGATTAGCCATAAATTACTTCGGACTTCGTCAAATTAAAGGTTAAGCCTTGAGCTGATGGCATATGTAGTATATAGTATATAGTTTGCTGGGGACTTTGTGAACTAAAGCCGTGCTCCGCTTCCACAAGCTTTTTGGCTCCTCATCAACCACTTCGCTCCTGCTTTGAGCATATGTGAAATTTTTGCACTTGGGCCACCTTTACTGTGCAGTTTACAGATTTATGTTGGTGTGTGGATGGTTGCGAGCTCTTTTTTATTCCAGCGGCCGTTAGGACGGACATTTGTCCGTATTGCAGGTGCTGTCGAGTGTCGTTTGTTCGTTTGTTTCGTTTGTCTCGACGGTTGTTTGTCTACCACTGCGCCTCTTCGCTGTTCGACTGTCTGTCTGCAGTTGTTGTTGCCATTGTGCAGTGTCTATGAATATGAATTATGGAAATTACACAGCACAGCAACAACACCAACAACACCAACAACACCGATGCTCGGGCAATTCGACAAGGACGGAAGCAAGCAGGCAAACGGGCGAACCGGCGAACTGGCAAACCAGCAAACAGGGAACAAGAAGGGGCAGGCTACAGTTACATTTGGCACATTTTCATTCCTTTTTTTGCGCAAATGTACGTTTTACAAATGTAAACAGTATCGATATCTTTTTAGCTCCTTTTTAATTTTTGCATATTTGCTTTCTCTTTCTTATACGAGTATGTCGGGTGTTGTATGCAGATTTTGCTGCCTCGGAAAGGTCGCTCGATATACTGACCGACTTTCTCAACTGCTCTCGGTCGATATTTGGGAAATGCGGATGGGAAATGGGGTAGACGAGCTGAAAATGATCTGAAATTGAGATGGCCCATTTAACAACAAATTTAATTGGCTGAGTTTTTGTTGTTGCTACAAAATAGAAAGCCCAATATTAATTATTGAAATTATCATAGTCGGGATGAGACTGCAGAGCTTTAGGTTCAAGTGTAGAAACTAAATAAAGTCCAGTTTCTATAGTTATAGCCTACACTCATTTAGATCACTACAGCAAAATGAAATGAAAACTGTGGAACTGTTGAGTTTGGTAAAAATATTATATTCATATTGGAAAATGATGTTGGGCATAAGGCCGCCATGATAGCGTCGGAGCAACTACTACTTGAAGGTCCGGTGTCTACTGTGCAATCATTCGATACCGTATCCTACAAATAGTAGCCTCGGCATTAACTTTTAATGCTTGGATCGATACTGGCTTCTCAGAATACGCATTTATTTCAAGTACTGCCACAAATAGTAATATTCTAGATCGAAAATCATATTCCCTAGTCGATTTTGAAGCACTATGTGCACATTTCTACTGCGTATTGATTTTACAAATATATTTCTTCAATTCTTTGTACTAGGATTTAACAAGCAATGCAATGCGACTTTCAATGAACACACTTCACTCTGGCTTACAACAAAACTAGAGTTGCTCTATGGTCATGGACCAAGAACCCTGTACCCGCAGTATTTAGGTAATCCATACAACATACAAGTATTTGCACATGTTTTTCATTTTTTCATCAAAGGTTATTTGACTTTGTATAAATAAATCACGTAGTTTTTGATCAAAAATCCCTTCCTAAAACATATATACTTGTAGATTGTGTGAAAGCATTTTGATGTAGTGATCTTACATGGTCGGTCTCGACATTTGTGTCCTTTAAGTGTTACAATCTTATGTACCCACCAAAGACCTTATGTTGCGAAAGCGTAAGAGTTTTCAGTAGAGGGTATGAAATGGAAAATGAACTGAATACAAGTAATTGTTTTTACGATTCGCAATTGCTCAGCTGGAAGCAAACAATATTTAACAACACATTTTCCACTGACATTAAACAAGAATTAAAAGCTTGGGCTGAAGTTGGGGGTAATTGCAATGGAAATGTGGTTGGGCAGCCACTGATGACCGCTTTTTTACTTTGATTCATTCGCTTATTGCCGTTAATGAAAGGTTTCCAACAATGTTTGTAAAGTGGTCGCGCACAGATATTTCTGATATTTGTACGACACGCCTCTGAATCATTAAGTGGCGCCTTTTGAATGCAGCACTAAGTGCTTGTCATTTTATGCAATGCCAAGAACAATTTACAAAAATTAGAGAACTCCCCCGACCGACAATTGGGCTTCACTCGCAATTAAAATTCCTGTGGGGTTGGGGAAATGGCAAATAGTATGTTGCATTATTTGTTTTTACCCGTATTCTCCATTAGCTCAGGATACACCCATTTTAAAATGCATATAAAAAGAGGAAGACTCTTAAGAGTCAGATCAACACAAACCTCTATGCTCTCAGCTCACAAGCTCACTAAAGTGTTCAAAGTGTACGAAGATCTCTTCCACTATTTGGTTTTTTTTTATTCCCCCTCTGTGGCTGTCCAGCGACAGCACTGGAATATGGCAACGCTGTAGGTATGCAATTAGTCAATTAATTTAAAAATTTATTAACTGCCAAAAAGCAATTTGCTCCAGATCACAATATTTACACACGAACACACGCGGCTGGGCGGGAGTACGCGGGAGACTTTATCTTTCGATACGCGGTTCGTTGCGAAATGCCGGCGGTAAACATACGCGGTTGATGAAACGCGGCTCCAGAACTCGTCGATTGTGCTGTTGAACACAAAGTGAGAAGCGGAATGCTTTAAGCTCTGCATGGTGAGCAATGGTACTCGAAAATTCGAAACAAAAGGTTAATCTTTGGAATCGTACGAACATTGTGAAGCCAGAGATCAGAGATGGCAACGGGATCTTTTTTTTTAACTAAAACTTGCTTGAATGCAAAGAACTTCTGAGCGAAAAGAGTCCAGATAATTTATGGGCACCCGCTTTGCGCCTCGTGACCCTTTCGCGGCGAAACGCGGCTGAATAGCAGCGGAAGTGCGTGCATTGTGTGTGAGCGCGGATGTGCGTGTATCTTGCAGATACAAATTCCGCCGGACGATTTTCTAGGTCAAGTTTTGAAAACACAAGCCAACGAAAATAAATGGCTTTTACGCATGTTGCGGATTGTGAACGCGGCATTGCCGCTGGCCGAATTATAAATTTCGTTCCAAAATATTTCCAAATGCTTCGCAGCCACGTGTGTGCTCGAGTATGATTAATACGCGAGGTGCCCAACAACAATAGAAGAGGCAGAACGCAGCAACCAAAACCTGCTTTCGAAGATGTGGCGACGCTCCGCGACGGCGGCGGCCATCATGGCGATCAGCTGTTCGAGGGCGCAGTTCTGAGCCGACATCGCATTTGATTTCGTGTTCAACAGACGCAAACGTCACGTCATTGCAGTGTCTGTCAGGAAAATGAAATGGATCGCAGCGAAGCTGAAACTAAAACTCATCACTCAGCAGAAGTTGATGTGCCACTAATGTGTGTGTGTGTGTGTGTGTGTGTGTGTGTGTGTGAGTTCCCATCTTGAAAATCCCGCCTGCCTTCGAACAGGTAAATGCAAAGAAGCGGGGCAAAGACAGCCGCAATGTCGTCACCTGACCGTCACTCAGTGCTCGCAAAAGCGCTCACTCTCTCTCTCTCTCTCTCTCTCTCTCTCTCGCTGTGGTGTGCGCCTGTGCTCTCCAGCCAAGTCATCGATCATCTTTTGCTCAGCCGGTTTCTTGCTTAATTTATGTGGGCTCACCTAAATGAATCTCACCTTATTGGGTCCGCTTCGAATTGGAATATTTGGTGAGCGACTTCCAAGTAGAATTATCGTTTACGATATTCGGCGTATGCTGAGTACTCGTCTGTTTGGCTCTGCTTCTGTTTGGAAACGAGTTCGATGTTAGATAGAACGTGGAAAGGCCGTGGTATAACAGTCAGCAAAATCTGACTAGCATTTATTTGCAGTTCAATCTAATGATTCGACCATAAATATTTGTCGAGTCCAGCATTTCGATTAAGTACTATTTTCTTTAGTTGTGTCTATTTATTAGTCTAGAGTTTTCGTGCTGGTTTTCAAACAGTCGAATTTCTTAACACTTTCCAAACAATATAGCCGAAATATAATTTTGATACTACTGTTCACAGGGGTAATATTTCGGACTTGTAATATCTAAAGGCATTTACTACTCCTGCGAGCTGGAATTTTTGTTTAATTTCGTATTACGCAGACCTTACTTCGACTGCGGCGCGTCTTGTTTTGAAGCTAATTTGCAGAGTCCGCCTGAATTTCTTTGTCCTTAAATGAGGAATGCGGCCCATTTTCCTGCAGAACGATTTGCGATTCGTGATCATCCTCTGTACTGGCATTAATAAATCGTTCTTTGATAAAATTCCAATTTATAGGGGCTAGAGAATAGAAACCGTTTACATTCTGGACGTAACCTTGCTTCACGCCAGCCTTCAGGGCCTTAGTCACTTCACTGTGAATTTGGAGAATCGGCACCTTGACCAATATGGAGACATATTCAATTAGCTGATGCTTAGTCAAGGGCCGGCCAACTCTACGAAAGGTTTCCTTAATCGTGTTCGCGTCTACTCTCTCCGACATGGCGGGGCACGGTTATGGCGCAAATGTTGCAGGGAATGTTTCTGAATCGAAATAATTGTGAGAAACCCGATATTGGGAAAGTGAAATACTTTACAATGGATGCTCTGTCATCGCTTCAGAATTTCTTCTTCTTAAGACTATAATATAGTTGCATGGAGTACTTGCTACAAATGCAGAATCTAGAGGGACATATAATTGAAGGATGTTTGTAGACATTAATGTTATTCTTCAAAGAATAGGGATATAGATTGGAACTGAATTAGATTAATTGGATTCGCTTTAAGTGACCTGCCACAAGTTGCACTTATCTGTTGCGACTTGCGAGTGGGTTTCTACTTTTTTCTAATACCTAGTATACCATTGTTGGAACCCTATCTAGGGCACTGCATTTGCAATTGAATTGTCAACTGCACATCAGTTGGCTTCCTGTGTGTGCCCAACAAGCGAAAGTCATTCGGGATTGGTTATAGTCCGAGTCCGCGCTTGGGTCTGTCCCTGCCGCGACTCCCCACCGCAACGTGAGGCGCATTTTAAGCGCTCGCTCTTTCAAATTCCCATTTGAAGCCAATGTCAGGCAGTCCCACAAGCCCAGTGCCTCCGTGGACTCATATACCCGGTGCTTAATAAAGTTATGAAATTTGTACGCGTACACCGGGCATGTAACTTTAAGTGACATTTGTGTGACAGACATGTGGCCACGCATCCATGAGTCCGGCTTTGTGTCACATGCGCCTGTCCGGGAGGCCTTCAACCGAGTTTTGCCGGCGAACCGAGCTTGAAGTGATCCTGATTCGTGTAGACTGGATAAAAATCGTTCAATTGTTTTTTCAGGAATCCCTTTTCCAACGCCTAACAAATGTACAAGTATTCCTATGGGAAATGTAAATTGTACTTTCACTTGAGAGTCGATAATAGTTTAATCTAGTTTTCAGTGCATTACTTTAACACTTTAACTTAACTTTACTTTAACACTGTACGGACATGTACTCCCAAAAAAATGAAGGTCACTCGCTGATCGGTTGGCAATTAGTTGTGACATGTGCAAGAGACATGCCCGCCAACAGCAGCAACAACACTAGCAACAACAACACTAGCAACAACAACACGAACAACAACTCATTAACCCATGTTGAACTCGGCAGCAGGAGAAGCACCCATTCAGCCGTTCGACCATTAAAGCAGCCCCAACATCCAGCCACATTTGCAAGCTGCTCACAAAGGCTAAGGCTGAGGCAGAGGTGAGAGAAAAAATGAAAAAATGAAAAAACTGACAGCTACAAAATTGAGTTAGTTAACAGTTTTATACGCAGGCGCGCAGATTTTGCATGTAGGAATGCAGATGCAGTCAAATGAGCAGCACGCAGCGAAACTGAAGACGGTCGATTGGACAATGGGGCGGGGGGCTTCTCAGGGGGCAGGGGCAGCAGCTCGGACAGACAGCGAAAACACCCAACAAAGGAGCCAAGTGACACTCACAAAATCTGACAGAGGCAGCCAACGGATTTACCTGATGGTAGTTGTTGTCGTTCCCTGTTGTTGTTGCTCTTGCTGGTGCTGTTGTTGGTGCTGTTGTTGGTGCTGTTGAGTGACTCGCGCGGTTGCGCGGTTGCGCAGTTGCTTGGAACTTTAGTGCGCTGTTTTGCTTTATTACATGGCCAACACTTTCATTGTGGCCAGCACCCTACGCACGCAGGCTACAGATGGGGAAACTTATTTCACAAACTCGCCACTGCCTAGTTTCGTGAACTAAGAACCGAAATCGTTTCACTATATTGCTGGAACTGGGTTCTTTCTTGAATTATAATTAATTAAATCATCATGAAATCCATCTGCATGATATTATACAGTTCTGAAGAGGAAATACAAATCACGTGTAGTGCAGTTGTTCGAGTTCTCTGCAGCCTAATTATAACCATAGATTAAGCATTTCTCAGCACGCTCTGGCTGTATTCCAAAATGAAAAACGGCCTGCAATGGATCGATACTACTGATGTTCGTCATCCCTCGCAGGATCAAAGATGTTGGATTCTTCATGGTGTCTGAACGGCCCTTTATTCTGCTGCCTCGGCTTCAGCTCGAGAAGCAGGCTCTGCTGTCGCGCAGCCGCACAGAGTGACACGTAAATACGAAATGAAAATGACATCGTCAAGTGACACTCTGTCCGAAAGCTGGGGCGGGCAGAGTTCGGCGGGATTTTCGGATCTGTTGTGCTCTGGGACTTGAAATGGGGATCGGCCCCTCGACTATTGTAATTTCGTTTGTAATTAGCAGAATGCGGCGCTCGTAGAGATGGCCGTGTTTGTGTGGCACAGTGGTTCCGAACAGGCCAAAGGGGGTGTTGGTGTCCCTTCTTGACAATGCTAAAATTTGCAGTGGTGTTGCTGATGTTGCTGTTAGTGTTGTTGCCGCTAGTGTTGTTGCCGCTAGTGTTGTTGCTGTTGCAGCTCGTGCGACATTTTGGTGAGCCGTATGCCATATTTTATTTCCATTGCCAAAAGTGTCATGTTACAGAGATTTATGCGCGCTGTCACGACAACGACGACTACGACGTCGACGTAGCTTGTTGTTGTTGTTGTTATTGTTGTTGCCGTTGACGCTGCTGCTGCTGCTGATGTTGCTGGGCAGCTGAGCAACTGAACAACTGAACAACTGAGCAACCGAGCCACTGAGTGTGGCACACACGATACAAGAGTATGTGTGCTTGTGTCGCCGAGTTCACGCCCAAAATTTTGTCATGTTTTGTGTTTGTGACGTACAAAACATTTTTAAATAAAAATGCGTCTACCAACTTCCAACTTCAATGCACGATAAATGGCTTGAAATGCTTTGGCATGCCAGTTATCAGCACACAAACACACACTCGCACACGCACACACACACACACACACACAGACACACACACTGTTGTGCATGCATCCAATCAGTGATTTATCGCTGGTTGATTTTATTGGAAAGCAGCCCATTCTAACCGTACTCTCAAATACTCTCGCACATTCAAGTATGTGTACATATGCGACCCGATATGGAAACCCCGACCTGTTCCATCGATGCAAACTGATATGCAGGGCCGGCAAGTTTATCTGTCTGTCTGTCTGTCCGTTCGCTCAATTGTGGCTTGACGTCTTCCACTTTCTTTTTCCATGGCCTGCACTGCAGCCACTGCTCAGGTGTCAATACTCTCGCTTCAAATCCCAAAGATGCGTTGGTCGCCATTTCCACCGCTGGCCCGAGCCCCTCCAGACCTTCTGGACCCTCTTTCGTTCGTGGCCCGGGCTGACAATGACATATTTGGCTGGCACTTTCAACGCACGTCCATGTTAATATGCCCAAGATTTATTACCCTAAAATATCCAAGTGTCGAGCTGCCTGCTGGCCTGCTTGCCTGCTGGCCTGCTGGCCTGCCTGCCAGAGGAAATGGCATTGGCTGCAGCCATGACTGCTCATAATACGAGGAGTTGTTCTTATTGTTCATGTGGGCACCATTTTGTAGTTGTAGTGCGTGTGAACACTGTTAGCAGCGTAATTTTTATGGCCAGTTGTTAATAGATCGGCAATTGAGATTGTGTTGCACTGTGTTTGCTGCGGTAGGGCCTCGATTTCTGTCAAAGTGTCAATATTTGTGTGGACGAAGACGAAAACTCTCGGAACTAACTGAACTTGATGAGTCTGTGAGAGCGCTAAGGTAGCTGATGTGACTCTGATGCGGTTTAGAGCCAACAAAGGAGCTTAACATCTGTCAGATAACTACAAATTGTATTTCCCTATTAAAGTGGATATACGATATTGACTCTTCAAACGACTTAGTCAATTTACTCTGCATGTTCTTGGTAGCTCTTAGGAACCGCATGGCTTGGTAGTTAGGCCCATACTCGTACTTCTATACCTATTTGACAGGGAAGGTAGACTGCGATTTCCTACTCTCCGCCTTATCTGTAGCTTTTGCAGCATTCCTCACATATGACTATTAGCATTGGTGTTGGGTCGTGCGTCAACCCTGCTCGTCCTTGCCTGCTCGGATAAAATTGAATTTCTTTCATTGTCTTAGTGTTCTGTTTTATGCCTTTCTGCTTTATTAAGAATAACAAAACAGAGATATCTGTTCACGTGTTGTTTATGAATATAACTGGAAGGTTTCAAGGGGAAATGGGAATCTAAAAATAAAACAGACCCTTTTTAGTGCATCAATGCCAGTAAAAACCGAGCCTAGAAGAAAACATTTTTTTTGACTATATACATATATGCACATACACACCTGGAAAGAATAATAGGTGTGAGAACATTCTTTTTCAACAGCTTGCCTTCCGTATATATTTTAATTTTTTTCAAAAAATCAGTAAGTTTCCAACATAAGCATACTTCAGCGACAAAAGAAATAATTTTGTTATTTATAGATAGAGATAGTTTAGAGCACATTCAATACCTCGAATATCCGACATTATTCTTAATGATCTTTTCGATACCGGCAGACATAAAGGATACCAACTTCTGACAAATCTTTACAGGAACGTTATACCAAGCTTTGTGTCACCTTTACGAGCCTCGACAGATATGAACAATACCAACAGATATGGCAACTATATTCTCAATCCCCACAAATGTTGGTTCAAGCACAAGTTCTTTTAAAATAATACTTCTTCTATCTTCTATCGCAATTATGTGGTATATAGTCCGTTTGAAAAAGTCCGAGTCCCGAGTGTCCCATCGCCATAATAACTGTGGAGAAGTTCTGCATAAACCAGAGATTACGGACAACAGGCAGAACTTTTCAGATACGTTACATTATAATGTGATTAGATCTGTATTTTCTTTTTTACACAATGCAGATTGCCTTTGCCTAATTAAAACGGAGTTTTCAACCTTTTATATCGAGTGAAATCGTTTGGAAAATGAATGATCTTTCTGGTCTCAGAACCCTGATTTGTTCGGTATTAAGACTCCGGCCCACACCCCACAGCCCACACCGGTGTTTACCGGAACATATTCTGGTACCGTTATTGGGGCACACAACACACTTATAATCGGCCACAGAAACAGAAACAGCAGCAACAGCTTGCAACCGTTTAGCTGCAAGTGGTCTTCGAAGTGCTCCTGAGTTGAAAGTTTTGCGAGCGCACGCCAAATTAACTAAACGGTTAAAGCAACAATTGCAAATTGGCAACAAATTCGCAGATCATAAAGTTGAAACAAGCCAACCAGCTAACAACAAACAAGGCTAGCAGCGGCAACAACAACAACAACAGCTCAGAGAGCATCATTTCATTTGAAGAACTTTGGCATTTGAACTTGACATTTAGCACGGTCGGGGACTCCTTTGAAAACAATCGCAGAAGCAGCAAGGCAGGAGTTTGACACACACACACACGCACACACACACATACACATGGCCATAGTCGCAATCTCGCACTCACACACACTCACACACACACACAACAACAACTATTTAAGTGGCGATGCACTTTTGGCATTCCACACGCGTTGACTCGGATTCTGGTGCTCTTGATGTTGCAGCTGCCATGGAATTCCATGCCACCAGAGCAAGGACAACGAGCAGAGCTGACAACAGCAACAGCAGCAGCAACAACAACGACAACAACCGAACGGGAGTCCAATAAGAACGAAACAGTTGCAAGAACCAACCACCCCTTGGTCGCAGAAATGCCGAAAGAGGGGAGGGTGAGTTGGGTTGCGTAGAGGAAGTGTTGGGCTGCAACCCCCGTACGTTGCAATCGCAGCGAAGAGGGTGGAACAAGCGTACTACACATACACACACGCGCACACATACACATACACACACACACACATGCACATGCACAAACACAATAAAACTTGGCCGGCCATTGCAGCACCTGTCGACCATGCGACAACTTCGTCGTCGGCGTCGGCGTCGCTGCCGCGCTCGCTGTTACCGACGTTGCCGTTGTCTCTCGGTCCCGTGAATGTATGTATGTCTGCATGTCCATGTGTTTGTGTGTGTCTGTGTGTGTGTCTGCTCTTGTTTGCCATCCGGATTTTGCACCATTACCAATATGGCTCGCTCGCTGCGGTTCGGCACGCTCGCATTTGAGGAAATGAGGCACAAATGTCGTGACGCCATGAATTAGCAAACAGAACATTACCGAGCGAAGTCGGGGGGAGTGGGGGTTAATGCAATGCCGTTGATTTGCTTATAAATTAACCTATTGACAAATGAAAATATTGTCTGTTAATTGATCAATGTGTATGCACAGAGAGTGCAGTTGTTGTTGCTGTTGTTGTTGTTGTTGTTGTTGTTGCCGCCTCTGGCCTTTTGTGCCCATTTGGGCGCTGCTATAACTGTGCGTGTCCATGTCGAGTTTGGCTGTGTGCGTGTGCGTGTGCGTGTCTGTGTGTGTGTGTGTATGAGTGCGTGGTGCAGCTAAAATTTAATTAGATTCGATATCTGTATTTGTATGCACAAAATGCATTTGGCGCTTAGCTTTCGCCATTGCGGGCCGCCTGTAAACAGACAAACGTTCACACACGCAGACCCATAGAAAAGACAGCTAAACATGCACATACAGGGGCATGCAGGGGCATGCAGGGACATGCACACACACACCACACTCTCCACTCACTGCACACTACAGACGCACAGGCGCATAAACAAACACCATCGTATTTTATGTCGTACGTGCAAATTTATTGTTATTGAAATACAATTGCAAAATTAACTGTCAAAGTGTGCGACCATCCGCCGATGTATGTAGTTCAACATAGCGCCATTCCTCCATATGTCCCAGCTGTTCCGCAGCCCGTGAGTAAGGGTGAATGGAAGTAATGGGGTATGGGTGAGTATCGGTGCCTTCTCACTGCACATACGAGGACATAGGCAAATGGCCATGTTCGTCGGCATATTCGGGCAATGCTGGATAGTTTATGTAGCTTTGAGTTCCAATTTCAACTTCATTTTTCGGATAGAGTCCTAGTCTACGAGATGTCTTTAATGAAGTATTATCGGGCTCCAAACTCAGCATAGATCGCCACGCGACACTAAATCGGAACTCAACAGGAACCCAACATTTGTTAAAGCGGATTCAGATTAGCAAATCCCTTTCATTTAAATGCGTGATTTGTTTTCTTAGTTACTAGTTAGTTTACTATTTAGAAAGCGAAGGGTAACTGAAAAGATGAAATATAGTCAAATTGGCATTTTTACAGACCCTGTTCGTTGCTATCCGCTCTCTATTTAAGTCAACCGATAGTTCACAGTATTAGAAGCAGAAAAATGTTCTTAGATGAAAGTATGTTTACGATATGAGAAAGTCAAGTTAATGAGATATGTGTTTATGTAATGAGTCAAAGGGCAGGAAGGCAACCGAAACTTAATGTGATACTTCAGATGCAATATTGAAATCACATATTCAGCACGCTCTCTAATTCTGATTCCGACTCATTTTGTTCACATAATGAAACATATACTGCGTAGGTCTTGGCAGTTGCTATTTTTGTCAATTACTAGAAGATTTACTGTAGGGTCAGGAATCATATTCGTTATCCTTAAACATAGGCTTTCCCGATTTCAAAAGGTTCCCATGCCATTCCCTTTTCAAATGTGCACGAGTATCAAATGTCATATGCATTTCCCACCTCCACTCTCAGCCGCACTCGCAACATTGAACTTATTCGGCCCAACATCAAACACCCTGCTAAACGAGCTTTGCATATTTACTGTAGTACCAACAGACACTTTACGATATATTGAGAATTATTTGCAATATATTTTGCAACGGGCAACAGCAGCAGCAACAAGGACGACAAATGTTCAGCAGCAGTAGCAGCAACAACAGAAACAACAGCAACAACAACACGACGCCAACAATAACAACTGCAATAGCAGCAGCAGTTCAGCGCAAATGCAGGCAGAAGGCTTCTAATTCCGCTAGTGAAACCATAAGTCTTTGTCGCATTGTGCACACACATACAAAAACTCTCATACTAACACACGCCGATGCTTGATTGTATGTGTGTACAGTGTGCACTAACTTATTGCAGGTCTCCGAAATTGGAGCAAACAATTATACTCAGACAGCTCGCAGGAGCAAATTAAAGTCCGGGCAGCCTGGGTGCTACAAAGGCACAAAGTCCTCAAACAATGACTGATCCTTGCCTTAAAATTGCCTTCGAAATAGGCAAGTGCGATAAAGGATTGGATGTTTTTATACTCTCCGCCGGAATAGTACAAGAGTATATTAGGGGTCTGCAGATTGAACAGTGGATGTGCCAGGAGGAGTGGCTGACCCCATAGAGTACAAGTATATACATATATTCTGTCCATTCGTCCATGGAACCACCTAGATATCAGACGCTCTAAGATTTAGGGACACCAAATATTGCACACAGATAGCTTATATGTGTCGGCAGTACAAGTGTATTTTGTAATATTCCTCTTTCTCGCACTCTCCCGACTTACCAGAGCTCCCGCAATACTTTTCGCTTTTTAACCTTAATTTGGCATTACTTCCGGTTAGAACTTATCTGTCTGTTTTTTAGAAGGTTTAGATTGATAGGTACGACATACATAGGTACGACAGGAGTATTTCGAAGTTTTCCACTTGATGGTTAATTATTCGATGTGACGAGAAACTTATTCCACAATACAAAAATTTCAGCTATTATAATTCAGGTTTTTTACGACTCACCAGGCGCGTGGTTCTTGTTCGCGAGCGTCTACTGTATTCAGTGAGTTCATGTGCGTAGTCGCAGCATTTCAGCAACTGCTGCTGCTACTGCGTATGTTTCCCCCCTCCCCTCCCCGCGCATTCATCCCATCTGCCTGGGCAGACGACTCTGTAGTTCTGTAGTAGCTGGAGCCCAGCCTAATAACTTAAGTTCGATACACAACTTTCGTATATAAAGTCGAAACTTATTTTTCTGTTTCCAAAGATTTTGTTTAATTTACGAAAATTTGCATAAGATACAATTGAACTGGCTGGGCAAGTCTCTAAATTTGTGCGAAAATTGAGCAAAAGTTCGGCGAGCGTAGGAGCAACAACGACAGCAACAATAGAAAAATGTCGATTTTATGGCCTAGGACTGGGTCCGGGTCGTGGTCTGGGAACTGGAAATATCGTCGTAGGGTTGAATTTGAATTCAGTTCAAATTGAAAGTTCGCAAAGACATCGGGGCTCGAACATACACACTCACACACACACACAGAAACGCACACACACACACACACACAATGATATTTATGCCCTTTCGAATACAGCTCTGCTTTAATTTAAATGGATTCCCACTTGCCAACCAACTCGGCCGTGCAGTGGCAAGTGGAAAGTGGAAAGTGGGAAGTGGGAGGGAGACATATGGCAGCATTTGCAATTTTCATTGCCAAGCTGGTAAAGACCGGAGGAGGGCCGGATCCGGGGCTAACGTTGACTGCTGACTGCTGAGGATTGATTGCGCTTGTTGATATTTTGTCAAATAACGCAAATAAATACACAATTACACACTCAAGTGAGTCCGGGAATTTGCTTGAGGCCGTGCAAGGGTGAGGCTGGCTTGCGGAACGAGTTGAGTTGTGGGGTTCAATGGGGCAGTCCGAACGGAAAGTCAGTTGGTTGGTTGGCTGGTCGGTTGGTCGTTTGGTCGGTTGCTCGTGTGCTGCTGTCCTTGTTCAAAGGATTTTCATATGTTTAAATGTGTTTTATCGAAAATGACCAAACGGTTGTTCCTTTTTTGTTGTTGGTGGTGACCAAGGCATTGCCTTGGCTACACAAAATTTATTCACGGTGCACAGTGGCCAACATTTGGATGGGACTATGCAGAGTCATACAAGTATATAAACCTGGTCTCATAGACCAGCAAATCATTTAATAATAGACAAATATTTTCAAAAATTGTCCTCGTTTTAGCAACCATTACCCTAAAGACCGGTTGATGAAACGAGTACCTTTCCCCTTCGTAATATCAACAGGATTTCTCTAATTCTCCTAAATAAGGTACCATATTTCTAAAAGTAAAAGTTTGACAAATTTGATGTTCCTTAGCAAATTCACTTTTCTTATATGAGGGAATAGAAAAGAAAGGAGGGAAACAAATGTCAGTCAGTTAAGTGTTGAAATGGCTAGACAGCGCATTACTTCCTCTTTGTTGATAATTGGCATCGTGAACTGGCAATCCACGGATAATATAAGGGATTGATTTCAAATAGTCTATGAAGTATTTCTATTCAAATTGACATGTGTGTCTCAAGAGGAAAATTAAATTCCATGGGTTGGTTAATTCAGCCGCAACTGTGTCTTTGAAACCATTTTAGATTGGGAAAATTATAAAAAAAATAGAATTAAATGTATTTCACAACACGGCAAAATTGTTATTTGAATCCAACAGTTGTCGTTGTCTATTTAAGAAATAGTAGTATTTTGATCAAAGTTAACAATTGCAGGTGAGTTTTTTGAACCCTAACTGAATTTAATTTTGGGGCAATATGGCAAAATTAAGCCCACTGTGGAACCTTTTCACTAAGTTGTTGCTATTTTTCTCCACACGTCCGTAAATTTCAATGTAAAATGTTGCATTTATCTTGTAAAAATAATAAATCCAACTGAGGGGACTCTGCTCTCACGCTTGGAAGAGCAGAACAACACAATAGGTGGTGAAGGGGGTTCGTGGGTAAGGGGCTGGGGCGGCCCTTTAGCTGAATACGTTACTTAAGCTAATTTTATGAACAGTTGAAGTAAGCTGCTAGCTGCAATAGCACGTTTTAGGCCTTTAACCCATTGACTGCTGTTGGCCTCTGTCGGGGTGGAGAAGGGAGAGTAGAAAATTGTACGCAACCATTACGCTCGGGGTCATTAATTTAATTTATTTATTGGCTTGTTTCATTGGCGAATTTATTTCGTTTCGAAAATCCCAAATGGTATAAATTTAGTCGAATGTGAAAATTGGGTGCATTTTGGCGCATGCACTTTACACTCGCTAAAGAACACACACACACACACACACAGAGAGACTCACACAATCATAGATACACAGACTGATATGGCATGCAATTGTATATCAAAAGAGGATTTTCATTATAAAATATCACACGGCTCAGGCTATGGCAGCGCTTTTGGAATTGGCGTTCGTGCTGGTGTTGGTGGCGGGACTTGGGCTATGATGCAAAAATGTCGCGCCAACTAAGCGAAAAACAAATAACGAGAGCAACCACAACAACAGCAACAATTCGAGCGCCACCCAAAAGAGTTTGCAATTTATTTTAAAGTAAAAGTATCTAAAGGCATGACAAATAGCGTGAGATATGTTGCAGCCACTCCCCGGCGTACCTCCCTCGACTCATACACACACATGACTGCGCGCCTCCATTAAAATGCGACATATGACGGGCGCTCTTTGATTTATTTGCATACAAAAAGGCAGCGGCAGGCACGCCGAGAAAAACAGCCACACACACACACACACAACGCAAACACACGTCGCCCATTTTTGACGCCAACTGTTTTTGCTGCGGATGCCGAGGGTTGAAGTCTGCGAATTAAAGGACAGCTCCAACAGGTGGTCAAGGGGAAGGGCAGCATTGCACGTCATTTCATATGAAGTTACGTAATTGTGCCCCAAGGTCTGTTGCATATGGGATTCATACGTGTATTTGTTCAACGCTGAGCGAATCCCAAATGGTGCCCAATTACCAGAATCACAAGGTGGGATCCAAATTAAACAGAACGTCTCAAAAATAAAAGCAACCAAAATGTTTTCGGACAAACGCGCTCCAATGCACGAATTTGCCGCGAACTTGTGATTGAGTGTTAAAACCTTGAACGCACTAATCCGTACAAATAGATGTAAGTGGCGCCTTTTTCCAAAGTCTAGTTTCCTAAGAAGTAAAAGAAAAACCTTTTCGGCAGCTCCGGACTTCTTTAGTACTCCAATCGCACATTTATTAAGTATTGAAAGATCCGAAGGAGCCTCCATCTTAGATTGTTCGATTGATCTCTATCGATCTCTTCCTTCAACCCAGCATAGGAGTCCTATGAAAACTGCAATATACATTCTTCTTTATACTATATACATATGTATATACAAGCTGACCTTTTCAAAATACAAATTTTTAATACCCCACATACACAAAATGATGCGTTGGTTCATAACTATCGGATGAATAGAATAAAACTGTACTATCGGTAAATTAAAAAATACAAATAAATAGTAATTTCTGATTTAAACGTTCCAATAGATGAAATAAGTTTGTATTGATAGTTGTCTAATCTAATCCAGAGTCTTTCAGTGAAATATGCGATTCAAGAAAGGTCGTGTGGATGAAATGAGTGGAAGCAGAATTAAATATCTCCAGATCAACGATTCATCGGATTTTGCCGAACCATTCGTCTCATCGGACCACACTTGAGACTGATTTTTTGACCACAATTCGCCCCCAACCTTCAATTACACCCAGCGTTCGCCCGACTTGGCACCGGAAATGCATTTGAAGATAAAGTCCTGCTTACTTTGGAAGGCACCTTGTAGATAGAACGGTATTCGTTGCAAGCAAGCTGCTTTCAACTATTGAGAAATTTGATTTGTACTAAAGGTACTCGCGTAATCCTAGGAGCTTGCAACAAATATTCGTACTATTTGCCTCTAATGAGCCACGAATTTATTCAAAAAAATGTATTTTTACTTATTTGCCATTATCAGTAGTGTCAGTGTTGATGTATATAGTTGATGTTATTAAATCTTCTTAAGAACGATTTCTAGTACCATATACATTGACCGATTCGTTAGATTATAAGAAGGCGGTTTTAGCCAATCTAAAGACTTATTAGAGCAACAATTATTACCGTGCCAATGCCTTTGCTACGGCTGTGGCCCCACCTGTGTCCTCTTCCCTTACCAGAGCCTATTTATTTACTCTTCTACTTCTACTTCACTCGCCCACTCCCCGCTACGCCCAATTCATCATGTGCCGCCACCATTTTTCGGAGCGTCAAGTTGCATTAAGCTGTTATTTATGCAAATTTTGCATGTTTCAACTTTTCGCAAAGTGCGTCGTGTCGTTTTCTATTATTTAAAACTTTAGACAAAATTTACTAGAGTGCCGGGGCAGATATTGCGTAGGGGCGCGGACAGTGGTGCAGGAATATGTCTTAATGCGCGCACCTGACGCGCCACAACTTCCTCAAGCCAGCACTCGATTCGGGAAGTGGCATGGAGGAGGGATAGGGCTCTGCGCGGCAGGTAGGGTGTGTGTCCTGGCGTGCTTTGTGCATAATTTTGTGCGCGGCTGTTAAAACAAATAAATTCTGGCGGCTAAAGTTATTAGATTAGCATTAGAGGAAAGCTTTGAGCTGCGTGCTGTGTCGGGGGCTGCGGAGGTCCACGACAGCAGTCGACGTTAGTGATGGTCTGGCATCTAAGCTTAAAATTATGATTTACCATGGATATTTACATGCATATAAAGATGCTAAGGCAGAATGCATGCGAAGCTGAAAATACTATAAAAAGCTTGTTGGCGGGGTGGCGAGTCACGTGTTTTTCATGGTTTCCTACACAGAACATGCAAAATTTATGGGTTATAACTCCTGCATGATCCTGCGATATTACTATATACCAAAAAAAAAAAAACACCAAGACAGGTGTCTCCCGTAAGGAATTGGGTTACTCTGGAATCCCCGTTTCAGGCTATGTCCAGAGGAATGGAGTTTCGAAAACCTTTTGATTTACTTTACAATAAAGTGGAAATTTTCAAAATATACAGATGAAAACATTTTTGGTTTTGATTTGGTTTTGCTTTGCTTTTTCCTCGACTTTAAGTTTGCATAAATTGGTGAATAAACTATTTAAATTTGCCATTTACATACAAAATAATACTAGAAACTAAAACTAACCATCTTTCTTATTTTGAGTTTTAATAATCCAGTTTATTTATATTATATATTTTAAGTTAAGTTTGAAGTAAATAATGCTCAGCTATCAATTATTTTTTCAAGTTTTAAATAACCACTAACTTTATTTGTTAGGCTTCAGATGAGGTTCTAGTTGCCCCAATGATCTTTATTGACGATATTTTTCTATTCCTTGCAGGTAAGAGATACTCAGAATCTCTTGCGGGATCACTTCTTCCAGACTGGCTAGGTAAGTACAATTTTTGTTATTTATTCGTGTAACCTTAGTTTTTAGTTTGTAATTTTATGTTCCACAACGCAGATACCGCATTGTTTCATTTTATCTGTGCTTTTTTCTTGGTTGCGAACCCTTCTACCTACACCATACAATCCAACACTCGTACATTCTCAAGCCATGGCACATGCACTTACCAGAACGGTTTGTGCCGCCTTTTGATTTTTGAACACATACTTTCCGCCTCTGAAATTTGAAACAAAAGCAATCGATTCGTTTTGACGACCACGTATCAAATTCGGTGACATTTTTATCCTCCAAAATGCCAAAAACAAAAAATCCGATTTCTTCAGCCCACCACGTGTCCTCCACTACCCAACCAAACGAGCTTCTTTCTATTTTGTGTTTTTGTTGTGTTCTGTTGTTGCTGTTGTTGTTATTGCGCATATGCATCCTCTTGAGTTCCGTGTCAGTATCAATATCCGTATCCGTATCAGTATCAGTAAAAGTCAATGAGAAGCAGCACTAGCCGGGTGAGGAGCGCACTTGCCGAACTGGAGGTAAAGACCGATTAAAATTCAAACTCTAACTCAATCTTTAGTCAAATAAATCTTAAATATTGTGTGCAATGCTGTACATACATAGTGCATATATCATATTCTCTCTCTCATTACACGCACCTATCTATACTATTGTATGTACATATGTATGTATTCTACTTATGTCTAGCATGTGCATGAGATTTGTGAACACATCATCATCATACACGTACACACACAAAGGCACTATATTTTGCGATGACCAGCAAGCTCTACTGTAAGTGTGCGATTACCAGTTCATAAAGCTTGCCAAATAATTGCCAATTATTCAGTTTATCAACCAAGCAAGCACACACACACACACACACACACACATGCACTCACACACAAATGACATATGCTCGGTGCCGAGCTTTTATTTAACCCAATTAAAACCACCCACAAAGGTCGACACTTGCTTGCAAAACTATCACTTGGCACGCAAAGAAAGGCGGGCGAGAAAATGGAGAGCCTGCTGCTGGGCTCACGATCCACTAAGCGTATCATTTTGTTAGCAATTTTTCAGCATGTTGCACTCTAGGAATCACCCCAAAGCACGCAGCCCAAATAAGTACATAGTAACGATTGAAAATGCTTAAATATTTTTACACCTTTCTCTCTTTATCCCTCCCTCTCTCTCTCTCTCTCTCTCTCTCTCTACATGTATATATAAGTATTCTATACACAGTCACACAGCAACACGCTTGTATATAAACAGAGCCACACCACTCTCCAATTAAATTGCAATTGTATATTCTGTAAATATTCGTACACCATACATACATATAATTTACCGCCACCCTCCACTCCCAACTGAGGAGCAGCAGGTACTTGAACATCCACAGAGCAAACATTGTTCAATTGTTGTTAATTTTGTGTTTTTAGTTTTGTTAACTGCGCTCTTCAAGTGCACTTCACAGCCCATTCGAATGCCGCTCCTGTTATTGTTGTAGTTGTTGCTTTTGTTGCCGGCGCCATATATCCTTACTCATACGATAAATGGCAACTAAAAAGCCGGCCGAAGCTCCTGATTTGAAGTATGCAACCTTTCAACCAGCCGGCAAAAAGTGACTCCCTTCCCCATACATATGAGTATATATAGTATATTTATTGCGATTTTATACCAAGCATAATTTAGCAACACACACACACACATACACACACACACACACACACACGCTTTTATAGCCACTGAACAAATAGGGAGGAAAATATAAACAAACTTTACTTTCTAAATGCCACTTTCCAATCGAAATCAATGCTTGCGTCTACTTATAAAAAGGTCCTGGCTTCTCGCAGACTGTGCGGGAACGGGCGGAAGAGGGAAGGCAATAGCAACAACCTCCTCGTACATGCTATATACCCATTGAAGCTTAATCCAAATCCAGCTCCCTGTCGCCCTCACTGTGGAGCTGGCGTATAAATATTTATCTGAAATGTCAAATCATCTGAGAAACACAAAACGTAAAATCCATTAGAAAATTAATAAAGAAAACTCACTCCAGGCAGCGATTTGTGAAAATGCGGTTTCGCACAGCTCCCTGGCTGTAATATTTACTTTTATATACGGATGTCGTATAGACTGTATTGCCTGCTGGCGACCCTGGAGAAGGGCTGAAAGCCGGCGCTAATAGATTGAAACCGACTTGATTAGAATAATGTATTGTGGGTAATTTTTGTGATGGATTGAAACCTTTGGCTGGGAGAGCGGAAACCGCCCGATTATATACTCTATGTACATATAAGGGTATATAGCATTAGATGCGTAAGAGATTCCGCTGAATACTTCAAAAGTGCCATTTTTCATAGGTGTTTGAAATTTGCAATGCATTTTGCTTTTATCGATTAGGATTAGGATTTAGTTACTAAATCTTTAAACCATAACCTAAGGAACAAACTTTTAGGCAAACAAAAGAGAACGATACAGTCAAGCAAGCCCTATAGTGAAATACCCTGTACCCAGACAAACTTCGGGCAAAAAGAATAAGGAGGCAGCTTGCGAGCCTAGTACTGAAGTGAAATTGATTCGCGAATACCTTTGCTTGGAATTGACCGATTTGAAAAAATTGAAATGAATTTAAAACAATAGTAGACAATTGTATTTAGATTCCACGTGCAATGTTTGGCTTATGTAAGAAAATATGATGCTATGCACAAAATATGTGCGCACTGATTCTATTCTTTTTACTCTGGCCTGATGGATAAGGGTTTCATAAAAGCAGAAGGAGGCGTGGTAGACTCCAAAAATACATAAGTATATTGTGCTGCTAATCAGCAGTATAAGACCAGTCTAAGCGAATGCAACAAATGCTCAAGCAAGCAGTCGGGCAAAAGATTGTAATTGTATTTAAAGAAATTTCCAACTTCAGCGATTCCAAGTCTGTAATGTGCTTCAAAAATCGGCAAGAAAGCATAAATGAGGCAAAAATTCTTCGACTGGCAGCGTTCCCTCTGGAGACGCGCGCCACAGCGCAAATAGCACGCAATAAACGAATAACAGCATAATAATGTGCAATAAAGTATCTAAATTTGTTGGATTGTTGATAAACTTTGGCGCCACTTCGCCGTGCAAGATGAAATGGGGCGATTGAAAGCGCCGCCACATTGAACAGAGATGTCTGTGTGCCTTACAAGTGGGGCAATATTACTTCTTTGAGTTCAGTTCTATTGAAAAGACTAGTTAGATACACTGATTCTAAAATCACATCGTGCAGCAAAGTATTATGGCAAACGGCTAATGGGCAGCGAACCTATACTCGGAACGAGTGCCGGAAGTTAAGGAAATCTCAAATGGGGCATACACCCAGAGAACAAATTTGTCTTTGAATTACGGACAGATCGAAATTCTTATGCAAATAGCTTGAATTAAAATTTATTTTAATTGACGTGGTTTTGATTCACTACACAAGATTATTTATATTTCTTTAAAGTAATATAAATTTATTTTTGCTATCGCGTATTAACACTCTTAAAGTAATAAATAATTAATAATCACACGTCATATTTATAGACCAGTCCATACTGTCCACGATAGCCGAAAATATTGAGAACATGTTGAAACAGCTTTTCCTTAATAAGTATTATAAAGATCGAAATTCTTACGAGTTTCATATTTTAAAACTCTTTTTTTGGATTTCCTCGATCTCGCTTGCTCAAATCTTAAGTACATTTGCGTAGAGTTCGTACTTGAAATTACAAGTGCACCATTATATTTCCACAATCGGTTTTTGCTTTCAGTTGTACGACTCCATGGTACTCCTTTCCTAGCTTCCGGAGTGAGCTGTACTTTGTAGAAACTATCTTTTCTGTTGACTCGTCTCATTCGCAGGTGGGGCGGACACGTATGAATACCTCATGCAGTCGGGATTAACTTCTTACTAAGTACTGCTCCTGTACACCTCCTTATATCACACACGTCACTGCAAATTGTCGCCGGCGCGAACCTCGTCCATTTAAATGCCCCGCAGAGACTGGGGAAATTAGTTAATTGGTGGCCAGCTCGTCTCGGCTGGAAGTGCGGTGCAAAACTCGCATTCAAGTCTGAGCCCAACCCCACCAAGCCCACTTTCTTGCAATTAAGGCAAATTACTTTCGACCTCTCGTTTCAACGATTGTGCTTGCTTGATAATACATTATCTGCAAATGTTAAATGGCAGTTTTTCAGCATTTAAAAACATTATGGATGGATTATGGTAGTGTACAAAACATTATCATTATTTCAGGATCTCAAAACATGATAAAGGAGAAGCTTTAAAATATATAAAAAGAAGTCATGATTTGGTAAAATAAAAATAATAAATATGGGCATGCTCTGTCTGACTGGAGCTTGGGTTTCATAACTCATCCGTCCCCTCGGTAACGAAACAAAAGCATTCAAGAAACTTGTACAGTATTGGTCTCGCGGATAGAGGAACTACGGCTAAAAATGTCGACGGTTATTTTTTGAGAAATCAACAATTTAGTGCGAACTGAACGCTTGCACCTATTTTATTTAACTGCAACCTAATGGTTTGTTTTGATGCACAGAATTTGAGACTGCAAGCCGGAATCTCTTAAGCTTAAGCATAATGTAATGGAATCGCAAACGAAAGGAAAGTGGAGGGTCTGTCAAAAAAATGCCCCCAAATGTGCAAATGCGTCCCATGCGCTGCTTCACCTGAGCTACCAAAAACGATGCCCACATTTCCTTGATGCTTAATGTGTGCCTTTATTGATTTTCGTACGCCATTAAATTTGCACAGTTACCCATATTTCCCGCCATTTGCCAACGTGGCAAGAGGAAGAGCTCGTGTGCCACCTCCCTCCCACCATCCTGGCACGCCAGCGGCTGTCAGCAGACAGCAGGCAGCAGGCAATGTGGCAGATATTTTTCTTTTGCCAGCTCAGCAGATGAATGCGTATAATTTTCGGTTTGATTTATGGCCGCTGACCCCCGACAGCACCCGACGCAGGGCCACCCCTCCACCGAACGGAGCACACATGGCCAGCCAAATCCAGACCCACATCTAGATCCACTCAGGACGTCGCATCCACCAAATGCGTGAGCCCCAAGGTTGGCAACCTCAGATTTGTTACCGGGGGGCGCCGCCGCTCGTGGGCCGCGCTTCACTGCCCTCGTATCGTCGACGTCGCAGTCGCAGTCGCAGTAGCATGCGACGTCGAAGTCGACGTCCTTTTATCGCCAAAATGCTAACTGTAGGCAATACATTTTGTTGTTGCTGACGACTTAGGCTGGGTCGAGGCGTGGGAGGAGGCGGAGGCGGGGCGGAGATGCGGATTGGGAAGGGCTTTATTACATTAAGCGTCCGTAAAATAAAAATTGTGCCACTTTCTCAAAAACACGCACAAAGCAAACGACAACAACAACAACAGATAAAACGTACCGCTGTCAATAGGGGTGTGTGTATGTGTGTGTGAGTGTGTGTGTTTGAGCGTGTGTGTGTGTGTGTGTGTGTGTGCCTACACACGCATGACATCGTGGAAAATCAACCTGCTGCGGCAAAGTACCGAAAAATGGAATAAAAGGAAAAGCCACAAATACGCCCGCGCGTCCTTGTGTGTGTGTGTGTGTGTGCGTGTGTGCGTGTGTGTGATATTCCTCGCCACATTTGCTTACATAATCAGTCATGTTTTCCTTGTTACGCATGGCCTCTGACACACACAGAGCCATATAAAAATCATTTATTTATGTAGCGGTTTCCCTGTGTGATTGTGTGTATATTCTCGTATGTACTTCTCTGTAGTCGCGACTGTATTTTGTTGTTGTATTTCTTTGTGGAGTTGCGGGTGTGTGTGTGTGGACGATGGGTGGAAGTGCTAGCAGATTGTTTCGAACAGGGTTTACATATAGGAATACATAATAGCATGACCCAGTGCTATGAGCCACATGCAGGCGAAACAGAAAAACTGTCACAGCTATGATCAATATTTAAAACTTCCAATACTCAACAACAGTGTCAGTATTTTAGGAACAGAACCGGATCTCACATATACTCGTATATAATCGAACGATCATATGCAGTATAATAGGTGCAGTATATACGGTTAGGACAAATGTCGCGATCGTCATGCGCTCTTCAGAGGGAATTCAAGTGAATTCCGAAATGTCGAACTAATTTAAGCCAGAACACTTTATACATAAATAGTAGCCAGCTGATGCAGGCTTACCGCGAAACCCGCCCCTTCCCCAAGCACATGTCCGATTAGATTATAATATTTGCCGCATTATAGACGGAAAATGGTTGAGCGAATGTGTTTTTTCCCCATTCCAATCCCAGTTGCAACAAAAATAAAGTACCCTCCGGTGTGGACCTCTCTGGCATCGTTTCGTGCTCATCCGTTCTCTCAAACTCAGCAGACTCTCCCTGTAGGTCTCTCTGCCACGCATTGCGTCCTGTAAGCTTGCGTCGCCGTGGTCACAACACTGTGTTAGCTTTCCGCACCAAATTCCTTTGCCATTTGATAAATGGTCCTTTACTCACTACTTGTTGTTTTTATTGTTTTTCTCTGTTTCGTGCTGTTCGCACTGCTCTCAACCGTTTGTCCTTTTGCAGTCAGCGAATGGCAAAGGCGAACTTTTGTTTGTTTCCAGTTGCCTGCTTCAAATTTCTCTTCTTCTTCTTCTTTTTCGGCGTTCTTTCGCTCCTCTTTTTTGCTTGCTCAACGGAATCTGGGCTATTTATTCACCCAATTTCTATTTTTTCCCTTCGCTCGGCACATTTATCATTGTGCCTTCAGCAACACACATACACATGCACAGCACACACAGACACAAACACACACACCTATACACAGTCACATACGCACTCACAGTCTCCCAGTGTTTCAACACAGGGACAACAGTTACACCCACATCTTTTGGCTCCTGCGCTGCTACACTGGCAGAAAATAATTAGCTTATTTTTTCGATAGCTTATAAAATACTGCCAAAGATAAAGAATTACTGGCACAGGAAAGATCTTTAAAAAATATACGACAGCTGGCCCGTGGAATACGCTTGCTATTATTTGTGGCCCGCTTAAATGTTGATATCTGAGCGAAGCACAAAGAACTTTGTGCGAAAAAAACAACAATGGAAAGACTGCGACAGACACACGCACAAACAAACAAACAAACACTGCACAAAGTTCCACTTGCTAACACCGATTTGCATATGTAGTTCGGCGAATTCCCAGCGGTCTTTGGGTCGCTTTTATATCGTACGAGTACACGAGTATATTGGTGGTCGATAGAAAAAACCCAATCGCATTACTTACATACATATTTGTATATTATAAGAAGTGGTATTTAACTTGTTAGTTTTCAATAATTTTGTGTCAGCTATAAAATAAATTGAGAATTTTTACTTCATGGGTGGATCTAGGTTTGAGGTAGAATACTTGTATATGCCCAGTATACCACGGCCTTAGGGACAGACAATTCTCTTTATGGACGCCGCCATTCCATCTGACTACGATTCGTATCTTCCCTTTTGAAACATGTACAAGAAGTTCCCACTCGCTCGATTTTTGGTATTTGATTCGATGAACATGTGCTTGAAGCAGACTGACCCATTACTTAGCAACGGCCATCTGTTGGGCACTAGCAGCATTAAATGTCGATAGTCGTTTTGCGAAAAGCTTTAAGCTGCTTAAGCTTTGGCATGCTCCTTGACTTTGGGATCGTTAGATCTTAATTAGCCACTCGACTCACGCAGTCGAAATGTCAGTCCCAACATTTATAAAAACCCGTTTAGATACATACACATGCATGCATACATCAATACATACATATATTCAAATATATGTGTATACATATTAGCCTGCGCTTATGTGAATAGGATTTCGTTTGGAACATCCTCTCACATATCGAAATATGTATGCATGTCTGTACGTGCGTCTATAAATTAAAATGCAACGCATGTAGTGTGTGTGGTGGAAAAACATTCGTTTTTATGAGGTGTTGACTGTAATTTAAATGACTACATTGACGAAAACAAAAATTGAATCCTAAGCGCACATACTTTTATTCTACTGTGCTTGCTACCTCTGACCGCGACCCCGACCCCAAACCAAGAGGTGATTATGTAATTGTCTTCGCTTCACTCGTATATGTACGAATATTTATGTAAAAAATATTACATAAACAAGCGAAGCTGCCATTGAATTCCCAATGGAATGACCCAAATACGGGTACAATTCGAACTCAGATGATGGCGACGAATAATGATGATGAAGTGAGGCAATAAATGAGTGTTTTATTGGGCCGCCGTTGCCGCTTTTGTTGTTTTTGCTTGAGCAAAACCACTCAAGGCGAGTTCTCAATAACAGCGGCGAAAGCCTCCTCACACTCATACCCAGGAACACATTGAGACAAGTGATACACTCACACACTCTTTTGAGTTTTGGCGCGCACATAAATAAATCGATTGGCTTGAGCCGCGTCGGATCGCGAGTTACTTTATTTATTTGTCGGCTTTTGCTTTCTGTATTTACACCAATAAAGTTCTCCCACATCTTAGAAATGTTGTTTAAAAATGAGCTCTTTTAATTGCATTCACTGATAGTTTGATAGTTCGATTTTTGTGCTCTCCAGACACCCCATTCTCACTCACGCTCGTCGAGCGTCGATTTATTGCGCCGCCTAAGAAAGCGCGGCAAGTGCGATAAATTTCCTACCCTGCCACCATACAAAATACGACGTAACATGACGTTGAGAGCAATTTCGTTGCCGTTTATTTTGCGGCAAATTTGCGGAACATGCGCAAAAAGCAATTTAAAAGAAGAAGAAGAATTTAAAGTTTGTGTCGGCATCGGATGTGATTTAGAAATTATTTAGATGCGTATTTAAACCATACAAAGCTGTTATACAAGCACAAATTTAAATTTAATAATAATACAATTTAAAACTCGGGTGCTTTCGAAATATTTTAACATTCTGAATGTCTAGTTAAACAACGATGAAACCTTTACAAATAAACCGATGGACTGGAAGTGCACTTCATCCTTGAGGCTTTCATGTAAAACCAAATAATTTGAATTGTGTGCAAATATTATGTCTTTAATCGCACGTACGTTGCTCTGAAAATAAATAAACCAATAATTAATATGTATCAAACCATAAAAAAGAGTGCGTGCGGACTTTTAGAACTGATACATTTTGTAAGTGCTTTTTAATATTATAATACATATGCACATAAATAGATTTGCTGCCCACAATTTACCTTGCATTCGTGTCTCGTACGTCCAACATTAATTTTCAACAAGTTAATAAAAGCCGTTTAGCCATTTATAAATAATAACACGGTTGAAATAAATAAACATCAACTTTTGTTAATTAAGTGCGCTAGCGTCGGGTTATTGCTGTTGTTGTCATTGTGTGTATTGTCGGTTTTTATCTGTGCGTTCCAGCGGCCAAACGTCTGAGCAGCAGCAAGAGCAACAACAATGGTCGCATTTCCCCTCCGTAACTGGCAGATTTATTTGCCATTAGTCAAAGCAGGCACACACACTTATGCGCTGATTCGCAGCGTGCGTTAGAATGAGAGCGCAACAGCGGCCAGAGAGCGAGTGCACATAAAGAAAAGGCTGGGTTATTTGTCTTGCGGCACCGCCATTATTCATTCTGCATTCGCGTCGTCTTGCGCTCAGCTTGGCGCTCAGTGCTCGCACCCGCTCTTCCACTCGTTTGCTCACTCGCTCTCGCTCTCGCGCTCCGTCCCTCCCTCTCACACTCTCTCTTTGTGTTTCTCTCTCACACGCAATAGTTCACGGTGTTATTTTAATGGCCGCCTTGAAATGTTTATCGTTGTTAATAGCTGCTAATGGTTACAACAAAACAAAATTATTTTGTGCCTAAATATAAAAAGATATAATAGCTCATAATATTGACAAAGAAATGTGAACAAAATTATTTTCCACTACACCACTTTTTTAAACCGTTTTTAATGCAAACCCATATTTGGAACACCCTGTATGCACCATCTGTATGTCAAACAGTTTTAACTTTGTTAGGCATTTCTTATGGCAATGTCGTCGACGTCATCTCTGTCTCGGCCGTATTGCGCTGTTGGCCAAAACCGACCGCCCCCTTTTTCACACACACAAACACAAGCACAAACACATAGAATCTTGCTGGTAAGGCGTTCATAGCGTTGCTCTGAGCTTATTTTTGCCCGATGCACAAACATTTTCCTGTTGCTATTGTTGCCGTCGCTCCTCGTGCTGTGGCTGTTGCACTTTTCCCCTCGACTTTTCTTGGCAGCAGTTGAAAAACCGCGCTACAGTTGCCAAAGATGTAACTGGAATGGCAACAGCGGCGGTGTTTTCATTGCCTTTTCTTATTTTCCACCTTTGTCTTCTTCTTGTTCTTCCTTCTTTTAACTTGGCAAAAAGAGTTGTTTTAGGGATTGTTTATGGTTGCGAAGCTTTTCATTTTCCACATGGAAAAGGAAAACTCAGCACTGCACAATTTTTCTGATTAATAGTTTTATTTATTTTTAGCGCTCATCTTACAAGCCGTTTTCCCTGTCGTTCCAGCTGCTGCCGCTGCCGCTGTTTCTGCCGCTGTTGCCGTTGTTGTTGTCGTTGTAGCAACATCAATTTATGAGTCTTTATTAAAATGCTATAATTTTCCGAGTCCGCTTGTTGTTGTCAGTTCTTTTCTGCATTTTATTTGTCCAATTCTATCGTTCTTTTTTTTTTATTAACTAGAAGCTTTTTATTAAATTTAATGTCAGCTCGCCTGATTTATCGTTATATTACTTATGGATGTAGTATTGGTGGGGTTGATAGTGGGTTTTTAATGAAATGAGCAGACAACTGCCAACAACATTCTTTTACAGTGGTTGCATATTTTTGTTTGCAATTTGTAAGTTCAAGGCAAGCGAATGTAAAATTGCCGCCTTTTTAAGCCATTCGTCAACAATCAAAATACAAATAAATCAAACGAATCAAATCGTAGACGGCATAAAATTAATTCAACTTAATATAACACCAAGAGTACCAGACTCGCTTCGTGTGTTTGTACTTAACGGATTCTCCATTTGTACTTACAAAAGATTAATTTTTATTTGACTCATTCCCAATTGGATCTATAATTTAATAATGCGTTCCATTTGTATGGAAAATAAGCAGTCCGTAAGTGTATGTTGGGTAAATCGCTAATTAACCATGCGCTGCATTTTCCAATTTTATTTTTTAATTACTAAAAAGAGTGGGTTTGAGAATTTGGAGCTGCTAATAAAAAAAAGAGACTATAAAAATCCTCTTTTAGTTTTAAGAACAACCGCCAGACAGTTCCATACTATTTTTCCAAATTATTGACATACTTGTATTTTGTCAAACACTACAACAACATCAATGGATGACTGAACGCTACGACAGTCTTATTGTTTTGCTGTAGAGGATTTAGAAGCTTCTATCGGAAAGATACAGATAATCACTAAAACATAAAGCTGTCATATAATGTATGTTATTTTAGAATGCTTTTTATATAAAAAGTTTGATTCACATTTATATTATGTTGCGAATCGACCAGCAGATTTGGCCATGACACGAAAGCTTCAAATTTTGAAATATAAGACTACTAAAACTAGAACTGCAAGTCATTTCTTAAAAGTTTGCCGATGATGGTTCTGCCGTGATTTGAACCGAGTCATAAGTAGGAACGAACTCTCATTGTGGGAATCCTTTTAGCTCTTTCAGCTTTTTCAGACCCCTATCTTTTTGTAAGACCCAGTGAGAGAGATAGGCACTCGTTTTTATGTGGTTTGTTATTATTTCTGATGGGGCTTACAATATGGAGTCAGAATTCCGCTGGTACGCATTTCCTGGTACTCATAAAATAAAGGTTGTCTTTTCTTACCCCAAAATTACAAAGCCGCTTACTTGTCAATCTGCCAAATATCGCTCATGTTTCTTCTTATCCATTATTATTCTGTGTTTGTGCTTTAAAGGAGTCGTATTCATTATTAGATATATTGTATTTAATAGGCTTTCTTTTACTGTGTGCTTTATAAGTTTCTCTGCATTATTTTTGATATATAGACAGAATTGCTTGTTTATATGAAAGGCATAAATAAACAACTTCGTGCAAAATGTGAAGTTAAGAGATACTTTTCGGTCCAAGTCGTGTTCTCTACTGCTCGAAGCTATCAAAGTCTGGAGACGAATTCGTGTCCGAACCATGAAGCAAATTTTTTAAAATCATAAAATGTGGCAGACATTTCCTTGACCAGGAAGGTGACTTTAAACTAGCATGCGGCACGAATTCGTTGCAGGAGTTTGAGTTGTCCTCGAGACCCCATTAAAAACACACACTTTTTAATTACTTTTTTAAAAACACATTTAAACGCTTTGAGAGGCTGGCTGACAAACATATGCCCGCCGGCCGGCCCTCATCACGTTTATGATTGATAATTAACTTTTCGCGCAGCCGACAAGTCAAGGCCGGCAGTGAAAAGCCGCAGCCCATTTCGCTGAATTTTCCCTGAAAAAAATGTATGTGTGCTATTTTTTTACGATGTCATAAAAAGTGCGCCGTGCACTTTTAAGAGTCGCAGTCGCGGCTGACGTCAATGTCGCCGTCGCTGTCGCCGTCGCCGTCGCCATCTCCATAAACAAAAAGCGCGTGCGTCGAAGCGGAGGCAGCGTTGCTAATTTGCGCTTCCGTTGAAAATTTGTTGACCGGGGCAGGATGCTGTGCGACAGGAGCAGGACTTACGAAATCACTTGCCATAGGTAGTTGGGCCGTGCATGTTTTTGCCAGTTTTTTATCTGTTGCCAAGGACGAGGATGAAAACGACAGAACGGAGGAGGGAACAAAGGCAGAAAAAGCAGACGGCAGCAGGTAACAGTTGCAAATTGAATGCCTAGGCACGGGCACTGCCAAATGAGTTAAGCACAGGGATGACATGATATGTCCTGTTGATTGCAACACGCGGTGGGAAACTCAGGAACACAATTCTTCACAAATACAAGTACTTAAGCATACATTTCAGTTTTCAACAACTTTGTGTGATGACAGAAACTACAAGTATAACTTTTATTACTAGACATTGGTATTGGTTTTAAAAGGTCCCTCTCATACAACTTCAGGAATAGAGTGACTTATTATTTAAAACATTTATATCAAATTAATCATTTATTTCACATGAATAACAAGATAACCAAGCCTAGAAGCATGTTACATAAATGATTTGTTGGACTGGATGGAACCAATCCCCAAGAGAAACTCTTGTTTAATAATCGTAAATGTTTCACAGCTCTCGTAAAAAGTTGGATCGGGATCCTATGTGGTTAAGAAAAGGGTAACAATCGCTGTATTAGTGACTATTTTTTCATCAGTCTGTACGTGTATTCGTGTGATTGCGTTTTGAAAAGTACTAGCTAGGAACTTTTAAGACATTGCCACACCCAGCTGAAGAAGATTGGTGCCCACTACTACTTTCTACTTTCTACTGGTTCTAATCATGACAAACGGAGGCATTTGATATACACTTTAAAGTACTTATATAACAGCATCATCCCCAGCTACGTCAACAACAAAGAAGATTCGTGAATTAACTAAAGCGCAATTCAAGTAAAAGGCTTATCAGATTTCTAATTAAATTAATTTTGCGGCCTAGGCTGCTGCCTCAGCCATGTTAAAGCAAATAAAGCTGAACCGGCAAAGCGCCTAAGTCGACAAAAACAGAAAGAAAAGAATCAGAGTGGGACCAGGTGACGCCGTTTTCGATGTTGTTGTCGTTGTCGACGTTGGCTCTGGCTCTGGCTTTGGCTATGGCTATGGCTTTGGCGACGCTGAGCCAGTGACTTCCTGACTCTTGTCAAAGTTTCGCTGATTAAATCAGTCATAGAAATGTCGACAGCCAGCAAGAGGGAAAAAGCGAACGGGCGATCGGGCGAACGGGCAAACGGTCGAGCGATGAAAAACCTTTAGACCAAATCAAATATTTGCTCGACTGCTTGCCTACCCGCCTGCTGGCAGGACGGTCGGTGAGCACTCGATGCGAATGCTAGCCAGCTCTTAACCGTTAGTTTTGTGGGATTATTATGCAAAGGAGTCGGACCACCACCAACCAACTGACACCGATCGACCGGCCAAGTACGACAGACGGAACGAAGCAACCACGACCCAACAGCAGGCAGCGACAAAAACGCAACAAGCAACGAATCAGTTTTAAAAGGCCAAGTCATGGATAGCGGAATAGTGAATAGTGAATAGTGAATGGGGAAGGGGAATGGGGAATGGGGTAGGTTACTGGACAAGAAAAAAGTCATCGGCAATTCAAACATATGCACGCTGCTGCCTCGGCCGACTCCGCTGCTTAGTTAGCCTCATTTAGAAAACGTTTGTTATGCAATGCCAACATTTGTATTCGAAAATGTTTTTTTTTTCATTCAGTTGTTGACTTTTTCTGCTTCTTTGTATACCTATTGTAACTTTTTTTTGGTGCTGGTCTAAATGGCTGACTGTGTAGCGGCTATGACGACGTGGCTTTGTGCCGACTTCAGCGGTTTTTGCTGCTCTCGTCCCCTACCTCCCGTCCCCTACACTCGAGTTGAAGTTGGAGTTTGAATTTTAAATGCAATCATTTCCTTTGCCTACCGCCGTACTACTTGATAGTGTCGCGGCCGCAGACCCTGCCTCTGCTCTGGCTCAGGCCCCAGCCCCGGCCCCGGCCCGACCTAACGGGCCAAGTAAGTACATTTTGGCCAACATGTCCTACTCGCTGGTAAGGATTTCGTGATTTTTGCTATGATTGTTTAAAATGTTTAGTCGTTGTTTGCCGTTGCCCCAATCGGCGACCCCGTCGGTTGCAATACCACGAGTAGTAGTTGCTTCAGCTGCACGTGTACTTGTCGGGCCTGTCGCTTAACTAACAAGCCTGAATTGTTTAAATATGCGCGATATGAAACTTTTCGTGACGTACGATCACATAAGATGGAAATGTTCAATATGCCAGTACCCCAGGGGAACGGAACTCTCCCGATTCCTATTCAAAGTTGCCAATACTCATGTCATTGCAACGATTTTCTCTCGGTGTATTTCGAACTGATTTTGATCGTTGCACGCCCGCAGAATTTCTCATAAAAAAGGCGACCAGCCACAAAGTTTCGGTTGCCCTCCATTTGATTTATGCTCAGCGGTATTTTGGCGCATTTTATAAAGATGTCGACTGGTAGTTTTTATATATTTATTCGTATATATATATGCTTGTACATATTTAGGTATATATATTTGTAGGAGTATGTAGCTAGTAGGTACCTGTATGAGTATATAAAACATAAATTTGAAAGTTTCACGTCTGTTTACCTGAAGTTCAGTCCGACGATAGGCCAACGGTGCAGGGGTGGAGAGACGCGACAAATGAGATAACATTTTTAAGTTTTTTCTCAGCTGTTGTTATTGTAGTTTCTGTTGTGTTGCTTTCGGTGTTGCCGGCCAGCCGTCGCGCTGTCAACCCAATTCAAATTGTGTACAAAATCGTGAGCTGCATAATTAAAATTTATTTGTTATAGATATGGGGTGCGGAGGGGGGAGCGCGGAGCAATTCGCATGCTGGCAATTGAGTTGTCTCGCCTTTGGGCAGTTGGAAAACAAGAAAGAGAGAGCAAGGGATACTTCGCCCAGAAGCGAAGAATCAGAGGAAATGATGATTTGCCAGTAAATCAGGTAGTTAACTTGAAATTAAGAGTGATTTTAAATTGACTTTTTAACAAATTATAATGCAGATTAATTTAGTACGCCTGCATACTTTACTCCAACAGTACATTTGTTAATAGGGTGTCTGGAATTTGTGGGTAGGGCCCTCTCAACCATTTCTATTTGATTCTCAGTTCGTTGAGTAATTGGCCCGAACCTTTAAAAGCTACTATCGGTAATATTATTACGCTCTTGTCTCACAGTTCTGAAATAGAATGCAGTCAGATGATGGAAATATTAAAAAAGACTTGGACAGTTTTGGCTATACAGTAGAGTTAGATAAAAGTTTTTTTTAACAATGCTTAATAGCCTGTATAAATACATTGTAAAATATATTGAAAGTATATAGAAAATATACTACAAGTATGTCGACAATATATTATACTTTTCTGTGCATAGGCTATTAATTAGACTCTACGAATCAATGTAAAGGTGGACGAGTCCCATTTGAACTGGCGCCAGCTGAAATCGAGGACGAGAGTCAGCGTCGATGCTAGCCAGGGTTGCCACCATTTTTGGTCAGATGCGAAACTTTACAACGCCGATTAAAAGTAATTACCAGAGCCATTAACGCAACGGCAACGGCAATGGCAACGGCAGCAATGGCTACGGCAGCAACTGCAAGTGCAACCTACAAAAAGCATTGCAACGCCGCACCAAAAATGGCTGTGCGGCTCGCTAAGTAAAAAATCAGAAAATGCAAGAAAAGCAGCAGCAACGAAAAATGCACGTAATTTATTTGTCATCAATTGGCTGGCAATAAATCAGACAATCACAAATTTGCTGTCAGCATTAAGACATGTGAATACATTTGCAGCAGCAACAACAAAAACAACAACAGATACAGAAACAGAAACAACAGCAACAATGTCGCCATTTAGACGGCAGTAACTATATACTTGAAGAAAAAACGCAGTCACAGTCTCAGTCTCAGTCGGAGTCGACGTCAGCGTCAACGTCAACGTCAGCGTCGTCAAGATTTATGGGCGTGTAACCTGTTTCTTTAATTGCACATTTGCAGCCCCAAACGCAGACGACAGCAACAGCAGCAGCAGCAGCAGCAACAACAACAGCAACAGCAGCAACAGGAACAGCAGCAGCGAAAGAAGTATAACAAAAACTAAATAAAAAATGAATTAAATAAAAAATGCACACAAAGCAAACGAAGCAATTTAAAATGAACTGAAAACAGTAGCAAGAACGACAGCAACAATAACAACGATGCTACTACTGCTACTATAGTATAATACAATTGTTGCAACTTCATTCCTCCTAACTGTTGTTGTTGCTGCTGCATCTGTTATGCCGAGCTTACAGCATTGCATCAAAATTAGCTGATCGATCAACACATTCCTTGTCGACTCATAGGTACTCGCACTTTTTTGCGTCTGCATATCTGCGTCAATTGTTTTTCCTTCTGCTTAGCAATTAATAGAATAATTCGTCCACACATCTAAATGCTGGCCTGATGATAGTCTTAGCTAAGTTTGGAATCCAGCCTTTGTGATATGAAATTTGGATCCAAGATCTTTAAAAGCAAACCAGATATTTATTCAAAAATTCTTTATAATCAAGGATGCAAATAGACGGCGAGACAATTCACTTTTCAGAGAAGGGTATATAAGTATGAAATGGGATGACTTCTGAGAGAATGTCTCAGATTCTTAAAAAAAAACATACATAGCAAGTGCAATAAATATCTGAAAACGTACATACAAACATACATGCATACATACTATACATACATGTACAGTGCACGAGGAGCCAATTGTAGACATCTTCAGTAATATTTGTTAGATACAAACTTTCGTATATTTTTCAACCTCTGTCTTTGGAGACAGACAGGAAGCGAAAAACGTATAAATCTATTTCAATATATAACTGCCTTACGAAATTCTAAAAAGATAATTTGATGGCAATGAATAGTTTTTAACAGTCCAGTCGATTGATGATAGGAGTATAATTACTTTGGGGAGTGAACAACTGGCTCTCCAATACCTTGAATCTTTATTTTGAGAGCGATTTTTGTGTTTGTTTAATTATTGATCTCATTGCACATGCTCGTACACAATAAAATGCATTTAATACCAATACTATTGTCATGCTTAAGCTTGACGCACATACAAGTAACAGAGTATGTGCAAATGCGGAGTTAGAAAACTATACAGAAACCAAATGCAAAAAAGTTAAATAAATAAGCCCAGCACTCTGCAAACTTGCAATAACAATCTCATGTTTTTGTCGAATTAAAATTTGCAACAAGGCACGTTCGCTGCCGCTAAACTTTGCCCCTGATCCTGCCGCATGACGCCAGGAGCCCTGCTTGCTGTCGCCCCTCTTCTCCTCGGGCCCGCTCGACCTCTTAGTTATTCATGTACATTTGTATCCTGCGCATAAAATGCGGCTGCGGCTGCTGTGCGGAAAGGCAGCAGACAAATAGTGGTAATGAAACTTCTCGGCTGCTTCACGAGACCAGGATACGAGCTGTACGCCACTTTTGTGCCTTTGTGTGGCATGTCTGGGAGGGGGTTGTGAGTGGGGGGGTTGTCAGAATGGCAGCCGGCGAGCAGCTACAACATTTCGACATAATGTAAACTAATTAAAATTCAAAAGCCATAAACAGATTTTGCCAATAAAACTTTGCTCGCAAAATATTTTTTGCACACGCACAGACACGAAGTGGAAATCGTAGGAAAATCGGCTGAGAGATGTGAAGGGATTGTGCAGAGGGGGATGGAGGGTGGAGTGAGTGAGCTTCTGACAAATATACACATTGAGCATTTTTGACTTGAGTTTCGGGATTCTTTTGTTGTATTCCCCGTTGCCACTAGTCGCACATATTCCCAGCCCAAATCTTAAGTTTTTGCCAAGCTAAGGGAAATTCAAGGATCTAATGCCGTGTGTTGTGGCTGTTGTTGTTGGTGTTGTTGTATTTGTTATTGTTGTTATGCATTGTTACTGCATATATCTACGGGAGCAAGTGTGCCGTATGTACTCGTATATGTAAGACATGCTGGGTGCAGAAGTCGATGCTCGTCGAGTGCAGGAAGTGGAAGTGAAACGTAGGAAGTGTGGCCAACAACATTTTATACTCGAGCGCATAATATTCATATGCAGGCCATAAAAAACTTTGGCAGCTCAACGAGAGATCTTCTTCCGACGCCCCAAAGAGCGCAACGCCCCAATGCACAGTGGGCAAGCAATGCTGTGGAAGCAAACATAAAATTCTCTCTCACTTCTCTACTTTCTAATAACTAGTAGTCTGGGATCCCCATGCAAATTCCATTCCTTTACCAAATCTTCTCTAAGGCTATAGCTTACAAACTGAAATATTGCACAAACGAGTATATAAGTATACCGTAAATATTACCAAATAACCAGAGTCGTACTGTCGACTCCAGCAAGAACGAAATCAGCCATTTTGTTTTTTTTTTATTTTTATAAAGATGACAGATTTCTAAATTCGCTTCAATAAAAGTAAAGTAACGAGTGCTTTAACATCTAAATAACTCCACTTGTTCCATTAGGAGGTAATGAAAAATAAATAACGAATTAAATAAATTGATTCAATGATTCTTTCGGTTTTCCCAATTCAAGTATCCGTTCAACTATTGCATCATATAATATAATATAATATAATATCATTATAATCAAGGATTCAATTGCAGTTGCATGGATCTGCTAGAGATCTCGTGAGCTTTTATGTTTTTGTGTGCTTTACTGAATTGGGTGGGATACCTAGGAATTAAACTGGCACGGATGCTTTTTCTGCCCACTGTGCAACATTTCACTGCCGTCGTGATGGCGGACGGACTTTTGTGCAATATACGAGTCAAGCCAAGCCTGTGTGCGTGTGTGCTTGTGTTTGCAACTGAACAATTGAAGTTCTTCTGCCGGCGCGAATATAAAAAATGAGCATTTGCTTTAGCGGAGAGGAGAGAACCGAAAGTATAGAGTCGAGCGACAGAGAGCCAAGCATTGCAATGGCTTTTGTTGTTGCGGTTATTTTTGTTGGCGCTTGCAACGCCTCCGTTTTAAGCGGGCTGGCAAGCTTGTAGACGGAGTCATTGGGAGAACGTCGGTAGAATCAGCGGCAGTGGCAGCGACAGCGACGTTGGCATCAACGTCGGCGTCGGCGTCGGCAAAAGCTTAAGTTAACTTTGCTTTTACTGCGATAAAATGAAAATTGCACACGCGCCATAAATAAGGATTCTCACAAGGATAATTTATAAAACTTTACTCACAACGTTTTACTTATGAAGCAGGCGACGCAGACACACGTACGCGCACACAAACACACACACCCGCTCACACATACATACGTGTACATACATATGTACATACATATCATCGGAAGTGGAGAAGGGGGACGAGATGCACTTCCAAGTTAAGTTTGTAAATTCCGCAAGTGTTGAGGCCGTGAAGTATGCAATGCCTCTGCCCCTGGCTCTGGCGCTGGCTCTGCCCCTCCACCTTCTCCTTTCTAGATTTCCAATAGCCGCACACTGACCAAGCGGCCTCTCGCACAGGCCGAGACCTTTGTTCCTCCAGTGGGCTTGTGGGTGAGTGTGATCGCATGGTCAGCCAAATGGCCAACAAATGGCGCCTGGTATGCATACCCATGTCGGAATTGTAATCGATGTGTGAAATAAACAAAAGCGGACATAATTATCGAGTTATCGCGCGCCTTGCTGCGGGTGCGGCTCAGTCCGGCTCGTCTAAATGAATGGCCCCCCAACGCCTCCAACAATGGCAAACGGTCTGTGGTCCAACTGTGGCGTATGTGTGTGTCTGTCTGCGTGGGCCGTGCTGTGCGCTAAGCCCGCACCGAAAATTTCGCAACGCATCGCATCGATATTTATGATGTCATGGATTTTATTGTTGCTACTGCAAAATATTCATATGCAGCAGTCCGCTGCGACGCTCCAGCCACCCATCCTTGTAGGGTCGGAGGCAGAGGCAGAGGCAGGGCAGGCCAGGGCAGGCTTCGATGTCGGTGCAGGCGGTCAGCCCGGGCGGATACAGTAAAATGACCATCAGCCGGACAGGATGTAAATTTTGCAGCACAACGAGACGAAGGATATGAGCATGTTGCGAAATGAATGTCTCTGCCAAGCGGGTTCGGATTCGGATGAAGGTGTGGGTGTGGGTGTGGGTGGGTGGGCAGCAGGCGATTGTTATTGATGTTGTTGGACCACTCGCCGGAGATAAGGCGTGGATGGCGAGGATGGCCAAGGGAAGAGAGCGACAGGCGAGATGGCGATAGCTTGATAGTTGATGGTTCGGCAGGACAAGCGGCCGGATATGCAGAGTCAAATTTGACTAGGTCGTAGCCCCCCGGCCTCCAGCCGGCCCACACCAACCCCGTTTGTGCCATTGCCTTGTCCGGCAGATGCTCTAGGTCACACTGCAATAAAATGTTGCCGATATTATTTTGCTGGCAATGTTGCTGTTGTTCCATTTTTTTCTTTCTTTCTGTCTCTACTTGTTATTCGTTGTCGTTGTTGCCATGCTGCCTATTGCCAGCTTTGATGCGGTCTGGTCGTGCCTATGCTGCTGCCTCCTACTCTGGCTAGAACAACAATAAGCCGCGCACGGATGTTGCACATATGCCTGCCTGCCCAACAAAATTTCTCCGCTTGCACCAGATGCGGGCTCCATCGTATGGGGTGTCGATTGTTGTTGTTTTTGTTGCTGTGCCGACACTTGAGTTATGCGCATAGATTGAAAATGGTCGATAACCGTAAAAGAATCGCACGAGTTCTAGCCAAAAAGCAACTACAACGTAAACACCACCAACAAGAACGTGGAGTGCTGGTCGCGTTTTTGCGTATGTGATTGTTGTTGGGGGCTGTGCTTGCCGGCGCTGGTTGGGGCCGCAGTGGGCGTGTCCACGCGAAGCTCCAATGCGTGATACAACACGCCATTATAAAGTTATTAAAAGACAACAACGAAAAATTGAGCTCCGTTCAAGTGCCATTCTTGACGTTTCTGTTGCAGGTGGATGGATATTTCGGTTGCGAACAGCGGATGACCTGAAAGTGCGAGGACTCCAACCAATCTTGAGATCAAAATGGTTGCACTATCAGGGCATCTAAAGTTAAACGACACACATATTTCCATACTTATTTACCAAGTCAGTACAGCATGTCGAGAAGAAAAGTCCATCTGTCTCTTTCAACCAATCAAAATACTAGCTTTGATAATACATATTATATACCAGTTCAAATTATATTCCAAGCGTAACAACAATTAAATATATATTAACAGGTCAGACAACTTAATATATGTATGCATATAACTCAATCTGAACTTTACCCTCAGAATTATATCTACTATCTCTATATATATAAAACAGTTTGTCCTGACTGACTGACTGACTGACTGACTGACTGACTGACTGACTGATTGGCAATCAACGCACAGCCCAAACGGTAAGAGCTAGGAAGCTGAAATTTGGACACAAGATCCCTCTTATAGTGAAAGTGAGCACTAAGAAGGGGTTTCGGAAAATTCGAGCTCCAAAGGGGGGAAAACGAGCTCCAACATTTGTATGAAAAATCTACAATTTTTATCCGATTAACTTCAAACTTAGTTTGTATATTCTCAAAAAGAATACAAAAAAAACTGTATACTTGGATTTTCAATATTTTGCCTGCGGCCTGAATAATAATGATTTTCCGGTGGAAAATTCGGTAAACGAAAAGCTATGTGCAATCAACGCACAGCCCAAACGGTTAGAGCTAGGAGGCTGAAAATTGGACACATGTTGTCTTCAGTGGTGTAGGTGAGCACTAAGAAGCGGTTTTGGAAAATTCGAACGCCAAAGGGGGGAAAACGGGCTCCAACGTTTGTATGAAAAATCTACAATTTTCATCCAATTAACTTCAAACTTAGTTTGTATACTCTCAAAAAGAATACAAGAAAAACTGTATACTTGGTTTTTCACCATTTTTCCTGGGGCATGAAAAAAGGGGGGTTTTCCGTGGAAAAATTGAAACACAATCAACACCCCACAGCCCAAACGGTAAAAGCTAGGAAACTGAAATTTGGGCTCAAGTATCCTATCATGGTGTAGATGCGCACTAAGAAGGGATTTTGGAAAATTCGAGCTCCAAAGGGGGGAAAAGTAGCTCCAAAGTTTGTTTGAAAATTCTGCATTTCTGAATCGATCAACTTTAAATTTGGTTTTTATAATCTATAAAAGAATACAAACAAAACTGCATGCTCGGTTTTTCGAAATTTGTGTTGGAGCTTGAATTATTGGGGTTTTAATATTTATTCATTTTTTCAAATGAAAAGTTTGTGTTATAAATTTTGTCCGATCGATTTCAAATTTGGGTAATATAATCTACGTAACTAAAATTACAACTTTGCATTTAACGATTTTTAAAATATGCATTTTACAAATGCAGGCAGAACAAACAATACAAAATATCAAACAGTTGGGGACAACTAAGTATACATACACACACACACATACATACATACATACAAGCAGCTGTTCGTGTAGTTGCGTGCAAACGGTTGAAGTAGCCAAAGCAAAATGTGAGACACTAATGTGTGAATGTTCATTTGTACAAATGTATGTACATATATACATACATACATATGTATAAAAGTACATTCGTCTTGCACTGACAGGGCAAGAAATGTTAATTAATTAAAAATTATTAACATTATAACATAAACATTTTTATGTTATTTTTTCTTTGTTTAGTACATTTGGCATAAGGGATTTTAGGACAACGGACTACAAGGGCGTACGCAGGTTGGGCAGGGGGGACATTGCTCCCCTTAGAAAGAATTTCGCATTATGAATTACACCAGCACCATATGTATTACATACGTACATACATATATACATACGTCTGTATGTATAGTATGTACATATGTACATCAATAAGTATGTATGTACGTACATACATTCTTATATACATATATAGGTTTGTATGTATGCAGTGGGCCATCGAACACTGTTGTTTAATTGTAATAAATAGTGTTCTATGTTTTCAAATCAAAATTTTTAAAACAACAACAACAAGTTATTGGCTCGCAAAACTTCTTTCGTTTTGATAATTTACGGCTGTTAATTGCATACGAAAAATGCCAAAAGTTTACAGTTACCGTACACACACAAATACATTTGTATGTATGTATGTACATATGTGTACAGTGAACAATCGAATACAGTATTATAATCAATAACTCTCAAACGATGTTTTTCGATGTATTTGTATTCGACATGTATTACGATATATCAACACAAGTATCGATATTTTCGATATATCGCATTTAATTTTATTATTGGGGTTTTAATATTTATTCACTTTTTCAAATGAATAGTTTGTGTTATAAATTTTGTCCGATCGATTTCAAATTTGGGTAATGTAATCAACATTATATCAACAAATTGGCATTCAACGATTAAAATATAGCAATATGTTTTTTACTTGCCATATATCAAATATCAAATAGTTGGGGACATCGCATACACACACTCACACATGCATACAACAAGCAACAGTTCGTGTCTATATGTGCCCATGCATACATACATATGTACATGCATATGCATGTATGCCTGTATATGTATGTAGCATGTACATACAAAACAACAACAACTTTAAGTTGTTGGCTCGCACATCTTCTTTCGTTTTGACCATTTAATGTTAATTGCAAAGGCAAAACGCCAAAAGTTTACAGTTACCGTCGCTAAGCAACGACTGCGTAAGCGATAGTAAAGCAGAAACCGAATAACGGAGCTACGCATATTCTGCTTCGCATTGCGGGCAGATGTATGTATGTATGATTTGTTCTTATTGATCTCAATAAATAATTAGATTTTATTATTTAAATATTCTGCTTATTGCATTCAAACTTCGATATTTTGATGGTATCGGTGGCTTCAACTATCGAAAGTTTTACTCTAGCAAATTGAGATGAGAATTGTCAGTGCTTTTTGATCGTTGCTCATCGCTGCACGGCATTGACACGAGTGCCGTGTTTCATATTCCGAGTTTGTGCGTGACCGTATTGACTCAATATGACACGAAAAGGCTCAAATGTGAATTTAAAATTAGGATATACCCTTATAATTATTCCCCTTTTTTGCACATAGTCTATCTTAAAACGTTGCGTTATCTCTATATATAAAACAGTTTGTCCTGACTAATTGGTGATCAACGCACAGCCCAAACGGTAAAAGATGAAATTTGGACTCAAGTATCTTTTCATAGTATCCATCATAGTGTAGGAGCACACTAAGAAAGGCTTTTGGAAAATTCTAGCTCCAAAGGGGGGAAAACGAGCTTTAAAAAATATTAGTTATAGTGGTCATGTTCGTTGAACGAAATAGTTTGGCAAGAACAAAAATGTAACGGACTACTGAACAATTTTTTGTCAAGAACAGAAAATGTTCATTTAAATACCTTAAATGCCTTTCTACTGGTAACTTATAAGGTGAAAACATATGGGTAGGTTATGCACACACAAAATAAATACAATTGGAAACATATTGAGCCGGGTTAAGACGGGCAATACCTGCTAGTACTACATATATTACAAAATGCCCTTTTGTTGTCGTCTGATTTAAGGGTACGTTTCTGAAAAATTTACAAACGATGAAATTATATTACAACAGATTTACTATATATTTCAATATAATGTAATTTCAGTTAAAGTTCTTATACTTCATAAGGAGCACGGGTGAAATAAATATACAACATTTTATAAAAACACAGTTCGCTGTCCGAGACAATTGCGATTATACTTCCAAAGGTTCTCCAGGTGCCGGCCTACAATTGATATTCAAATACGATGCAATTCGTTGAGCTTCTACTAGAATGTGGGATTTTGTATATTGGCCCCATATTGTTATCGTTGTCGTTGCTTTTGTGAGGTTTAGTTGCCAGCCGTCTGGTTACAATCAAAAGTCGCCGAGACAACAGCAACCAACAACAACAAAAGCGTCCAACAATGCAAAAATTGTTTATGAGATTAAGCTCATAAACTGCGAAAATGCATTTTAATTGAAGTGCAGCTTTGGGACTTCATAATATTTTGTTGCTGCTTTTTTGTTGTTGCCCGGCGCTGCTGATAGTAAATTGTCAATATCTGTGTACAGAGAATATATTGTACATAAAAAACTGAAATGTAGGCAAAATAAAGTGCAACGCGGCGAAATGGACCACAGACAATGGCGTTGATTGTTTGAACTTTTCTGGCGCTTGGCTTTTCATTCAGTCCGTTTGTTTCTCATTTTTTCCGAGTGCGACTTGCAATAAATTCGCAATGAGCATAAATTTTGCGGATTTATGGCGACCAGGCATGAAAAATAAATTAGTTTTTATACACACAGAAAAAAAACAAGTGTAATTAACAATCCAAACTTATGGAGTGGACGAGCGATGGACTGTGTTCTTGTTGTTGTTGCTAAAGTTCAATCAGTGCCAATTGTGACAGCTCCTGCACAGGCGCCATTTCCCGGGCGTTTATTATTTTGTGATTTACGGGACAACTTTGAATTTGTCTTCACGTGAGACGGAAGTGGAAGTGGAAGTGCTACTCGAGACGCAACGGAAGCGGAGCTCGACAGATAACTAATTGGCGCTCACACTCTCGGGAGCGGGTGCTTATAAATGCGCCATGATCATATGCATTTTAAATAAGAACTTGTCTGCGACAGCACTCGCAATGGCACCGAGCGCATGTCGTTTAATTTGTGTAAATCCATCAGCTCCTTTGTCCTTTTTCAAATAAAAAAAGTGTCGCCAGATGACGCGACAAGTGAAAGCGGAGCCCCTCTTGCCTAAAGAACACTCCCACCTCACGGCGCCCGTTGCCCATTCATGGCTCTGTTCAGAATTACCGTCAAGTTGACAGTTCTATGGCGCGATGACAGTTCACAGAGACGCACACACAGACAAACGTCAGACCACATATGCAAATGTCGCCAGCTCGCTAGCTCGCTAGCTCTTTCTTGCGGAAAATGTGCGAAGAGCGTGCTCGCAAAAAATGTCCGCAGAACGGAAGGAAGGAACTGGGCAAACAAACAAAGCGAAATGAAGAATGAGCCATACTAAGCCATAGGAGCAGCGCAAAGCGACAACAACAAGGAAAGCAAAAGCAACAACAAAAACAAAAACAAACATTCACGACTCTTCGTTAGTGGCAAATGTCTGTGGCAAGTGAACCAAAAAACTTTTTCGCATTGCCAACAACTTGAAAATGCAAATAAATGTTAGTTGCTATTTTTATTTTCATTTGTCCACTTTTTTTGCTCCGTTGTCATTTTACGTCACGTCAGTCGCAACGAATTCGTCACCGTCACCGTCACCCTGCCATCCTGAAACCATGCCACGCTGCCACGTGAAGTGCCAACTCATGCCCGTCTCCTGTTCCTCGTTTATTCACCCGTATCCCCCCTTGTTGTGCTGCCATTCAAAACTATTTTTGTCGTTGGCATTTTAAGTGTCACATTTATATGGCAATTTTATTCTCTATAGCAGCCATTCCGTCCTAGCACCTCTTTTCACTCATCACCATCACCATCAACAGCACAATCCCCGTTCCCATATCTCATCAAAACTCGCAGTACGCAAATGTGTGAATTGTTCGACGTCGGCGGCAGTTCTACAACCAAGTGTCTTCCTTGCAGCCCCACCACTATTTTCGCGATTTAAGTCTATCCACGTGTAAAGGTAGAAGGATCCGTAAATGGGTAGCATCCTGTCTGGCATTGCACGCCGAGTTCAAGTGAGAAATTGGCTGCTAATAACAATTTACCGCTACTGAGTCAATATATGAGAGTCAATTGGTTCATACTCGTATTAAGTATTAAGTTTAAGACACAAATATACTAATAGTATTATATGATGTCATTATGCATGTAAAATATTACTTGTATAACTTTTGTTTTTGATATGCTTTCTGTAATTGACAGGATGCGATTATGATATTTGAATAAGAAACTGAGCATTTGTAAATCATTGCTTTTGTAAGGCCGTAATGGTATACCCTTGTTTTCTACTCCTCTTCTATGAAATTTTGAACTTAGTCTTCTTTTTGCTGCAAGCAGCTCATTTGTCAAGTATTGACAAGTATTTTTGGAAACATTTGGTAAATGTTACTCGTATATCACATAGTCGCTGAATCAATGATCAGCCGATTTGTGTAAGCTTCTTTCTTTTTGAGCCTATTTCAAGCAATTTTAATAAAACTCCAATACTTTACTTTGAGCAAATTAATAAATATAGTGCAATGAATAGCTGTCAATTGATAATTGAAAACGACAAATAGATTTAAGATTTATACGGGATTATAGACCACTGAATAATATTTGGAGGCAGTAATTCTTGAATTTGATCAAATTTAAGAAGCTGGAAACGAAATTGAATTTATATTTTATTCGAAATGTTTGGCGTTTTTAAACCTGCCACTAACCCGCCCACTGCCTTGCTCCCAAAATGTAAGCCCAAAGAGATTCAGTTTTTGGCCATGCCATATGCCAAGTCAGCTCACATGTACTTAATGTACGATGGGCCATGTTTTTGCCTCCCTTTGATGTCTTGTGCTTAGCAATTTGTGAGCAGGTACTAATTCTATTGTGGCCGTCGGAGCTTGCCAAATGACAAAAAACCAAAAACAAGCTATCCACAAGATACTTTAGTGGCACATGAAGAGCTTACTCGTAAGTCCAGCTCGCATGCATTTGTTTATCAGCGCTCTTAATCGCTCAGTCAGTGTTTGCAAGTAAGAATCTCTGGCAACTGCCATGCACAGGAGACAGAAAAATAAGAAGGCGACCATATGGGTGTGAGAAGAGGTCGACGACACGCAACTCACTCACTCTCACTCTCTTTATCTCTCTATCTATCGTAGACTCCTCCGTTAGTTAGCAACTAAAAAGACAAACTCTCCACGTCGACGGCGACAGACAAAATACTCGACACGGCCATAGAAATGGACATCAAATTTTGAGTGCTGTAAGCAAGGCGTTGCAATGGGCAATGGGCTATGGACTGTGGACTAGGGACTAATGGGCGGCGAGAGGGAGTCCGAGGGAAGGGCTGCCAACAGACCAGACTGCTGAAATCCTCATGTGATTTATGCAATTAGCACTCAACTAAGTCTGGTTAATGAACGACGTGCCGCTGCCAGTGGCACCACCAGTCCCCTCCAACTCGATGCCCTCCATTCCTCTCCTCATCCGAATTGTGCGCTGAAGCGTGGCGCCAATGGCCGCTCAGACATTCAAAAGTCACATTATAAATATGTGTGCACATACGAATGCACTAACGGATGCTCTAGCCCAGCCGCACTCACAACTATATTTACGAGTACATCGAGTTTCCACGAAAACTGACGCAGAGTACATGGAAAATCAGCTGTATAGTAATTCGACAAGGGTTCATTTCATTCCACGCACGACCCCCGGGCCCGATCGAGTTTTGGTTTACAGCCCGCCAATTGGTAGGCAGTTTGGTTTTAATGCTTATTTCATTACGAAAACTACAGCAACAACTTTGATATGCTTTTTCGCCTAGCGCCGCTCCAGATAGTTGTAATACATACCCGTACTTGTACGTGTACATGTACATGTGAACAGCATCTCCCTCTCCCTCTCCCGATCTCCTGCTTTCCAGCTAGCTCCGCATGTGGGGGATGCAGCTATACTCCATATTGAACTATGATTTATGTCTGGAACATGTCGTACGAGCTGCAAGCGTACTTACTGTGCGAGTGTGTGTGTGCCGGTGTCTGTATCTGTGTGTCGGTGCTCTTGTTTGTGTGAGAAATGTGCGCATATGCGCTAGTTAGTGAGACATGCGGTGCATGGCCGGGAGTTCAGGATATGTTCGTTTCTGTAAGTGGTTGAAGTGCCTACAGCACGACCACCAAAATATAGACAGTTGTGCGCCACTTTCAAAAAATGGTTGTCTCTTCAAGAAGTGTATCTCTTTTGGAGTACATACTTGTAATATGTCTGTAACAATACGAATAGCCAGGAATCAATTATTATTCATTGCACAAGGATTTCAGACAGGATACTTATTATCTCGTCGAGAATCCGGGTGCATTCACCACTGACTGATGGTGATTGGTGACAATGTATATCAAAAAGCGCGACGATTAATCAGCAGAAATTGTTTCAAAGACCTGAAGAATGAATTTATACATCTTCTTCTTATGTGCCTAAAATCTCCTCTACAGGGCTTTCATGCCGCCATTGAATAATCTTACACCCCTCTTGAGAGGCGGTTATTCAGTTTTCATCGGCGTGACACCACAATTTAACGACGTTTATCACAACTGATCGTTAGATAATTGATTGATAGATCAGTCAGATTTGATAAAACGGTCTGGTGAAAGCATTGCTACGAGTATAAAACAAATTTTAATATTAGAGTGACGCAGGCTCATATATTCTCAATCAGTATTATGAATCTAGTCGACAATCCATGTCCGTCCCTATGAACACAAGGAGCTCAGAACGCATACGAATTATGAATGACGTACGGCAACTATTTTCATTCTTGGAGCCTCGTCCATTATTTATTCTCGTAGTTCGATTAATTGTAATAGGAAATTGGTATTGCTCCTGCTTCGGTTGAACTCTGTACTACATAAAAATGCAAATTCATGCAATTGAAAAAGTATATCAGTATGTACATAGATATTACATATAATATTGTATTTGTTTTTTGAAGTGGACAGTGGGTTGTTAATGTCGGGCCCGCTTGGAATCCATTCTGTTTTTCAAGGCTTCATTGCTGCCGAAATGCGTTCTAAATTATAGCAATATTTTATTAAAGTCACAATATGGCTCAATACTTAAGACAGGAAAAGTACAAGTATAATGTGAATTGTAAATTAGATGAATTGAGGCTGGCTCGTAATTAAATATTAATATTTAGTATTTTGAAAGTAAAATTAAAATTTACATTTGAACACCATTTAGGAATATTTATAAGTAGGATGAAGTAATTCTTCAAATACTTATACTTATAAACACCAAAAGTTGACATCCGTTTTCTCGGGTCAACATAAAAAACAACAGACTGCAGTCGCTGCAATTGGGTTGCAGGCGGGGGTGCACGGCAAACACTTAAATAGGAATAAAGAACTTCGGCAGAAACTGGCAATAGTTCGATGACATCGATACAAAAAACATGAGACAAGCTTTACAACTACAACAGAGACAACATCATCAGTTGCCACATGTTGAGGTACGAAAAAGTTGCCACATTCAACCCTCAAGCTGCAGGCCTCAGACCATAAACTCCCAGACCCGCATGCCGGGAGAACAAAAATGGAGACCAAAATAAGAGAAACACGAATCGCTTGTTCAAGATTTAAAAGTAAAAATAGCTCCTTATTCATCTTTGATGCACGAACCGGCGGTGGCTGCGCTGCCGCCAGCAACATGCAGTTAGTCGGTGGTGCCCACAAGCCGATCGATGTCGATGCGACTGCGGCAGTTGCATGCTGCACGTTGCTTTATTTGCATACATAGCGACGAAGACAACGCCGACGACTGCTTCATGCCAGCATGAAACGCACGCCGCCATCGGCCGCCCGTTGTCCCTTTCCCGCTCGCCAGAGCACGAAAATCTGCATTACAAGTCAGAGGCAGCCAGACAAGAAGACGGGACACTGAACCTTGGGGCAGTTGGATAGACTTTATCAGGATCTGACCCTCCGGGGAGGGGGCACACAGTTCTAAATTCAAATCACAATGCGCCACAGGGTGCAATACAAAAAGTCGCTTCGCTTTATTGGCATATGTTTTGTAAGGTTCAGAGCCTAGAGTCGTAGCTTTTTTGCAATTATGGAACGGAAAATTGACGCGCTTTTAAATTATCCTCGCCCAATAGTTATATTTTTAGACAGTTTGTTCTGTTTTTGTATTTATACTCGACAATCGATCAATATAAAGAAAACGTATAAGGTAGAAAGCAAAAGTTCCGTTAAACATTTCAACAATACCCAATACGAAGAACTAATGTTATGAAAGAAGAAAATATAGTTCAATTAAGAGTCGTTAAGGAAATTCAAAAAGATAAGATAGTTTGAGCATAAGTTCACCGTTGTTCCGGAGGGTGGCACAATTAAATAATTCATCTTTGGTAAGGTTGCAAGCGAATATTTGGATGCCAATTTAGACCACGAAGGGCAAAAGAAGAAATTGTTTCTGAACCGACCCACTCCGATCTAGATGGTTTTATATTGAGTACCACAAACACATGTACAGTATTCCAGCAAGGGGCATACTAGAGAGATATATAGTAGAGTAGCTATGGGCGAGTAGGTACAAGGCGCACGGTGTTCTTTGGACCTTAGCTTTGTTTAAGATAGTACAGATGTGAAGATTGAAGTTGAAATCAAAAAATACTCCAAGTTCTTGATAGCTCAAAATTACAGATAATTCATCAAAACAAAGTTCTGACCAACGATACTTTTTGTTGAAATGTATGTATTTTCTAAATAAAATTAAAGAGCGACAAATTAAAAAGCTTTAACATTGCGAGGCAACAATTGGCCAAATAAATGGTAAGCTCTTTAAACCCCAACTAGGTATGTTGGCAGGCCCAGGATGTACCGAAGATTTTACAGAGTGTATTTTAGAGAGAATAGAATAAACCGTATTTATTTATTATTACAGTAGATACGAGTATATACTTGTATATAGTTGAAAAACGCAGTCGATTACGTGCCCCTGCTCTTACATCTTTAATGTAGAATATAAAGTGTATTCACCGTCAATAGAGACCGAATTTGTATGTATTACAATTGATTGGCATTCCATTTGATCGTTATTTTCATAAGAAGTAGCCTTACTTACGATTACTGTAGGCATTGTAGACAGAACTAGTCGCTTCACACAACAAAGTGGCAATAGGAAACCGAACTGAGGCTGATACGAGACTCTGAAAGATGTACTTTTGTATTTCAATCAATTTTATACCCTATTTCCAGCGATGCGACAAGACTGTCTTTTCCTTTGTTTTGCCAAATTTTGTTAGTGTCTCAATGTTCAGTATTCTCTACTCCGTCGGTTTCGGTGTTGGTGTCGGCGTTGCCTGCAAAAAGATTCGCTTTTGAGATATGCACACAATATAACACACAAATAAAACTCAAACTTGCAGCGATTGTGACTCCTGACTCACCTTTGGCTGCTATTCAGCCTGCCAACTGTCCCTCCAGCCTCCATTCGTATCCTTCATTCTCCTAAATGCGCCATCAACGTCCCCGCACACCCTTCGACTGTGCCCCCTTCAGTTGCACGCCGCATTTTCATCTCCTTTTGGCCGCCTTTTGTTTATTTTATTATCGCTGACTATTCGGATCCGCTCTTTTTTGTTGTTTGTTGTATATGGAGTGTGGCGAAAACGCTTAAATCGAAATTTATTTAGTCTGCTCGGGAGGATTCGAGCGGCAATGCGGCAGAAATGCGACTAAAAATAAAATAGTTAAGCGAGCGCCACACACAACTGCAAATAAATACAAAACAAAGCAGCGGACAGAGAGCGCTCGAGGTGCGGAAAAACTAATTTTAATTTATACTTGCAGGCGAAATTTTAATTCAAAAATTGTGCACGAGGCTTAAAATAGCGGCCGATCCAGCTGCCAAATTCAATTTTATGATGGCCCGCTTCCACATATTCAAGAGTACGTCGAGAGTGTGCGAGTACCCGTGTGTGCGAGGGAGCGAGAAAGCGAGTGAGCGAGTGAGCGAGATAGCTGAAGGTGTGTGCGTACTAGAAACACAAACAGAAACAGGGCCAACTGCATAATATGGCTATGACAGTCATCTTGTTGTCCCTGCTGGACTGACGGCTGTGTGCTGGAGAAGGGCGGCGGACGCATTATCTTGTTTTTCACTTTTCGCGTGCACCAAACAGCTCCCGGAGACAGATTAGAAATGAGTTGCGTTTTCATTGCGGCGACCCACTGTGTTTGCGATTGTGGTTCGGATTGAGAATGCGCTTGTCTCTGGATGGCGCTGTTTTCGTGGCACAGTCACAGCGTGGCACCATCATTCGCTGGTGGGGCTGCAGGACAATGTTCCTTTGCCTCCTCACGTGCGCGCACAACTATACGGTGTAGCGTGGCGGGGAAAAAAATTTGGGATAGATCCCACAGTTTATAAAGCTACTACATGGACTAATTGTATTGGAATGGAAAACGCCTTTGCAAAATAAGAAGTAGATTCAATATTCTCATTGCACTCCATTTCAAATAATTAAAGTTTCTATACTGCAGAAAGGTTAGATGGAATTAAGATTATGCCTAGAAATGGGCTTAAGAGCGAAATAAATGGTTAAATATTTTGAGCCAGTTTCTTGTATCTGAATGCACTCTAATGCACAAACAGAAATTTTGTTTTTCTTTATTCCAAAAACAAGTTTCTTAAATATAAAATGACTTTGAAATACATATTTGAATCTGTTACCGCAAAAGTCATACTGATAAAAAATAAATAATTTGTGGAGTCTCCTACAACTCTTTCTGCTTGTAACATATATTCGCTCTAAACGAGTATACCCTTTGAGTTGTATATATATACACAAAATTGAGTTTGTAGGAAACGTATATTCGGATATTATCTTACCAATATGAAAGTCAAAGCTTTTGTAAATTGCACTCATACCTAGTAATTGATATTTTCTTGGGAACAATGGCGAATACGACTTTCGAAGAAAGCTAGAAGTTTGCATTTACGTTCATTCATCCTCTACCTTCCAGCTTAAATTTGCACAAAAGGTATTTCTTTAATTTTCTAAACGATTTTCAATTTATGGGCAACAATTGTTGCCTTTTTAAGCGACTGCGCGCAACATTCTTGGCCCCAGAGCAGCATTCGAACCTCTTCAATTATACTCCAGTTAGAGCGCACCAACCGAGTACACAAGACTAGGCGGATTCAGCGTCCTTCAGGCTTTGCTCGTTGATCGAAACCATGGCTCGTTCCTGCAAAATTGCAATAATGTTAATTTTGCGCAACTATTTGCCGTCGTCTTCTTCGTCGTTCTGTAGACACGCCGCCAAAAAGGGTTTAATTTCATTTGGGCTCGCGTTCCTCACCATGCCCCAAGTACGTGTAAGAGTGTGTTTATGTTTTGCAGCCGTCGCTGTGTGTGTTGTTGTTGTTGTTGGTAGTGCTGTTGGTGTTGTTGGTGCCATTGCCTTCGTTGCTTGCTCTGTTATCTGCGAGACTCCATTAGAAAGGCAAAGGTAGTCGAGGCAGCAGCATCAGCACCAGCAGCGACAGAGGGACGCAGGAAGCAAATGGCGCACTCCTGCTCCTAACGAACCAGCCGTCGCAACAGAGGCAACGGCGGCAGCAGCAGAAACAACAACAACAGCAACAATAAAAATAATGCGATGCTACAACAGACTCAAAAAACGACGACGCTTAACGACTTTAAAGAAAAATTAAAAACATCCCAAAAGGAATACATCTTCGCCCTGCCGCATACATCGACATGCCTGGTTGGCTCAATAGTTGGTGCCTCCTCCGGTTGCCGTGTCATGTTGCTTGCCGCTTGCTGCACGCTGCCATGTTGTTGGGCCATTGGCCCGTCCTTATGTCCGCACAACATTGTTAGTGGCTTTCGAATTTATTTTAACGAACTAGTTTGGTCACTTCATACAACATTTTTTAAAGATTTTTTCTGCGTCTGCTCCTTGGCCCGAGCCCGAGATCGGCCCGTCACTCGTTTCGCTTGGTCGGCTGCATTTGCTGCAGGTTATAAAATATATTCGCCTTACATAAATAAATAAATTGTTAAATCGTGTTTCATTTGGAGCTGCCTCATGTGTTGTCTTTGTCGCCATAGTCAACTCTTTGCCACAATATCATCTTTATTGCTGTCTAAGCCCTGAGTAGAAATGTCTTCTGATGCGATGATAAATGCTCCAGAAACCTGTCGCCATTGAAGAAATCTATAAAAAGAAGTTGCTTTTTATTATTGGAGCTTTTTGGGTTGATTGCTTGCTGCTACCAACTTTTAAAATCGAGTTTGTCCGCCATATTTAAGCGAACCAGCTTGCAATACAGTGCGCGCAGTACGTTTAGCCGAGTTCATTTATTCGAATATTACGGAAAACTGAATGGGTTTAGGCATATTTCGTCTTATATGAAAATTAAAAGATAGCTATTATACACACATTTATGTTGAATTTAATTAAAAAATTGCCAAGTTAAAAAAATCAAACACTTTTTTTTTTGAAAAAGTAGGTATTTTTACTGTGCAATTCGTTTAGCCGAATAACTTTCTTCTTAGAACCATAATTATATATAAATTTTTTGTGTAAAGTTTTTAGTAACTTATTTTACTTCCTTCGTTTATTAAGACTTCATATATACGATTTTCCATGCTATTTACAAGATTCTGCACAACTTTTGACGCAATTTTCTACCAACAGTCCTTAACTCCTGTTTTGCACTGTATGAATCTATTTACCTTTTGCTTTTCGCAATAGAGGAGAGTATAGTAAATAGTATATACTATATATGTAATATATAGTATTCAAAGCTCTGGCGTTATTCGACTACTATACTACACCTTCTATACATATAGGATAATGTATAATTAGGACTCGAATAAATGTAGGCATAGTGTACCTTACAGCTTTGTTCTCATAGCATCATTTCTTCGAAGTGTTGCAATTATATCTCGCGAATACACTAGAATGCATTCACAGCTGAGATAATAGTTTGTTTTTTCTAGGCTGTTTCAAAATGTATTATGTCAATGGTGCTGCTACACGTGTGTTCTTCCCGGCAGAAACTAAGATTAGTGATCTTTATTTCTAGCCACATGGCTTAGCTTCGGGCAGTTTAGAAGCCTCTCTGGAGGACGATCCAGGTAGATGGCATTGTTGACTTCTATTTAGTTCAAAGTCACAGGACTTTTTGTTATATCCATGAACTATCCTGAGCTATTTTGTCTGTCCAGAAGGCGCTTATATCAGCCTAGGGGCACCCACTCGGGAAAACACTTAACTAAAAGCTCATGTTTTCAACTTTCATTCAACCCGCAATGCTGTAGAAAAAACTCCTCACACCCTCTCACTGCAAGTAGAAAAGTGTGCGTGTGTGTAAAAATCAACAAAAACATGAGATAAACGAAACGGAACCACTTTTCGCAGCTTGCGCGCCCCTTTGCGGCAAATGCAGCGCGGCGCATTATGTGCAACAAGATCAATGAGCAACAGCAGCAACACACAATAGAGGGTAGGAAAGCTCGCTCACACAAACAAACACAAACACAAACTCAAACATACACACAGACGGACACACACACAACGAAGTGCCTAACGAGCGCAAGGCACTTGCAAAATGTTATGCAGCAAAGAAGAAAACAAAAAGAACGAGAAGCGGAGAATTATTCACTTCGCATTCCAAAAGTGCAACATCGAATTCGTGCAGCAGCAACAGCAGCATGCAACACGGCAACGACAACATGTTACCAAAAAGCGCTGCCTGTATGTGTGTGTGTGTGTGTGTGTATGAATACACATACACGCATTTGAAAGGCAACAGCAAATGTGCCGATAAAAGTTCAGCTTCGTTTACTGCTCAGGCGGCCATGTTGCTGCTGCTCGAAACGGCAGCTCATTGTAAATGCAGCAACTGCGCGCCTTTCCCAAGACTGAGACTGGGACTGAGACGACAACGACAACTACAACTACAACGACCACGAAGACGACATACGAAGCCCGATATTCGGGCCGCATCATTACTTCCATTCAACCGCTTTGCCTTGGCGTGTACATAAAAAAGAACTGCTGTTGCCGTTTCACCCAATGTTGTTGCTTTGGTAGTTTCTGTTGCTGCTGTCGATGCTTTTTTATGTCACTTTTTTTTTGTTTTTTTGCTTCAACCATTTTGGACAATGCGCCCGACTGAGGAGGAATTGTTGCATGCTGCTGCACGGCTGAGGCTGCGGCTGCCACTGCCACTGCGACTGCCTTAGCCAAATAAAGCAAACGCATTGCAAATTCCTTGTCAATATCGTTGTTGTTGTTGTTGTTGTTTTTGTTGCTGCAGCAGCCGCTGTCTTTTTTCAGCCTTTTAATGATTTAAAATTCCATTTTAAGAATTTTATACTTAATGATGTGTTTTGCGTTGTATAGTATCGAGGACGCAGCGTTGTTGCATTACTTTTCAAGCATGGCGAATGCTGCTTCCCCACTATCCACTACCCCGCTCCCTGCTCCACACGGATGGGCTAGGCATCGTTACCATCACCATCACCATCACCGCGTTGGCCACATCTTCGGGTCTTTGATTTAAGCGCTGCATGCTTTCCTAAATTAATTTTCGTTGTTGTCCCTTCTCGCTGATCAGTTTGCAAATGGACCTAGGCCGAGACCCTCTTTCCTTTACGTTCACGAAATGTGCGCCAGTTTTTGCCTCCTTCCGTTGAGACAAATTCGCAATGCAATTGTAATTGTCGAAAGAGGCCTTTTCGGTAATTTACGGGCATGAAATCGCAGCAACCAAAATATTTGCCACTAAATTTATGACTGGCCCTAGATCAGCTGTAAATCAGAGTGCAAGGATGACAAAACTGCAACTGTTTCCATTCAGAGTCACTTGCGAATGCAAGTTTTACGCCGGCCACCTGCGGCGGCTACCCGCCCGCGCAGCTTTCCCTCGGAAGACGACGACGTGTGTTTCGGCGTACCTGTCGACTCGGGTGCGAGTGGAAATATGCATTTTCATAATTTTTGCACACTCTGCGGTAGCTGCTGTGTTTAGAAATTTATGATCCCTGCTTTTCAAGACCTGTCATAAAACATCTGCAAAATTGCGAGAAGCATGCATTTTTAAAGAAAGCGGTTGATAAGACTTCCAAACAATTGCAGAGCCTATGTTCTCTTTTTTTGTCATTTTTTATTTGTTCTTTTTGCTGTCCCATTATATCTGTTTTGCGTGCTGTTTAGAAAGTGGATCACGGGTCAAGATTTATGAGCTAGAAATATAACAGGAATTTAGAAAGTCTCAGCTCCGTTTGGGTTTCTACTACCCTGTAGACATACACATTGCACGACAGAATTGCCCTTATGAGCCCCGACTCTGAATAATTGCCGTTGCTTGTTCTTGCGGGCATGCTCACCGGCCAATTCGTTTTTATACGATACTCACATCATTGGCGTATTTTGGTGTGGCAATAAAAATTCAATTATCACTTAATAACGAAAGGAAATTAAATTGCGTGCTGCAGACCTGCGCATATATAGTGCAGTGGCTGTTGTTGTCCTTACTGCGACCTGCAGTGCATAAAGCATGCAAATGGATACCAACGACAGACCTGCGAGGACATTTGCACTTTGCATTATTAACATCAAGTCGTAAAAGCACTTTAAGCTACTTTCCGCCCCGGGCTCTTTTCATTTTATTTTTCGCAATTACAGAGCGAATTGTAACCCAAGTCGAGTTTAAGGTACAATGTGTTGCCGTCAAAATGGTTCAAATTTCAACATTTTTTCAGTTTTCTTTTCATCAAGTTGAGATCATCGACTATCTTTCAAGGTGTCTCAGGTCCCATTTGATTTTTCAGTCCCACAACTGAAACCCTATACGGATATGTTAGTTCCAACACACGAACTGTTGGGATAGCAAATACCACATTTTGTAAATGTTAAATGAAATGATAAGGGCTTATGCATGTCCTGATGTTCTCTTCCGCACGGATGGTACGTACTGTGTATACAGGATATGCTCTATGTATCCTGTACCCTCAATGTTAATTCCTCCATAGTGTGTTACTTGTTTCGCGTTTATGCGGATAGCCGAAGTAATCGGAATGTATACTCCAATACTTCATATTTCGCTAGAAACTCACATATCAGCAATAAAATACTCAACTATAAAATAATGTAATCAAATACATACTATACACTCAAAGATTGTATCAGAAAGGGGCAAAAAATGACCTTGAAATAGGAACCTTTTACGTTGATGCTGAATTTATCAAATATTATTCTTAAAGACTTCTAATTTATCTCCATATATGTAGGTATATAGGTAACATGCAGAATTACAAAGCTATTTTAGATTTTAGTGTGTAAGTCAGACCATATTCACGAGTTTAAAACATTTACTCAAAGAGAATATAAATTAATACACATATATATTCGATATATATTTATAAGACAAAAGACTAATAAACACCTTTCTTTTTACTTTCAGGTAAGTGTTCTTTTCAATGCAGTATCCGCCTTAAAAATTTCAACCAACATTGACAAAGCATGTGACATAGCACATTCCTCTACGACCGTGTGTTAATTTAAGTAAGTAATGAAATGAAAACGTCTTCTTGGACCACTCCGATAATGCATATGTATCTAAGCAGCACAACTATCCCCAATGCTAAGGCACATAAGAAAAAGGAAAGCAATTTTCCAGATTAACAACAAATGCGAAAGAAAATTTGAAAAATTACTCATGCGTGCTGGGCCGCACATATGCAAAGATTTGGTTTCGTTTTCCTCTCTTCACTTGTATAAACCAAGATTCCAAGTTAAGTAAAACTTTTTCAATGACTTGCTGAATTCGCACACAGCTCGAAAGATGAAGAGGGAGAGAGAGAGAGAGAGAGAGCGCTTGAGGAAAGGTGCGAGAGGGAGGACAACTCAACGCCCTCATTTAAATTTATTTGCGCAAATTTACTTTCCCATAACATAAAATCAAATCCAATCAATAAGCATCTTAAATAAATTCATGGCGCCCGCTCACACACACGCATGCACACCCCTATCTCCCCCTCCCCACCACATACACACACACACTCACACACACTCACACACACCCACACACACATACATGCAGTGACGCCCACCCCCAGTCACTCAGCTACCTCATTTTTTGCAATGCTAAATAAATTTATTTGCTAATGTAGCTTTTTCCTACAATATTCCTCCGTTGCCTCGCCCCGTCCACACCCACACACCCACGGACCCACACACACATACATATGTACACTTTGAAGTGCAGCTCAGGAAAGCAGAGAGTGGATGGAGGGCGAAATAACGCAACTTGGTATTTGTTAGTTTTATCTGCATATCATTGAGATAAATTTTGTGCCGATCAAACGCCGTGTCTACTGTCTGCCAATGCTGCGAGTCTCGGGCGTGGAAAGCAGGGGATGAGAAGCGATGCGGCAGACGGTAGGAAAGCCTCCGATTTGCATACGAAAGTAATTTGATGTCTTGCGAGAGCGGCTCACACACACACACACACACACACAGTCATTCTCGAAAACATACACACATGCCAAGCAAAAACTCAAAATAAAAAGGAAATACAAAATTCGCTATCTGCCGCTTTTGAGGCTCGAGTAACATTTCCATATTTCCGATAAGCATTAAAGCCAAATGAGAGTACTTTGAATGGTTTTGGAATTAATAGATACGAGTATAAAAAATTTTTCAAGTCTACCGATCCACACGCGGATCTCATGAATTTCAAAACCACAAATAAATTATCTTACTGTGGAAACAAATTCACTTCAGTTCCTTTAGCGACCAGTGGGTTGGAAATGTTTGTAAAATAGCTGCAATGTCATAGCTTGGACAAATCGGAAAACATTGCACGATAGTCCTCAAAATCGATAACTGAGCATTGGTATGTTTTTTGTTTGTGTTACTGACATTAGTATAATAATAAGTTATCTAATTTTTTAGAAGGAATGCGTATTTTTGAGACAATCCACTAATTGGGATTAAGAATGAAGATAAAAAAAGGTATATATTCTTGTACAATACAATTCTCTAAAAAAAACAGTCGCTTCGAGTTGGTTCCGTGCTCCCAATATCACGCCTACAAAAAATTACAAGAGCAGAATTGCCAATAAAAATGAAAATGATAAAGTTTTGCGGAAATATATAAAACTGAATTATTGTGAGCAATTTAAAACCAACAAAAGCCAAAAGCAGGTCCAAGTCAAGAGCTAAAAGCCAACGTGGGGAGAGAGGGAGTAAAAAACCCCAAACATTGCCAAAAAATTTGTCAAAATAATGGCGTCATTCTGCAGTGGCCGCAGAGCAGAAACCGAGGCGACCCTATGAAGAGAAGACGGGGGCAGGCGAGTCGCACACGGACACACATGAGCGAGCATTGCTGGCGGCGTCGCTATGGTTCATCCTTTATCCTTATGGCTTTTGCGCATTATTTGCTTTTGCAATTCAAAGCGATTAAGTGCGACGAGAAGTCGCTTCGGCCATCTTCGTTCGTCGGGGTCATTAAGGGCGACATAAAACATGTTTTTGTTGCAATATAAAAATATCCACAAAATATCCACAAAGGCGGCACTTGAAAAATTGCATTCCTAATGGCACGGTCGTCCAATGATTCAACGCTCTTCGAGGGAGTTGGCTTTAAAACGTCGCCAGATGCCAACTCGACGGTCATTAACACAATAAGTTGTGCCCGTCAAGTACCAAACAGTGCAAAAAGAAATATTACAAATAATAATAAAAAGGAAAAATGTATAAGCCCATTTAATAGAGCAATTATGGCCAGTTGAGAGGCAGAGTGTAGAGAGCAGACAGTCGGCATGGCAGCTTGGCGGCGGCTATAATTCAAAGTGCTTGGCCGTAACTAATTAAGCAATTAATTCCCGAGGAGTGACCGTAAAAATCGCCGGCAGTGAAAGGAGTGAAAAACGAATGTGAGTTTAACAAAGTTTCCTCGAACATACTACTATACTATACTTTACAGGCAGCCCAGAATTCTAACAGGGTTGCATAGAAGCTGCTGTTGTTGTTGTTGTTCTGGTTGTTCTTGCCGATGTCATAATTTTCTGAAATTATGCATGCTGTGTGCTCGGTGTTGTCAAGCTTCCAACCTTCTCCACCCGAAATTCTCGTTTCTCATACGCACGCCTACAAATATGCTACGTTTTTCGCTCCGCAGCCAACTTCCAAGTCTGGCAGTCCGCTGTCATAAAATATGTTAAACGCCTAAACGCCCGAGGGTGTTAAAACCTGAATCAAAACCAAACCACTGAATATTTATGATGCGATTAGCGAAACCGGCGGCAAGTGCGTGGCTGCTTATTGTTGTACTCTACTGTAGTACAGGTTGCTACAGCACAAGGAGCTGGACAAAATGGTTAAATTTACACTGCCTACTCCTGCCTCCAGGATCTGCCAATTACGCAAAGCATGAGCGCATGAATATGTAAATAAAAAGAGCTAATAAGTGGGTGTTTAATAACCGGACCAGCATTGAACTGGAAATGGGCGTGTGTCAGCCCAAAAAGTCCAAAAGGCAAACGGCAACGATTCGATGCCCATTTTGTCAACGAAAAGGTAAAAAATCAGTAGGCAAGCATAACGAGAGTCTGGCGAAAGGACAGGCCGAAAAGGAAAAGGAGACAACGCACATACCGCCAAGGACAGCGCAGCCTAGCGGACGATGGCAGCAGAGGAGGCATGGGGCAGGGAAGCGTACAGGCACAAAAAAAAGGTAGCATGTTTAATTTGCGTGGCATTTGCAGCTGCCTGCGGCAAAAAGATAACGAAATAAAACGTTTGTCGGATGGTTTTGGTTCACGTGTGTGAGAGGCTGAGGCAGAGGGAGATGCGGAAGCTGGCAAGAGGGGCATTAAGCAAAGGGTCGGCTGCTCTACACACTTCAGCCTCGTATTGGGAGGATTGCGGGGTGACGCTGAATAAATGTATGTGCGATTTCGAGTGCGAAACCGAAGCTAAAAATGACAAAATTAAAATTGTAGTGCAGTGTAAACTAATTAAGCAGCAGCAAGTGCGGGGAATGTGTGCGAGCATGAGCAGTGCAATAAAAATAAAAAATTCACCTTCATACATATACGAGTAGTATGTATGTATATATGTATGTATATCCACGCATACGTACTCGTACATAGCCCACAACTAACTAGCAATAAATGTTACGACAAATGAAATTATGATTAAAATTTAATTTGCGAAAATAATCAAGTCGCCGCTTGCTGTTCCCCATAGTCGCATGATTAACTCATGTGGCATGTGAAAAATATTGAAATGTGTGGCAACAAATTCACAGTGTGCGTAGCACGCGTCATTAATTTCATTAAAATTCAATTAAAAAATTGGAAAAAAATTAAAAAAAAAAAATTGTACAGAAACTAATAATCAGGCGTTAATGCCCGTCTAGCTGCTGGACATGGAAATCCGAGTCGCGAAATGCTGATTGTTCCATGAATGGCTTTGCGTGTGCGATAAACATTTTCCGATGCAGCAGCAAAACGCATTTATTCATTCATTAAGCGCGGACAATTAAGTGTCAGGAATTTGTGGCACTATAAATTCGCCAGGGCAGCAGCTCCGCTCCTCCCACCGCACACAGGTCATGTTGCTGCCCCCCGAGCTACGAGCTCGCTACCCAAACTGTCAGCTCAGCTCGAAATCCACATATGCACTGTCCAGCAACTATAGAATAGGAACAGCAATAGTAGATGGAGGCCGTGGAGGGAACAGAAAATTTGGAAATTTTCAATTTAATTGCTTTGTTGCTGCCATTTTGCGATGCGTGCCAATGGGCGGCCGACCGTGTTGAAGTATTTAGAAGCTTGTCGCGGCAGTAAATTGAAAATTCCTTTAAATCGTAAGCACCCTCGTACCAATGCTGAAATACCTCCTATATTACGGCAGGCTAAAATTGAAAGAAAAATATTCACACCAACGCTTCAAACCAACATTTGTATATAAACTATTTATATCATACAAATTTTCAACAAGAAGTAATTTTAATTTAATATCTCTAAATTCGTTCAGAAATAATATTTTCAATGAACTGGAAGAGCCTACTGTGATTGATCTTATTGGAAGCTATGCTCCTTCTCTCTCTCTCTCTCTTTGTTTATCTTGGGGTCATGCGGTCATTTAAATTAAGGAAAATTATCAATGTATCACTAAAAGTTAAACATCAACGTCGATGCTGACTCCCCACACTCTGTCCTGCTCTCTCCCTCAGGCCTTCTCCTTCACTCGCTTACACCCTTAAACCGACGCACTGTCAAGTGCAAAAAGGGCGTTTTTCGTTTGGCATTTATGGCTTTTTAAATGCGCTACCAGAAGCCGTGGGCCACCCCTTTCACCAGGCTACCCCTGGTCCTGTCTCGCGGGGGTGACTGTCACATTCATGACACAGTTTTACTTCCGCTTGCCATTGAAATGGTAGACCGTCCCCTGCTTCGTATTTAGTTGAGCTTGTTAGCTTATATTGGGCTCAAATGATGTGCGGGCATTGCTTTTTAGCACGGAAATGAAGCGAGGCAGGAAAAAGCCTAGTTCGACCTTTGCAAAGTGACATTTACACATAAATTGAACGTTCGGTTGACGGTGCGAGTTGCGCGCCGCTTTCAGATAGACCACGCCAAGTATGTAAAGCAATACATAAATTGCCACATAAGTTCCCCTTCCAGCACACATTCGGCTCACGTGCAGGAATACTCCTTCTCTGGCTGCTACTTGGCCGATTTCAGCCAAAAGATAAATAATCTACCGCTTCAACCTCCTTGGTCTCAACTGCTAGCCAGTCATATTTGCGGTTGCCAGATGCCACCCCGTTCCCTTTCATATCCCCGCCGCCCAACGCAACCTGACTTCTTCGCCTTTCGCAATAAAATCGTAATAAAACACATTGGTCACGTAATTTCGTTTGTCTGTGGGATTTTATTGCCATTTTTTCGAGCAATTTTAAATTGTTATAAATGTGACGGCGCTGCGTCCTTCATTCTCCCTCCTATACCCTCTCTTTCCTGCACCACGGCACTTTGCACATTTGTATTTATGATGTGGAAAATATCTTGAGAGCTGCTAGTAGCAAAATCAATGATGGGGCGGCTTAAAGGCAATGGCTGGCAAGTGGCTCAAAACGTCTACCTATTGTCGCCAAACATTTGTCATTATAATTACAAACGCTGTGAAGTAAACAGACACACACGCCTCCCTCAACCACATACTACTTATTCAGCAACAGTCCCCACAAAATGACCGCCATGGCAAACTTTCTCTGCCAACACCGCACAAACGACAATTAAGCAACAAAACTTTGATAAATTGTTTCCATGCTTGCCGTTTATGAGAATTGTGGGCTTTTTCCTGACCCCACATATACCGCCTCTACATCCCCCACCCAGACCCATGAGAATACAAACAAGACAAATGCGCAGCTCAGATCAGGCGAGCAGACGATGAGAGCTTCCTTACACTAATTAAGGGGGTCAGCCTCAGGGTTTCCTGCACATATTTGCAAATATTTGTTATCTACTTTTGGCTCAGAAGCCCAAGTTTTGGCCACAGGTAAGCAAACAATGCAACCTTTGGCAGTACAGCTGAAAGCTAGAATAGCTTGTTGCACTACATATGTATTTAAAATATACACTTATACTATAAATATTTGTTAATATAAATATAGTATATGTTGTTGTTGCTTCTTATGCGAATTTTCACATTGAGATCTGAGAAGTTGTTCAAAGGTGGTAGAAGTATAGTGGTGAGGGGCTTTTGTTGGAAATACTAACGCAGATATTTACTTATCCATCTTCAAATTACCTTACTAAATTGAAGGTCTATCAAAATACCGGCAAAGTCTGTAAGTTTCAAAAATGCCCAACGTCAATCGATCTTTAATAATAGTTATATGTATATTGATTAAAGTCATCTATCTACTATACTAGGCAGCGAATAAGAAATAAATTGCTGTCTCAAAAGAACCACTGGCTATGGCCATGTTCTGTATGAAATGCAATTTTCAACAAATTATAGCAATTTTTATGCTTATAGAAAAGCGCAGACCGTAGTCGCCGTTGCCGTCAAGCACACAAAGTTTCCAGGTTGCAATTTGCTCGACTCGCTAACCCTAAAGGGTAAGCTCAATTACTTTTATTATTCGAGTAGAGCGGCTACATGATTCACATTTTACTCCGGACATAGAGCAAAGAGCGAGACAACGTCGGGTCACTTTTTCTTAAACTTAAGCCCTGACTGATCGATGGCCCCGCTGTCTAGGCCATTTTATTTATAAAAACGCTTTGGTTCCTTAAATTATGTATGGCCTTATATTATTATAATGTAGAATATATTATTACAAACAGGAATTCGTTTTTGTGGGCGTTTCATCGGACCCCATCCAGTGCCGTCGCCTCACCTTTCCAGCTACAAGGCCAACGTCATTTTCAGCCGATGCAGCGGTGCCTCGCAATTCCGATTTATGGCGAGGCGCGGCGAGCAGAGGTGGGGAAGGAAGAACAGGCCAAACGCATATGCATAAATCGAAATGAGTCAACGATAGCGCTCGGCGCTTAAGCAACTGTCCACAGTTCTTAACTCATTTGGCAGGCCGAAGGAGCAGCACGCGCAACCCGGCGACTCGGCGATGAAAGAGGCAAAACATAACGCGCGACGTTTATTGGTTCCGTCTGCCATTTATTTCACTCCTATGATCGTTTCGGAAGCCATTAAAGCCACCACCAGGGTAGCAAACAAGCCGACGACGACTGCACTACACAGTAGGCGATTGCTGGACACAGTAACCGGCCTGCTTACCTGTTTACCTGCCTACCGCCAATTCAAACTCAGGTTTTTAAGATAAGCGACGACCCGAAAACCGGTTAGGCATTCAGCATTTGGCATTGCCATGGCGACCATAAATATGGCAAACAGCGACCGGCGATGGGCGATGAGCGACCAGCGACCAGGGACGAGCAACGAGCGAATAGCGACGATGCGGAGATGTTGTTGGTAATACATCAGGGCTGTTGTGGCTGCGCAGTATTTGACGACCCATTAGGGCCATCAGACAATCGCGCAAATTTCAACAGGCAACAATTTGCACGTGGATACCTCCTTTATTGTTGCCTCATGTACACCTCTGTCCTTCGACAAGTGCAGTGCGAGAGAGACAGGATGAGCAGAGCTAATCATATGCAAAAGTGCTAAGCCCCCGTCACCCGACGATCGCGTCAAAACAAGCAGAAAAGTATCCACAACAAGCCGGTTAATATACGTGTATAGCTTAGCGGTTCTACCAACTGGCCACTTGGTGTGTGGTCCTCGGCCATGCGCGATAGTTGAGCGTAAGGTGCCGCTGCGTCAGTCTGCGTCAGTCTCTTGGCCTGCCCCTGTGGACGATCGCGGGCGCAACAACAGCCATTAGTTTAATTGCGCTGTTTATGGATCGTTGTTCTCCTGAAGGCCCCCAATATTCAGTAGCCTCCTCTCTCCCTCCTAAGGTGTAGCCAACCATCAGTTGATTATTAACGTTTTCCTTTGGCAATGTTAGCTTTTTGCATGTTTTGAGCTCATCTTGCGATAAATTAAATTTAATAAAGCGTCCACTGCGTCTATTAATAATTCATTACAATGTTGCTTTAATTATGTACATAATATATGTACAAGTATATGTGAGCTGTGTGGTGGGCGAGGAAATGTTGGTATGTCTACTACTATATAGTATGTAGCATATATATGCTTTCACTGTTTTCACTGATATTGGAGCGAATATGCTAATACTTCATTTCTTCAACTGTCCGTATCTTGAACTTAACAATTTTTAAATTTGTTCAACATTTGTACTTCTACATACATAACTATAGTTTTTCCTTAAACAAATTATAGAGAATTGTTCAATCGAAGGGAGTGTTAGTACATGATCTATTAACAAAAGAAACAGTAGAGCTCAGAAGTTTTGGATAACGCCGCAAAATCAAAAATTGAAGACCTCTGTTTTTGATCAAATTACTGCTTCCCTGTTTAGCAAAGACTTGTATCCTTTTGCAAATCCAGCCAATTTCAAGCGCTGCTAAGTTAGGATTTAAAAAAATAAATATATGCCGTGAAAGAAAGCCACGCCCTGTTCTTATCGCTGCCAAACTATCGCCAGGAACATACGCAGGCCATTGGCCAGCTAGCATATACAAGAACCACAATAACAAGAATAACAACAATAACAACAACAACCACCACAGAGGTAAACTGTTAGAATGAAAGCAACAAAACATTTAGAAGCAAATAAGTTTAAAACATACTTAAAATCAATTTACTTAATAACTGGGCAATTTGAGAGCGCTCCGGAGCCGCCGACATTCATTGCACTTTTGAATATGCCGACCAGTGTGTGTGTGTGACTGCATATGTATGTGAGAGTGTGTGAGAGCTTATGAATAAACAAAAATATGCAGTTGCAGCTAAACATGTTGCATGATGCGAAGCCGGGTGTCTCCATCCCCCTTCCCCGGCGCGCCGGTCTCGCCCAATCCATTTTGGTTGCGAGCGCGTCAGGCATGCGAATAATAACTTTCAGTCGAACAATGTCCGCGGTGCACTTGTAAAAAGCAACAAAAACAACAGCACCAACAACAACCTTTCGGAGCGAGGCGGCCACGCTTAATAATAGTTGTTCCAACACATACCTAGCGAACAGAAACGAGAAATGGCAACCAGCCGGCGGGTAATCGTTTTGTTTGCAACGAGGAGGAGCTGGGGTCTGGGCCAGTGCCGGGCAATTTTAAAATCGCGCGCTTGCCTCGCAACATCTGACGGTTAGGACTACAACCTGCAAGGCCTGCAGGGCCTGCCAGGCCTGCCAGACCTGCCGTGCCTGCCTCATCCTCTTCCGCTCCCCGCCCTTCATTATTGTTTGTTGTGCAGCCCATTCATTGGAATTTCACACAAGTGCTCGCAGGAGAAGAGCCGTGCTCGCATCCTCAGCCTGTTTCTGTTTACATACATCCTCCCGACAAGTTTCTTGTCTTCCTCGTCTTCCATCCCACGTCTACGTTAGCAATCAGCTTGTCCCGACTGTTGGTTGTTATTGTAGTCCTCGCTGGGAGTGGTCGTTGCTCAAATTGCAAATTTTATAACTTACCACTTTTAATCAACAGAGCAACGAACTAAAAGCAGCCAAAAAGCTGCACACGAGTGCATCCTAGTACCTTTTCTACATAGGCCTTTGAGCATCCTAATACCTATTCTACATAGCCACGCCACCCTATACGCAGACACAGGCTGTGCATTGCGAATTCTGCTAAGGAATCATTACTCGTTGAGAGCAGTAAGCATCAAAACCAGACTGAAGAAAATTCTGGTATCTGGCGCTGGCTCTGGCGCTGGAGCTTATGTGAAGTAATTCCAGCTTGGTTAACGATAATATATCTAGAAAAGATCGTAGATGTGCTCACTGAAATCCATTCATACGCCCTTATATTGCACCTCTGTTTATGCGTTACGTGTAGGTTGTGGTGGTACCGCAGGCATATCAGATCCTTTCAAAAAGCCGCATGAATGGCTGTACTATAGTACATTCTGTTTTTATGAATATCAACAAATAGCACTGCAAAACAATTGTTATATCTGGTAGTACATGCCATAAAAACAATTGTAATTTTTTCTGACCATAATGATACAACTATATTCAGAGATCCGATTTACAGCGAAGGGACACCAGCAAATAACTGGATTTCATGGAAAAAGATAAGATATCTAGGGTTTACTCATTAAACAATAAACCAAGCCGTGTGCGTGTCGTGCATGTAGCTGTAATAGTTACAATAGCTATGTTTGTGAGTTTCCGCAGGACCCATCAGAACAGGGTTTCATTTTGAGGCTAGTTTATTGCATGTTTTACAAACGATAAATATGTTTCGCAAAACTACCAAATCTATATACACACATTGAAGCTTTTGAGTGTGAGTGTGAATGTATGTAAATTATAAATGGAGTGTGTGTGTGTGTGTGTGTTGTTGTTGTTGTTGTGGTGGTGGCATCTCTGCTGCTGGCTGCTGAAAACTTGTGTGCCTAGAGATAAAAGTGTCAGAGCAACTTGTCACAATAAATTTTAGAGGGCTCTCTTTTTCCTTTTTTGTTTGTTCGATTTGCGCAAAACAGTGAGTGGGGCTTCTTTAAAATATATACATTTATTTTTGAATCAATCACGACTCCACTCCAAACTATGCTTATATAGCTCCCCCAGGTAAATTACAATCGATTATATATATTTTAAGCTGTGGGCTCTTGATCATTTTTGGTTATGACGCATAATGTATGGAATATTGCTATCGTAGGGGCCACAGTCTGGTAGAATCGGACGCACACAACCCGAATAGAGTCCAAAAATGCGCCGAAATCGTGGCAAGGGCAGTCGGAGTAGGGTCGAAAACAATGTACAGCATTCAAATTATTAAAACAGGTCTAAAATGCTGGAGCCCAGGTCGGACACACACACACAACACCAACAACAACAGCAGCAAAATAGCAACAGCAAAAGCCACAACTAGGCAGCGTTACGACTCCGACTGTGCATGCACGTTAATCTTTGAAAATCCGAGTGCTGTATGCGGTATTATGCGAAAATTTATCTGATTTAACACCTAATATACAATAACTTAATATGCAGTGTGCTCCAGCGCTTGCATTCGCCGCTTCCTGCTGGCTGCTGCCTGCAGCCTCCATTCTAGTCGCATCCTCTAATTCTGCTGTTCGTTGTTCGTGGGAAGGCGGGTACAGGGGCTTTCGAATAGGCAGAGCAGGCCAAACGGCAATGCACAGTGGGGACTAGCTTTGGAAATCTGCCAATAATTCTAGAAACGGTTCAATATACATATATCGTAAACATGTTTAGGTGTGTGGTGAATATTATAAAGACGGACCGGAATACAATTCTGAATATCTTTACGTTGGTATACAAAATTTCTTCCCGCGCTCATTAGAGCCAGCAGTTGTTTGCGAAGTACCCTCAGTTTTGCCTATATTCTGTACTTGATATAGGGTTTTGGTTTAAGCTTTCAGACCTACGAGATGCCGCAGTCGATCTCAGGTTCCTAACTTAAATTTTATAAGGGCACGTCCTGAAAATAGTTGAAATGGGTTTATGAATTTGTTGCATGCTTTTCGTATACCACAGCAAATTTTTCCCACTGTTAACTGGGACTTGTAAGGCACCAGCAGCTCCAGCAACAACGACTACAACAGCCACATGCTATGCTGGGCCCACATTTTGTACCAAAAAAGCTTCAACAATTGTGGCTGGACCTGCTCTCCCCGACAGACAAGAGTATGCGTACTCAATGCCCGTGCCATGGTCCTTCGCCTGCATGTGTGTGAGTGTAGGTTCAAATGGTATGCGGCGTTTGGAAAATGTGAATATGAACTGCATAAATCTTCCAGAGACGGCGGCGGCGGCTTTGCAACACTACGCCTACCCCGCAGCTCTCCCTCTCTCTGGAGTTGCCGACACTCAAACAGCTTTACAGCTTTTCGGCTAAAAAAGGCGGCCTGTTTGCGATGCTGCGATCCAGGAGTCAGCCAGCCGGTCGGCCAGCTAAGAGAGGAATATATGGCCATAGGTAGTTTGAGCGCAAATGCGAATAGAATGTGGCAGCATCAAAGTTCAGCTCACTTACTCACTTGTCGGCCATTTGGACGCCAGTTCATCTGCTCCTTTGGGTTGTTTGTGGAATGTGCGGGTGAAGAGGGACAGGAATTGAATTGCGCCAACTGCATCTTCAGTGCAATGCTTGGATGAGGAGTCGACCAAGTTTTTCATGGACAACATTCATAATTCCCACATTATTAGACTTTCGAATAGCGAATTTAATCATGTACTTGCGTGCACTGAGAGGATATTTCTGAATTAGGTTTCGTTCATCAACCTTTAGTAACCATAACTTAGTTCGTTTTCCAATTTATTTTCATCAATAATACTTCACATATAATACGTAAAAAGTACATTAAAATGTTTTTTTTTTTTTTTTTTTTTGTCTTCCTATCTATGAAATACTATCGGGTATAACTAGAATACTCTAAATTAAAAGAACTGACTGAACTGACTATGATTCTCTGCTTATATTTCTTGCTAAATATTATTCCCGAAAAACCGAAACGAGTAAAAAATACGAGAAAAACGCAATGGCCATATGCAGACAGCTTCACTGCATTAGCCCAACAAATAACCTTTTTATATATACAAGTATATGATTAATTTCCAAATGAACAATACTGATAATCACATAACAGATGTGTCCAAAAATATATATTCAGGAAGAAATATCTCATATCGCTAATTCCCATTAAACATTTTTGCTTTCTCTTATATATTATTCAAAACGATGATAGCCTACCTATTCTAACGATTGATTCACTTCCTTCGTCATACTATACATATAGACAAAGCACAAATGCTCATAGCTTCTTAAATACTATACGATATTCAAAGCATTATACTAACCTTCCGGTTTCATTTTGCTTATTAGCAAATCTAAGCATTACATTCTTGATACACACCCGAATTGCGGAATGGTTTCAAATACTTAAGGGGTAAATAAATGACATATGCCTCGGCACTGCGTTGGAAAACCAACAAGAGTGGTTCAAATCTATATATAATTTGCAGCAAAACAAATTTTGTCTGTGCGAACATAAATAACACTTTCAGCCACCCAATGATTTATTACCCAATTTTACTGCCATGTTTTCTTAATTTCGCATTCGACATTTCCCTTTTTCTCGCAACAACAACAACAGGGCCAAGACAGCAAACCACACCACACCACACCACTCCGCACCCGACCACCACCCACCCTTCCTTCTACCAGTAGTTGCAAGGCGACTCCTCCACTGACTAAGCAAACGAGCAGCTCCCGGCCATGCGTACTGAGACACTCAAACACGCATACAGACCCAGATACAAAATGGCAACACAACGCCAAGAACTCCCTCTCCCGTTCGCAGAGCCACCCCCAGCCTCCTCTAGGCTGGCAGGCGGCTGTAACTCAACGAAATAAAATAAAACACGCACCAAAGCACATTCATCCCTCGAGAAATATCGCTTATTCGGTCGGTAATAATTCTTTGCTGCGCCAGCCGAAAAACCCACCCCCGTCTTGCCTCATACCCCCGCCAGGAGTCAAGTTCCGTGGCCCATCTTGACAAACAACGAGAAGGCAACAAAACAAAAACAAAAGCAAAGGCACAGGCACAGTCAGCAACGCCGGCAGCATCTTCTGTTCACTCTCCTTTCTCACAGCCTTCCAACCGAAATGCGACCCCCGTCCATGTCTTGTGTACCACGTGCGTGCTGCAAAGATGTGGAGCGCTCATGAATGCCACAAGGAGAAAGTTTTTACCGTACGCAACTTGAGGAAGATGCACGGCCAAAGCGAAGGTCCAAAAAGCCGACAGCCAACAGCCAGCAACCAAGACGCCCAAGAAGTCCAGCAGAAGCGAATAGGAGCAGCCATATCCCGCATTCCGCATTCCAGCCAACAACTAGCAACCAGCAACCAGCAGCCAGCAGCCGGGAGCGAGCAGCAAGCGCATTTTTCGTTCGTAGACACTTTTTACGAAATATTTCATCGAAATGTGTCCCTGGTGTAACATTTAATATTAAAGGTGGGCGGCGACCGCGGGTGCGACTACTTATAAATTAGCCTTATTCTGAAGACATTGTTGCGACTAAGGCAGTGCAGGGAGAAAGATGGTAACAGAATCAGCGTTGGCGCAAAAAAGCGCGCGACAAGTGAAAGGCAAAGTCGGCTTTATGAAGCCCGCCCAGACACTTGCCCCACTCGCGGCTTTGGTAGCTAAAAAGTTCAAATAATAAATCACAAGTTAATTACAAGCCTGTATTAACTCATGTTGCAGCATCCCCCTCTGTTCGACTTCCCTCTGCGCTTCGACTTCCCACTCGGCGGCTGAGCAAACAAGCAACAAATTTCATAATTATATTTTATGCGATTTATTTGTCCGTTTTCATGACTGTTTGCGCAAAGATAATGTGAAAGCCGAGTCTTGGCAGTAGGTCCACCACTTACGAGTATATTCCTTCCTCGCTTTCTCCCCCGCCTTGTGGCCGTTCATGTCGTGTGCCTGGACCGACTTGAACGCATAAATTTTGGGCCGGTCGATGAGGGCATTCTTAATATGGCGTACATCGCTACCTCCATCGAGCCCCTCACCCATCGGCAAATACGTCAGCAGGATCGCCCGATACAAATATTCATGATAATTAAGTTTATTAATTTTATTGGTTACATCTGCAACAGCTCCAGCTTCTTTAATTGCCTCGCTGTTACTGTTTCCACGCCAACAGATGGCAGCGCAATGTTTTTCATGTAATATTTTTCAATATTCCAATTACACTTAACCATAGTTGAAGACCTAATCCAATATTATTTAACAATTTTCTATGCAAGCTCGCAAGAGGAACAATAGAACTTCAATCAAATCTAATGAGCAGTACTACAATGCTTTTAACTTTTAATTTATACAAATACATATATTTCATTTCCCTGTACTTGAAGAATAAAATAGATGTAAATGCAAATGACCTATAAAGGTATAAGGTATATTATTGAATAAGTGCAACGACAACTACTAATTCAATAATATACCTTTAGGCACTCAATAGAAATAATACATTATTATGTTTACCGAATATTAACCATACGCTCAGTCGTGCTCACTAGCAGCATTGTTGTGGTTCCATCTGCACATAAGTATAGACTCCACCCCGATGCAAATGCATAATTACAAAATACTTTCTCTTGCAAGATGTGATAGTTATGGTATTAGGTGGGCGGTCAATAGCCATGTAGGAATAGAGTTCTTGATATAGGGCACAGTCAATGGTATATAGGCGCTACTCACAATATCACTAAATAAGGTCTTATCTCCGGACTGTCTTCAATGGCTTTCACCCGTCTTCATTTTTCCTTTATATGGGTATACTATCTTATATGACTGGCAGCAAAGGCAGGAACCTAAGGTATTCATCCGAGCCCGAGTTACAAGATTGCGTGCGGCAGTTCTTGCATGTTTCTGCAAACAACAACTTTTGTTTTCTCCAAATACTTTTTGCTTGTGCAAGTAATTTACATATTTCAAGAGTCATATCCGATCCGCCGACCGTCGAGTCGGTCCGCCAAAGTAAATTGCCAGCCAGAGCCATCAAACTTGGCGTGCCAAAAGAGCCCCCGCCACTTATTCATTAATTCCAAGTTGTCCAACATAAATTAGTTAACTTGGGTGTTTGGTTTAGTTGTGAAGAACTGTAATGCAGCGGCTCAATCCCCCAAGGGGGTGAGCCACTTCTTTAGACTGACAGTTCTTCGGATTTTTAAGGTTAAGGTGGTGGGCCAGAAGCTGCACACTCGAACAATAATAACAACAATAGAATCACACAAAACGTGGTGCCAACTCAAGTAGAAAAATACAATGCAATAATATCAAACAAAAAACAACAGAAAAACGAGAAAACCTTAAGATATAAGGAAAAAAATGTAAAATGGAACAGCGGGCGTGAGCATGAAAATCGACCGTTCCTGGGCTCGACGGTTGCTTCGATGGTTGCTGGCATTGCTGGTTTGCTGCCTTTGCAAAGTTTTCCTTCTTTTTGTTGTTCGAGATCTTAAACATTTCTACACTGTGTGTTTTTTCTACTTTCCTGTGCTGGCTAGAGAATGTGGGCCGCAGGCAGAAACACCCAATACAAGTCGCAGCTGGATTTATGTCATGCCTTTAATTGGCTGCTGCACCATGCCGCCTCTCTAGCCCCGGCCAAGCCCAGAGGAGACCAACAGCAACAATGAAGCCAACGTCGTCGCCATCCATTAGCTGTGAAATCGAGTTTGGGTTCCAGCGACTAAAAAACAGAAGTGGCGATATTTTGAGCGCGCATTCAAAGCCCTATCCGGCCGGAGTGAAGGGGGGTGGGAGCAGAGGAATGGGTATGGGGATATGGAGTGGGAAGGAAGAGGCCAGTGGCGCGGTCTAGCAATTAAAACAAATTTTTTGTAGCCACCATCTTTGGGATTTTCGAGAGCAATTAAAAACGAATTTTGCTTCCCCTTCATTAGACGAAAGCGGTGAAGGCGAATTTAAATATTCATATAGTCACAAAGCTGGCAGCTCCAGAATGAAGCAGTGCGGGGACCCGTAAGCATTGATAATATTAGTGGAAACATTCCACTACTTATAAGAATGTATTACTTCATTGCCGCCTGCGTCGCCAAAAAAAACTGAAGTTGGACTGACATTGGACGCCAGATGTCGTCGGCATTTGCGCCATTTCAAATTAAATTCAATAAATTTTTGCATATACCCGTACACCAAAGTCGAGCGAAATATCAACACTTGCACAGTTTATGTTTTTCGCCAGCTTATAGGCAAGGGTTGCCGGATGCGGGGATAGGACTGCGGGCCGTAGTCGCACTTGCGAGTAAGCACACCAGAGCGGAGCGGAGCAGTGCGGAGAAAAAAGCGCCAGTAGCTAGCCAGGCAGCACCCACTTGGAATTTATGCGCTCCAGCGACAACATATGGTCACGTAAATTCATGCGACAATATATGATGTCACACACACACACACACACACACACACACGCACATGCACATGCACACAGACACATATGCGTGTGTCTCGGTGCTTTATTTTTTATGCAAAACGTTGTAGGGATTTTTTAATATGTATGTGAAAAAGACTTGTGCTCGAAACTGTCGCCGATGCCGGCAAAGACAGCAGAGACAGCAAAGACAGCAACGACGCCAACGAAGCCGACTCCACCCGCAACCATTGAGAGGGTGGAGTAGAGAGGGGAGGGACCACAAGTAGGCAGAGTGCGACCAAGAAGTTGACGTCTGATTTATGCGAGACAGCCGCCATTCGCTTTAGTTAATAAGCGTGCCAACCAACAAGCAATAATTTCATATGCGGGCGGCTGCACAAGGGAGACGCGAAGGAGGGGTGTTTGGTAAGCATATGTGCTGCGTATGTGCGAGCATTCATTCTGAACCGAATTGGTTTCAAATTATTCACAGATTTCGACATCTAGCTCAAAATATGCATGGCTTCCTCCTGAAACTTAAAATATAATTCCCTAATTCCAGAGTCTAGTGTAGCCTATATGGAAGCAAATAACGACAAGTATAGAAATTATAGAAGTCCAGTTGTTCCCCAAAAAATCACAGCATTATTGACGAGTTAATCAAAAAGTTTCTGTCTTAGTTTCTTATTTCTCTGCACATTTTGATTTTGTGCTATTGTTTTTTTTTTTTTTGATTTTTATTTAATAAAGATTTACTTATGCTAATTCTCTTTTTTGAAAAAGCTGCCATAACATTTGAAATTACTTCTGGCAGTATAAAAATGAAAGATCTTGTTTGTAAAGTCGACCTAAGTTGTTATTTATAAGTGTCGAGATTTTATATATTCAGCAAGTAAGTGCTTCATCATGCCCTATTGGCACTGGTCTGTTTTGGTCTGCTTAACCTGTTTGCCCAACTTCGCAGCCCCGTGCAGAGATCCATCTATTGCTCTTCCTATGGCGCGTGCTAGAGTGTGAAATTGTCAAGCGGGCAAAAAAATTGAAGAGAGTGCGAGGATGGTATGGCTATGGCTGGCAGCTTGCTTGTTACAGCCAGCGAGCTAGCCAGCTATCCAGCTATCCAGCCAGCCAAGCGAGCAGCCAGTCTATATTTTCTAACGAGATTTCACAAAATATTAGTTAAACAAAACATAAACCAAAATGCTGCAGACGTTTGTTTGTGCATACGAACGCAAGCTAAATCACCTAAAAGTGTGCAACATAACTCACAAGGCATACATTCAGACATACACACACACACACACACACACACACACACTCACACACACACACAATTGCACACTCACTTTGCAGACAGAGGCAGGCAACCTAAGAAGCGACGAACCTGAACATTTCCGTTTCCTTTATGCTCAAGCATCATCACTCGGCGAGAGCGGGGCTGCCCCTTTTATGGCACACTCTGCTATTTGCATGTGCCGGCTAAGTGAATGTGAATCCCAAGACCGAGGCTGAAGCTGAGGCTGAGACAGCAACAACAGCAAAAGCAACAACATCAAAAAGGTTGACATTAGCGCACACAGAGCGCAGAGAAACCCAATTAGAAGGGAGATATACGACACCTAAGTGAGGCGACGAAACAACATGAAGCTGAGGCCAAGACGCACGCTTCCAACCATTCGACTGGCTCCAGGGCTCCACACTTACATAAGGAGGCTAACAATGGAGCGTGTAATTACAAGCGTAAACGACGCCCGAAGACGCAACGGTGGCTGACACGAGCCGAAAAATCACACACATATTCACACTCGTTCATATGTACTATGTACGAGTATAGTGAAAACGAAACAAAAAAGACAGCGACCATTTTTGAAAAGGGTTGAGCTTGAGTTATGCAGAAGGGTGGTATGTGAGGACCATGGGCTTTGGGTTTCGGGTGTGGGCTGGGGGTGCGAAGGTGGAACATACATACGCGTCGCAGCGCATAATTACTTTACAAGTTCATTATAAACAATCATAAATCTATAAAGCACAGCAGAGACAATGCCGAGGGCATAAAGGGGATGACAGTGGGGAAAAGTCCTCCCCCAGTGTGTGGGTCGTGCGACTTTCCAATGGAAGCTTGAACTTTAACACTTTCTTTTGCAATACGGCTCTTCATACCAGCCGCGTCTGCATTGTTTGCGGCCCCTGACAGACCCGTAAATTCCAAGTGTGTGTGTGTGTGTGACTGTGAGTGAACGTGTGCAGGGAATGCGTCTGGTGCCGGCGAAGGGTATCGGAAAAACAATAGCAAGTAATTCACTTGCGAAAATGTTATTGATTGCAAAACACAATGACAAAGCGATGCTATGCAACAACTGCGACACAGACAAACAACAACAGAGGGAACGAGAACAACTACAAGCAGGTCCTGCAAGTGCGCCATGAATGATGCACAGTGGGTTCATTCCTCACCTAGGACTCTAAAACATTTACGAAAGAGGGACTTCAATATCTGATAAAAGCTAAGAAATGTTAAAAGGCCTCAACAAGAATATACTACAATAATATCAAATTAATTTTGTTTAATTATAAAATATTGAAGCATTTGGCACGTTAGGGGGAATTTATTCGCCATCCAAACAGCCATGCGCCGATTTAAATGTGCACAGAGAGAACCTAATAACATGGAAAAAAAAGAAAATTAAAAGCCAGTCAACCAGCTGTTCTTGACTCCCAGTCGTGTAGGGTCAAAGTTTTCCTCAGACATGGTTATGGCTGTAGAAGCAGAGAGAGAAAAAGAGACTTGTGTTAAGAGTAGGAGACACAACAACAAGAAATGTGTAGGGCGTTGATCCCAAATAATACTTAAGATGATTTCAGTTAAGTAAAAATTGGGCACAAATACAAAAACGAGAGTCTTAAGAAATATGAGTTAGGAGAGCATCCTTAGAGCATCGTTGGTTTTATATCTTAGTATCCCCTAGGTATGTACGTGTATGAGGAAAAATATTCAGGTCTTGATCCCGTCCCGCCCACCGTCAAAAGTGTTGCTGTTTTCATTTATTTTGCGCAAAAGCAATTTTCGCATAAATCTTCCCAACGACAAAATGACCTACGCTCATACATATAGAAGCGAGCAGGAGCCACGGGAGTTAGGAACAACTTTCGAAATGGAGTAGAGCCTGCACATGCCACAGGAATATAAACGCTGGTTGAAGCTGTCTCGAATTAACTGTTAGTTTCACACGTTCTGGCAGCGAACTCGGAAAAAACGAAAGAAATGTTGCAGTGAACTTTCACTTTCGCCTCAACGACAACTGCAACAACAACATCCATGGAAGGAAATCGAAAAAACGACGCAGGTAGAGGAAAATGGTTGCATCTGCAGTGACTACGAGCCATGCTCAGACGCCTAACCCTCCATCCATTTCGCTGCTTCAACCATAAGTTTGTCGTTTAGTTGAGCGCAAATAAAATAAAACTCCAAGTGCCAATTATGTGTGAAATTCCGACACTTTTCGGTTGTTTACTCTTATGCGCCGTTAATGAAGTTCCAGTTTCAGTTTCAGTTGCCTACGCCGTCCAAATGGGTCGGATCGGGTCGGGTCGAGTCGGGTCGACCGTCGTCGAGCATGTCCTATGTATGTCCTCCCTTTGAGTGGGTAGGTGAAGTCATGTGTAATTTGAGCAAAGGTGTACGCAGCCCGCAAATATTGTGCTAATTAGTTGGCGAAGGTATAGGCGCTGGGGTGCACAAGTACTTATAAGAAGCTGAGGAGACAGTGCTGTTACGTTCATTCAAAATGTGTCATTCTTCAAATCCTACTAAACATGTTCTTACACAAGTATTACTAGTCAGCTAAGTGTTCACAGTCAATTTAAATTCTAATCGCATTGGTTTTCCGCGAGTCGGCGAGTCTGCAAAACGAACTCAAGTGCAGTCCACCAACGTATCATTCGTTCCTCTCGCAAATGGAGTATGTATGTTCTAGAAGTCGTGAGATAAGCAGCGGACTCAGCAGTGCCATCTGAAATGGCGAACACGAAGCGCAAGAGGTGTATGGTGGACGTTATAAGCCCGATTTCAAACAATTCGAAAAGCGACAGAGTGCGTTCAAAAAATAAAGCAATTAAGAACGCACTCGATGCGAGCTCTCGGGCTGCTGGTGAGCCTCAGACTCACAGCTTCTGCGCTTTTGGGTAAGCGGGCGAACGCTTAAGTGAGAAGGCGTGTCAAATCGGAGCTCTGTTCTCGCTCAAATGCAATTAAGAGATACAGCAGATGCGGGCGTTTGATACCCGCACTTGCAAATGCTTCTTGAAGTTTGCCGTCGCCATAAATAATCGCGGGCGTCTCAGTGTCTTGACTTCGTTCTTCCTTATCGGTGGCACAGCGGCCATTTTGGAATATTTTCGCCCATTGTGCTTGAATTATTTGACACTTGCCGATGATTTTTATTGGCTGCTGCTCGCTCTACTCGTAGATCTGCGGAAGTGTTGCACATTTCCGTTTCACTTTTCAGAATGGAGCGTGTGCAGGACCCCAAGCCAGGGTCGAATCGAATAATAATTATCATGACATCACATCAGCAACGAGCCCGAGACCCCCAGACGTTCGAATCTATGCGTTTTTAGTTTTTGTCTAATGAGCTCTGAAATTGAAAATATATCGCCAAGAATCGCAAATGGCAGTGGAGACGTCGTCAGTAAATAGACTTTGCAAGAGACCCCTCCCGTCCCCTGGCGCGCCTTCGGCTCACACATTTGAGATGTTGTGTCGCGATATGAAACAGCTTGACATCGTGCCTCGTCGGTTTTTATTTATGTTTATTTATATATTTTTGTTATACGGTATACGCCATAGCTCTGCTCGCATATCCGAGCAACTGGCCATCTTGCCGTCGACCATGATTTGGTGTCTGTGTTAGGAGCCCAAGTTTTTCAAGCGCTCTATTTCCGATGAATAACTTCATTTGGTATGTATGTATGTATGTATGTGCGCTTTGTCAGCCACATTTTCAAATGCTTTTGCTTGTCTTTCGTACGAGTGTGAACTGTTCGAGTTTCTGTAGCAGCTGTTGTTTGCTTGTCTATAACATCGAGCCGAAATAGAGTCGTCGATTGTTTTAATGATGATGCAGGCGTAGAGGTTAGGCATGTCGAGGAGGCGTTCCACAGAAGCACGCACGCTCGCACGCACGCCCCAATGTGTCGTCTGACATCTGTGTATGTGGATATGGAAATGGCGTGTTGGGCCCACATTTTTCCATAGAGGAGTGAGGGAAGTAGTGGGACAGAGAAGAAGCGTCACATCGCTCATTAATTGAGCTATTAAGATAAGTCCACAGTGCTCTTTGTACAATGGGTGGATCGCCAGCTTCGCCGATTTAAATACACAAGTATGTGCGCGTCTAACGGCTTCCATCTTATTTTATTGTCTGGCTTCGGTCTGGTTTCGGTCCCCTCTAGCTGATCCGAAAGTGCTAGTGATGGCTTGATTGTAAAAAAGATACCCAAATTTTAAAACAAGCTCAAACTTTTATATATTCATTTGTGTATCATTTACGGTGTATCTACTACTACTTATTTACTTATATGCTATTCAGATTTCACTTTCAGGCCTAAATGACATGATTCCGCGCTATCTGAGCTCTTCAAATTAATATTTCATTCGCTAATAGTCCTGATATCTTACAATTGAGCCTTCTTTAATATGCAAAGGGAATTCTGTTCAATAATTCCTTTTCTGGGCATATATGATAAATAACGGTCAAACGAGCAACAACGTAACATACACAATTAATTAATATTTTTTTACGAACAACCAACTGCAGCAGTCTTGTTGTTCATGCCGCTCTTAAAGTGAATGCACTCTCGTCAAACTTGCCTCATAATTGTTGCCATTTGCCCCGCACAGGCATTATTGTACTGTGCTCCATATCTCGAAATTCACCACTGACTTATGCCCCTACATATGTATATGTATAAGCGTTTTCGCGATCGTTGGCCACCGATGTCCATAGGTGGCTACCTGTTGCATGAGCCAACTGCAACGATGCGGCAATGAATTATTTTAATGATGCGTCTGCGCTCGCTGAGTGTCCTGCTCATGCACAGAAACAAGTTTTTGACTTTGCCCAAATTTGCGTCCTACACCCGTTCGTGAAAATGATTTTCGGAATGAGCAGGAGGGTAGGGGGCAGGGGCTGGGGTAGGTCTCATATATTGACTGCAACTGATCTGAAGCCGCAATTATGTGCAGTTATGAGCCACAATTTGGAAGGCTGTGCGTGCCACGAACGCGGCTACGCCTTTCGGTACGAATATGTTCGTTTAATCATGCTTGGCACATAATTCCGAAGTCGCCCAAGTGGGAAGGAAACTCGAAATCTTCTGTCGCTTTGCTCGGTTCCAAATGCGTGCAAATCACTTCACACGAGATGTGGTTTGGGGCCAGCCATTCCGCCAGGGTGCCACTCATTGCTGCGACGGCTGTGCAGATTTTGTGCCGCCGAAAAGCAATTAAAAGCTGATTGCCCGCTCCCTATGCTGTGTTGAGCGGGTGATTGGGAACCATTGAAATTCCAATGATGCTGCCAGATGCATAGATGTACAGATGCATAGATGCATAGATGGAGATGCAAGATGCATCTATAAGACGAAATCGAAGGTGTGTGCGGCTGCTGCGCCATTGAATGAACGAATAGGTGGTCATGGCAGCCAGTCGAATGCAAACACACCCTCAATGTGTAGCTCAAAATATAAAACCACACACACACAGACACACACACACATGACATACTGACTACATGCAAGTGAATACATGTATGTATATTTGTGGCATACATATATGGTACATATGAGAAGTGTGTATGTACGAGTATGTATAGTATGTGCCTGTTCGAGAATATTTGTACGAGTATGTCTGTTGTCGAAATTGCAACTCAATTGCGCATTTTGCCACCGCAAGCAGCAATAACAACGCATAGGCCATAATCACGTCTGAGGAAGCAGCCGCCGCAGTGGCACCCCCACCTCCCACACAACTCCGCTCCCTGCGGCCAATTTAATTGACAGATTTAGTGCTACTCGATTGCCAGTGCGGAAAATTAGTTTTCCGTCTCAGTCACAATACTTGGCTTGCCAGTTGCCAGAGCTTTGTGCGGCTTTTGTCTATGGTGTATTTAATTGTTTTATAGACACTTTCGAGTAGCAGAAATCACTGTGCGTGCGTGTGCCTTCCTATCTCAGGTGAGACCCGCCCACGCACGAAATAGATTTAATTAAACTGCGAATAAAATGCGTGTGCGCAAAGCTCTGGGTTGGGTGGTGAGAGTGCTGATACGCTTCTATGCTATACATCCACTCAATTAATCGATTTCGTATTGATTCTTCGGTTACCTGCGTTTCATGCAAAGGGTTCCACATGTTGCTAGGGGATTTCACAAAACAATTTCCGGTTTCGTTGCTCTGCATTGGTTGCTTCGAGCTGGCATTAAAGATTATTGGGATTCGGCAAAAAGAACTAACATCTTACCACATTTCAGATTTAAATGTCAATTAAAATATTGAATTTAAATTTTATTTGTACATTAATATAATGGAAAATGTATTATATATAATTTATTATAAGTAACGGCTGAAGCTATTCGAGATGCGAAAAAATACAGGCCACATGTACATACTTGTATATCCTACGCTAGGTAGGCCGATATTCCATATAATTTTGATTATTATTATTATGTTAAATACAACATAAATGCAGATTCTCAAAATTTGTAATTTGTACCTTATTTTCAAATTTAATCCAAATCTGGGCATGGTTAGAAAAGTCATCAGCAACACAAATTTTCTCCAGTACTACGTATACGCCCGCAAACGGCAGCTATGGGTTCCCTGTTCCTCATCTTCTTCTTTTTCTTGTAAAAGGGTATTTCAATGTCGGGCATTCTCTTTTGTTTAAATATCTGATAGACTGCACTTGGTTTCTCCAAAAGAGGGATCTATCGGTAAATTCTGAAAAGAACATGAGTTGCCGAAGGAGGCAGGCTGCTTGCATAATAAATTCAGGAGTAACAGCACCTTTATAGTGCATTGTGCGTGAATACGAGTGTGTGCGGCATATGGAGAGTGTGTGAGTGGACTTAATGGAAGCATAGATCACGCATTATACCACATGCAACGCGTGCTGTCGCATTCGTCGTATGAAGCGATTTGAGAAAAGGAGAGGCAAAGCAAGAGCGAGAACGATAGAGAGGGCTGCCAAGGGGTGCCGCTTTGCAGGCGACTGTGTGGCAGTTAGCCAAAGCGAAGACGCAGTGCTGCGCCGCCCTACGCTCCTCTCTTCCTCTGCACTCCCCACATCCCCAATTCCAATCCAAAGTTCGGGGCGAAAGCAAACACGTAAACTGTCAAAACTTTAAGTCCCACAGGAATTTAAGTTAAAAAATATAACACCTACTCCCGCCCATCCGGAGTTGGTTGACGCAGCTGCGTGAAGAAGCAGCCACCGCCAGCTATGGCCCAGACGGAACCTTGAAATTGTGTCTTCCACAAACAAAAAATACAGTCAATGCACGGAAAGAAAATTTAAAAAACAATAATATTAAATATTGTGCCAGAGATTTCGTTTCCTTTCACACTCGCCTTTACCGTTGCGTCGCATCGCGTCGCCTAATTTCGAGCAATGCGCTGCTTAAATTATGTAAAAATTTCGCGCTTTTCCATAGAAAGTTTTATTGTCTCGCCCCAACCCGCTCCCCCACAGCCAGAACCCGAGCCCCTGCCCGCGCGTACGCAACGTTTAAATTATGTACTTAGAAATACACAAAAATTTTCCAAAAGTCTACAAAAGAAATAGCGGCACAGCACGCAGTGGGAAATATAAAAAGAGGCGGAATGCAGAACGCCAAGCGCCAAAATGAATTTCGCACTTTTTCGCATAATAAATTCAAACTTGGACGGTTTCACAAAAAAAAAAAAAAAAAAAAAAAAAAAAAAAAAAAAAAAAAAGCAGAAGAGAAGAGAAGCACTAGAGAAAAAGAAGAAAACAAGGACGAAAAATAGAAGGAAACTTTTGAAAAAAGCTATCTTCGCATATACATGTAAAATGGTGAGAAGCTGGGGAGGCGAGAGTTGGGGGCGACAGTTACTGCCACTAGCGACGGCGGCCGTGTGACAAATTCCATTTAAAATTGTTGAGCCAAACGTAGCCAACTTTTCGCCAAGTTATCCTTCTCTGAATTTTCTCCTAAACAAAACATAATGCAACTTTGGCAAAACCTCAGCGTGATGTACTATTACAGATGTAGAGTTTTGAAGCGAAATGGCGAAAAGAGATTTAAGTTAATCAGCCAACAGGTTTAGTGCCAAATAAATTTATTTACGCCCTTTCGGGTGGAAGCTGTTGTTTTGTTTTGCCGCATTTTTAAGATTGAATTTTCATTTTCTACGCGAAAATATTCTCATTGAATGATAATAGAAGAACTTCAAATAAAACGCGTTTACTCTTGAGTTTGCTAAGATAAATCACGCAAATATTTATTTGGTAAATCGTTTACTGTGGCAAAAGTTACTCACAATAATTATTCTAACCAACTAATGATATTGAAGCAAATATTGTACAAGTATGTAATAAGATTCAAGAAATAAAACTAATGAAAATAATTATTAAATCCAATAGATATGTACGTACATCTACTAGTTCATGTCATTGTCCTTCATAATCACAATGAAATTCCCAGATGTTACAGCCCCACCGACACACATCTGTTGTCCAGTATTGGGAAATGTCAGCATATCGGGAAAGATCAAAACTTTATGTTGTCACTCAAACGTACAGAACTTGTTGTTAATATTTTGTACACATTTATGGATATTTAAGAATGAATTTTACACATTCATGTTACATATATACATATGTATGTGCATTCATATATTTATATTTTGTTCAAATAATTTTTTTTTTTGTATAAGCAGAGTGTTTTTATGTAAAACTGTCATTAAATTTGTTAAATAAATTTGACGAGGGGGAGGTCCGTTCAAATAAATGAACACCAAAACAAATACGCCTTAAAATTTCTAAGACTGCACATCTAATACAATTCCTGATTATGTTTGTTTTGAATTCTATGTGAGAGGTCTTGACATCGCAATGTCGTGAAATATAGTGTCCGCATGCAGTTGGGAGGCCCTTTCTTTAGGAACTATTTTGTCTGAGAAAATGTAATGAGAAAGCACTCTGCATAAGACAAGTGCAACAATGCCTTTGTGTTGCATCTGAAGATGTGATTTCCATTCACATGAGACTTTACTTATGAGTATATCCTAAGTATGTATGAATGGGTGTATAGCAATTTTTATGGACTTCATAAAATCTTTCCGCCATTATTCAACTTGAGTCTTGCGATAAGTGCACGCATTGTAATGCGTGTTTGTGTGTCTGTGTTTTCGGGTGAAAGATAAATGCGTTTTCACTTTATGACTTTCGTGTCGGCATAAATTTGTTAATACCTTTAGGCCAAATTTATAACATAATAAATGCTCATAATGCTTAACTCAACATTTTGCCAGGCCCAACGCCAACGTCGATGTCGACGTCGACGGCGTCGTCGACGTCGGTGTCGCCGTAGAGGCGTTGCAGAGCCCAGCAAAATGTAAAAGTTTACTCTTGAATATATTCGTACACACATACGCTCCTGGCTTGCAATACTCGTAAGTGCCAGTGCGCGAGAGAGGTGAGAGAGAAGGCGAAGAGTCTTGCGATAGCATCTCTCAGGCAGTGGCAGCTGAGCTTCAATGACGACTGCCTGTGCATAATGCAGTCGCATGGTGTGGGTGTGTGTGTGCGTGTGTGTGTGTGAGAGCGCACATACAGAAAATTGAGTTATTGCACTTGAGGCAAATTAAACTCCATAAATATTTAAAATCAGAGATTAACAAGCAAAATGGCAATGCAGATAGGGCCAGAGTTTTTGTTGTTGTTGCTGTTGTTGTTGTCTGCCTGTTGAAGTGCTGATGATTGTTGTAGTTGTTGATTTTGATGCTGCCATTGCTGTGCATTTGGCTGCCAATTAAATAAGAATAATATCATATTAAATGAATGCCCGCACGTACAGCTCAACGGCACTCTTAGTATATCTTAGCGTAGCAGCAACAACCACTGGAGCAGCAGCATCAGCAGCATCAGCAGCGGTGCAGTGCGCGCACGTTTTCCATTTTCATTTTATGCCGTACCAGCAACACCACATCAACTCCCAACTTGCAACTTGCAACAAGACCAACCATAGTAACAACAAAAACACGGCACGGCAGCAAACGATCAATTTAAAATAACGATCTCACCAAAGAAACAAAAACGCACAGCAGCAGTATGGCAATAAAAATGAAATGTTTTTTGTGTTTTCGTTGTGTTTGTTTTCTTCGCATTCGCTTGGCGTTTTTTCTTCATTTATTGTGTGTGTGTGTTTGTGTGTGTGTGTGTGTGTGTGTGTGTGTGTGTGTGTGTGTGTGTGTGTATGTGTGTGTATATATGTGTTTCCCAGCTGAAGAGCCATGCAGTTTCCAGTCGTCTAGTCCTCCAGTCCTCCAGTTCTCAAACTCAACTTGCTCGTTGATCGTTGCGCAGCAAAAAGTCTTTATTTATGAAAGAAAAGACAGCGGCAGAACCAACAACAGGAATGCCAACAGCGACGACAATTTCTCAGTCGATCTCACAATTTAATGAAATTCGTTTTTGAATTTAATTTGATCGCTGAAATGTTTATAAATCATGAACCTGCAATATATTTTTAAGGCCAAATTTTTAATGGCGCAGACGATGGCAGAGTCGAATGAACTCGACATAGGTATTTTTTATTCCTCTGCGATATCTAAAGTCTGATTTCGTTTGGGGCCTGATTAGATTTTATAATTATTTCTTGGATATCAACTGATTTTGGTTATTATGTGGAGAGTAAAAGGTAATAAGTTTTAGTACTTAGTTCTTGGATTTGGATAAATTTGACAAGGTAGCAATACTTAACAAAAACATCTGAAAAATATATTTCAGCATGTGAAAAACAATGTACTTCTGAGAAATATTTTTCGTATATTCAGAGATCCTCACAAGCCTGATTCCAAATTTGACAAAAACGATTATTTTTTCAATTTAAGTGTCAAATTCGCGCTAACATCAATGAAATGCAGACTTGAATCAACAAGTAGTACTTAAATAACAATATTTGAATCAAAACTCAAAAACAAAAAAATAGGTGGTGGAGTGAATCAAATCCATACCTCTCAGATTTAAGAAACGTAATATATATTACACTACACAACCATATATAAATGTTTGAGATTTACATTTTAACTTGAGTGTTAAACTTAACTTCTAGCTTACAAAAACTATTTCAGGTTTTTATTGTCCGAGTATTATATCTATGGCTAAATTATATACTTGTACTTCTACGTGCTTTGTCTTTGTTGTAGTCGCGACTAGTAGACTTAATAAATGTAGTTATTGTCATCATGTTCTGACCGATCCAACTCTATTATTCTCAGGTACAAATGGCCTCAGAAGACGCGGCCGCCAAACATACACCCGCTACCAGACGCTTGAGCTGGAGAAGGAGTTCCACACAAATCACTATCTGACCCGCAGGCGGAGAATCGAAATGGCGCACGCGCTGTGTCTGACGGAGCGACAGATCAAGATCTGGTTCCAGAACCGGCGCATGAAGCTAAAAAAGGAGATACAGGCGATCAAGGAGCTCAATGAGCAGGAGAAGCAGGCGCAGGCGCAGAAGGCAGCGGCGGCTGCGGCTGCGGCAGCAGCGGTGCAAGGCGGCCATTTAGATCAGAATTAGAACGAAATTGCTATAAAAAAAACAAACACACACACATCCACACAAACACACATACACACACACACTCCCAGACACATACACAGACACACAACATAAATTACTTAATATAATAATACGATAAATTCAAATTGAAATTTATAACAATTATTTGAAATGTTGAACCAACCGCAAATACGTAAAAGAGCAAAATGGGAAAACAAAATTACAAATAAATTCGTAGCCTAAGTAAAGGAAAGTTGACGAGAAGCGAATAGAAACGCGAGTACTACTTAAAACTACTCAAAATACACCTCGAATGTATTTTCTCCAAAGCAAGAATTATATTTATGTTATAATTGACAATTTTGAAATTGTTTGCAGGCGTAAGATTTGTTTCGCGTACGATAATGCTTAAAACAAAGGCATTACATATTATTTCGAATCGGTTCCCAAAAATATGAAGACCCCTAAGCCTTTCCTCCCCCCACGTTCTATCGCTATTGTTTAAATTATTGTTTCGCGAAGTACTTGTAGAATGTTAGCATGAGGAAGTGTAAAAGGTTCTGTTGATATGAATTTTTAAGGCGCGTTTTAAGCTAATTATGTTAAATTGAAATACTGGAAAATCCTTATGAAAATTTAACACTAGTATAAATAGAATTTGTTAGTGAGGTAAAAAGTAAATGTTCGTAAAACTTAATTATGAAAATGTGTATAGTTTTTGCTTATAAATTAATGCAATTTAGTTTACTTTGTTTAATTTAATTAATTTGTTTAGTTCTTATTTTAAGTTCCCTAAGCGTGCAACAGACACACAACACACACACACACACAAACTGAAACTACAACAGCCACAACAATCGAAGCTGTTTCTTTAAGTAATTTTTAGAGTTTTCTAAACTGAATATTTTTTAGTTGCATTATGTTTAAATTTAGTTTAATAAAAAGCGTTTATGAGATTATTATCTGAAAAAATCAACAAGCAGAAAAACAACAACCAGGCAAACACAATAAATTATTGGTTTTGAAAAAATCGAAAAAGAAATCGTTTCGCATTTTTGTGTTATTATTTATTAGCATTATTCAGATGTCGTTCGTCTGTCAAGCCTTGCACACGAATTTGAAAATCAAAATATAATCAGCCACGCCATGAGGTAGAACTGTTGGCCAGAGTTTAGTTTAATTAAAGGTTGCAATCCGATAAGTCCCGAGTGTATCGAATGTCTAAAATTTGACATATCCGGGACAATCAGTATAAAATATATATATAATTTGCATTTTATTTTCTGCAGCTCTTCTTTTGTGTAAGCTGAGAGCCAGTTCCAAATTGTACGTTTATATAAAATTGCAAATTTTCACCTCCAGTATAAAAAGTTCCATTGATTCTACACAATACCTACAATATACAAAAGAATGTGCTGCTTGCTCTAATGCGAATTGAATATTTTTTGATCTCCTTACGTTTATTTATTGTAGTTGCATAGACCTTTACGACCTTATTTGCATTTTTTGATTTGTTAGAACTTCGAAAACTTACCCAGCCCAAGCTGTGCTTGTAGATTGGAGATACTTCGGAGTACCTCGGCATTAGTCCTGAGGCTTGGCTTGTCCAATAGATATAGCAAATATTTGTGTTGCTAAACGCAGATCCTTCACATGATGTATACGTAAATAGAGCGTAAGAATTAAATCAATATAATTTCTAAAATATATATAAATATATATATATATATATATATATATATACATACATGAAAATGGAGTATAAATGGACAACAATAACGAAATATTTGCAACAGATGAAAATACGATGACGTACTTAATTGATAAGTGAAATGTTATAGAATTTTAACGCAAACGCATATACGTAAAAAATACAAATCCCTTTATACGAACTTCGAATGATGTGAATTGTCTTAGCAACGGATATTAGTTGCATACTTCAAGCTACTCTTTCAGTTAAATAAGTATCTACATAATAATGTACACAAATAATATAAATAATTCAACCAAATTGTACATTTCGGTGGCTGTTAATTTACACACGCACTACCGCTCTTGCTCTTGAGATTACAATTGGTCCAGAACGAGTATACATACATTCATACCAAGCTTATCTACCTATGAACTTGTATGTCTGTATATAGTATATACATACATAGATACATATGTGTATATTTGTGACTGGCCCTGGCTAGATAACCAAGACCCTGAAGCGCATGTGAAATACAGAAAGCAGCAGATAAACACTTCGATACGTAAGCCCGAAACCAACTACCCGTACAGCACACAGCTCTAATTTACGCCATTCTATGCTAGCACTGTAAGTTGTAAATTATCAAACTAAATATAAAATAATAATAATAATGATACATAAAAACAAAATAAAAGCAACTATGTGTACTACTACAAATGCAATGTGCAATGAGACGACAGATATGTTAAAATAAATTATAAAAACACAAAAAAATGCAACTGCAGCCACACATGCAAAACAAAACTAAAAACTTATTTAAGAAAAATAAAACCAGTGACAGAATCAGAATGTGGTGAATAAATAAAATGGAAAACCAGAGAAAATTAGCCTTTTATTGGTTCTGCTCTATAGAGAGTTAGCCGTGCACCGAACAGTCAAAGCGATATTACGCCTCGAAAAATGAACATTTCCGTAAGAAAGAAAATAATCATTTTCAAAGTTCTTACTATTTATGGATAGTTGAAGTTTGCCTTTGGGTTACTATGTTAGTCAACCGTCCGAATCGAAGTACTATAATTTTTGATAACTGCACTCAAATGAAATTAACTTATAGGCTTATTTATAGACTTTCAAGTAGAAACATTTCGTGTCTCAAGTGCTCGATGAAGGGTGCTAACGTATTCCTCAATTATTTTCTTTTATTTGGTTTGGATTCAATATGAACTGTAAAAGACTTGAAGTTGTGTTCGAAAAATGATTAAATATTTTAATTTATCTTTAAATTTAACTCAGATAAATGAAAATAGCCAAAGAGCGAAACACTAGCGTCCTCTGTCAAAAAAAAAGTAAAACTAACATTGAACGTCTTGTAGCAAGCATCTTTTATCTGCAGCTCAACACACCAATGTTCGGCATGAGGCCGGTAGGTGGCGCAACAGCGCCACCTACTCAATGTATCAAAGCTTTTAATTTAGCTTCCATTTCATTGGGTTTGGATTGCTTGAAAAACAAACGAGTACAACAAATTCAGACGCAAGCCTGACTCTTGTATACCCTTTACTTTTCAAAGTCATTCACCTACTATATTGCACTCGTCATTCTTAAATATAGTGCCCAATTATAGTACATGTTATCAACGAAATACATGTGTGTATCGGACGAAAATACATGTGTGTATCGGGACTGCAACGGCATGTGGAAGCAGCTAATCGAGCACTTGGAATATTTATTGAAATCAATAACGCCTTTCCTTTAAAATTGTATATGTATTTAAAAATGTGTTCAATGATTTCAATGTTTCACCATCCCGATCGATAAGAATGTACAAGTATATATATAATATTTTAGAACGCGATGCTGGTTCTCTTAAAATTTCAGCGCAGACAAAGTGTTCTCTTAACCTGAGCTGGGAGAGAATCGACAGCTAATCAATTTAAACACATCGTACGAGTATTGCTTCAGTCAGTCGGAAATGGATCCTCGATCGGTATACTGCTTTTGTTCGCGCGCATAGCATGTGTTGCGCATTTTCTTATTAATCAGAATATAATGTATGCACACATACTCGTACATCCATGGGATATAGAAAAGTGATTTGTAAACAGAGTGATTTCGACCATATTCAACAAGTATGAAATTAACATATTTCTCATCATGCATTCTGGCAGCCTACACGATTTTAATAAATATCAATAAAAGTAAGTAAAGTTCAGTCGCGCGTAAGATAATAAACGTATGTATATAAATAAATAAATGTGGACATCATCAGTGTTGTGCTATACGGTCGTCAGCATGTGCTAGAAACTCGCTTTCAGCGTCGCAACAAGTTCTGAGACTTGTAGAACGAGGGTGCACTCTCTTGTTTGCACCCAAGAGAAGGCAAGAGAGCAAGAACGCCCTGGCACCACCATACTCTTTGCTGCTTCAAGTCGATTTTCTGAACAATCCGAGAACGGCGCTCTAGAGAAGCACAGCATGCAATCAGTTTTTAATTGATTTGTTGTTAAAACCGGTTGGTTTATTTCCTGAATTAATATTGCTTCGCTTAGCAATCGCAATACTGCACATCTTCCAGCTTCCACTTAGTTTTACGGCCGCCTCACAAGACCGACTAGAAATAATCAGTCATTACCTTTGCGCTGCTTTTCGTGAGCTATATAATACAGCTTTATTATTTATGTGCTATTATTTAAATATGTATACCCGCTTATCAATTGAACAGTTATTTTGTTGCATATGTTTTTGTTTTTTATTTTTTCCAACATTTTGTCTTTATAAAGATAATGCGTTAATTTGAATTAGATCGAACCCTCTGAACCAAGTACTTGTTAATTTTAAAACCCGGTTCCTAATTTTGCTGAATCAAAACAACAATGGATGACGTAGTTATATATTACACCCACGGTAAGTTCAGTCTTATCCTTGACATCGGAGTGAGCCAGTCATAAGAGTACACCTATATCAGCGTCATTGTGCACATGTGCTTGATACGTTCACCCATAAGGGCTTAAGTCTTCTAGGAATTGTAGCTTCCCAACTCATTTCGCAGACTGCCAATGGTTAACGATACACCCAATTATCATTGCTCCAAATTAGCGTACGCAGCCTGCAGCTCTTCTCAGTTCGAGTGCGACAACGGGAGCTGCATTTCAAGCTATAGCGTATGTGATGGAGCGAAAAACTGCCCGGACGGATCGGATGAAACGGCGATAAAGTGTGTTTCTCAACGACAGCACTGTTCCAAGCCTTACTTCCAGTGTAGTTATGGGGCGTGCGTTATCGGCACGGCGGGCTGCAATGGCATCGAGGAGTGCGCCGACGGCTCGGATGAGACGGTGCGCCGCTGTGGCAGCGACGATGACATTCGGGAGTTTGATCGAAGACTTCAAGGGAATTGCCAGTAAGTACTGAGGACGAGAGCGCCATTAGTTGCATTTCAATAAATATTTTTTTATATTTGCAGAGAAAACGAAATAAAGTGCCCCTCGGGTATTTGCATCGATAAAAGCAAGAGCCTTTGTGACGGAAAAGACGACTGTGGCGATGGGTACGATGAGTCGGTGACTCTCTGCGGTCACATGGAGTGTCCAGGCTATTCATTCAAGTGCGGCAGTGGTGGTTGCATTTCGAGCACACTCGTATGCAACGGACAACCCGATTGCTTTGACGGCACCGACGAGGCTCCATTGCTGTGCAACACAACGGGGAAGACGAAGCCCACAATGCAGCCTGTAGGCCCGGTGGAGCAGTACGGCTGCCCGCTGCCTCCGAGGAACGAGCGTCCCATACTTAAGGATCGCTCTGGCAACACATTAAAGCCTCCCATTACGAGAGCAACCGTGTACTTCTCATGTGAGCCGGGGTACACACTCGTTGGTGAGTCTACCAGCATTTGCTCGAACAGACAGTGGAGTGTGCCGGTGGTGCCCAGATGTATAAGTGAGTGAGGGATTAAGGTTCAACCATGTCAGCATTGACGTTATATCTGTTACAGAGTATTGTGACGCAAAAGGACAGTTTGACGGTTACTCAACAAAGGCTACATGCTCCATAAAGGGTCAGAATTTAGACTGCACCCAGCGTTTCCACCCACCAGGCACTGTTGTTAAATTCGTCTGTGCGACGGGCTTTCAATCGCAGCAAGCTACGCAACCTCTTCCGGACATGAAGTGCATGGAGGGCGGCACCTGGAACCGTCCTCGCGATCGATGTATCCAGGAGTGTGGCCAGATTGCAACTCCCGTAAAGAAATTCTCAGCCAATGGCTATTCGATCAACAATACTGCAGTGCCCTGGCACGTCGGCCTGTATGCTAGGTACAATGAGAAGGACGACAACTTTATCTGTGGTGGGTCGCTGCTCACTCCCGATCTAGTCATCACAGCTGCACATTGTGTGTTTGACGAAGCCGCTGGTCGTCCTTACTCCGCCGAAACTTTTCAGGTGATTGGCTCAAAGTACTACAGGGATTACAAAAGGACTACTGAGGAGGACCGCATCCGGAAAGTGCGGGAGATAAGAGTAGCTCAGTTAGTGCATTACATTCACTAGAAGAATATATTCAGAAAACGTTTGCTTCTATTTGCAGAAACTACAAGGGACAAGAAGACAACTATTACCACGATTTAGCTCTGATCGTCCTAGAGATCCCATTTGATCTCAATACGGTTATTCGCCCTATTTGCGTATCATTTGCCAGCTACGCTGAGAAGGAGACCATCAATAATAATGTCAGAGGCAAGTTTGCTGGCTGGAACTATGACGGGGAGCACGAATTGCAATTCGTGCCGGCCGTCTCAAAAATGAACTCCGAGTGCTACTCGAACCACCTTAAGGATATTAAGCCGGACAAGTTCTGCATTTTCACGGAGGGGAAATCTCTCGCCTGCCGTGGGGATAGCGGGGGGGGATACACCGCTTTGCGCCATAACGATTACTTTATTCAGGACGAATACCGGTATTTCCTTTACGGTGTCATTAGCAACGCTCCAAATGCTGATCAGTGTGCTCACGGCATAACGGTATTGACTAATATACAGCATTTCAACGAAATTATCGCGAAGGCCATTCAAGAAAGCTGGGAGAACCGCGCGTAGTTGTAAGCAATTATTGATAATAGAGCGTTATGTATACTTGTATATAGAGAGATAAAGATACTCAAAAAGAGGTCATATTTATATATTATATATATTTATGTAGTTGTAGTAATTTTCATTTGATACTTGAGATATCAGCTCAAAACAAACAAAAGCGTCTTATGTGTTTAAAGGAATCCTTTTGCAGGTGGTGACTCCTGACTCCTCCGTAGTATCTCACGTACGACTTTTTAAATTTGTAATATTTACTTCGGTCTCTTTATAAAAAGAATGCATGTTCCGCATTGTTTTTTATCCGTGGCCCATATCTGTTTACCTTTTCCGTATTTCCTTACCAAGTTTTTGATGTTTACCGCCTCTTTTCTAGCTCTCTAGCTCGACTTATACTAATATACTCGTATGTTTAAAATGTATGTTGTCTTGCTGCATTATGCTGCGTCATATTGCGAATATCGAATATTATTCGTCCAAGGCGTCCAAGACACATACCCCTTTTATTCACAATAAATTAATTAAATAATTAAATTGCTGCACAGTAAATCATTGGCATTGTTTTCTTCATGTGATATTAGGAAATTAAATAATTTGAATGAATGTGGTATATAATTTTAAGATCATAAGCCAAGCCATGATTGACTGATTTACATATATAGTATGTAAACAAAAGCTTGAATATTGTTCTGATCTAAGTAGTCGCAACTGGACCCCTTTCTTCCCCACGGCTTAGACAGCATTGGAAATTTAAGAGGACATCACAAATGTTGATTCAGTAGATGGGCCAGCTTTACTTTTATCGCTCACCGCTGAAACAGTCCTCTGTCCGACTTGGAACCATATGTAATATTTCGTCGGAACAATAACAACAAACAAATTTTAGGCCACTTCCGTTTTATGGCAAATTAATGGACCCCAACAAGCTGCCCACGTATGTCTGACACAACCGCCCAGCCGTAGCAGCCTAGCATGTGGTCCGTGTGAGGTGAGGTGCGGCAACTACTTCTATTATAGTCCTTCAGCTTCAACGAATGGTTGACCATTCGATGAGACCGGGCCTGTCACTGCCGTTTGCTTCACACATGCCGTATATCTGTTTCAAGCTTTTTATTGTTCCTGCTGCTGTTTCCTCTATTGCCGCGGAAGTTTATTTTTGTTTTGCTGCTGCTTCCCCTTGCATTTGATTCGGCCCTGTTGCCAGCCAACTAACATATTGGACATTTATTATTTTCGAGAGTGTTTTTGCTCGTCTCTTAAATTATCGCGCCACACTTGTGGGTGGAAGCAGCAACAATTGCCGGCGACGCGCCATATGTCTCCATATTCGCCTAAACCTCTGTTTCAGGCTCAGCTTGTTCCAGTGCCATGTCCAAGTCCGTAGCAACATTTGCTGTCGCCTTCAAATTGATTCGCTGCTCAGCGGCACACCGTAAAACGTTTAGCTCCGACAGGGGAGATTAGATCTTCTTTTGTGCTCAGCCTGAACTGATAACAATACAGTGGCGGAGATGGGGTCGAAGCTAAGTGCGAGTAGGAGTGGGTCCGCCGAGGGACGGACAGTGGCGCGTGTTAAATTAATAATTGCATAAATTTTACATGTGCTGTTGCATGAGTTATGGGCAGCGTAGCATAAATCGCGAATAATGTGCGCACTGGCCGTGCGAATATTTATGGCGGCATCTGTAAATCATCAAACCATAAACGCACTTGCACTGCTGCTGCGAATGCAATGCGGCTGATCTATTCGCTTTTGTTCACACGCAGTCTTCTACGGCCGACGTGGTGCAGGCGGTGGTGGCGGTTGTGGCTGTGGGGGTGGTGTGTGCGGCTGTGCAGGCTTTGAATATGTAAATGCATTTTTATTAAGGACATGCCATCGGATCCATCCCGGACCCTGGCCAACTGGACCGCAGCCATGGCAGTGGGCATACGGTTGATGGACAATGGCCGGCATGGTTACAGACACTACTGACTGGATATGTGCCGACACATTGCAAATAAATGCAATGGCTCGACAACGACATTACCGTTTCTTGTTTTGCACGCTTGCTCAGCTTGCAATTCAAATTTTCAACAAGTAAGAACGCTTTGGTCAGACGGGCAGAATACGGGATACCCTACTATTTAAAATGAAAATTGGTTTTTGGCTCAATCCATATTTCTAAGGCAATGAATGGTGTATGTGTATGAAATTAAAAGTCGATTGATTTTGTTAATATATTCGTATGTAGAATAGATTGTTGATTACTCTTAAATACCCTGTACCCACTCCTAAAAGAAACACTTTTTTAAACCCTGTACCCAAAGGGTAAAAGGGTATATTAGTTTTGTGCGAGTGTACATGGAACACACAAAAGGAGGCGTGGCAGAGCCCACAAAGTATATATATTCTTCATCAGGATGATAAGCCGAGTCGATATAGCCATGTCCGTCTGTCCGTCTGTCTGTCTGTATGAACGAAAGGATCTCAGAAAGAATAAGAGCTAGAATAACCAAACTTGGTATCTAGATGCTCCTGAGCCCGAGAAAGGACGAGTTTGTTCATTTTTCCCGATGCAAGTTTGTTTTATTTTTTTGATTTTCCCCCCCACTTCCCCCGTATGGGGGTTTTCCCGATTTTCCATTCGTATACCAAATTTTAGTCCCAGATGCCAGATGATGTAAATACGCAGAAAATGTGTATTTTTCAATTTCCCTCCCACGCCCCTCTCCTATGCAAATCGCGATTTTCTCTAACTCCCATAATTCTTAGAATTTCGAACTAAAATTTGGAAATACCCCCAGTTAGTAATTATGTGTCCGTATGCCAAGTTTCACTATGATAGACCGATTTAACAAGAAGTTATAGCCATAAATATATTTGCTGCTGCAGCGCTGCCCGCGGCTGTTGTTGATGCTGGTGCTTTGGTTGACTGCGAACATGCTTACACAGACACGAATAGACGCGCATAAACATACATACACTCACATAGACGCAATTGCTTTGTATATGTGCAATTATACACCTTTTACGTGAGTTCGAATACCAAAAGAGGTAAAATCGATCAAATTCTTTTTTTTTTTTAATTCCCTTACTTTTTTTAATTTCTATAATTTTTGTAAACATATGTACAGAGCATTTCAAAGTCGGGACACCCGACTTTAGCTTTTTTACTTGTTTCTAATTGAACTATATATCCTGGTCAAGATCACATACATAGTACATAAGTGAGTGGAGACATACATATGTTTATGTACAGCTTCAACAGCATAATTTACATCAGAATACTTGTACTTGTAGTGTCTATGCGTTTATATGCATCTATGTGTGAAGAACAGAAATTAGACAGAGCAGCATCAACAACAACTGCGGGCAGAGCATTTGCAGAGATTACATTTATTCAGTGATTGTGGGGAGGGAAATTCCGAAATATATGTGTTCTGAGATCTTGGACTGCAATTATGTGTCCCTAGGTCTTAACATTTCTGAGATAGGTAATTACGAAAAAGCCCCATTATTGGGAGAGCGTCGAGAAATTCAAAAAAATAAAACAAACTTGCACAACGTAAACATACTTGTATAAGCCATATTTGCTCAAAATTTGGTTTCTCTAGCTTTAATAGGCTCTATGATCCATGTGTTCATGCTGATCAAGAATATGTATACAAGTACTTTGTGGGGTCTACACGCCTCATTGTGCCTGTTACTTTTTTCACCTCCCGTAAACCTAATTTACTCTTGTACTTTTCATGTACAGATATTCAACTCGGTCAATTCTTCCTCTTTTTGCTGCTGCTTTGGGCGCATATAACTCAGTGATGGAAGTTTACTGGGTACAGGATATTACACTGTCCGGCTTGCTCGACTGTAGCGTTCTCTCTTGTTTTTTTTTAATTCTCGTAGTTTTTTAATTTATATAATTATTCTAAACATATGTACAGAGTATTTCAAAGTCGGGACACTCGACTTTAGCCTTTTTACTTGTTTTTAATGTTCTTAATTTTTTAAATTCTATAATTATTCTACGCATATTTCAAAGTCAGGACACCACTTATTTTTTTAAATAAAATGAAAAAAATTAAGTCGGGTGTCTCGGCTTTGAAATACAAATATGTAGAATAATTATATTAATTTTAATACATTCCTACACCCGAATGAAAATGAACAATGAGCTTTGTTAAATGAATATATATGCCTGGTTGTTGCCAGGATGCCCATTTTGGTCTCTGAAAAGGGCGAAGAGACAATCACTGCCCGGAATCTCCTGATACTTGGAGTGAGAGACTAGATCAGTAAATATGTTTCCGTTTCGTTTGCTAATACACTTCCTATTTACTTTCCGTTGTGTCATGCAGTATCCTGAACCTGACCAACACCAATGATTTGGTGAAACTTTAATTCCGTGCAGTGTTTGCATAAATTTCGTGAACTTGGAACCTCGGGCTGGCGCCAACTGGCGATGGCGATGGCGAGGACGATGACGACGATGGCTGCTGGCAACTGCTGATGGATGAAAAGTTCTGAAATAGAACACAAATATGAAAAACACAGGAGTCATTACTCTCAGCTGGCGCACTGTAAGCGGCAACACTTTGATGTTTCGAAATTATTTCATTTTCTACATCTAGTCGAGCAGCCGAGCATCCGAGCAGCCGCGCAGGGCGCGCTCTTAGATTTATGGCCGGGCACCAGACTAAGTGTCTGCGGCTCGGGCAGCCTTCAGACTTCGGAGGCCAGAGGCCATACTGGCGGGGGGCGCCCACATAGTTCGTACTGCAAAATGTGCAGTAATACGGAGCATAGTTGCTCGAACTTTGCTTTTTGTCAAGTTGCAGCCAATTGTGTATACACGTATGTATAGTACGTGTGTGTATGTGTATCGGCGCTTCAATTGTGTGAAAAGTAAGGGAGCACCGAATACAAAAAGTTGACGATATGCGAGCAAGTTGGCTCCTGCGACTTCTGCTGGCCGAGGCTTGCTCATGCGAACTGCAATGCTAGCCGACTTTTTCCAGAGCCTTGTAGTTCGTAGGATGAAAGTGCAGTGTCCGCATTTGGACCAAAACCGGCAGCGGAAGCCGGAAGAGCTCCATTCAATATCCATGCAAACAAACAACGCCCGCCAGCGACGCCTTCCCCACCACTACAAACATCACCAGCGAAATGAGAAATTTCATTTTTATTTAAACAGGCGAAAAAACAGCACCATCTCTGCCCCTGGAGCTGTTGCTGACTTTTTCGCTGGCGCTTCCGGCGCGAGCAAGATGAATGTAGTGGCGCCGACAACATGATGACGCCAATACTTTTTCATATACTGCTCCTTTTTCACTTCAGTCTGCCGATTCGCCATGTCGGAGTGTTTGACTTTTTACTCTGACATGCAGTTGCCCCCAGCTCCACCCATATTGTACTAATCTACTCTAAATATACTCGAATATACTGTTGGACATTTGACTTGTGGGGATAATGGTTTTTAAAAGATTCGATTTTCTGACAACATCTTTCCTCTCACATGTAATAAAATGAAAGCCCAAATAATAATCGATTCTCACAGTTTTCGGGCCCATTCAGAGCACCAGCCTGGGGATTTCCCAAAACCTCATCACCCTTTAAGAAAAGTTTGTTCTTATTGTCACAGAGAAAAGTTTCTTGCTTTTAACAGATTATTGTTTGATTGCTGTCTACATTTGAAAATTTGATCCCGTTCTTATCAGCGGTAGACTCAGGCATAAAGGTCCTTTTTGGTGAGCAATTTGCGTTTAGTAGTTGTAGTTTCTAGAGCTACATACATTCTCGTAGATTCACTTTTTATTCTCTGTACATGAAATGTACAAGAGTATACTAGTCGATCTATGTCTGTCTGTCCGTATGAACACCTGGATCTCAGAGACTATAAGAGCTAGAGACACCAAATTTTGCACAAAGATGCCTTATGGGTGTACGCTGTGCAAGTTTGTTTTATTTTTTTGATTTCCTCCCACTTCCCTATGGGGATCTTCGCGATTTTCCATTGGTATAATCGCCTATATCTCGGAGACTATAAGACCTAGGAACACCAAATTTTAGTCCAAGATGCCTTATGTGAATACGCAGAAAATTTTTTTTTATTTTGGAATTTACCTCCCTCCCCCCTCTCGCAAGCAAATCGTAACTCCCGTAATTCTTGGAATTTCGAACTTAAATTTTGCAAATACCCAGTTAGTGCTTATGTGGCCGTATGCCAAGATTCATCTAGATAGACTGGTTTAGCAGGAAGATATAGTCAAAATAAAGACGGCAATGAAGATATTAACGAACAAAGTAATGCTGTGTTATATAGTATTTTACATATGCGTTCATCATTTTATCGAGCTATCATTCCCGTACTTCGTCTAAGTTATTAGAAATGTTTGGTAATAAGAGTAGAATTTTTGAGCTTTCCGAAGTAGCTATGTATATTGGCGTACTGCTTACTGCCTAATGCGTAATATTTTGTGGTGGTTGGCCGAATGGTGAACAAGTTCTCCTAGTTGAAAAGTTTTGCTTTTATATTTATTTTGTGATTTATAACGGAAGTTTTAAATGTCGTATAAATACATAATAAATAAAAGAAGCCCGCTCTTCGTTTTAAGCCATTGCTTGTGGCATCGAAATCAATCGACGATTATTAATGTGAACAATTTAATGTCAGTGGAATCCGGCTATAAAGGCCAGTCTGAAATGTTTTTATGCAGATATAAATAAATCGATATTATAGTTATCGTTCAACAATCGACAATCGTATCAGAGCTTTTGTAAAAATGGAAAAAGTTGAATACAATGCGCCTACGCAAATCCATAACGTGATCAACTATGGGGACTCTACTTTATCATTTGCAACTTTAATGTCCTGCTTGGCTGAATTTTAACGTGGACGTACGGGCTTTGAAGATAAGAGAGATTCGGGTCGCCCAAAAACTGTAACTATTGCAAGTCTTTCTTGGCGATGTTAAGACGTAATTAATCGGAGTTTTGGAGCGGACTCTTTTCTGGGCATGAACCATGAATACACCATTAAACTCCAGAAACGAAATCCCAATGAAAACAATGGATTGAGAAGGGGAACCTATCCCAAAAAAAAAAGAAAACAAAAACTGTTGTTTCGGCTGGAAAAATGATGAAGACAATGTTTTTGGGATAGTCGTAGTGTTATATGTATATACTAATTATCTGGAGAAAGAGAAATCCATAACAGGAATAGGTTTTGAATAAGCTAATGGCAGGAATTGCGGGAAAAGTAAAATATACTCGTATAGGCTAAGGACTAGGAGCGTCTGCATACTAAGTTTGGTTAATGTGCTGTTTCCGATATCCAGCCGTTTATCCAGACGGACGGACTTGGCTAGATCGGTTTCTCTCGTCATGCTGATTAAGAATATGTATAGTTTGTGGGGTCGGAGATGCTTCCTTCTGCTTGTTACATACTTTCCACAAACCTAATATTTTACCCTACGGGTACAAGGTATAAAAAGGGTGAAAGTTACAGAACAATCATATTTTTATTTAAAGTCTGTTTTTCACGAACATAAAATACCGATAGAAAAGCAACAAATGAATAAATTGTCTCAAACTATGTTATATGAATTATTAATTTAGGTAGATAGATAGATTTTAAGTCGGTAGTCGTTATAGGCGCGATCAAAATTATACCGCGACAACAAAGGTTCGGAACCAAGATCGTTTCTAACGCCAACAAATGTTCAATAAAGTTATTCAAACGGTAATGAACCTCATTATGGTCAACCTATTTAAGATCTGAAGAAAAATTCCTGACCTTAAAGACCTGGCACAGATCCCTCCGCCTATACCACTGTTATGTGTGTATGATGGGGAACATCCATAAGTGTCATGTTCATGTTCGGCAGCCTCATTCATCCTTGGCGTGCACGCACGTTTTTTGCGCCCTTTTTGTTTTATTATGTGCACGAATTTCTATAAATGTACATGAATTGTGTATGTGTGTGTGAGCGAAATACATTCCGTAGCGCTAGAAGCAAAGATTTATTATCAAATTAAATTTCTGACAGAATTTATTGCTTTATCTCTCGCCAAACATACGGAGTTATTTTGGCTTTCCGCAGCATCAGGCAAGCTACCAGCCAACCATCGAGTCCTGGGATGCCCTGGCCTTTCCCGAAACCCAGCGATTGGCCAACTACGGACCGTATTCGAGCATCCTCAACTAAAATCCAGTGCCTCAGCTCCTGTGCCCAGAAACCCCGAATTTCATTTCACGTGTTCTATTGCCGCCACCGCTACCAGACTTTCATTTTTTCGTGTTTTGTATATACAATTTATGTATGGAGAACAAATTTGAACAATAAACGCGCATTATTTCGCGTGTTTTCATACATTCTTCTCCTGTCCGCTACCCTTACATGGGCATAAGCGACGGTGTTCCCAGTTTATAGAGCGTGTGCCACTAACACATTAGCGCCAACCTACTTGTAAAACAGGCAGCGGTGCCTCCCCAAAATAATATTGCTAGCCCCCGCTCCACTTTCATAATTATTTTTCTTTGCTTCAGCATTTTCTACACCAATTAGACATTAATATGTACCAGTATACTCGTATATTATTTCACGCGGAAACGCAGTAATTTTCCAATTACATTTATCTATAATCCCTGTTTCTTTCATTTTAAGTTTTGTGTGCCGATACTTCCTATGCCATATGCCTATAGGATAAAGTGAGCCGATTTCGATGAAACTTCAGAATATGGCGAGCAAAAGGAAAATACGCAAGCAAGTGGAAATATTTGGAACATATGTGTGTACATTATTAAATTTAAAAATCAATTTTAAAGGAATTAAATGAATTAATTTAATTAAATAATAAATTTTCAATAGATACATAAAAAGGTGAAGGCATTTGTTTATGTACAGTTTAAACTGCATACATTTACAAAAGAATCGTGTAAATCGTGCAAAACAGAGTTAAGTTAAAGCAGCAACAACAACAACAGCTGCGGGCAGAGCTTGGGCAGAGATTACATTAATGGCTATAGCTTTCTTTAGAATTGACCGATCATGATGAAACTTAACATACGGACACATAATCACTACCTGGAGACAGGGCTAGACCGACTCGTCTTCTCATGCTGATCAAAAAGTTTTGTGGGGCAGGCGGCGTGCCTGTTGCATTTTTATACCCTGCACCCGAAGGGTAAAAAGGTTGAATTAGGTTTGTGCAAGGTATGTAACAGGCAGAAGGAGGCATCTCAGACCCTATATATAAATATATTCTTAATCGGTATGACAGGAAGAATCGATAGATAGATAGATGTTCAGGCAACAATGCGTTGACACAGTCTATCTTAAGTCCATATGTCATGCATATACTTGTATGTATATTTTATTGCTATTGTTTTTTTTTTAAATGCATGTTTGTGTTTTACGCTTCGTCCGATCGATTTTAAATTAAGGGTACTTTTTTAAAATAACTAGATTTACAACTTTGCCTCCAACGATTTTAAAAAATATAGAAATCAGTTTTTGACATCGCTCTGCATCAACAACAAACAACACGAAATTTCAAACAGTTGGGGACAGTACATTCACACACTCATAGACACAAGCAATTAGAGATGGGCATAGTCGGTGCATTTGCTCGTAGCACATCGCATTGCTTACCCACGGGTGTCGTGATTCATATGCCAATTTCCTATCCCGACTCACTAAAACTCAAAGTATCGTGTTGTGAAAATACGATAAAAATACAGACAACAAGACCAATATATACATATATATATAACTTTAAAACAGGACAAATTCGTAAAATGATTCCACTCTTTTGCACGTCGTATATTTTAAAGCCATGCATATTTATTTTGTTCTTAAAAAAGCAATTAATTTAATTGGAAAACGTATGTCTATTAAAATAACATCTATGCATAAAATAAAATAATATTTTCCGAGACAATATTCCAATTAACATTACTTATTATTATCCATCATTGTTCATCATAGTTCGGTCCGATCGGTTTCTTTTTTATGTAGCTTATGTGTGATACTCTACCTCTCTTTTAAAACAATTTTAGTCCGGTAGTACTCCTTCAAACTGCACTTCATGATTGTCGATAATACATAAAGAATTAGTTAATTAGGAAGAATTACAATGTATTCAGTGCATCTTTATATACACTCTGTACCTGAATGGTGCAGACTCTAAAAGTATATACGTTCTTGATCAGCATGGTACGATTTAGCCCTGCCTATCTGTCTGTCGGTCCGTCCGTATGAACAACTAGATCTCGGAGACTCTGAGAGCCTAAAAACAAAACCTTGCACATACATGCCTTATATGTGTACGTACTTGTAGTACAAAATTTTCCTCCCTCTGCCAACTCCTCCGGTATTAGTGTTTTTCCATAACTCCCGCAATTCTTGGGATGTTCACCCGACTTTTGCGATTCCACTTGTATTTATTGTTCTTCTGAAATCCAGAAATTCTCACGGGTGAACATCGCCAACGGTTGTCACCTTAAAAGTTGGTGTGTTGCGATAATCGTGGCACTTTTCGGATGTCTTTAATATGTACTTATGTATGGTCATTAAAAGTAAATTGTGTTTTAACAGTTTCAATATTATATCTGAAGGTAGAATTGAGGGCGATGTCAGGTAATTAAAAATGGAAAACAAAAAAGTCAGCAGCAAATGACAAAGCTCAGTAAGTGCTAGTCATGGGAGAAAGCAATCCGATTCACTTCCATTACAATGTGCCATTAGTGGCGAATTTGTAAAACGAATGCGACGAAGCACGCGGCGATGCACTCGACATACGCAGAGGCGTTAGGCCCTGGAACAATGCTAATCGCCATGCGGCGATTTAATGAAGTGCTGTATTAATAAATGCACTGCCAAGAAAAAACTAAATCATTTTGACGCCATTCGTGCAGCGCTTAGTCCGCGTCACACGTTACGAACTAATCGCGTGGAGGAAGCCCTTCGTAATGCTCAAGGCCAATGGGGCTACCAAAATTTCCATCGCAAATAGCTTACAGTTTTTATGTAATTTGTCAACTGACAATTGGCCAGAGTTTTGAAATGCTGAATGGGGCTGGCTCTCTTTCAATGGTAGAGGGTCGCCCAAGAATCGTCTCTGACCAGAACGTGGCACTCAGGGAAATTGGCTCATTTGCATTCGAAATTTAAAATAATGCAAAACCACTGAAAATTCCAAAGTTGGGAAAACTTTGGTTGGTGGCCGGTGTTGTGCTGCCTAGTCCTGGCCAGGGCCATAGGGCGGTGCAGGGGGTGTCATAAATATTCGCTGGTGCTCGTTAGAGCTGCGAACGAATGAACGCGACTTCCTTACTAACTACGCACGAAATCAAGTGGGAAATGCTGCGGCAGCAGCTGCTGAAGCAGCCGCGGAAAATATGTGGCGAGTCCACCAGTCTAACAGGCTCGTGCGCCGCAACTTCCTTGCAACAGTTCCTAATTTCTTATTCCCGGCAGCCGTGGCCACGAACAGGGCAACTAACAACAACGGCTACCATTGGGAGGCCGGCGGTGGCTGCCGTGTGGATATGGAATGCGAGTGTGTGCGTTCAACATCTTACTCGCTTTTTAAAATGTCCAATAAAAATTGCCGACACATTTCGCCCATATTTCTTCGAAATCCCATATAAATCACGTGCTGTAATCCCTCATGCTATCGCCGCATCGTCTTGGCTGCTGCCGCCTCAGACTCAGCCACAGCCACAGTCGCATTCGCAACCATCTCTGGCCTGAGTTTGGCAGTTAGCAATAAGAAAGTTTCCCTTCTTTGGTGTGGTTGGGCCTCGAACCGGGGCTTGGAGTGGTTCTGAATCTCGGTTTGTGTTCGGTTGGTTTGGGTTGCTATTGTTGCCTTTTGTTGCTGGGCGGAGCCAGTTCAGTGTTCCGTTGGTCCTGCTGGACTGACGGCGGGGGAGGCCTGCGTTTCTCCACATGCGCTCCCAGTCCTCATTATAGTGCTTGCGATTATTTGAAATTGCGAAAGTTTATTCACTGTTGGCGGACAAAATTGTGTGGTAAATGAAAAATACGTAGTATATATGCGTTTTATAAATAAATCAATTCTTCTTACGGATCTCGATTTAAATTAGTAAGTTCCGATAAAAAATACGATATTTTAACTGTGCACTTAGTAAACAATTCTACCGCTTTTAGGTTAGACAAGTCACCATTTCTTTAATACCTACTCTCAATCTACAAGTATATCTGAAATAGTACCTTCATTTTGATTGTTCCTTACAGACTTCTACAAATATTGTTGTGCCGGCTTGAATTAATGAACAATTCAAACAAAACAAAAAATACATACATATATTATTAAAAAATGTTTTAATAATGTCAATTCGACGCTCAAGTTCATAAACACGAAGAGGTGGGTAAATATATAAGTATACTTGTAAGTAAAATATACAAAATAAAAGTGCCATAAAGAAATGAAAAAGAAATGTTGTGTGTATATTTTATGGAGTACACAAACCAGATTTGTTAAAAAAATATAATTTCATCATAGAACAAGTAAAAAAGCTAATGTCGGGTGTCCCGACTTTGAAATACTCTGTACATATGTTTAGAATAATTATAGAAATTAAAAAAGTAAGAGAATTACAAAAAAAAATTTTGATCGATTTGACCTCTTTTGGTATTCGAACTCACGTAAAGGGTGTATAATTGCACATATACAAAGCAATTGCGTCTATGTGAGTGTATGTATGTATATGCTCGTATATTCGTGTCTGTGTAAACATGTTAGCAGTCAAGCAAACAGCAACATCAACAACAGCCGCGGGTAGCGCTTGAGCAGCGCTGCAGCAGAAAATATATTTATGGCTATAACTTCTTGTTAAATCGGTCTATAATAGTGAAACGGACACATAATAACCAACTTAAGGCATTTGCAAAATTTGCGTTAAAAATTCCAAGAATTACGGGAGTTAGAGAAAATCGCGATTTGCTTTCGAGAGGGGGGAGGGAGGGAAATTCCAAAATACACATTTTCTGCGTATTCACATAAGGAATCTTGGACTAAAATTTGGTGTCTTAAGCTGGGTCTTATAGTCTCCGAGATATAGACGATTATACGAATGGAAAACCCCCATAGGGGGGAAGTGGGGGGGAAAACCAAAAAAAAAAATAAAACAAACTTGCACAGCGTACACATATAACGCATCTTTGTGCAAAGTTTGGTGTCTCTACCTCTTATAGTCTCTGAGATCCAGGTGTTCATACGGACAGACGGACAGACAGACAGACAGACAGACAGACAGGGCTAGATCGACTCGTCTCGTCATGCTGATCAAGAATATATATACTTTGTGGGCTCTGCCACGCCTCCTTCTGCCTGTTACATATTCAGCTCCCGCAAACCTACTATACTCTTGTACATTTTATGTACAGAGTATGAAAATGTACACGAATGTACCATGTCAAAATATAGTAATCACAAATGGCAAATGTTTGTACGTAACAGATATAATGAGCACCGCATGAACACCGAGAGTTTCTTTGACTAAGTATAACAGCTAGGGGCTCCAAATTTCGATTGGTGGACAAATCCCTCGTAGATCAATCTTTTTGATAGTAAAACAAAGCATACTACCAAAAACACCTTTGTTTATAAGTATATCTTATACACATTTGGTAATTATGTAGCTAACAAGGGAAGAAGCTAAAGTCGGGTGACCCGACTTTGAAATACTCTATACTATGTGTAAAATAATTATATTGTATAGTGAATCATTGCGAAAACTCAAGGTAACATTAATATTGTAAATGCATTCTTCTTAATAACAGAGGACACAATTGAGAGAACAGGTGAAATAACGCTTGTGATGACCTTGAACATGAGCTGGTACCATTACCATAAAATCATCATTGTCTATATAGTGTGCGCGTTATTAGGTCACATTTATTGTAGCGGGCAGACAGACCCTCAGGCAGGTTCCTATCCACTTTACATTCATTCGGAACAGATTGAAGAAGGTCAAGCATTACACAATGTTCGAGGGTTCTAGCTGTTTGGCATCGTAAGACCATAAAACGTCCATTGCTTAGGGCATGTCGAGACTACAACGCTGCTATTCTTATTGAAGTCGATGCCAAGTTTTCGATAAGATAAGTGGACGGTGCCAACTAAAATGTCATAAATCTTGGCCTTAAGGATCCCTTTTACAAAGAACGAAGCCTGAAGAGAGCAGGGTGGCAAGTGAAAGAGTTGCCATCTTCGGTGCGCCCCCCATGTTACTGCCAAGAAGTTTCGACCCTGGAGAGGCAAAGCGCCGCATCACGGCCAAAAATACTCTTGACATATCAACGTCTGCATGTGTGTACCGTATAGCTGCCCGAGTGTGAGCTGATTTATTTTGCCGGTTTGCAGCAGATTTTTTGATGCAGTACAAGCAGACGGCAAACAAGATAAATGGCAGCCCGGCATTTGTTGGCGTCCGTTATGTGGTGTTTGCAAAAATAAAAATAAAAATATAAGAACAAACAAACCAACAAACTTTTTAAGCACTTCAGTACCAACAACACACCCAGATTCACAGAAACCTGTATCTTCAGTTCAAAATGTAAATTATTCAAGGGTCACTAAGAATAAGTATATACTACTCCTGGAGCATATTGACACCGAATATTTATCCGTGCGTGTGCACACACATTTTTATGGGCTGATTAATATTTGCACCCCCGTAATATACGATGAGCCGTCAAAGCCAGTGACCCAGCCAACAAGGAAACCCTTAATACCCGCCATACATTAACTATTTTGGTCGTAAATTTCACTCCAAATCCCTAATTTGTGTCGCCCCGAAGGTAAAAGCAATCCCCGCATTGCAAGCCAACTTAACATTTTTTGCTCTCCTTTACTCATCCCGCCTTGAACCACCATTCACTTGTAAGAGAATCAGTTTTTAAAAACAATATCATATTGCTAATCTTCTTTACTCAACTAAACAGTATAGCTAGCTACATAAGTACCTATCTAGCTAGCTTATTTGCCTCTGCAACTTTCTTGAGGTGTCTGCATCCCCAATAACAGAAAATAAAAACAAACAAACAACATGTAAATAAATGGTATCCAAATTGAATTGTCATGCCAGGCACGGGAGACCAACGAATTAAAAGACAATACAATCAATTATGTTATTAAAATTGTAAAAATAACTTCAGCTGGGGGATTGGCATAGTAGTAGCTCGACGGCATGTTTGCGATGCAAAAATCCATTGGCATTGCCGACAGTGACGCGAGTTCTTCGACTATATAACACTATCTACCAGTAATAAATGTTATGCTAGCTCAGACCGTCTGGCATAACTCATGGCTTCTGCTGCCATACTGAATCCAAATCATGTCTGGCATTCCGCCTTCATGCCCAACTCCCCGAGGGCCGCGAGTAAGCCGGTTGTAGAGTTGGGCCTCGACCGTGCATAAATAAAGAAGCGGACGTAGTCAGGATCGGCGCACATATTTCACAGGCCAAACAATGCAACATCGTGACGATCGTGAGTTATGAGTTGTCACCTGTCTGTCGGAGCTGTCAAATTGAAAGTGGATTGAACCAACCGAGCCATCCATGGACTCTGACTAATCGTAATGGATTCGATTGCCGATAAGAATATCAATTAATGTCACACCGGCCGCGATCAATCCATCCAACAGTTGGATGATGATGAGTGCATTGGCAGCCAATCGCAGCACAAGCAGCGCCACCCTGCGAATGCTCGTGGCTGGTGCCCACCACAGCGCCCTTATTATCGCGATCGATCTGCCTCTGTCCCAGCCCAGAGTCTGGCGTCGAGCCACACCGAAGCACGTCGTACGTAGTTCCTTAAAGTTTTTCGTTTTTCGTTTTTTACTAAAATTAATTGCGCCACCAAAGTTGTGTGTTTCTGTTTCGCGGCACGCTTTTAATTGCTTCTCTGCCTCCAGATATAACTTCTCTCACTTCGCACCTCTCATGACGCAAGTCCTGGTCGCTCGGATCGTTGGCTAATTTATCAAAATGCTGAGAATGTTGCTCTTGTGCCTTGCGAACACATACCTCAACAGCAGAAACAAGTCCATGATTAATTTGTGACAAATGTGCGACAAAAGGAGATGTGACACCGACACACCGGCACACCTCGCAATGGACCCCAAGATGGCCGGTGGTCTGAGGCTGTTGGCCAGCTCGTCTTGGTCCAATCTTTAGCTGCCGGCTCTTAGGCCGTGCCATCTCGAAAAGAACGCGCGTACATACATATACTCGTATGTATGCATTCACATATTTATGTATATTTAAGTATAAAAGTGCTCGAGCCTTACCTGAGCTATCCGATTCCCGAGTCTGGCCAGACTTGCGATGATCGATGGCATCTAGCAGCGATGTGTATGTGGCTCTCGATCTGACAGTTGGGCCTACAGCCAGCACCGCTATCATATTTCACTCTCTTATCAGCCGAACAACTTTCGTTTTAATTCGTGCACTTCCAGCCAGCTGAAAACTAGGCAACTAAATAAACAGACTGATTCGCACAGCAGAACACCCCCATAACTCTTCTGGTGCCCGCTAAACGATACTATAAAGATATGCTTGTGAAGCCGTCGCGACGGCGAGGTGCGCAACAAGCGGCTACATATGCATTCTGAATTGCCGTTTCGCAAATAAAGAGGAAGGAAGCTCCCACGGAAAAAACACAATGCTAAAAAATGATATGTTTGTGCTGGGATTAGAGTCGGTGGTCAGTGGTACTGCGTCCGCTGCCCGACTCTTTACCACTTAATTGTGCAGCATTTGCTGGTCGGCAATTATTTGATAAGCGCTCACATTTGAGCGCCAGCAAATAAATTGTCTTGCCGCAAACAAATGCAAAGAGCAACTGGAAAATGTTCAGGTACACCCTACCCCACGTACCCGACACACATACACGTATGTAGCAGTTCGACTGACTTAACCCAGCACAGAGAATTTTAAGAAAAAGCCATTTTCTACAGCCAAACTGCAGTAAATTAGTAATTATAATTATGAAATATAAAAAAGATCGTAAGATTATTATTTTGTGATGATATCCATTCGGTTTTTAAGGAGTACAGTTCTTGTTTTCTACAGCTATTATTTATCTCCTGGGTGAAATATTACTGTTCCGTTACGGGCTTTAGAACTAGATAACTGAACTAAACAAATACCTATTTCCGAAATGGAAACAAATACGGAATATACTAGCAAATGTACAATATTCCTTTTTAAGAACAATGCAGCTAGTTCAATAGTTCTATACATATGAGTACGTATGTACAAGTATAACACAATTTATTTATAAATCGGTATACTAGTTTAGTGCGAATTAATGTAATAGACAGAAGGCGACGTGGCAGTCCCCAAAGGGTATATAGTCGTACATATAGCCTTGATTGCACTGTTAAACAAGTAAAAAAGCTAAAGTCGGGTGTCCCGACTTTCAAATACTCTGTACATATGTTTAAAATAATTATAGAAAATAAAAAAATTAAGAAAATTATGTGATGGATTTTACCTTTCTCGGTATTCGAACTGACGTAAAGGGTGTATAATTGCACATTACTTTGTGGGGTCTGCCACGCCTCCTTCTGCCTGTTACATTTTTCAGCTCCCGCAAACCTAATATACTTCTGTACATTTCATGTACGAAGATTTAACTATTTTTACACCATCGTGTATTGTAGTAAATATGAAGTGTGCACACTTCAATTTTAAATTTAATATTAAAATATTAACAGACAGGAAGAGGCGTGGCAGACTCCACAAAGTGTATATATTGTTGATCAGGATGACAAGGGGAGTCGATATAGCCATGTCCGTCTAGCCGTCCGTCCGTCTGTCAGTCCGTCCGTCTGTATGAACGCAAGGATCTCAGAAAGTATAAGAGCTAGTATGAGTTTAGGTTGTTTGTTCGATGCACACCCCACTCCCTAGCAATTCGTGTTTTTTTCCATAACTCCCGTAATTTTTGGAATTTTATACTCAAATTTGGCAAATACTTCCATCATGATAGGTCAATAGTGAAGAAAGTTATAGCCATAAATAAAATCGCTGCCTGCAGCTCTGTTCGCAGCGCTGCCCGCAGCTGTTGTTGTTGCTGCTTTGGTTCAACTTTGTGCTGCATATATACACGCATATAAACACCCAGAGACACGATTCTGATGTAAATTTATTCTATCGAAATTGTACATAAACCCTTATGTACTATATTTATGTATGTGTTGAATATTTTAAATTCCAAAAAAAAAAAAAAATAAACTCGTCCTTTCTCGGATCTAGGAGAATCTGGATACCAAATTTGGTTGTTCCAGCTTTTATAGTTTCTGAGATCCTTGCGTTCATCCAGACAGACAGACGGACGGACAGACATGTCTAGATCGATTTCTCTCGTCATGCTGACTCAGAATATATATACTTTATAGGGTCGGAGATGCTTCATTCTGCATGTTACACAAACCTAATATACCCTTTTACCCTACGGGTACAGGGTATAAAAAGTCTGTAAGAGCCCTCCAAGCCTATATTAGTCTTGATAAGTTCTTTCCCTTCATTTAATTGATTCAAAATGTAGTTCCGCACTTTCCAACTCTGTCTGGCATTAAAATGTTCTACTCTTAACCTTCATTCGATCCATCTTTTAACTTTGGAGTATCGCCATTTTGTTTCGGTTTTCATCCAAAAGCAGATGCACCATAAATTTAATCACCATCAGGTCGTCCTCGCCTCCTACGGGGCTCAGTTTTCGTTGGGCTGCCCTCTCATGGGCGCGCGCTTCTCCCAATTAATCAAAATTGTCGCCGTGTGCAGTCAGGCCCAGTCAAACGTACAAGCAAAGAAATGTCGTTAACTTAAGTGTCCAATTAATTAAATTCGCATTTAACAGCCGCCAAGCTGCGAAAACCCATTAAGATAGTTTGTCACACTCGCACACAGTCCTGCACATACATAAATACACACACACACACTGATCCCCCGCTCACCCGCTACATTTTCCAAGTGGAAACTTTACTCCTTGTGGTCTGACTTGGAAACTTCATCTTGTGATTTTTAAAAGTGGTTTTCTTTATAAACTCGTCCATGGGTTTGGTGCTGTCGCAAGTATTGTTGTTGCCACTGCTGCCTTTTTCATCTTGGACGCACTCATGTTTTATGTGGAAGTTTATAAATTTAAGCTCTTCCTTATGTGGTTGCCGCGGTGTCTGCCTGGCGGGGCTATTTTACACTCAACTTCACCATAGCAAGATTAATTTCGTGCGCATGATCTTCGCAGCCCAAAGTTGGCAGCAGTTTTGTTTATTCGGTACTAAAATGGACAAGTGCCGGTGGTCACCGGCTACTCGTGAAGATGGGGTTTCAGTTCATCATTGCTTTCCAGAGGTACATACTACATACCTGAGTTGCTAAACATGATTTGCTTCTCAATAAAACGTATTATATGGATTTTAGTTTGGTACCATTAAACTATTCATTGCAATGAATTAACATTGCATTGTTAAGTCTCCTTTTATCTACCTTTACTACAATCGTTTTTATACCCTGTACCCCTAGGGTAAAAAGGGTATATTAGGTTTGTGCAAAGTACTTGTATGTAACATGCAGAAGGAAGCATCTCCGACCCCATAAAGTATATATATTCTGAATCATCATGACGAGAGAAATCGATCTAGACATGTCCGTCCGTCCGTCCGCCTGTCCGTCCGTCCGTCTGGATGAACGCAAGGATCTCAGAAACTATAAAAGCTAGAATAACCAAAGTTGGCATCCAGATTCTCCTAGGTCCGAGAAAGGACGAGTTTATTTTATTTTTTGGAATATCCGCCCCCCCCCCCCCCCCCCCCTTCCCCCGCTACAGAATTTCGTCAATAGCGTCCACATTTCAAATGCTACCTAAATCAAACTTTGCACATAATTTATATATAATTATCTACTGCTGTTTAACATTTTATATTCAATTCGGTCAATTCTAAGAAAAGTTATTAGCGAAACAAATTCTCTCCAGTGGAACCCCCCAAACTGCAGCAACAAGTTCGCTCTTCTTCTTCCTCTTTTTGCTGCTGCTATGGGCTCCTATAACTCAGTGACAGAAGTTTACCTGGGTACAGGGTATTACACTGTCGGGCTTCCTCGACTGTAGCGTTCTCTCTTGTTTTCTTATGGAGTCAAAAAAAAGCTCCCAAGGTATATGTACTTTCTACTATTATGTAACTTTTTAGAATCTGAATACTTTGTGGTAGACAACATTCCTAGTTTTCAACCAACTGTTGAACGTTTCGTGTGATTTAAAAGTCTTTCCAGCTATATGGAATACTATATAATTTCTCAATTGGCATTATAAGCCAATTTGGATTAGTAGTTTGTTGCTGACAATTTAAAAACATTAGTCACGTTTTAGTGTGTTCTTCGATTTTTAACTTTTGAAAAAAATTGATCAAAGAATATGTATTGAGAAAAACAACCACGAAGTGAGTGCGCCCAGGATTGGAAGAAACGCAATTAAATAGAGATTATTCCAACGGTGTTAAGTTGCTAAATTTGCCTTTTTGCATTAACTGCGAGTAACAGGTTCAAATTTTCTCTCGTTACGTTTTAAGCTTTGTGTAAGAAAAATGGTATTGTTCAGTTATTGTTTCATTTATTATTCCTATATAACCTGTACCAAATCTCCGTAACACCCAGAAAGAGGTGTATCCGACCCCACAAGGTACATACTTATATTCTGTCTGTCTGTATAAAAGTAAAATACATGAGCTAAACTTGATATCCGGGTTCCTCTAACCTCTAGGCAGAACAAGATAATGTTTTTTTCAGATGCACCGTCACTCCCATTACCATGCTATTAACGATTTTCCATACCTTCCGTAATTGTTGGAAATTTTCACTCAAGTTCAAATTTATATCTGGTTAGGGCTTATACGTTGTCCGCAAGTTAAGTTTCATTCCGTTAGGACGAATATAAAGAAATTTATAGCAATAAATGTAACTTCTGCACAATATACAAGTATGTACATATGTATAAAAAACATTTTAAAATTTAATAAATAGATTTATTTATAAAATATCTAAATTAATGAGCAGGTAATATTATTTTAAATTAATAATTAAACAAGAAAGGAATGCTAAAGTCGAACGAGCTCAACTCTTAAATACCCTGTACCTCCCACAATAAAGAACAAAAAATTTGCATCGAAAAAACACTCAAACTCGTACTTTCTCGGACCTAAGAGAATCTGGTATTGTTTGGTTGTTGTAGCTCTTCTTCGATGTAGATCATTCCGTTCATACAGACAGACAGACGGACGGACGTACAGACGGACATGGCTATATCAGCCGATTATAATTGTTTTGGAAACCCTGTTAAAATAATATGTATTTTTGTTTTCAATCCGGAAAAAAATTGTTGTACCCAAAATTACACATACCTTTATTGGAAGTAAAGCATTCGATGGAAATGGATGTAGTTTTTCCAACAATCTGTGGCGTATTTTAAAAGTCATTACACTTGACATTAGTTCATTTTTGGTGGAGTTCTATTATCGATCTTTCCTTAATCTTAGGCTTAAAGCAACATTATTGTTGAATGAAATTAAGCTTAAGTCAATCTATGATAATCTATGAAGAAGGTTTTTCTACCCTTCACTGAAAAATGTAAATGTAAAATGCATTTATCGAGGAATTTGAACTTTATTTGTTTCGGTACAAAAATCTTAATTGTTCGTTCAGAATACCAAGGAAAGATTTGATATTTCCGACAAAACTAAATTTACGGCCCATGACCACGAATGAATACAATTGTGTTCTAAGGCACAATGAAGGGTAGATGGCTTCAACGCAAACGCCGAAAACTTTTTAGTTCGATTAAAACTTAACCAGCCCGCTGCTTGAATATCCTATATCCAACAATATTTGCCGCTACAGGCAACTAAAAGAATGTTGGTTGTATAAATAATGCATATATTAACTCCTGTATATGGTTTGTTATACCCCGAACCGGTAGTGTACAAAGAGTATATTTGGTTTGTGCAAAGTATGTAACAGGGAGAAGATAGCAGCTCCGACCCCTTTAAGTATATATATTCCTAATCAGAAGGACAAGTGAAATCGAACTAGACATGTCCTTCCGTCTGTCCGTCCGTGTGTCCGTCTGGATGAACGCGTGGATTTTGGAAACGGCTAAGCGCACATAAATCAGACTTGGTATGTAGACGCTCCTAGTTCCTAGGCTACAAGCTGTCAATACTGTCCACATTTTTAAAGATACATAAACCAAACTCATATACATTTATGTACTTTTCTTTTAGCCAAATTTGGCGATTCTAAGAAAAGTTATAAGCGAAGCCATTTCAGTCACTCAACTCAGTGCCGGAAGATTGTGTGGGTACGGACGGACGGACGACCATTTCTCTATCGACCATATGCCACACATCTTTCCGCCTGTTATACACATTTGACAGACTGAAAGTCTAGTTTTTACATTTAATAAGGTTATATTATGCTCTTATTAAGTAATTTATGTACGTTTAACATTTAGATAGATAGACATTTCTTGAGTTTTTAGAAAACTCATCCACGATTTACTCTTCTAATTCTGCGTTTTTGGCAATTAACTGCCTGCGTATGCTCAACATATATACATTATCATTGATAAATATATACATATACACATATATATTAGGTGTGTTATATTTAAATTACCTCATTTTAATTACCATTTAAGCGAGATTCAGTCATTGTAGATCGAAGTAATGTTTTAACTTTTCTCAGCATGCTAAACACCATACTACCTTGATCAAAAAGTTCCCTGATCAATCACCTGGTGACGCTCTAAGTCAACTAATTGGAATTCTGTTTTTTTTTTGGAATTGTATTTTTTTTTAATTTTTTTTTAATGAGTTTTCACATTTGTCATTAGTAAAATTTTATTGCCGATATTGTTTAATGTTTAATGCAAGCGAACTTTACTACACGTAGGGAAAAATACATTAATTGTAAACCTATTCGGCTTGAATTTATTCCATCTTGTACTTTACTTTATGTATGTATTTATCCTTCAATCTTAAATGTAACACCGATATAAAAACTTAAGTTGAAATGTAACAATGTTGGACATTATTAATTTATTAACAAGTCGAGAGGCTAAAGTCGGGTGTTCCGACTTTGAAATACTCTGTTCATATGCATGTATATGCGTGTTTGCGTGTGACCGTGTATGTCCCGTGTGTCTTTGCAAAGCAGCAACAACAACAATTGCTGCTGGCAGGGCTTGGCAAGTGATTATATATGTATATGGTTAAAACTTCCGGTTTAATGAAACTTATCATACGGACTTATAATCACTGACTGAAGGCATTCGCCAAATTTGTGTCAACAATTCCAAGAAATATGGGAGTTATGGAAAACTGCTAATTGCTAGGGAGGGGAAAAGGGAGGGAAGTTCCAAACAGCACATTTTCTGCGTACTCCTAAAAGTCAAATTGGACTACAATTTGGTGGCCCTAGGTCTTATAGTCTCCGAGATATAGGTGGTTTTACGGACAGACAGACAGACGGACAGGGCTACATCTACTCGTCTTGTCATGCTGATCAAGAATATATACTTTGTGGTTTCTGTCACGCTTCCTTTTGTGTGTTCCATGTACACTCGCACAAAACTAATATACCCTTTTACCGTTTGGATACAGGGTATAAAAACCAAGTTGTGTAAATGACTTTGATGTTATCACAATTTTCCGAAAGATCAAATCTGTGTTAAAACATTTTATAATTAAGTACTTAGATACTTTAAATAATGTAAATACGTGCCAAAATTTAAACAATTAGTAACACCGATCTTACTTTTAGTTAAAACGAAATTCTAAGTGCACAGTTTTTCCTACCTTAGACAAATAAAAGAGCACTGCTGTTTAGGAATACAAAAAATAAATATACCAAACTAAAACATAAATTATTATGTATTACGCCTCAAATCTTATAGACGTAATAATTCCTTGATGATCAATCTTAACAAACCACGCTTGCTCAAAGCAAGAATAAAAGCCACTCAACAGCCAATAATGCACTCAAAAATACGCTCAAGTGCAAGCTCGTAAATTTTGTCCACTTCTGCAAAAGTAAACGCCCATAAACAAAACAATTTGGCCAGAGCCAGAAAATCTGTTTCTGTTTCTCAATGAAAGCCACGTGTACCCATAAATTTTGAGTGTGTTGTGTTGTGATGTTGGTGTGAGCAACCGACGCATGCGAAGGCGCTCGCTTCTTTAACAGGTTTCTCGTTAGGCCAGTGCTGGAAAATGTTGGCTTCGTTGGATTTTCCATGTGCCAGATAAACTACTCAAAGTGAAAGAATAGGGTCAGGATAATGTGGAAAACTTGTTGGCATCTACTAGTAAAAATTTGCTCACAACGCTATAACAGAAAAGGGGCGGAGATTGAATGCCCATGGCCGCACTCGCTCACACCCGTTGCGCCATTCTTCCCTTTCGTTCTAGCAACAACATATGTTTGGCAAAGAAACAGCTGCTTGTATCTACTCTCTTATTCCTTGCTCTCCGCAACTAGCTCTGAGAGCTCGCGCAGCCGCGAGCATTCTGCAGCAATAAACCATTCCCGGCAGCCATAAAGCATTGTGCAAGGAGGAGAGCACTATTAAACAGAACGGGTGGAAGCAAGAGAGGCGACACTGCGTCTCACATGCACGCGGAGAGGCGTCGTAAATTTGTGCGCGTGTGCGTGATTTATTTTCCGTCGTCGTCGCGCTGCTGCCGTCTATGTTGCCGCGCTGCTGCGTCTCTGCGACTGCGACTGCGCTCATAATTCTCCCTCTTAATGGTTTGTTTACATCATAAATAAATATGGCCGAACAGAGCCAGAGAGAACCCTGAGAACTTGCTCTCGCTGCTCGAGTTTGCGCAGTAGTACGATTGACTTTGGCGCGTATTTGTCTATCTGTACAGATATCTGGTGATTCATTCAGTTTCATTAGGCTAACAATTTTGAGGCTATAAGTGGCAAAGTCGGCGATCACGATCACTAACAGTCTTACCACCATGTGCACGAGCCCAAGTTCCAATAATGATACAATTTACTATTCAAGTGAAGGTATACAGATTGAGCTTGAATTTAGAAACTTAGTACTTGAGTTATCTAAGATAAAATCTTAAATTTTCATTTTTTAGTTTCTTAATTTCTTTTTTAATTTCATAGTTAAACAAAAATGTACATTAGACTGCTCGACTACATAGGGATATAATCTGAGGGACTGTGTATATAGATTAAGTTAGGCTATCGCAGTAAACAGTTATAATAACAATGTCAATCTTGCATACTATATGCCATATCTGCTCCTCTTCTTCATCAAGAATAATGTCAACAAGTCGCTCGACTGGCAGGCTATATGATATGGTTTGATATAGTGCACCGATTTCGAAGCGGCATAATAACGCGCTAAAAAATACCAAATTTTGTTGTGATATTGAAATAAACAAAGTAAATCATGAAAAGAATGCTAGAGTCGAGCAGGCCCAACTATCAAGCTTGGTATAGCTCAGCGAGTTAGCAGGAATCCCACGCTGTGCGTTCGTTCCTGAATCACGACGCAACCATCATCGCATAAGCATAATTAAAAAATAACTTTCAGCTTTTTATCCACAGACCCCTCATAGGACATATTTTGGTGTATTGGTGAAAATACTTTTGAAGTGAAACTTCTTACTTCAAGGTTTTGTCGGCTCGAACGACAACCTTTTCTGTAATACGAGTGCCGTCAGCCTGACGCACAAGCAGACTGATGCAAAAACAAAATACACGTAGTGCGTGTGTCGTTGATAGTTTTTCCTTAGAATTTACTCATAACTCTACCGGTGATTTTTGTTGCCAAATTATTCTTTCAAGTACATACACAAATAGCAGGATTACAGGCAAGCATAAATTTATTATTTGCGATCGTTAAAAAGCATGAGAGCATTTCAAGGGCATGCGGGAATGAAGAGGGACGAAGCTGAATACAAAAAAATTTGCACGAATGTGATAAAAGTGCAGGCGAACGAACACAAAGATGAAACGCTTGCTGTTAGCTTTGAACGTTTTGTTATTTTCATTCATTTTGCTGTAAAAATGTATTTGCCTGGGCCCCAAAGCTGCAAAATAGTCGATGTTGACGATTAATTGTAAAGCTGAAAGAAAAATTTAATGTCGTTTTCTATAAGATTAGACATTATCAGCGACAATTTCAATTAAATTTAGGTATCCACTTGACTTTATACGATTAATTGTAACATTTAACATTTTTGTTAAACATCGATTAAATCGATTTCGGACCACGAAGTTCCACTTTAATCGCATATATCCCTGCCACATACATTTTTTTAGACCAAGTTCGCATCTATTGTGCAGGCACTCTCTTGACCAGACATAGACACTATTATATAAAAAAATTCTAATTAAAGCTTAACGCTGAGATGCATAGTCACATCATCCTTTAAATAAAACCTCTCTTAATCGCGTACATCTTGTTAATGGATGTTTCAGTTGCACGCAATATAATTGTAGTGAAACTTTTCACTAACTTTGATCATACGCAAGGGCGTACGCAGGTTTTACAAAATAGGCGGCCCAAAAATTAACAATTTTGATTAAATAATGCACGATGCATTTAAAAAATAATGTATGCATATGATCAATAAACAAAATTCAACATATCCATATCCATGTAATGGACAATATAATATCGTAAAGCTTCTGCTTTTTGTGAACTTAAATAAATATTGCAAAAAAAAAAAATACAAAAGGAAAAGACTATATTTTATAATAACTTACAATAGTTACTGATCAATATTAAGGCTAGTTTTTTGTACTTCACTTCTGAACGCCGTTCATTTACTCAAAAAGTTACAAAAGAGTTGAAAATATAGTTACGTATATAGTATGTTTATGTAGTATACTCGTATGCTAGTATGTATTACGTATAGCTATTGAATGATTTTGGAGCTTCCTTTTTAATTAAATTTTTTGTTGTTATACGTATGTGATTACACTTATGTAATACTCAACTGACTAGTCAATAAGGGGTCTGTAACCAGCTGGTTCGACTTAGCCTCTCAAAGTTCACTAATGAGACAAATGCACATTAGATCAGCAAGTTGAAGTGTTCTTCCATTTACTTCTGGTGAATTATTAATCGTTAATCAAAGTCCTATAGCGAATGTCCATTTGCAAGTATTTAGCAATGCTGTAGAAAAATTCTTCTTCGCCTTTCTTTAAAGTACACGGATACCTAAGCAGCTCTTCCGAAACCCTTTTCTTCTTGAAAACCACGCCGTTGCCGTCGGTGGTCTGTCGCGCTATGACGCCGTCGGCTAGGATATAGAAGCAAGTGGGAGAGACGGTGGGCCGTAAAGAAGGCACAACTGGGGGCACAACCACTTGTGGCGTTTCTCTAATTTTACTGACCGAAAAATTGCACGCCCAATGGTCACACAATTACGGATGTAATAAAGTCATTTGCCGTAATTGCAATTGAACCGAGAGCGGCAGCTGCGATGGCAGCAATGACGGCAACAACAACAACTGCGGCTACAGCGGCAACTTTGACTTCAACATCGGCTAGGGCGCCTTTGGCCATTGTGGAAACTTTGCCTTTAAGGTAGCTGAACAGTTGCCGCACTTTCTTACACCCCTTTTATGGCTCATCTTTTGTTTCAAAGTTTGTGTCTCTTCGTGGGCATCGTCCGGGCTGGATAATGTGTGATGGTGTTCTGGCACTTGCCGTGCACAGAGGGTGATTTTAATTTAGCCATGTACATAGCGCTCTCAGGTAGCAGTAGCAGCTACATACACTCTACGCACCAAGGCCGACTTTGTTCTAATTTTTCATGGTGTTTTGCATATAAAACTACTTAATTATTGCGCACGGCTGTGGACTTTGTTTGTATCCGACCCGCACCCGAGTCCGTGTCCGAATCCGTGCCCATGCCAGTATAGGTGTCCGTTTCATCCTTTCAGCGAGCTGTGAGTTATGATGTCTTTGTGATGCTTTTGTATGCTCAATCCTTTCTGTCAAGTCCTTTTATGTTCCGGCCACTAGCTGGTCTGGTTCTTGAGCTGTGAAGGCCGTCTGTGGGTGGAAATGTATGCTGTTGTTTTGGTGGTAATGAGTAATTTAATGCTTTATTATTATGATTATTAGGTGTTTAGCACGATGCCTTCGCACGAGGCGTGCCAGTCCATGTGAGTTGGCAGCAGTCTGGCTGTGTCTACTTGCCATAAACACTCAAGGAATATAGCAATTGGAAGACCTGCTGCTCTGCCTGTGCCTCGAATAAGTGTTGAGCAATCGAGATGGAAACACAAACATGTTCATCGAGCCCATAAAAATTAGCCTATAAAAACAAATAATGTGGCAGTGTTTATCGAGCTAACGTATATCGTATGGGGCTGACTGGGAAGTGGTTATTCCTACTCTGAGTCCCAAGTGTCGACCCCCATGGATAAACAAACGCCACCGAGCGCCTCTATAGGGCTACTGCGGTTGGCCCGTTTTTTGGCACCTCGCTCCCTCTGGATTTTCTCATTCTCTCGTCTGCGACGCTGTCACTGCCACAGCATCTGCCCCACCGCATACCGCTCCTTACCAGTGGCGTTGTGGAGCAGCGCCTTGGATGGTCATGCTGCGAATGTTTCCTCACCTGTTTTCTTTTTTAATTTCCATTTAAAAATAAACAAACTCGAATGTGAAAAAGGCAGGCTTCCCTAATTTCTTAATTTCAAATATTATAAAAAAGAAAAGTGAATTGAATTGCAGAATTTTTTTGAGATCGTTTTTATTTTGTGGCATGAACATTCAACTCCCTAATGCAATGCAGGTTTATAATGATACAAAAATTGCAATCACAATACAAAAACATTGTAAATAATTGGAACACAAATGGAATGTTTTCTTGTTGGCTGGCCACAGAAACTGCAGTACGCTAAAGGGACTGTCAACAGATGAAATATCGCATGCATAATCACAAATGATATTGCTTGGAAATAGATATACTATAATTTCGGAGAAAAACTTAATAGAAGGAAAAATTACAGAACATTGCTGCGAGATTAAGAAAAAATAAATAAACCTATGATAAGTGATTTTTAATGACTCCTCTAAAAAGTATTGCAATGACTTTTCATACTTTCAATACTTGCCAAAAAAGTTTTCCCTAATTTGATTTGTATAATTGTAAAGAAATGTAAGCTCCTCCACCAATACAATAAATAGTAACGATAGCCGCATGAGATTAAACCATAGGTACTTTTTTATAAGTCTAACATTGAAATAAAGAATGCATTAAATACATTGAGAGAAACCTCCTCGTTAATCGATTTGATTGGGTTTCTTAAGTACGGGTATTCCGACAATCAAGTATTAACGATTTGTACTGATGCGCAGCGTGAAGAGCATAGCTTAGCTCTTGAACCAATCCAATAATTATAAATCAATATGAATCAATTATAGGCTCTTACAATTATTATCCGTAAGTGAATGGAGACACACGCATTGAATGCTTCCAGAAAGCAACAAAAATTCAAACCATTTTCAAGTGATGCCAACTTAATTAAGTCACAAAATTTATGAACTTCTCTTTGGCATGCAATGGGGCGCACACAAGCACACATACTATAGTATGTATAGTCATACATACATACATACAGGGTTGTATAGAGAGAGGGAGAGGCGGAGAGATATGCTATGCACACAATACGAATATCAAATACAAATATGCAGAGAGCAACTCAATTGACACGCGTTCGTGCCACTTAAGGACCCCAAGCTTCAAATACTATGTAGCAGCAGACAAGCGCACACAAGCGAAGGAGTTGGCGAGAAAGAGAACGGGGTCGGTGGGGGAGGCGACGTATAGAAGAAAATGTAACCGCGAGTCGAGACACACACCCGCACACACACACACACACACACACTTTACCGATTTCCAATGTCGACGATCGATTTTAACGATTTGTTTTGATATTTTTACGATTATGGGGAATCGTTCGCACAACATAAATAGAACATAAAACTCACATAACATGACGGGAGATGGCACTCAGAGCGATAGCATCGGCCACCGTCCGCCCCGCCTGTGGTGGAAACGTGTGGCGCTTGCCGGTGAGGGGGAGTCAGGAATAAGCATCTGTGTCTGCGTATGTGCGTGCGTGATGCTGGCTCGCTTTCTTTAATTCAATTAATAATAAATTAGCAGCAAGTGGTTGTTGGCTGCCTAGTTGCCATCCGCTCGGTGCTTCATTGAGAAATCTCAAATGATATTTCCATTTAACGACGTCAGAATTACACTTGGTGGCTTTATCGGATCGACTTTTAATTGCTCACTGAGACGCCGGAAGTGGAAGCCCATGCAACACAAAAGTGTGTACATGCAGCCATTGACATGTATTGGTCTTCTAGGTCTTGCTGTTTTATTTGCCGTGTCGTCATCCCGCCGTTTTCATCGTCGTGCGTGCTGCGTTGTCATATGATGTTCTCCGTTCGGTCCATCATAAATTATGCACCACATGCGTATGGAAAAATGCATGACAATTACTTTTTTGTATATCTCTTCTTGTCGTTGTCCTTGGTGCTGCTTCCTGATGCACTATTTTTACGTTCTCTTCGGTACACTGAGAAACACAACTTTGGTGCAAAAGATAACACGAGTGGACTTCTTTTTGCACTATTTCGTTCGTAAACAAGAAAGCAGTGAGAAGGACCCTTGTTGCGTTCTTTTGGTAAACTTGAAGTCCCATAACTTTTCTGCGGCTGTGTGTTATAAAAATATAGAGCCAACTTTTTATTTAGAGGGGGTTTCTCTCGTGAAATATTACTTCTATCATAGGGGAAAAAAAATGTATAAGAGATTGAAACTATTAGCCCCTAATTATGCGACTGAACCGATCCACACTCATCATATCATCTACTTTTCAAGGAAGCACCAGCATTTAATGCAATACAAGTATTTTTGTCACCTAAAAAACTGTAGGCATATGTTTTAATTTGCTTGTCTGCGAACTATTGACTATATTATTTATGTGTCTTCATCTTGGACTCAACCCGCTTGAACAAATTTTTTTTTCAGTGCATGCAAATTACGCACCCGGTGGTTTTTTTTTTTTTTTTTTGTGTTACCTTCGCTTGGGTAGGATCCTGGCCTGCGTTTGAGCCCGGGCCGAAATTATCCCGCTGACGTATCTAGAGCAAAACATAATTTGGATACATGGATATTTTTTCGCTTGCGACGAGGATTTTGCCTGCTGTCGTTTCCTTTATATGATTTATGACTGAATTGTACAAGTGGATTTGAAGTAAAAATCTGCAGGTATTTTGAAAGCTGAAGTAAATGAAGGAAAAACATGTTCGTAATATGGATTTGCCTTTCGTTTAAAGTTCAATCTTCGCCCAGCCAATCCATTAAGTCCTCCACTAATATAATATATATTAGATATGCTAGATGGTTCATCTAGCAAATACCAATCGAAAGTATTTGTTATTGTGAAAGATTTTGAACTCACATAGAGAGCAGCACTACCACCACAAACCTAGCATGATGGGACATAATCACTACCGGTCTGTAATTAGTTTAAAATTTCCAAATATTACGGGAGCTATAGAAAATTTCTTATAGCGGGGGAGAGGACTTAGGGGAATCTGGATACCAAGTATGGTTATTCTAACTTTTTAACATCCTTGCGTTCCTACTGACGGACGAACGGTCATCAATATATATAATTTGTGGCGTCCATTCGCATTCGTGTGTGTACATTCGCATTCGTACAGGGTATAAAAAGTGTATTAAATAATACTAATAGTTCACTACTTATAAGTATTTGTGCATAGTGGGTATGGTGTTTTTAATAGTCAAACATTTATTTTTCTCGTTTATCTAAGAACATTCTATGAATTGCAATTAAGAGCAAACACAATTGTTTGATATCATTTGATTGGAATTTATTTAAATTAACTTCTGATAAATCCAGGTTCATTTTTGTTCTATCAAAATAACTGTTGTGTTTATCATGCAGACATACGCTCGCAGCTCTCGCTCCCTAAGGTGTTTGGGAAATGGTTTTTGCTACTGGTAGCGGCCATAACACCCAAATCTAGACTTTCTGCATGCCGTCGGCTGGTGAAAGTTGTGCCCATTGCGGGTAATGTTTGTCGAAGCTAAAGCTATCATTTGGCTTAGGCTGTCACTTGGCTTAGGCTGCCTTCTCCACTACCGTGACGCCTTTTATGTGTGCATCCGCCCATTTGCTCGCCCGCAGTTGGTGATAAGGCTCAATCGTACGCAAATCGATAGCTGGAGTATTTCATATGCAGCATGATAAATGTCCATGGAATCCTTGTTCACATCTGTCAGTTGCAATGGGATAGAAACAGTTTAAAATACACAATCGCATTGTAATTGATTGGAACGAGGGGGCTCCTTCGTCATGCTGTTGCAGTAAGGACAACGGCACATGAATGCAATGAAATCCTCAAGAAATCCAATTAAATTTCAATAACAAAAGAAATAAAATCTATTTGTATTAAACAAATATTAAAAAGAAATAAAAAAAAAACAAGAGAAGCCACTAAAAAAATTTAAAAAATGCATTTAAACAAAATTAAATTTATCTATATATATAAAACAGTTTGTCCTGACTGACTGACTGACTGGTTGGTGATCAACGCACAGCCCAAACGGTAAAAGCTAGGATGCTGAAATTTGGGCTCAAGTATCCTATCATGATGTAGATGCGCACTAAGAAGGGATTTTGGAAAATTCGAGCTCCAAAACGGGGAAAATTAGCTCCAAAGTTTGTTTGAAAAATCTGCATTTTTCAACCAATCGACTTAAAACTTAGTTTCTATTCATTAAATCAATTAAAGAATACAAACAAAACTGCATACTTCGATTTTCGAAATTTGTGTTGGATCTTGAATTATTGGGGTTTTAATATTTATTCACTATTTCAAATGAAAAGTTTGTGTTATAAATTTAGTCCGATCGATTTCAAATTTGGGTAATGTAATCTACGTAACTAAATCTACAACTTTGCATTCAAGGATTTTCAAAATATACATTTTACAAAAGCAGGAAGAACAAACAATACAAAATATCAAACAGTTGGGGACAACTAAGTATACATACATACACACACACACAAACACACACACACACACACATACATACATACATACAAGCAGCTGTTCGTGTAGTTGCGTGCAAACGATTGAAATAGCCAAAGCAAAATGTGAGACACTAATGTGTAAATGTCCATACATATGTGCACATCTATGTATGTACATATGTATGTATGTACATATGTATGTATCTACATATGTATGTATGTACATTCGTCTTGCACTGACAGAGAAAGAAATGTTAATTAATTGAAAATTATGTAACATTTTTAAAAGTAATTTGTTCTTTGTTTAGTGCATTTGGCATTAACTTTATTAATTAACTTTATGTTACCGTCGCTAGGCAACGACTGCGTAAGCGAGAGTAAAGCAGAAACCGAATAACGGAGCTACGCATATTCTGCTTGATCTCAATAAATAATTAGATTTTATTATTTAAATATTCTGCTTATTGCATTCAAACTTCTATATTTTGATGGTATCGGTGGCTTCAACTATCGAAAGTTTTACTCTAGCAAATTGAGATGAGAATTGTCAGTGCTTTTTGATCGTGGCTCATCGCTGCACGGCATTGACACGAGTGCCGTGTTTCATATTCCGAGTTTGTGCGTGACCGTATTGACTCAATATGGCACGAAAAGACTCAAATGTGAATTAAAATAAAATTTTTTGCACATAGTCTATCTTAAAACGTTGCGTTATCTCTATATATAAAACAGTTTGTCCTGACTAATTGGTGATCAACGCACAGCCCAAACGGTAAAAGATGAAATTTGGACTCAAGTATCCTTTCATAGTATCCATCATAGTGTAGGAGGAAAATGTTCATTTAAATACCTTAAATGCCTTCCTACTGGTAACTTATAAGGTGAAAACATATGGGTAGGTTATGCACACACAAAATAAATACAATTGGAAACATTATATTGAGCCGAGTTACTCACTTTATTTTGTGCATAACCTACCCATATGTTTTCACCTTATAAGTTATATATATATATATATATATATATATATATATATATATATATATATATATATATATATATATATATATATATATATATATGAATTTTTTAAATATATATTATATTATTATTATATATTATATTATAATTAAATTTATAAATTAAATTAAATAAAATATATTCAATACATACATCCCAAATGGAGACATATGTTTATGTACAGTTTCAACAGCATACATCCGAATCGTGTGTATGCGTGTTCATATGTACAGTACAGTACAGTACATAAATAACTCAAAGCAGAAACAACAACAACAGCTAGGGAGGAGATTTATGGCCATAACTTTCTAAGAATTACGGAGGTTGAAATTCTCTTTACTTTGGAACTCACGTTGTATATCTACCAGGGCTCCTTCGCACAAAACTAGTTGAAGGCCTATCTCTTAGTCCTTTAACTAAAGTAAACTTATAAGCTTTGTTGTTCCAAACGTTCTTATGTCAGCTATATGGGAATATGATACACCATTAAAAAACCATACAATTGCCGAAACTTGTTCGTAATGACAAAGTCTTTGGTACTTAAATTGATGGCTGTTATAATTTATTAGTTACTAACAGGCCTTGTCCGTCTTTGCTGGGCTCAGTATTTGTGCTTACAATTATAAGTTTATTTATTTATTTAGATTATTTAATAAACGCAAAAGTTTTGTGATTTTTATCATCGTGATCATATGTGTTCGTATAACATGTGGTGTGCCATGCCTCCTTTGCTCTGTTGAAGACATTTTGCCTTTAGACTTTCTAGCATACCCTTTCAACTTTCGGGTACAGAGTATAGAAGAGCATTAAAATAGATTTGGCAAATGTGTTTCAAATCGATACTTGACAAACTGCAATTGGTGGCACAGAACAGCGCAATACAAATAAAATAAGAAAAGAATTGTAGATATGTTCCGTTAGGTAAAAATATTGTAATTTTAATTAATAAATACGATTTGATGAAGAGCCCACATACGTGTAATTTATTAAAAGGTTGATCTGACAACAATAGCAAAATTAATTGTTTTTTATTAAGTGTTATAAACATTAAATTCATCAAAAAAGAAACAGAAACACCAAATGTGGGGAATTTTTCTGATTCCCCTACAATTTAAATCACAGTCGTCCACATTACCACGACCAAAAGGTGATTCGAAAATGATCTCAGCACGGCGCATTTTTGAAAAATATAGAATCAATTTATAATTAGATTAAATTAATTGGCGAGTGAATAGGGAACAAAGAAGAAAATATGCGCCCAGGCACTTTCAAAATCCAGGCGTTCGCCCAGATATCTCTTGCACAGGGAATAATATGGCCATAAATTCCTCAGAGACGATCTATTACTATGAAATTGGACAAAATTGAACAAAAGGACATATTCTCACTTTTTCTTGTATTTGCAATCAAAGATCTTAAAGTATTTTTTAATCCGAATTTAACTTCAATATTCGCATCCTAATTCATGTAAACAGGGCTATAAACTTGGATTTATTAAATGTTGATTGAAATAATTTTTGATCCGAATTCAAATAAACTTCTTTCCTAGTACCTCGTGGACTAAAATAAGAACTAGTTTTTGTCTAACATATATTAAGTGCTACTTCGCAAATTAGCTATGCTTTACACAACGGCTTAAAATTATTTATTGAAAATTTATTATTAATTTAAGTAATAATTTGAATACCAGTTGGGTCGACCATAACTGTAATACCTGATGTAGAATAACCTCGTGTGCCTACATCTATACTTACTGTGAATATGTACATATGTATATGATAAGCTCAAACAATGAATTATAAAACAATCGTTGATATAGCATAAATTAAACCTAATGAACTATATAATAATTTAATAAATAAAATAATAATAAAAATTAATTAAAAACAACTTAACTAAAAATGAATGATTAATACACTACAAATAACTTATTAATATGTTATTTTAAAGCCAAAAAGTGAAAATTGCTTGTAGAATTTTTGGTTTTAAAATGAATGCACAATATATAATGTATGTGGAGCTCTTTGTTATGCTAACGGTCATCACAATCGACGAACTTATTTTGGTACTGGAAAACTGAGCATATAAAACGCCACTGGCCGCAAACGATTTTAAAAGGTGCAGAACCATTCCCTCTTTTCCATCGTTAATACCATACATTTTTGTTTTAAAGGAAGACAAAGGAACTCCTTTAATGTCATTTGTTGCGTTAATTCAAATACACCAAATTTAAATTTACCAAACGTGGTGGTGAAAATCTTCTAACCCCTAGCAGCACATGCTTAAGGGTTTTTTATTTCGATGACCACTCCCCTCCCCACCACTACATACACAAGCTAATTGCGATTTTCCGTAACTCTCGTTTTTCTGCGATTTGTGCTCCTTGCCTAATTCGGCTCATGCCAAGTTTCATCTTGATAAATCAAATATAACGGAACTAGAAGCCTACAAAAATATATAAATAAATGTAATCTGAGCACATGCTTTGCCACCGGCTATTGATGTTGTAGCTCAACTCCGTACTGTAAATAGAAACATAGTCACAAAACCAATTTAATTAAAAACTTACGTCAAGAGATGTACTTTTGAACGTAGGTGTTATATTTAGTTTATTTTTTAAATTGTAATAAAAAAGGATAAAATTTAAAATACCTTATTAAAATATAAAAGATTTAAAGTGGCTACATGGTTCCTAAGAGTCTGATTCGCATGTCTGTCATATGCTATATATACATATATATAGAGGTGTTTTGCCTAAAAGTAGGCATTTTAAAATAAAAGAAGTCGCTGGGGAGCAACCAGTTCATTTAATTGTTTACTGGCATGGGGTAGTTAGTAAGTTCGCGAGTTTTCTAGCAAATGAAAAGCGAATCGAAAATATGACTGACCTTTGGAGTATATCCCCGTGGCGAGTACGACTACGATTCCAGACGCTGTCACACGGAAACAAAATAAATCGAGAGCGAAATGAATGGACACACTAAGGATGGATGGCCGGTTTGAAGGCAATGCATGAAAACAAAAACAGAAACAAAACAAAAATACAAAAAAAAGAAGCAGAGCTGCAGCAGCCGGAGCAGACACGACGAAAAACGAAAATATTGAAACGAAAAATACAACTGACAAAATTTTATTTCCCTTTATTTGCAAAGCGGAGCACTCCATAAATTTTCGTGCGCTCAATATTGTTTCAGATCATAAATCATGGCTGCATTTGCGTACGAACGTACTCATACATTTCAAGCAAACACACACATACATACACACATACGCACAGACAACATGCATGAACATACATAAATATACTTATATGTATACACACATACATGTGCATGTTCATGTGCATGTGTTTAAGCAAATGTATAGGCAGACTGCAAACTGCAGCTGCATGCGTGAGGAGATGCGGCAAAGGAATGGGGGAAGGGCCGGCACTGAGACTAGCACACACACAAGCACCAGCACACTTGCACACACAGACACACACATAAGCCCACGCCCATGAAGACTAACAACAAACATGCATACCTTGTTGCTGGAGGTCGGCCGCAGTGTAAAAACAAGAAGAAGCGCAGCAGCAAGACTAACAACAACAGCAACAACTCACAGTGTATTTGGATAGAGTCAATGCGGCTGCACTTGTGTCGGTTGTGTCGGTTGTATCGGCCGGCCAGCCGGCCAGCCGGCGCGCATCTGATCCATATCCATGCGATGCGTCGGCGGCTGCCGTCCCATGCACAGGCAAAATGAAAGCAATCCGCCATAGACATGGACATGGTGGTTGGCTGGACCCAGAGCCATTGCCATGGATGCCTTCCAATTGCAGTGTAGTGTGCGTGTGTTTCTGGATCGCGGAGAGGGTGGATGGGTGAGCGCAGTGTGGGCAGCTCACGGACGCGACAACTGAAGTGGTCTGCAAATTCACATTAACGCAAATTCCGTAAGTGAAGTATGTTGCATTTGCCGCACGTAAATTTAAAAAACGCGGCACAATAACAAAGCATTGCTGGCCCTGTCGCTTATTTACAGATATACGAGTACATACATAGCTGCAGTCCTGCCTAGAAAGGCCACAATAACAGCAACAGCTAAAACTACGAGTACAAGCACTGCTTCATAGGCATTTGCACTCGCAAACACAAACACACACATACATATATACATACATATAGTATATATCTGAGATACATTAATCTTGTGGATGTGGATGAGCGTTCAGCATTCGTGAGTTCGTAGGTTGTGTTGGCTTTGTGAGCACTGTTCGGCCGGCACTGTGATCAGCTGAGGACCAGCGTTATAAAAACAATTGGCGAAAAAAAATTTAAAAAAAAATAAAACCTGCCGAGCCTGCTCATATAGCGAACTACTTGTATGCTTATAGCTTAGAGAAATGGAAAATGTTTTTGAATTGAATTATCGCAAATAAGACCGCGGTCAAATTATAATAATAAATACCTCTTCCTTAAAGTTGATCGGAAATGAATGGAAATCTTCGAAAGTAAAAAATTGCTTTTAAAACTGCAAAATTTGACATCGGAGTTTCACGAATTAAAAAAGCGTGAGAGCGGGAGGTGCATCAGGAAAAAAATACTTTCTCTACTATTAGATTAGAATCTGCACTCCACATTGGGTGATTTCATCTTGAAGATCCTTGAGCAGGCAGACATGTTTATAATGCTGATCACGAATATATACATATATATACTTGGCAACGGCTAGAAACTAGAACTAGAAAAAATTTTGCCATATAAAGTCGACCACACGTTCATTTTTATGACGCATTATTTCGCCTTAAAATGGATCTGAGTTGGATTTGTTGAAGTTTTTTTATTGATCATATGCATTAGTTATTTTGTAAATGCATCGTGCATTATTTAATCAAAATTTTAATTTTTTGGCCCCCCCTTTAAAAGGCAAAAGCTGCCTACGCCCTTGCATACACGCATACATATAAACACGCACAGACACGATTCTGATTTAAATGCATGTCGTTAAACACATGTCTCCACTTATGTATGTACTATATGCATGGAATATTTTGTATTTAATTAATTACATTAAAATTAAATTAAACTAACTTAATTTTTTGTTGTGTAGTTTCTTGTCTTTTTGTGTGAGTGGCTACATTTTTGTAGAAGTTGTTCGTCTGTAACAGAAAAGATGACGAACATGACATTACTAACGGGATATAATTACCAAATTTTAGTTCAAAATTCCCATAATTACTGGAGTTAATTCACTAATATTGGGGAAGTGGTAGGTTCATCAGAATAAAACAAGATCGAACGCTACAGTCGAGCAAGCCCGACAGTAAAATACCCTGTACTCTCCATAAAAAAGGAAAATTAAAAAAAAAATTATTTCAAAATATGTAATTAATTAATTAAATTAAATATAAAATATTCAACACATGCGTACATACATAAGTGTTTATGTGCAATTTCAATAAAATAAATTTACATCAGGGGGTGGTGTTGTGCATAAACAAAAACTGAAACATGTACTATCGGACTTAGAAGAATCTGGATACCAAGTTTGGTTATTATAGCTCTTATACTTTCTGAACTCCTTGCAGTCACACGAACAGACAGACGGACATGGCTATATCGACTCGTCTTGTCATCCTGATCAAGAATATATACATACATTCGCACAAAACTAGTATATCTCCTTACCCTTTGGGCACACGCTATAGTAATCTGAATTCTTAAAATGATTTCGCATCGGAATAAAATTTAATGATGTATTTGAAAGTCACAAGCCCACTTCGACTAGACGCTTTGGAACGTTTTCGAAATCAAAGCGTTTATTTAGACAAACAGACGCAAAGGTAATGGAATTGTCTTAGTCGATATGTCTCGTTATGCTCATCAATGATATAAGCATGTTAATTGCTTTAAAAACGGAACTTAACTAAATTCCGGAAGAGTAGAGGAGAAATAAGGTTTATATTAAAGATCAAACAAGACTGCTCTCAAAATGTTTCTATTTCAAGCATAAATCAAATATTTCAAATTTTGTATACACATCTGTATCTACAAGTATTTAATAATTTTCTGGCATAAATATATGTCTGCTACTCATCTGACCATTAGGGTGCAGGGTATAACGTTCAAGCATTGGCAACCCAATAACCTTTAACTTTCTACAGATGCCGCTTTAACACATGGCAATCCATCTGCCATGGCAATAAAAGATTTCGCTAAATTGATACTGTCGATGGAGTAATTAAACTGCAATTTTTATGAGACATGTCGGACAGAGGCCATTGTTATCACAGATCGAATAAATTATATTCGTCGGCTATTGGGCCGGTTCCACTGTTGGACAATTTCCACGCAAATACATACGTACTCGTACATTGCCACAGAGCTTTTGACATATGGGTCGGGGTGGGGGCGTGCGGCCGGGTGTACGGGTCCGTGTGCATTCGTTTGTTTGCCGGTAAATTTTCAGACGCAGTTTTGTAGTTCTCCATGTGCGCTCGGTGTAAGGTAGTTTACTCATAGCTCGACTCAGTCGGAGTTTAGTTTAAGCAGTTTAAAGCACAAAAATAAATATTGACCACCTTGAGCAGAATTTCATTGAAGCTTATTCCACGAAAAACATAAATTCGAAATTTCTCATCCTCTTCCAGTTTTAAGATTCTGTTACAGCAGTAAGAAGCTAAAAATGTGTCTTTCTGTCCGTCCGTCTGAATGAACGTAAGGATCTCAGAAAGAATAAGAGCCAGAATAACCAAACTTGCAATCCGGGTCTCCTAAGTGCGATAAAGTACGAGTTTGAGTTTTTTTTTTCGATGCACCCCCATACTGCCCCGCTATAACAGATTTTCCAAAACTCCCGTAGTTCTTGGAATTTCGCAAATTTTGTATTTACATTCAGGTAGTGATTATGTCTCCATATGTTAAGTTTCATCACAATAGGTCAATCATGAAGAAAGCTATAGCCATTAATATAAAATCTGCCAAGCTGTTGTTGTTGTTGTTGCTGCTTTTGTTCAACTTTGTACGCATACTCACGATTCTTCTACATTTGCTGTTGAAACTGTTGAAACATAAACACATGTCTCCACTTACATATGCATGTATGTATGAAATATTATATATTCAATTAAATATTTAATTAATAAACTAACACACATTTTTGTTGTTTAATTTCTTCTTTTTTTGTGTGAGCGGGTACAGGGTATTTCACTGTCGAGCTTGCTCGATTGTAGCGTTTTCTCTTGTTCATATATAGCGCCCTTTTTATACTCTGTACCCAAAGGGTAAAAGGGTATATTAGTTTTGTGCGAGTGAACATGGAACACACAGAAGGAGGCGTGGTAGCCCCACAAAGTATATATATTCTTGATCAGGATGACAAGCCGAGTCGATATAGCCATGTCCGTCTGTCTGTCTGTCTGTCTGTATGAACGCAAGGATCTCAGAAAGTATAAAAGCTAGAATAATCAAACTTGGTATCCAGATTCTCCTACGCCGGAGAAAGGGCAAGTTGGTTCATTTTTCCCGATGCACTGAATGGACTATGGGCTGAATTCTTTCTCTTATAATTTTCGAAAACCTAGCTTTCAGACAGACACAGAGGCTGAATGCAGATAGACCAGGGTACATCGACTTGTCAAGTTCTATTTATCAAGAATATGCATTCTGTGTACAATGTACTTGAATACTGTAAATGTACATTTCCACTAAACTAGTATACCGTATAACCGTTTGGGTACAGGGTATAAAAAATACTTTATTCGTAGCAATAAGACCTTTTTATACCCTGTACCCGTAGGGTAAAAAGGGTATATTAGGTTTGTGCAAAGTATGTAACATGAAGAAGGAAGCATCTCCGACCCCATAAAGTATATATATTCTGAATCAGCATGACGAGAGAAATCGATCTAGACATATCCGTCCGTCTGTCCGTCCGTCTGGATGAACGCAAGGATCTCAGAAACTATAAAAGCTAGAATAACCAAAGTTGGCATCCAGATTCTCCTAGGTCCAAGAAAGGACGAGTTTATTATATATTTCCCCTTCCCCCGCTACAGAATTTCGTCAATAGCGTCCACATTTCAAATGCTACCTAAACCAAACTTTGCACACATCATATATATATAATTATCTACTGTTGTTTAAAATTAAAAATTCGGTCAATTCTAAGAAAAGTTATTAGCAAAACAAATTCTCGCCAGTGGAACCCCCCAAACTGCAGCAACAAGTTCGCTCTTCTTCCTCTTTTTGCAGCTGCTATGGGCGCATATAACTCAGTGACGGAAGTTTACCTGGGTACAGGGTATTACACTGTCGGGCTTGCTCGACTGTAGCGTTCTCTCTTGTTACCCTTAAATAACTGACCATCTATTGCGCTACTCGTACTTTAGAAGTGTTCTCAGTCTTCGCTTAGATCTGACAGTGCCAACATTTATGCGCCATGTTCTACTTATATTTTTATGGCTGTTCTTTGCAATTCAAAACCAGCGACACAAGCACACAAACACTGATATTCATGCATGGCTATAGTATGTACGTGTATACCTTCATACACAAGCCCACACCTGCTGACAGCCGAGAACAAGCTTTCACAGGAGCATATTTAAAACATGGCTTCTTAATTAGTAAGAAATGTATCCCATTTGTTTTTACACATAACGCCATCATTAACCCAACCACACACTGTCAGTCCCCATCCACCTGCTGGGAGATACCCTGCTCTATCGACGTAGTCGATGTGCGCAAAATTAGTCGAGCGACGGGAGCAATACGGCTACTTCCCTTCACGCTACTAGTGTTGCTAGTCGCCGAGGGTGTTGGCCCCGTCAGTGCGTCTCATAATGCGCGCTAATTAATCCTTCTAGGTTCGGATTTTTCAGACGTAATTATATTTACAGCCGCCATGCGAGCTAAGGAATAGCAGGATGACGCAGGATGCTTACCCACATTCTCCAGTCCAGAACGCCAGCATTCTGCAGGCAGTGAAGTTTTATGATGTACAGCAATCCTTTGTAAGTATCCATGCCCACCACTTCTGGCAGCAGGCGAATTCGTACAGCGAACAGAAATGGGAGAGCACTGCGCCTCATGAAAGAATAAATAAAAATATTAAATTAATTTTAAAGACTTGGTATAAGCAAGTATCCTAGGGAAAGAGGAGGAAAAAATTAATGAGTTCCTCTTGCGTGAGTTTTTTGTGTTTTTCAAAATCAAACTTAAAGCATAATTAGACACTGTTGCTAGGGTGTATAGTTTTATTAAGAGCTTAAATTAAAGCATCGTTAAAACCGTATGGAAAAGTATTGTAAGAAACGTACACAAAGAGAACAAGTAAACAAGTAAAAAAGCTAAAGTCGGGTGTCCCGACTTTGAAATACTCTGTACATATGTTTACAATAATTATAGAAAATATAAAAAATTAGGAAAATAAAAAAAAAATTTGGCGATTTTACCTCTCTCGGTATTCGAACTCACGTAAAGGGTTTATAATTGCACATTTACATAGCAATTGCGTCTGTGTGAGTGTATGTATGCCTATGCGCATCTATTCGTGTCTGTGTAAACATGTGTGTAGTCAGCCAAAGCACCAGCATCAACAACAGCCGCGGGCAGCGCAGCAGCAGCAAATATATTTATGGCTATAACTTCTTGTTAAATCGGTGAAACTTGGCATTCGGACACATAATAACCAACCGGGTATTTCCAAAATTTTAGTTCGAAATTCCAAGAATTACGGGAGTTAGAGAAAATCGCGATTTGCATGGGATAGGGGGGAGGGAGGGAAATTCCAAAATACACATTTTCTGCGTATTCTCATAAGGCATCTGGGACTAAAATTTGGTGTCCGTAGGTCTTATAGTCTCCGAGATATAGGTGATTATACGAATGGCGTTACGGAAAAACTCCCATAGGGGGGAAGTGGGGGGAAAATCAAAAAAATAAAACAAACTCGTATAGAATACACACATGAGGCATCTTTGTGCAAAATTTGGTGTCTCTATCTCTTATAGTCTCTGAGATCCAGGTGTTCATACGGACGGACAGACGGACAGACAGGGCTAGATCGACTCGTCTCGTCATGCTGATCAAGAATATATATATGTTACATACATTCGCACAAAACTAGTATACCCTTTCACGAGTATTTAAGATTTGAGACCTTTGGACTCCAGCATTCCAGATAGAGACACCAAATTTTGTACACAGATGCCCTATATGTGTACGCTTTATGAGTTTGTGCGATTTTTGTATACACTCCCCACTTCCCCTCTATCGGCGATTTTCCTTTACGCCGTTTGTATAATCATCTATATCTTGGAAACAATAAGATCTAAGATCTAGAGAAAAAATTTTTGTTGAAGACGCCTTATACGCAGAAAATTTGTATTTCCGAATTTTCCTCCTTCCCTCCTCCAACGCAATTAGTGTGTTCTATAACTCCCATAATTCTAAGACTTTCTGATCCAAATTTGTCAAGTACGTACGGCATACGTTCGTATGCCGTATATTCATCATAACAGGTCAATTTGCAAGGAAGTTATAGCCATACATATAATCTGGCTGTTGTTATTTCTGCATTGCAGACACGTATAGACACGCATAGATTCAAATAGATACAAATTCCTTACTTCCTTATATTTTTTTACACTTTTATAATTTTTCTACACATGTTTAAAAGTCGGTGAACTGGACTTATAGTCTCCACTTGTTTAGTTGGAGGCCAGTGGTGTAGGAAAAGGCAGGGTACAAAAGAGCCTGGTTGGCACGACGTAACGTTTCACTTGCTGTTCTTTGTGAAGTCGCAAAACTAAATAATGAGTACCGTCTCAAAAATAAATAATGAGTATATTTTGCTAACACAAGTTTGTTTTCTTCTTTTGCGCTGCTTTATTGCTTTACACGCGGGTGGCTAACCGGAGACTGTCGTACCATGGCGAATCCACCGACAAGCTGGCAAATTAGTCTCATGAATTTCAAAGAAGTCCTCTGCCCTCTTTATTCTCTTTAAGACATCGACTGTTTGTTCTGGACAGGAAACAATGAAAATATACATAATATTTGCTTTGCTTCACACAGTAAGTCCTAGTATGGGCCTGAAGTCTATTAAGCAAAGACTTGGGAAGTTCCGACGGACTCCATAAGGTAAGGTTGCTAATTGTATACATTGAATAAAGGCAGCTATGGATATGTTTTATTCACATCAGTATGAGGGTCTGCTTGAAACCCTCATTATGTCCTGTACCCGAAGAGTAAACGGTATTCTGAAATCATTCAGTTTTTGTAACCACCAAAAGGATACGTGACAGACTTCACAAAGTATATTTTTTCCAGATCAGCATAACGGAAAGAGTCGATCTAGGTATAGAGGTAGATATGTATTAAAGCATGAATTATTAAAATTTATATAGAATACTCCTTAAGAGCTGGACGCGTTTACTTCCCGTCAATTATACTTTGTAAAGTACTCTTTAAGATTAAGAGTATACATATTAGGTTTGCGAGAAAAGATAAAGGAGGCGTGACAGGCTTCACAAACTTTATATAATTATTGTCCGCCGGGCTGTCCGTCTGTCCATACGCACAACTACTTGTAGATCTCAGAAACTACAAGTAAAAGACCTAGTGACACATCATTTTGTATGCTGCTTTGGCTCCACTCTCCACAGAAACTCATAGACTCACATATGTAAAAATGCAGTTATACAGCCTTTACGTGAGTTCGAGTAGCCAAGGAGATATTTATTTGTAATATTATAATTTGGTTACTTTTTTCATTTGTTTTAATTTTTATAAATTTCTATAATTATGCGTATGTACAGAGTATTACAAAGTCGGGACACCCGACTGTAGCTTTTGCACCTGTTTATTAATAAATTTTCAAAATTGTTTAGATTTTATAATTCAATTTAAAAACATTTAAAAAAATTTTGTTCTTGTGGGAGTGGGTATTTAGAAGATTAGGGAGTTCATGAGTATTATATGCAATCAGCAAATCCATTTTGTTTTGAGAAACAACACGATTTTTAAAAGCACCACAAAAAAGGCACCACTAGTCTTTACAAAACACGTACTTGCCGAATAAAAGCACAGGCTTAATATAGGTACATAGGTACATACTTATGTGATGGCGTATTTAACATTGTTGCATTTTAAGAAAACTGAATATAAATTGCATTTAAAAGCTGGACACCTATCCTAGTTGTTTCGGATGCCGTAATGCCCCAATGAATTTATTTATAGCTAAGTAGCTGCGCTTCAAACGTGGTTTGCCTTGCCGTTGCTACTGATAATGATAATGTGCTCGACTTCAGCTTAGTTTTGGCACTGACTGAATCAGAAGAATAAGCGCCCGTTGGGCTTGAGCTCAAAGTACCGCCATAAAGTCGAAGCAGAATTGAAAGTACGCGGCGACTTAGCATTGTTGGGAGAATCACAACAGAACTGACTTCAGTTGTAGTCACAGTGCAGCCAGTCCACTCGACTCCAAACCGTCCAAAGTCAACTGCAACAACAACAGCTGCAATGCCAGCACCAATGAAGACTTTTTGGCTGTGAGTCAAACATTAGGATGCATAAATCAAACATTTATATGCGCCGCAGCTTTGACTCCGCAGCCTGCTTCTGCCCTGCCGCATAATCTCATGTGTGGCGTACGGAGGAGCCAATACTTGAATGTGATTACGCAGCGAGAGACTGCATGCATACAATGCACATAGGGACACATACTACATACTTGTATGTATGTATGCTACCCGTGCCCGCGCCGATATCTGAGTCATAGCTGGCATCAAAGGCATCTGCGATGCGCCTTGTCTGAAAATAAAGACGATTACTGCGACTGCAATGATGGATACTATTCCTAAGGCGAAAAGTCTTTTCGCAGCAGTGCTTTGCAACACCAAAGCTATTTGCACTGTGATTGATTGCCTCATTTTTGGAAAACTCGGCGGGAAGGAATTGGCAAGGATTTTGTTGAGCTCCTATGAACTGTCAAAAAATATAGTTGAAAAAGAAGGATAAAGAGAGTATATGGGCAATAATTTTATTCGGTTTTTCCATCAATTTCTGTAAATACCTGACTGAAAGGGGAATAAGATTAAATATATCAATATCTAAATACTCTGACCGTATGAACGCAAGGATCTCAGAAAGTATAAAAGATACAATAAGCACCTCCCCCCACTCCACTGCTATTAGTAATTTTGAATAACTTCGTAAATATATGAATTTTGAAATTTGACAAGTACATCCCATTGGTGATTATGTGACCGTGTGTTTCCATGAAGATAGGTCAATTATGCAGAAAATTATGGCCATAAATGTTATCTCTGCCCGCAGCTGTTGTTGTTGTTGCTCCTTTGACTTATTCCTGTACTGTATACATACACGCAAATAAACACGCATAAACACACGCATAGACACGAGGATGTGTGCTGTTGAAACTGTACATAACATGTCTTCACTTTTGAATGTACTTATGTATGTACTGTATGCATTGAACATTTTTTAATTAATCTAATTAATTACATTTCTTTTTTTAAGTTTTCTTTCTTATGCTCGCTTGCCCGACTGTAGCGTTCTCCTTTGTATTTTTTTGATTTTCTCCCCAGTCCCCGTAAAATCACCTATATCTCAGAAACTTTAGGATCTAGGGACACACAACTTTAATCTCAGAAGTCTTACGTCAATACGCAAAAAATGTGTACATATTTTGGAATTTCCCTCCCACTCCCCCGCAATTAGGATTTTCTATAACTCCCGAAATTCTTTGAATTTTTCATTCAAATTTGGCAAATACTTCCAGTTAGTGATTATGTGTCCGTATATCATGATAAGGAAGTAAGGTGAGGAAGTTGAAGTCATAATGTTATCTCTGCCCAAGCTCTGTCCACAGCTATTGTTGTTGTTGCTGCTTTTCCAGACACAGGAGGCACTCACAAGCGATCACTTCTTTTTTCTTTTTTTATGATTTTCTTTATTTGTTTTAATTCTATAATTATTCTTCACATACATATGAACAGAGTATTTTAAAGTCCTAACACCCAACTTTACGGTTTCCACTTGTTTTTTTCAATTTATTTTTGTTCCGAATGTACAAATAAATTACTAATGTAGCATAAATAAAAAAATACACACTGAGCATGGAGCTCTCGCATAAATTAGCAGTTTGCATTGAAAACTGAAAACTTCCTCAACAAAATCAGCTCGATACTTTTAAATGAAAACAAATTTAATGCTGTCTTTAGTTTAGTTTTGTTTGCTCTGCTGAAAAGCCAAAAAGTTTGTTTTGCCATTTTTCATTGGGGACAACAGAAAGTTTTAAGTAAAAAATAAATTTCGACAAGCAGGAAAAATAAAAGAATATTCAGAAAAATATGCATCAGTGCGCAAACACACCGAAGATTGTATTCTCTCTCAAACTTTACACCATATCTAATATTTCTTCGATTTTGAACAAATATATACTCGAGATATAAGCCATGTAGCCTCAATATTTATATTTCTGTAATCCTTAGTAGCTGTGGGAATAAAAAAAACAGGGTACAATTTCATGTTTATATTTCAATCAATTAAAATATTTTATCAATCCGATATCCGATATCAATTCAGCTAATTTAATATCTAAATAAGTCTTCGTTACGCTTCTGATAGTAAGCTAATGTAATTCTTTCATTAAGGGTATAACAACAAACTAATTGAATATGGAAAAAGTTCTATTGACCATAAAATTTGTGAACATACATACATACATACATAGTGTGCCTTGATTTTTTCACCCCATTTTCTAGTTTTCGTTTATTTCGGCAGCACAAGCCGCAAATAGAAGGCAGCCTGATTCGGAAGCCCTAAAATACCCCATTCTAACCAACAAACTAGCAGTTAGAAGCAGAGGGCCAGTCAGCAAAGCACAATGCCAAATATACACACACTCTTGGATTCGATTATATTTATAATAATTTGCTTTAGAGCAGCTTCGAGAACAGTACAGCAACTAAAACTTTTCCAAAATACATTGGAAAACTTCCAAATTATAAGTTCTGCCCTCATTTCGATTCAGATGGTGGGACTGTTTGCGCATGGGTTCGGGAGGAATTCTTTTTGTCGCATTTTAAAATCCGCCAGTTAGCTTTTACAACTGCAAAATGCAGTGAGAATACAAAATAGCTAGCCAAGGACTTCATACCTCTCCACTAAGCACATGCAATTAGAAACATAAGTTGTATTTCAGATTGAATTCCAAAATGATCGTCTTTGTATATTCGATGTACATAGTCGATCGACCTTGTCCGTATCGGAGGAAATAAAGCTTTAAGAGAGAAGAACTTCGGTTATACATTCTTTAAATGTATGAATTATTGAGGCTCATTTTTATACCCTGCATCCAAAGGGTAAAAGGATATATAGTAGCTTATCTAGTTTTGATTCAGGGTATCAAGCTACATAAACTTTGCACGCATAATTAAAATATTTTAAATTAAGTACAAAAACAAGAGAGAACGCTACAGTCGAGCAAGACCGACAGTAAAATAGCCTGTACTCTCCACAAAAACGGAAAATTAAAAAAAAATTAAATTACAGAAAAAATTGAATTAATTAATTAAATTAAATTAGAATACATGTTTATGTTCACTTTTAACAGCATACATTTACATCACGTGTCTATGCGTGCTTATATGCGTGTACGTATGCAGCACAAAGTTGAACCAAACAAAGCACAAAACCAAACAACAACAGTTGCGGGCAGCGCTGCCGGCAGAGCTGCAGGCAGCGCATAAGCGGCGATTTTATTTATGGCTATAACTTTCTTCAGAATTGACCTATCATGATGAAACTTGGTACACGGACACATGAGCACTAACTGGATGTAACGACTAAAACTGATTTCAAAATTCCAAGAATTACGGAAGTTATAAAAAAACACGAATTACGGGGAAGTGGGGGGTGTATCAAAATAAAATAAAAACAAACTTGACCTGCCTAGGGTTCAGGGGAACCTGGATACCAAGTTTGGTCATTCTAGTTCTTGTACCTTCTGAGATCCTTGCGCTCATACAGACGGACGGACGGACATGGCTATATCGACTCGGCTTGTCACCCTGATCAAGAATATATATACTTTGTGGGGTCTGCCACGCCTCCTTCTGCCTGTAACATACATTCGCACAAAACAAGTATAGCCTTTCACCCTTTGGGTACAGGCTATAATAATGTTAGACCCCTTCAAGGTTGTTACAGCTGTCTTGCTGCTCATCAGTGTGAGGTTTGTGGATTTTGCGGCCATACTAGTACTCCGTACAACAGTATTGGACGAACCACTGAGATGAAGATCCAATATATCAAATTTCGTGAGAGGCCCCAGCATCTACTCTGATGCATATAGTGTCTTTGTGGCCTTCTTCATCCTTTCGCCGATATTGGTCCTTCAAGACAATTTGCTGTCCAGTGCTATTCCGAAGTATTTTACTTCTTTCATGGCGGTGGGCGAATTCAATTTCGGTACCTTTCATCTCTTTATTAATAGAATAAATGCAACTGAGTAATTCCCGAAGTGCATTGAGCAGATGGTGATGGACATTTTCCCGTGAGAATTATGATCGTGTCTGCTTATGAAAATGTGTAAGGAGTTCATCTACCATGAGAATCCAATATAGATGTTATGTCATGGTTGTGGCTCTCCTTTCTGAATCCACGCGTAGAATGTAGTGTGTGTTGCTTTAGTTTTAAGGCTTCGCATTATTGCATTCGATGACACCTTGTGTCCAGTTCTTTATAAGAGGATTGAGGTTCTTCGGCTCTGCTCTCCTTTTCCATTCTCTCGGCTTTTTTATGTCATCCGTGGATACATCAGGATTTTCCAAGCTAAGGAGTTTCCTTCTTCTTGGGCCGCGGGAAAAGAATTTTCGACTTTGTAGAGGCCGAAATCCTCGATCTGTCCGCTACCGCCAGCGTACGCAAGACGGCGGCGGCCGTTGCCTCCCCTAAAAAAAATGTTCAATATAAAGTCGACCACGTATTCATTATTATTATTAAAATGGAACTGAGCTGATTTGTTGAAGTTTTTATTTTTATTTTGTATTTAAAATTTTCAAATTGCACCATTATATCATACAGCTCCAATATAACCCACCGAATACGAACGAACCCCACATTCTGGTAATAAATAAATAAAGCCGTATGTAATATGTAGTATAGTATGTATTATATAATATATCATTCTAACATACATCTTCATTTGTTGGGCGAAATTTTTGTGTGTACTTATTTCTCGATTCGGAGGCTGCTCCCTCACTCAACTCCCCAATCGACACGAAAGCATTTAATACCAGGAATTGTAGTGGACAAGGGATTTCTTGGGTTAATGTTTTGGCAACTAAGCAACCCTAGAGAAGCCAACAACCGTTTAAGTTCCCAAATGCTCTCCCTCTCTCTTTCGAAGCTAGAGTAGATATACTCAGCTGCTGGAAAGATCCCGTTAGGATTCCCTCTCACATTGCAAAGAGTAGGTACGTTGCAAAATGCCTCGCAATCGTTCATTCTTTCTGATTTCAACTGGCAAGCGACGCAGACGTTTCTACGAAACAATATTACAAGCAAAGTGCAAGTTATATTTTATTTGTGAAAAAATTAAATTACATAAATTTGGTATACTTGTAAAATTCTGCGGAAACTCTACCGTCGATGACTGAAAACCCCTAGCGTAGGGTAGAATTACGCATCGTTGCCTCGTATAGTGAGGAATCTCATCAGTGGATATACACATATGTACATACATAAATATTTGTGCGAGACTGAGCATAGGAAAGTGCCAAGATAAAAACCTTGTGGCCTTCCGGCGACTCGTCTCTTCCACATTTGGTTAAATCGGAAATATTATCGGCATAACCTGCACTTCTTACATATATTCAATGCCAAATTATTATTATTCCTGCAATTAAGGCACTCACCCGAGCCAATATTATGTATACCTTGTACCTTTACTACTTTGTAGTTATCATAAAATTTCGAAATATATATATTAAGAAATTAAATATAAATAGATTTGGAATTAATTAATTATTTTAAATCAAAGGTATAGAAGTCAGGCGTGGCCGATCAAGCATTTGATGATAGCCCGAAGCATTAAATTTAAACCATTGCCATTTCGCAGGTAGTGTGGTGGTTGAGGCTGTGCTTTAATATCGTTCCGACACATTGTAGTGCTCACACCTAATATCCTTTTTCGCACGTTCATTGGGGTTTCTCCTTGCCACTCCTTGAAAGCGCACGCAATTTGCTTACGAATACGAGAAACCAAACATCAGTAGCAGTAGAAAAAAAAAAACAAAGAGAAAGGCAGCAACAACAATAACTTCAAGAAATGTAGCAACAAAAACAAATAAAACATTTTATATAATCTTAGGAAATATATCACACTTAGCGCGAGTTGTGGGAGCCAGCCCTTGCCATCATTTCGACTACGAGCGGAGAAGTGCAAACGGAATGCGATGCTTTCTTTCTTTCTTCTTGCGCACTTTCTAACGTGCCCGCTGTCCGACTGTCCGACTCTTTGACTATCTGCTTCTCTGTCTCTCACCCTGCCTGCCTTCTTGGCGGCTGCTTCGACTGTCTTGAAGCTGCTCCTGCAGGCACCATCTTGTGTAGCTGCCATTGTTGCTGTTGTCGGGGGTGGGTTTAGTTGTTGGTGTTGGTGTTGTTGTGTCGGCTGCTTGCGCTGCGTTGTTCATCTTCGCTACGTGCGAGAAAAATACCCTCGAACATATTAAATTGCGAATGCTGAAAATGCTTTATGGCTTTTCAGTAAGATTTATTTCCATTTTGTCTGTTTTATTTATTTATTCGGCGCTCTGTTGATACACACACACACAAATTTAGACCGTGTGCGTGTGTGAGGCGCATGTGGCTTCACTCTACCCTCAGCCTCAACTTGGGGTGAGTTTTGGGTGCAGTTTGAGTTCGGTTTCAATTTCTGTTTCAGGCGAACCGAGCACATATTGATGTTGTTGTTGTTTAGGAATGATAGCGAAACTAATCGAAAAATAATTGGATGTTGGTGCTGATGCTGATGCCGATGCCTATGCAGAGACTTTCTGCTGTTGCCTTTGCTGTTGGCTACAGTTTGCCAGAACCGCTTTCCACTTTTTCTTTTAAAACGAAAAAGTTTTGTTTTCGAGCAACTTGTATTGGAAATCCCAAGTGCATCGTAATGCTTAAACAATTTAAAGCTGGAAGCATTTCTATCTCCATCGCTATGAACGCCAATGCCTTTATCATTTTTCTTCGTCTGAAAACAGATGTGCGAAGCACTTTTAATGGTCATTCGATTCTCATATCTATTTCCCCGTTAATAATATGTTCATACATATTTAGCACGTATTCATTCGAACTATATCATTGTCATAAAATTTGTCATTGAATTTTTGTAAATGATCAATAAATACATACATACATACGGTCTACTCTTCTACATACTGAAATAAATTGTAGTACACCTATAGTTTCTATGGCAACTATATGATAATGTGCACCGAAAAGAGCATATTTATATATATATATATATATATATATATATATATATATATATATATATATATATATATATATACCGGCCTATATATATATATATATATATATATATATATATATATATATATATATATATATATATATATATATATATGTGCATATATTTTAGTTCCATTTGACTTGACGTCAACTAATGTATTACACCAACAGAATTGCCAACCGCAAGGCAACTTTCGCACAACATGAAAAGCGACCAATAATAATCAAGCTTATCATGAAGATGTCCTGCAGAGAATTCATGCATTAAGTGCAGTAAAATCATGCTCTGAACTCCGCGCTTCTTGTCCGGCCCACTTTTTCGAACAACCCGCAGATGTGATATAACGAAGGCCGGTGCCATCCATAGCGACACAAAACCAGACGAACTGCACGCATTGTGCTTAGGTCCAACCTACCCATGTCCTCCGGAGGCCGACAACAAAAGAACCGCTGCGAATACACCGAAAGCTGAACCCAAATTAATTTGGAAGACAAAATGGTTCAGCATCGATGGTCGAAATAGCGCGGACACCAGTAGTGACGGCCAATGATGGAGCGGGGGCTGCATGGGAAGTGTCTGAAATAGTCACACACGCGCCGCCTACAAATTGTACCGCCTGCTAGCCGAAACGTGACACGCAAGCACGCAGCGCTTGGAAATGCGACTAAAGAGTGAAGTTCGATTTATGTTTTCGGATTTGCCTAAAATTTAAGCAAAGCACAGTCAGCATTTAGGCTGGCGTGACTTAAGGTTTAGTAAGGCATCGGTTAGACCCAACTCCGATCACTCCCAATGGTGGACAAGCAAGTGCATTTCACCGCGCATTCACCATACATTTATAATTCAGAAAATTAAAACAATAAGCCACATAAATGCCCACGGAGGCGCACTTCCAGCAACCATTGGGTAGTCCTGAAGCAGACAAAGGCGAGAGCCATGACTACCATGCACCATCTCCACCGACACCATTGCGCTGGCTATTCAAATGTAAATTTTTCATGAGCATTTCCATTCTCAATTAAATCCGTTCAAAATTCATTCCCACTTTGATTGTTTGTGTGCGAGGCGCTCGGCTCGAATAAGTAAAAAAAAAATGAATTGCCTGCCATATCCTTCCGCGTGTTAATTCTTAACCACACGACCGCACAGCTCGCGTACACAAAACAACAGGAACATGGCCCATGTACTCCCAAATAGCGGAGGCAATCAAAATGTCACGTATAAGTCTCTGCGTATGTCTACACAGAAAGGGTGGCAGCTGGCGGAGACGGAAACGAGAACGAACAACTGGCGGCCTGTTGCTAGAAAACTATGAAGTCATTGGAATTGTCGACGCTGCCATCAACGCGTTTCAATTGTTGTAATAATTAATACCATTATTCTTGTTGAAATTATTATTGTCACAGTAAGTGTGCGGCAATGATATGCTGTTCCGAGTTAAAATCCCATACATTCTTTGAGTTATGAGAACCCTGAATCAGAATGGCAGAAGGCCATATTGAAATAGAACCGTTTTTGTAATAACCAGAACTGCCAGGGAATCGTGGCAGACCCTACAAATATATATTGTTATTCAGCAGATTGGATGGAAAGTACACCCAAGCTTACAAACTTGGTATACAGGACTGGACAAGTTTTATATGTTGTATTGAGGCACGCCCCCACAATGGACTTTGCTTCGAATTGTGCGTTATTTATTTATTTATTTATTTAATAAATAAATAAATAAATTATGAGTCCTACAATCTATAAATTTGGCTGAAATATTTTTATAGCCTGTACCCAAAGAGTAAAAAGCTATATTAGATTTGTTCGTATGTTTGTATGTAACACACAGAAAGAGGCGTATATATATATTCTTGATCAGGGTGACAAGCCGAGTGGATATAGCCATGTCCGTCTGTCCGTCCGTCCGTCCGTCTGTATGAGCGCAATGATCTCAGAAGGTACAAGAGCGAGAATTACCAAATTTCGTATCCAGGTTCCCCTAAGCCCTAGACAGGTCATTTTTTTATTCTGATACACCCCCCCCCCCCCCACTCACCCGCTATTCGTGTTTTTTTCCATAACTCCCGTAATTCTTGGAATTTCAAACTAAAATTTGGTAGTTAGTGATTATGTGTATGTACGCCAAGTTTCATCATGATAGGTCAATTCTGAAGAAAGTTATAGCCATAAATAAAATCGCTGCCCATGCTCTGCTTGTAGCTCTGCCCGCAGCGCTGCCCACAGCTGTTGGTGTTGTTGCTGCTTTGGTTCAACTTTATGTTGCATACGTACACGCATATAAGCACGCAGAGACACGATTCTAATGTAAATGTATGCTGTTGAAACTGTACGTGAACATGTCTTTAATTTAATTAAATAATTTTTTTTAAATTAATTAAAAGTTTTTTTTCATATTTTTGTTTTTAGTGGGAGGTACAGGGTATTTAAGAGTTGAGCTCGCTCGACTTTAGCATTCTTTTCTTGTTTTATATCTAAGGCAGAAGAGGCCATGGCACACCCCATAAATTATACTTATTGTCGATTAGTATAAGCCGTCTGTATTAACGCAAGGATCTCTTAAAGAATAACTAAGTCTGAGCAAGGGTTTCGGGAATTTTAAACTCAAATTTCGCAATTACATCCATTTAGTGATTTAGTGATGAGCCCTCATCATGATAGGATGTTATAGCCATAAGTGCCCTTGCTCTGCTCGAAACTTTTGTTGTTGTTACTGCTTGGGCTCAACTCTGTACTGCACACATAAACGAAAACACAGTCACGCATAGTCTGCATACCAAGTTTGGTCGTTGTATAGTAGGTCTTATACCTTCTGAGATTCTTCTGTGTGTTACATACATTTGCACTAATGTATAGTATTGTTGCACTAGCTAATTGTATACTCTTGTACCTTTCAGGAACAGAGTATAAGAATGGATTATTAATAGATTAAAATAGGGAAAAATATGAATTAAAAGTCTAAAAGTGTGTTTCAAAACCTTTGATTGACCATCTCGCTCGATGCAGCCAATAAGAAGCTCAAAAGTTAGGTTTTAATATACTTGTAGTGCAGTGTGCTGATACTGTCGCTACTACATGGATTCCTGTCCATGTTAACTAAATAGCCTGTCAATCGCAGTTATTGCCATGAGTGGACGAACAAATGTGCTGACAAGGTTTGATATGATTTTAAGTTGCAGAATTAAGTTCGTAAAATGTGGCCTAAGTCAAAATTGCATCTACGGTTTCTTCACAGGTACGGCTCTGAACATAGACATGCTATTCGAAATTGTCGCTCAGCTTGTGCGTATGTCTAAATGCAACCCTGTAGTATGTGTGAGCAATGCAGTCGTAATGAAATCCTTCGCTTTATTACCATGCAATATTCATAAATTTCTGCGCAACAACAAGTCGGGAACTGCATCAACAACAACTCCAACAACAATAGCTGCCACTAGTATGTGCGAGAGGAGCAAGAGCAGGAACAATGGGAACTGCAACGGCAGGCAGTGAACAATACTCGCAACTTGTTGAGAGGTGCTGAAAGCGCTGGAATATAATAAATAATAGCGCTAAGTACTACTTTAAGAATTTACATGCGGCAATTGCAGCGACGCCGACCGTGGCACCGAAATCTAAAGCAGTGGTGGAGTGTACGCAGCGGCTGTAGGGAGTTGCTGCGGGAGCACAGTGCTCCAGGCTAGGGATCTGACGCCAACATGACTGGGGGGATTTTAATGCATACCCGCACACACATGCCTGCGACTTGAATTTTGAATAATCGCTGAACGCGGAGTGAGGACTGAGTTGTCGGGGCTGGCTTGGCTGGCGGGGTTGTATTTGGGCGGCTTTTCCAAAGTGCCACGGTTGCGAATCTTTTTGGCTGCTCGGAAAGCCTTTGTATGCTTGTATATGTGTGTGTCTAATCCTTTTGAGTTTTGCCGCATATAACCATGCTAGCGGTAACCAGTCCGAGTCCCGGCAAAGCTTGTGTGCATGATAAATAAGCCGCCTTCAATAATGCCTACAATAAATGTTGGCTTATTAAATCCCATCTCTCTACATCAAGTTACTGTTAAATAAAATGAAATGTGCTTAGTTATTTGCGAATGCGGTCATCACTTGTCCGGATAGAAGCCCCTTACCCTGCCGGTTGTCTGTGATTATTTTCCTTGATGTGTTTGGGGATGGCTGGCAACGTCATCATCAGCAGATAAAAAATCCATTAAAATGAGAGTATGATAAGGTCTGCTTCGTTACGGATTGCGCGTTTGACTAAAAAATTTTTCTAAATTTATGCGGCTTTGCAATAAATTTAGCAGGCTATAAGGATATCATTAAATCACACCAACAAGCGAACGCGATAGAGAAGCAAAGTCGTGCGACGCTTTCGCTTTTCTCGGGCTTGTCTGAGCGTAAGTTCGTGACACACCATGGATGTTAAATCGAACAATGCTGTCAAATATGTATATGTTATATTTATTTATTATCATATAAAGTATCATATCTACTACAAATTTGAGCATTGGAATTAATGTGGCTTATGTAAAACAACGTATAACTCTATTAATGTTGTAAAACATTTCTACAACATTTACCAACAACTTAATCATATTTTATAATTCTTGAACTTTACATTACATCATATAACTATTCACATAACTATTTTATGGAAATATAACTAACTATATAACTAACTACTAGTCATACATTATATATTTCATATTTATAAATTAAAATTATAAATTAACTTTAATACTTGTATAAGTGTAGTGTTAATACCCCAGTTGGATGTTCTTTCGTCACTACATGGACTGGATATAGATATAAAATATGAATACATTTTTAACTTATGCATTTACTTATGTCCCACTCTCCTTCAAGTTTTCAAGTGCCCATCCAATGCTGACAAATATTGAAGCATTTCAGCACATTAATAATGATTTTCTATATTTATGACAGGAAACATCATACTCTACATAGACGTGAAATGTGATTACAATTGCCACCCCTTAGAAAAAGCTCCTAATCCTTTCCACCTGCTCCCTAACCAATACACACAATCAATACTCAGCTTATAAGTTTTGGTCAAGTTTGAAGTGGGGGTGCTTGGTATTTGCATTGCTCTTCCGGGTGCTTTGTTTTCCTTGCCAAATTTTCGGGACATTCAAGTATGGTTTTTTCTTCGTTGGGGTTGCTTGCCAAAATGAGCAGCAAAAGCAGTGAAAAAGAATAATTTCGTTTATATCGAAATAAACAACCACTGGAAACCCTCTGTTTGGGCGCACTCTAACGTTATTTATGATGTCATCCATCATTTTTATCGTGAAAAAAACATTTTCCTGTCTCAGCCTGAGCCTGGACCGCTATGGCTGCGGCTGCGGCTGCGGCTTCTGTTGTCATTGGCCAAGGACTTTTCGTAGCGCTCATGCTGACGTGAATGCTGCTGCTGCTTCCGCTATCACCGCCCACACATGAATGCGACTGGCAGAATTCTTAAAGAAATTGGAGAAGGCCTCTGCCGAAAGGACGTAAATTTCGTGGCACGTCTATGCTCTACGACTCTAATGATTCAGCCCAACCTCCCCATCAATGCCACCACATTGTCCCCCCACCGAAAGCCTGCTTACCGCCGGCAGCCATTCAAGCGCACTTAAACAAGCTCTTCCTCTGCCGTATCCACCATCGATGCTTCGGCAACTGCAAAAGTACGGAGCTCTTGAGGGGATGTTAATGAAGTGTATGGGAATGAAATAAGGAAAATTACAAATAGCTTCAAAACAAAGGGGAAAAAACTGCAAATGTTGTTTACGATGTTCACGGTTTCTTTTCGATTTCGTTCGCAATTTATGGCACTAGGCGATTGTCGGTGAAGTGGATTTTATCTAAGTATTTTATTTTGGGTTGAAATTGAGATTGTCCTTCAGACCCTGTCCGAGCGTCTATTTCGTCCTTAATTAGTACCCGTTAGTTGCATTTAAATTCCATATCCTTTAAAGGAGCATTGTTTCCCGCCCACTACTTTAAAAATCACGATATACCAGAAAACTCACTTCCACATTAAGTAAGTCATATATGCATTTGAAACAAACAGTTTGGAGATTAATTAAAACGTATATACTCATACTATATGTATATATAATTGATTATTATTATTTCAACGCTCATATATCGCACATGTCTGTATTATCAGCGAAACAAGTATTCATATGGTCATACAGATTCCTTATTTGCGCGTTACACGTTCTGGTGGAGCCTGCCATGCGCACAAAATACAAATCTCTTGCGATGTACTCAGAATATCCATAAATTAAAGCGTATTCCACTTGGAAGAAAAAATCTGTTGCGTGCAAAACAAATGGCATTTCAAATTGCAAAATGCATAAATATAAACTTTCGTATTACCCAGCGCCTCCTCCTCATCCGTACCTCAAGCACTTGAAGAGCTAGGACGTAACTCAATTTGTAGAGAAAAACAAGCAAAAAAACTAAAGTCGGGTGTCCCGACTTTGAAATACTCTGTACATATGTTTACAATAATTATAGAAGAGGGAGGGGGGAGGGAGGGAAATTCCAAAATAAACATTTTCTGCGTATTTACATAAGGCATCTTGGACTAAAATTTGGTGTCTTTATCTCTTATAGTCTCTGCGATCCAGGTGTTCATACGGACGGACAGACAGGATTAGATCGACTCGTCTTGTCACGCTGATCAAGAATATATACTTTGTGGGGTCTGCCACGCCTCTTTCTGCCTGTTACATTTTTCAGCTCCCGCAAACCTAATATACTCTTGTACATTTCATGTACAGAGTATAATAATGAAACTGACTGTCAAAATTCAACGGGTTATAAAGCCCCACATGCATCGCATCTATTTTGGCAGTCGGTTTTCGGGATTAGACAGGCTGACGACACATGTTGGGAGTATATGCTAAGAGAAAAGTCCGGCGGATTACAAAAGGTATCTTGCAGCCGGAAGCACATCAATACACGTGACCTTTCGCATACGTATAGTGGTTCGATGCGGACTACCAAAAGGCATGCCGCAATTCCCAGTTTTTTTTAATACTACCTGTATTGAGACTACATATATGATTTAAACGAAGAAAGCCACCTTATATGCGATAACACTCTCGTTTAATACCTTTTCTTTCTTTTATGAGTTATTAGCAGGTATTGCCCGTCTTAACCCGGCTCAATATAATGTTTCCAATTGTATTTATTTTGTGTGTGCATAACCTACCCATATGTTTTCACCTTATAAGTTACCAGTAGGAAGGCATTTAAGGTATTTAAATGAACATATTCTGTTCTTGACAAAAAATTGTTCAGTAGTCCGTTACATTTTTGTTCTTGCCAAACTATTTCGTTAAACGAACATGACCACTATAACTAATATTTTGTAAAGCTCGTTTTCCCCCCTTTGGAGCTAGAATTTTTCAAAAGCCTTTCTTAGTGTGCTCCTACACTATGATGGATACTATGAAAGGATACTTGAGTCAAAATTTCATCTTTTACCGTTTGGGCTGTGCGTTGATCACCAATTAGTCAGGACAAACTGTTTTATATATAGAGATAACGCAAGGTTTTAAGATAGACTATAATTATAAGGGTATATCCTAATTTTAAATTCACATTTGAGTCTTTTCGTGCCATATTGAGTCAATACAGTCACGCACAAACTCGGAATATGAAACACGGCACTCGTGTCAATGCCGTGCAGCGATGAGCCACGATCAAAAAGCACTGACAATTCTCATCTCAATTTGCTAGAGTAAAACTTTCGATAGTTGAAGCCACCGATACCATCAAAATATAGAAGTTTGAATGCAATAAGCAGAATATTTAAATAATAAAATCTAATTATTTATTGAGATCAAGCAGAATATGCGTAGCTCCGTTATTCGGTTTCTGCTTTACTCTCGCTTACGCAGTCGTTGCCTAGCGACGGTAACATAAAGTTATTAATGACCCAAATGCACTAAACAAAGAAAAAAGTACTTTTAAAAATTGTATAATTTTCAATTAATTAACATTTCTTGCTGTCAGTGCAAGACGAATGTACATACATACATATGTAGATACATATGTACATACGGAGATATGCACATATGTATGGATATTCACACATTAGTGTCTCACATGTTGCTTTGGCTATTTCAATCGTTTGCACGCAACTACACGAACAGCTGTTTGTATGTATGTATGTATGTGTGTGTGTGTGTGTGTGTGTGTGTGTTGGTGTGTGTGTGTATGTATGTATACTTAGTTGTCCCCAACTGTTTGATATTTTGTATTGTTTGTTCTTCCTGCTTTTGTAAAATGCATATTTTGAAAATCCTTGAATGCAAAGTTGTAGATTTAGTTACGTAGATTACATTACCCAAATTTTAAATCGATCGGACTAAATTTATAACACAAACTTTTCATTTGAAATAGTGAATAAATATTAAAACCCCAATAATTCAAGATCCAACACAAATTTCGGAAATCTAAGTATGCAGTTTTGTTTGTATTCTTTAATTGAAGGAGAGCGAACTTGATGCTGCAGTTTGTGGAGTGAAATTGTTTCGCTAATAACTTTTCTTATACAGGGTACAGGGTATAAAAACATAAAGTCTGTTTTCGGGCTTAGGAGAAGCTTAGTTATCATAGCTCGTCTTTCGTTCATACAGTCAGATGGACGAATTGACGGGCAATTCTATATCGACTCCATCTGTTTACCTTTTACCCTTTGCGCACAGGATATAACAATGTATCCTTTCACTTTTCACTGAAGGGTATACTAATTGTTAATCCAATGCATTAAGAAGACATGTAAATATTGTATATTATCTATTCGTATACATATGTACAAGTATATGTACACAAATGTGGGAATTTAAATGTGTGTTGAACAATATTTGTTGAGTATGTATTCGCATCTGCAATTTATTTGCCATCAGCCATTAAATGTGTTCGTTTGTTTGAGTGTCGTTGTCGTCGCCGTCGCTGTCTTCGTCGCTGTCGCCATGTCCGCCATAACTCAAGTTGCGGCACAATGTGATCAGTGGATCGCATGATTTGGATTTATTTTCGCCCCGCGATTGGATATATAGTATATGCTTGCCGACATACATGAACACATTGACGACATGTGTGCCACTTATGCTGGCCAAGTGGAAATTAACATAATCGAAAAGCAATTCGAACCAAAGCCCGTGCATTGCTCGCTATATTTATTTACTGATACGATTTTTTTTGCTGTGCATGTTGCTGACAGAATTAATTATTTCGCTACATAAATTTTGCTCGACAATTTCCATTCGCTGGATTTTTATTAGGCAAACCTTGCTTCACTCAGGACAACACAAATATTTTGCCTGAAAGGTATCCCTTTAGCTTCTAGCTGCATCAAGTTACCATAAGAATGTACTGGGATAGAGATGGTCTGCTCCACTAGGTGCACCAGCATTAGAATAATTTAACAAATGTCGAAAAGTTGTATGAATGTAAAATGTAGATGGAATCTACCGGACCCGTGCCCTGTGTGCGTATACACGAATCACGAGACAAAGCTGAATATACAGATCCATAGGAACCCAAGTCTATTTAAAAATATATATAACATCGCCGCCGATTGGGCGATAAAAAACTGTTAAAAAAATACATTTTCTGTTTAAAAAGATAGTATGTATATGTTCTCGTAGACATAATATGAAGCTTCTTCAAACCCGATGGACTATTTCAGTATCTGACAAAGTGGGATTGGATTGGAAGAAAAATATTTTTTGAATCAGGGTGACGGAAAGAGCGTGGTATGGGGCGCAACATCAAAAGGTATAAGGTTATATAATAACGCCCCGGGCAAAAACAGTATACTCTATTCCTAAAGACTCACTATACTCCAAAGCATGACAAGTTCGTGTTTCCTTCTTTTTTTAATATAAAACTTCATATTTTGGAGTTATAGGGTGTTAATAATACTTATACAAAGTGGGACGCGTGGGCAATATTAAAATTTTAAAAAACCACCCTCGGTCCACATTGAATTTTGGCATAAGAACTATTTTGCAGTGGAATGTCAGGTTTTTAAAGGAGACGACATCATTGAAACTTGAATGTGCTATGCACAGTTACTGATATTACAATTATGTACCAAGGCCGGATTTTTAAGGAGGAGTATAGGCGCTACTCATGTGGAACTACTTACAAATCCATAAATGTAAAAAATATTACTTGTGTCGCTGCTGCGTTGTTGTTGGTAGCTCTGCCTTGGGGCGGGGACCTTGTGAAGTGCTGTGCTGGCGACGGAAGCGGGGGCTGGGCTGCAACGCAAACGCCGCATTGACTTTGGCACACAGACAAGCAAGACAGACAAAGGCAAATACAACAACAGCCACAGAGCAGCAACAACAATAACAACAAAAACAATAATGTTTGCAGTTTGGTTTTGGGATTTGCAGTTCCTGCTTCTGCATTTGTTGTTCGAACGAAAATAAATTCCAGTAGCTTTGATAGTCAACCGGAAACAAATGATTTTATTGCCAGTACTACATTTGTTGTTGTCGTTGTTGTTGTAGTTACATGTGCATTTCTTGTTTTTGTTGTCGTATTACATGTCGTATTATTGGTGATTTTGGGTATTTGCCTTTGTTTCAGCCATTGCCCCCATTATGCCACCCCATGTGTTTGGAGCTTCTTGCCTTTCGCTCTTCCATCCATTGCCCTTCCATTATGCAATTGATTTTATTTTATTTATTGTTTTGCGTTAAACTATTAAAATATTGTCGTATGTTTTTGCAGCTTGTCCGCTTGGCTTGTGGAGTGCCTCCACTCTTTTTTACAAGTTCTACTTTACCGGATGAATAATATTTGAGGCGTCGCTTGCTTGTTGACTCAAGTTTGGCAAATAATTTGATTTTCCAAACAATAAATTATGTAAATACATAAATAATACTTATTTGGGTGAATAAAACATTTTTAAAGGATTACAAAAGTACAATTACCGGATTAAGTTGGACATGTTGAACAATGCCAATAGTGAAATTTATAAAAATACTCGCACTATGAATCATACATATGACTACTACATAGTCTCTTCTCATTCCAGAGCAATGTATTCACTTTTTTGTACCCTGTACTAAAAGGACACAGACCACACAACAAATTGTTGCGCACTACGACGAGACGAGTCTCTATGAGCCCTTGGACCTCGGGAAGCTTATGAACTGGAATAATCTAATTTGGTCTTCCAATTTCATTTAAGAGCTCAGCAGTTTGTCTTTATTTCGATGAATTTGATTGTTTTATTATTTTGTAGGTATTTAACAAAATTATACTTAATTCGGTTGTTAACCGGTTTCAAGCACAGAACAATTTAATAATACCCCAACATCCTTCGAGTTCATGGTATGAAAACTTCTTGGCGATGTAAGAAGCTTAGTGTCGAAATCGTCTCTACGAGGTAAAAAACATAGTGACGAAAGATTAATTGCAATTCACTGTTTCTTGTGTGTGCGGTGTGTATTTCTGCAGTACAGAGCTGAGGCAAAGCTGCAACAAAAACAACAATAACTTCCTTCAAAATTAACATGTCATGTTCAAACATAAGGATAGTTTCTGATCAAAACAAGTAAAAAAGCTAAAGTCGGGTGTCCCGACTTTGAAATACTCTGTACATATGTTTAGAACAATTATAGAAACTAAAACAAGAGAGAACGCTACAGTCGAGCAAGCCCGACAGCGCCCATAGCAGAAGTAAAAGAGGAAGAAGAAGAGCGAACTTGTTGCTGCAGTTTGGGGGTTGTACTGTAGGAAATTTGTTTCGCTAATAACTTTTCTTAGAATTAACCGATTTAGATGAAATTTGAAACAAAAGTAGTATTATGTATAAATTATGTGTGCAAAGTTTGGTTAATGTAAATTTGTTAAATGTGGATGGTATTGACGAAATTCTGTAGCGGGGGAAGGGGGGGAAAATTCCAAGAAATAAAATAAACTCGTCTTTTCTCGGACCTAGGAGAATCTGGTTTGTTCCAGCTTTTATAGTTTCTGAGATCCTTGCGTTCATCCAGACAGACGGACGGACATGTCTAGATCGATTTCTCTCGTCATGCTGATTCAGAATATATATACTTTATGGGGTCGGAAATGCTTCCTTCTGCATGTTACATACTTTTCACAAACCTAATATACCATTTTTACCCTACGGGTACAGGGTATAAAAATACGAAAAAAAACAGGAGTTATGGAAAATAAGTGATTGAAGGGAGGATGGAGGGAAATTTCAATTTCACAGAAGGAGGCGTGGCAGACCTCGCAAAGTATATTCTTGAAGAATCTTGATCAGCAAGTTTGGTTTATTTTTTTGATTCCACCTCCCCTCCCCCCTATGGGGGTTTTCCCGATTTTCCATTCGTATAATCGCCTATATCTCGGAGACTATAAGACCTGGGGACACCAAATTTTAGTCCAAGACGCCTTATGTGAATACGCAAAAAATGTATATTTTGGAATTTCCCTCCCTTCCCCCTCTCCCCCTCAAACCGCAACTCCCGTAATTCTTTGAATTTCGAACTCAGACTTGGCAAATACCACCATTTAGTTATTATAAGTCCAAATGCCAAGTTTCATAATGATAGGCCGATTTAACAGGAAGTTATAGCCATATATGTACATAAGGCCAAATAGTGCCCGCAGATGTTGTTGTTGTTACTGCTTTGCTCAGGCACAGGAGACATACACAGACACACACAAGCACACACATACACGCATAATTACTCTACACATAGGTACAGAGTATTTCAAAATCGGGATACACGACTTGAGCTTCTCTACTTGTTAATAATTTAATTTTTACAATTTTTTGTTTTTTTTTTGTGGAGAGTACAGGCTATTTTACTGTCGGACTTGCTCGACTGGTGGGAGGTACAGGTATTTAAGAGTTAAGCATGCTCGTCTTTAGCGTTCTTTTCTTGTTTTTTAAATGCATCATGCATTATTTAATCAAAATTTCAATTTTGTGGCTCCCCGTTTTTGGTAAAAGCTGCGTACGCCCTTGCATGCAGCATATCCTTCCCATAATAATCGAATAGTATCATTCTTTATTGATAATCCAAACCAGCAGATGGGTCCGAGTTACATTTTTTAATAGCCTACGGGTATCTCATGAAAGTTTATTTAAACATTTTCAGAGAGACATTAACAGGGTGGTCGCAAAATTAGCGGCAATCTTACATTCTAGGTTTCCACTTTGATGCCGTCGTTACCCAGGCCCATGATGCTGATGATGTTGCCAATGCCAGAAAATAACAACCATTTTTCCTACTTTATGCCAACTTAAGTGGGTGAAGCGCCGCCAGTTCTCGACTGACAGCCGCACAGAACTAAGACTAGGGCATGGTGGAGCGTTGTTTACTGTTACGGAGACGATGTCGGAGAAGAGGATGAGGATGTGGATGTGGACGAGCACGGGCTGAAGATGAATGTGCCGCAGCTCTATAAATATGTATGGGATGCTATATATTAAAACCGACTCGACTCGCAGAGCACAGAGCAAAAACTAATTTCGAAAAATGCCAAAAGAAAACGCAAAATGAGAATAAAAGAAGAACCCAGCACTGAGGGCGGCTGAAACAAGAAAAGGACATTTGTGCTGCCGTTGCCACTTCGGACAGGAAAGGGAGCACAGTGTTGGCTTTGCTGCTGGCAGCGCCAGGACCACGCAGACTGACAGGCAGGCTAAGATGCAGGCTGGGGTTGGACCCGCAAGCAGTTCCCGCTACTGCTACCGCCCCCATCACAGCATCGCATCGACTGTGGGCACACGAGGGTAATATAACACAACAAAATGCAATAAAGCATTTTGTGGCAACTTGAAGATGCGCACAACAGATGCTGATTAAAGGTGTGCGGTTGTGAGTGGTCGGGGGTTGGTTGGTTCGGAGTTTCGGAGGTTCGGGGGTTTTTCGTTTGCTTAGAGAACATGAGTACTCATATACGAGTATATACATACTTAGTATATAAAGTATATGTGCGCAGCGAAAACAAATGAGAAATCCCCCTCAGAGAACGAGTTTTTGCTTATTTAAATTGCGTGTGCAGGGCCGGTACTTCACACCTGAGTTCGAAAGCAGATAGAGTAATTTTGGAAGGTCCTGTGTTAAGGAGTGTGTTTATATCTTATAACAACTCGACTCGACAAAGGATTTCTAAGGACCGAATTGATCTTAAGCTTCATTATCAAGGAGTGCATCATTAGAAATCAGTCCAAGATAGACCAAGCCCTTCACAGCGACACTTTTCAGCTTGTCCTATCTACTAGATTTGGATTTAGCTGTTGACTGTTAGCTGTTAATGAAATTGGAGCCATCGGAAAATGCTTGCACATTACAGGCATACAGAAGATTATTGTAGATTGACTTGTATGTGCACATATCACGAATATCTCGAAGAGTATATCATTTCGGTTTTCTAATAGTTATTCAACGGAATATTACGGAGCTACACAAGATTTGCTAAATGTATATTTTTATACTCTGTACATGAAATGTACAGAAGTATATTAGGTTTGCGGGAGCTGAAAAATGTAACAGGCAGAAGGAGGCGTGGCAGACCCCACAAAGTATATATATTCTTGATCAGCATGACAAGACGAGTCGATTTAGCCCTGTCTGTCCGACTGTCCGTCTGTCCGTCCGTCCGTCCGTATGATCACCTAGATCTCAGAGACTATAAGAGCTAGAGACACCAAATTTTGCACAAAGATGCCTTATGTGGGTACGCTATACGAGTTTGTTTTAATTTGTTGATTTTCCCCCCACTTCCCCCCTATGGGGGTTTTCCCGATTTTCCATTCGTATAATCGCCTATATCTAAGAGACTACAAGTATAAGACCTACGGACACCAAATTGTAGTCCCAGATGCCTTATGAGAATACGCAGAAAATGTGTACTTATTTTGGAATTTCCCTCCCCCCCCCTTTCCCATGCAAATCGCGATTTTCTCTAACTCCCGTAATTCTTGGAATTTCGAACTAAAATTTTGTAAATACCCCCAGTTAGTAATTATGTGTCCGTATGCCATCATGATAGACAGATTTAAAAAGAAGTTATAGCCATAAATATATTTGCTGCTGCAGCGCTGCTCAAGCGCTGCCCGCGGCTGTTGTTGATGTAGCTGTTTGGTTGTTTACTCAGACACGAATATACGAGCATATACATACATACACTCACATAGACGCAATTGCTTTGTATATGTGCAATTATACACCCTTTACGTGAGTTCGAATACCAACAGAGGTAAAATCGATCAATTTTTATACTCTGTACATGAAATGTACAAGAGTATATTAGGTTTGCGGGAGCTGAAAAATGTAACAGGCAGAAGGAGGCGTGGCAGACCCCACAAAGTATATATATTCTTGATCAGCATGACAAGACGAGTCGATTTAGCCCTGTCTGTCTGTCTGTCTGTCTGTCTGTCTGTCTGTCTGTCTGTTCGTCTGTCCGTCCGTATGATCACCTAGATCTCAGAGACTATAAAAGCTAGAGATACCAAATTTTGCACAAAGATGCCTTATGTCTGTATTCTATACGAGTTTGTTTTATTTTTTTGATTTTCCCCCCACTTCCCCCCTATGGGGGTTTTCCCGATTTTCCATTCGTATAATCGCCTATATCTCGGAGACTATAAGACCTAGGAACACCAAATTTTAGTCCAAGGTGCCTTGTGTGAATACGCAGAAAATGTATATTTTGGAATTTCGAACTAAAATTTTGGAAATACCCCCAGTTGGTTATTATGTGTCCGTGTGTCAAGTTTCACTATGATAGACCGATTTAACAAGAAGTTATAGCCATAAATATATTTGTTGCTGCAGCGCTGCCCACGGCTGTTGTTGATGTTGCTGTTTAGTTGACTGCGAAAATGCTTACACAGACACAAATAGACGCACATAAACATACATACACTCACATAGACGCAATTGCTTTGTATATGTGCAATTACATACCCTAATCGATCAAATTTTTTTAAATTTTCTTTTTTTTTTTCTATAATTATTGTAAACATATATACAGAGTATTTCAAAGACTTTAGCTTTTTTACATGTTTTTTTTTATTCTCTTACTTTTTTAATTTCTATAATTATTCTAAACATATGTACAGAGTATTTCAAAGTCGGGACACCCGACTTTAGCTTTTTTACTTGTTTAGTATATACCTTATAATATGCCTTATAATGTCCAATTTGTATTTGCCCTATCTAGGCATATACAACCCTATAATTGTATATAAAGCTATAAAAATACTACTTTCTAACGTAATTTATGTAACAGTTATATTTATTTAACAATAGTGCCGTGAGATAAAATATAATACATAGCTACTATTTCGACCCGAGACAACAAAGATTTACATTTAGGCAGAGAAAAATAGGCAATGAAAAGGAGTCACAAGCAGAATTTTTCTGCAAGATAAGAGATAATATGTCGAAACGAGAAATACAGGAAGCCACAGCTAATTTAAAAAGAGGTAATGCTCTAAGAATGAACAGCCTTGCGGTGGAGTGCTTGTAAGCTGATGCGGAGTTAATCACGAGCAAGCTTCAACCAATACTCAGGTGTGGCTAAGTGAAAATGTGTCTTCTAAGAGGATGATAGTGCTACATGGCGGCGAAATCAGCACCTATGACTGCAAATGGGAATAAACGCTGATTGTCGAAATGAAAAATGAAGGGTCTTGTCAAAAAACAAGAGCTACAGAAATCCACATTCAAGCCATTAATGCATGCGTTAGAACTGTTTTTTCTATCGCTGGGCACTTGGGTGGTATCAACTATAGCCACCAAGAAGTTGCTAGCTCTTGGTTGTAAATCGGCGAACTTTGAGGATATGGTAGTCTATAACTATAAAATATGGTAGACTGGGGGAGATATTGTAAGTGGCAGGAAGCTAATAGAATCCTAGGTTAAAAAACAGAATAATGAATGGATAGCGCATACTCTACGGAAGCAGATCTACGAAAATGCACATGGAGCCCTTTAATGGAACCTTTAGGGCAGAATAAATAAAAGAAAGACATAGAAACACAGGGCGCAGAAGTGTTTGTGTGATACTAGGAAATCGTTTCATATACTAAGAGCCAATGCTCGGAACTGAGCTGACTGAAGGGATCATATATGTCGGCAATCACATGATAGCAAAATAAGGTGTTGATCCAATTGCCGATGTAAATATGTAATGTTATTCTGGAAATAGACAATATTTATGATTCTGGACAATTGTAAATAATCATTATGATAATACATAAGCCATTAATTATTAAATTATGCAAGTAACCTCTTCAGTTTATGAAGAATAAAGTAATACATGCACTTCCTGAGCTGGTATCAAAGAATACGTGTATGTTGGTCTGAATCTCTAGCGAAAGTAAGGAATGATTAGTAGATACGGGTATATTAGGGAGTAGCAGAACTTATAAGCATATATTCTCTATAGATAAATTTTTACACACGTGACAGAGTAAAAATCGGAAGAATTTTCTAAGTGTCTTATTATTATTCCGCAACACACAATTCTATTATCCAGTTTTCTCTCCGCAAGTTGATTCCACTGGTGCTTCGATCAATTTCCTGGCACAGTACAATAAGAAGTTCAGCTACTTGGTATGTAAGTCGAATATCTGAAGGTGCAATAAAAAGAATAAGTTTGCGCGTCTCCACTGGCTTATCGGCATGGCTTTTACAAGTACGAGCATAGGAGTATATAGCGAAATCGGTTGCGCATCGTGATATGAATCTGCAAACTTTAGCAGGTGGATAGGTCGGTGCTGTTTCTACGACGACACGTTCCGCACAATTCTTGGCCAACACAAGATTCGAGTGTCCTCCCACTGACGAGCGTTAGCGTTAGCCTATTCGGGCAGCACCGCCATCGCTTTCTACACATGGTCTCCAGTTAATGACAGTTTCGACATTTCTGTTTTGATTGCTGCCGTTGCCACATAAAAGCATAAAGACATAATGGGGGGACGCACTGCGAGGCAGCTCGGATCGGCTGGTCGGCATGGTAATGTGGTTGTTGACACTAATTATAACTGGAATTGCATACGGCTGGGTGCCTTGAGCGTGCGCTTCCACCTGCAACAACTCGGTCATTTTTTGATTATTTTCATGCTGCATTTACCTCACGTTTTAATTAAGTCGTCGTCGTAGTCGTTGTTCTCGTTGTTGTAGTTGATATTGTTGGCATCGCCGGGATCGTTTGTTGGCGTCACAGTCGCAGCGCTGTTGTCATTCCGACCAGCACTGCACTTGCATGTAAATCTGCTCATCACCGTTGATGGCAAATTACTATGCAACACCCTTGCCGGTCGCGTCCCCCGCCCGCCGCTCGCCGCCTTCACCTCTCCAAGAAAAATGAATGCAATTTACAATCCGACTGCAGACGCATGCTTCCAACAGCGAACTGCAGTTGCAGTTGCACTGGCAGTGGCAGCCCTTAAGCTTTTTAATGTGTGTTCGCCATTTTTGTCAGTTGCTGTAGCACTGTTACTGTCGCTGTCACTGTCGCTGCCGCCTTGACACGTAATCCATAGTTTTTAGGAAAATGTTAACACATTGTCAGGTATTCGTCGGTGTTGCCGCTGCTGTGCTAGACAGCAAGCCAAATTGCTAAAATGCATCGGCATTTTTATAGTTTGTTTTCAAAGTCTTCGCATTTGCGTATCACACCATGAAGTCTGTTCCTCAAACGAAGCCAACAGTTTTCGTTGCGCTCTAATCTTCCAGATAAATTAAATACTCGCGGCACTGCCAATTTTTATGGACGCGACGGCATCACAGAGAATCAGAAACTCCCGCCAAAAACAGCCAACACCATGAACAGAATATTTCGAAAACTGCGGTACATTTATAAGTGTGCTGATCTTATTACTCAGATATTAGAAAACAAGAATGGATAGCTAGAGCTGAGCACGCCCAACTCCTGTAAGTAGTATTATACTCTGTACATGAAATCTAGAAGAGTATATTAGGTTTACGGGAGGTGAAAAATGTAACAGGTAGAAGGGGCGTGGCAGACCCCACAAAGTATATATATTCTTGATCAGGGTGACAAGCCGAATCAATATAGCCATGTCCGTCCGGACAACGATTTCAGAAGGTATTAGAACTAGACTAACCAAACTTGGCATCCAGACTCTCATATGGCCGAGAAATTTGGTAATTACATCCAGGTAGTGGTTATGTGTCTGTATGTTAAGTTTCATCTTATTAGATCAATCATGAAGAAAGTTTCATGAAATATACAAGAGTATATTAGGTTTGCGGAAGCTGAAAATGTAAGAGGCAGAAGGAGGCGTGTGTGGGGTCCACAAAGTATATATATTCTTGATCAGCATGACGAGACGAGTCGATCTAGCCCTGTCTGTCTGTCCGTATGAACACCTGGATCTCAGAGACTATAAAAGGTAGAGATACCAAACTTTGCACAAAAATGCGTTATGTATGCACGCTGTGCAAGTTTGTTTTATTTTTTTGATTACCCCCCCCCCCCCCCCCCCCCCCCCACTTCCCCACTATGGGGGTTTTCCCGATTTTTCATTCGTATAATCCCCTATATCTGGGAGACTATAAGACCTAGGGACACTTAGTCCCAGATGCCTTATGTGAATACGCAGAAAATGTGTATTTTGGAATTTCCCTACCTCCCCCCTCTAACATGCAAATTGCGATTTTTTCTAACTCCCGTAATTCTTGGAATTTCGGCTGTTGTTGATGCTGGTGCTTTTGACTGCGAACATGCTTACACAGGCACGAATAGACGCGCATAAACGTACATACACTCACATAGACGCAATTGCTTTGTATATGTGCAATTATACACCTTTTACGTGAGTTCGAATACCAAAAGAGGTAAAATCGATCAAAATTTGTATACCCTGTACTAGAGTTGGGCACGGGCCGTGTTTATTGTCGTGGCACTTCGTGCCACGCGTGGGCCCGCGTGTTCGTGTTGTAAATTCCGATTTCGCGCGTGGCCGTGCGTGTTCGTGTTGAGCCAAAAAGGCACGACAAAACCCGCACGAGGAAACACGAAAGAACACTAAAATCGATGCTAGCTGAAATAAATGATAGCTTAAATAACGATTTAACACTTGAATTAGAAAACGAAGCACCCAATAGTCAACACGACTTTTCTGAATTTTTGGACACTAATAATTCAAAAAAAAAAAAAATTAAATTGGACAGGTCAAGAATGGATATTGAAATAGATGACTATATAAGTAAAGTTGTTGATCCAGGAATTTGTGTGCTAACATTTTCCCTGTCAGCTCTGCAACAAGCAAACGAGTTTTTTCCACTTCTGGACATATTTTAAATGAGCGACGTACTCGGCTTCTTAGCTCAAATATTGATAAGATAATCTTTCTGAATAAAAATTTCTAATGTTTATATACATATATATATATATATATATATATATATATATATATATATATATATATATATATATATATATATATATATATATATATATATATATATATATATATATATATATAGTCCCAGATGCCTTATGTGAATACGCAGAATATATATATATATATATATATATATATATATATATATATATATATATATATATATATATATATATATATATATATATATATATATATATATATATATATATATATATAGTCCCAGATGCCTTATGTGAATACGCAGAATATATATATATATATATATATATATATATATATATATATATATATATATATATTTTTTTTTTTTTTTTTTTTTTTTTTTTTAAATTTTTATATTTAATATATAAACAAGATAGAACGCTACAGTCGAGCAAGCCCGACAGTAAAATAGCCTGTACTCTCCACAAAAAAGAAATATTAAAAAAAAAAATTTTAAAAAAAATTAAAAAAAATTTTTTTTTTAAATTAAATTATTAAAAAAAATGAATGAATGAATTAATTAATTAAATTAAATGGGAATACATGTTTATGTTCAGTTTTAACAGCATACATTTACATCACGTACCTATGCGTGTTTATATGCGTGTATGTATGCAGCACAAAGTTGAACCAAAGCAGCAACAACAACAACAGCTGCGGGCAGCGCTGCCGACAGAGCTGCAGGCAGCGCATGAGCAGCGATTTTACTTATGGCTATAACTTTCTTCAGAATTGACCTATCATGATGAAATTCGGCACACGGACACATTAGTACTAACTGGATGTACCTACCAAAATTGATTTCAAAATTTCGAGAATTACGGAAGTTATAAGAAAAAACACGAATTGCGGGGGAGTGGGGGGTGCATCGAAAAAAAACTCAAACTCGTACTTTCTCGGTCTTAGGAGAATATGGAAACCAAGTTTGGTTATTCTAGCTCTTATACTTTCTGAGATCCTTGCGTTCATACGGACAGACGGACGGACATACGGACATGGCTATATCGACTCGGCTTCTCATCCTCATCAAGAATATATATACTTTGTGGGGTCTGCCACGCCTCCTTCTGTGTGTTACATACATGCGCACAAAACTAGTATAGCCTTTCACCCTTTGGGTACAGGCTATAAAAAGTAAGAGAATTAAAAAAACAAGAAAAGAATGCTAAAGTCGAGCAGGCTCAACTCTTAAATACTCTGTACCACCCCAAAAAAAAGAAATTAAATTAATTTAATTTAGTTAAATTAATTCATCATGATAGGTCAATTCTGAAGAAAGTTATAGCCATAAGTAAAATCGCTGCTCATGCGCTGCCTGCAGCTCTGTCGGCAGCGCTGCTCGCAGCTGTTGTTGTTGTTGCTGCTTTGGTTCAACTTTGTGCTGCATACATACACGCATATAAACACGCATAGGTACGTGATGTAAATGTATGCTGTTAAAACTGAACATAAACATGTATTCTAATTTAATTTAATTAATTAATTAATTCATTCATTTTTTTTAATAATTTTTTTTTTTAATTTTTTTTTTTTTTTAATTTTTCTTTTTTGTGGAGAGTACAGGCTATTTTACTGTCGGGCTTGCTCGACTGTAGCGTTCTATCTTGTTTTAATTTCTATAATTATTCTAAGCATATGTACAGAGTATTTCAAAGTAGGGACACCCGACTTTAGCTTTTTTACTTATTTCGTCTAGTGGGTACAGGCTATTTAAGAGTTGAGCCCGCATCGACTCTAGCATTCATTCTTTTCTTGTTTTAATTTCTTTAACACCCGACTTTAGCTTTACCACTTGTTTGTTTTGCACCTGCTTTCCGCTCATATAACAAAGAATACGAGTATACCACTACGCCGGATATTTTCTTGCGTACCGAGTATGTTATTTGCTTTTGTTTGTGACTTATCTGGTCTGATAGGTAGAAGCAAAAATGTTTCATCGCTATGCAACGAGAACATCGCATTGGGAAATGAATATATATAATAAGTTGATCAAATTAAAGACAAGCAAATAAAATACTATTCGGGCCCCTCTGTACATTGATTTTTGTCTGATTTTTATCCATACCCCAATCCATAACGATGCCGCAGTCAGCAGCGCCAGAGGTTCCCATATGGCTCTTCACGAGTCAGCTATAGACGATTAGGTTTGTTGGACGCTGGGGAATCAGGAGAGGTCTTATGAACATCGTCCAGTGGTTGTGGGTGGGGTTGTCTTCGTATGCGAGCGAATGTGTTGATATTTTTGACAGCGAAACATTTTCGGAATTGAGTAAAACCAATTTCCCTCAGGACTTGTGCGCTTGCCGGCAAAAGTTTCACTGTCATTGAGTGTACAACATGTGGCGTTGTCTTACCTCAGACCGAGTGACGCCAGGCATGCCTATTCTGTACCACCCACCATCGTGCAAATGAAGAAAATGCGGTTTCGGTTACGGTTTTTCACTGTTTTTGCGGCGCGCAGTTCAGCTTTTGTTTCCCACTCACCACACCCTCAACAGCCCAAAACTTGTTTTTGCTTCCGCTTTTTTTTATGGAAATCGAGGAAAACTTTCGGCAGGCATTTTGTTTATTTGGCTTTGGCATATGCAAGTGCGAGTTTGTGTATAGTATGTGTGTGTAAGCAAACATAAAAGTTTGCTTTCGATTGCTTCAATTGGCCGGCCATCCTCATTGTGGTAGCTGTACCTTGTTGCTACTGCTACTGTTTTTGTTGTTTACTTTATCATTATCATTGGCAATTTCTTTTAAGTGGTGCCAATCTTTTTTCACTTGCTCCTGATATGCCCAATTTTTTGAGGGGATTACTCAGCCTACCCGTGCAAATTTATTACAGCAATTTTATTCAATCGACAAATCGAAACTTGGATGTGCCGCCTGCACACATCCCTCTGCTTGCTATTTCTTTCGAACAAGAAACAAGAGAGAACGCTACAGTCGAGCAAGCCCGACAGTGTAATACCCTGTACCCAGGTAAACTCCGACACTTAGGTATGAAGAAGAAGAGCAAGCTCGATGCTGCAACTTGTGGGGGTTGTACTGGAGAGAATTTGTTTCGCTAATAACTTTTCTTAGAACTAACCGAATTGAATAAAACAAACAACAGAAGATAATTAATTATATATAAATTATGTGCGCAAGGTTTGGTTCAGGTAGCTTTTGAAAAGTGGACGTTATTGACGAAATTCTGTAGCGGGAGAAGGGAAGGAAAATTACAAAAAAAAAACTCGTCCATTCTCGGACATAGGGGAATCTGGATACCAACTTTGGTTGTTCCAGCTTTTATAGTTTCTGAGATCCTTGCGTTCATCTTTGATAGAACGATTTAACGAGAAGTTATAGCCATAAATATATTTGCTGCTCAAGCGCTGCCCGCAGCTGTTGTTGATGCTGATGCTTTGGTTGACTGCAAACTTGCTTACACAGACGTATATTCGTCGCGCATAAACATACATACACTCACATAGACGCAATTGCTATGTAAATGTGCAATTATACACTCTTTACGTGAGTTCGAATACCACTCGAGGTAAAATCGATCCAAAAAAATTTTTTGAAATTCACTTCGTATAGCCTATACCCAAAGGGTGAAAGGCTCTACTAGTTTTGTGCGAATGTATGTAACACACAGAAGGAGGTGTGGCAGACCCCACAAAGTATATATATTCTTGATCAGGGTGACAAGCCGAGTCGATATAGCCATGTCCGTCCGTCTGTATGAGCGCAAGGATCTCAGAAGGTGAAAGAGCTAGAATAACCAAACTTGGTATCCAATTCGCGATTTTTCCATAACTGCCGTAGTTCTTGGAATTTCGAACTAAAATTTGGTAGCTACATCCCGTTGGTGATTATGTGTCTGTTAAAACTGAACATAAACATGTATTCTAATTTGATTTAATTAATTAATTCAATTTTTTTTTAATAATAAAATTTTTTATACATTTTTTTTTTAATTTTCATTTTTTGTGGAGAGTACAGGCTATATTACTGTCGGGCTTGCACGACTGTAGCGTTCTCTGTTGTTTTAAATTCTATAATTATTCTTTACATATTTACAGTGAATTTCAAAGTCGGGACACCCGACGTAAGTTTTGCACTTGTTTTGTCTCGTTGTTCTGGTTAATGTGGTCAGATATGCTTCATTCGGCGTGTTACATAATCTTTGGATAAACTTTCAGGCTACAAAAATAAGATATCAATGCTGACTCGATCAGACTTCCAACCAAAAGCCCTCCATTAAAGTGACAGCAAAATTAAATTTTCGTGAAATTTTAATATCGCAATGCGTTCAGCAAACTCGCTTGGTGTTTAAATTGATAATACACTCATTCGGATTTCATAAAGTCGCGTTCTGACATCCAAACATGCTTGTCCGGTGTAGCAAGGCCAATCTTAAACGAGCGCATTGACCTCATAAATTTCACTCGAAGTTCGTGGTAGGGCGGCTGCGCTGCATGGCATGCGGTCCTTGCACTAGCAAAAAGGTGGCCGCTCAGGCACTTTGGAGGTGGTGTTTCCAGACACTTGCACTTTCTCTGTTTAATGGACAATTAACCTTGATTCCTGATGCTAGCAATGGCATGCTCGTAACCTTGGACTCCGGATTCGTGCATTGTCATAGCCACACCTTCGGTGGTGCAATTTAAAAAAATATTAATTTATATTCCCAGCTGGAAAGGACATATTCAACATTATATATGCTTAGCGCAGACTACTAAACACCTAGAGCCAAGTGTGACGAAGCTATGTAATTAGTGCACCACCACCTGATTGTTGAACACTATTGTGCGGATGCTGAAATTCCTATGGTCAGTAATGTCTGCCCAACTACTGATAATGTAAATTGCAAATGTGTACGTCAAGGGCGTAGGCAGCTTTTACCAAAGGGGGTGCCTAAAAAAAATAAAATTTGACTAAACAATGCACGAAAATAATCCAACTTAGATTCATTTTAATTGGAAATAGTACATCATAATAATGAACGTGTGGTCGACTTTATATGACAACATTTTTTGTAGGGTTGTGGGGGGGGGGGGGGGGGGCAACGGCCCCCCTCTTGTTTACGCCCTTGGTGTACGTACAGATGATATGCTATTCCCTAAGAATTGTTTGACACAATATAAGGGTTTTGCTTATGCTTTTGTGTGCAGTTGAGCCAAAGGCTCAACTACTGCAGCTAGCAGAGCGTGGTCAGAGACTACACTTTTAGCACTATATTAAATGTACTAACCAAATGTAGTCTGGTTATAAAATTCCAAAACTTTTAAATGCTGTACCCACTCCCACAAAAAAAAACAAGTAAGAAAGCTAAAGTCGGGTATCCCGACTTTGAAATACTCTGTGTATATATTGAGAATATTTATAGAAATTAAAAAAATTAAATTAAAAAAAAAAATGTTGATAATTTTACCTCTCTTGGTATTCGAACTCACGGAAAGGATGTATAATGGTCCATTTACAAAGCAATTGCGTTTATGTGAATGTATGTATGTCTACGAGCGTCTATTCGTGTCTGTGTGAACGTGTTTGCAGTCAACCAAACAGCAACATCAACAACAGCTGCGGGCAGCGCTTGGGCAGCAAATATATTTATGGCTATAACTTCCTGTTAACTCGGTCTATCATGATGAAACTTGACATACGGACACATATGCACTGGCTGGGGGTATTTGCAATTTGAGTTCGAATTTCCAAGAATTACGGGAGTTAGAGAAAATAGCGATTTGCGGTGGAGAGGGGGGTGGGAGGGAAATTCCAAAATACACATTTTCTGCGTATTCACATAAGGCATCTTGGACTCAAATTTGGTGTCCCTAGGTCTTATAGTCTCCGAGAACTTGCATAGCGGACACACATAACGCATCTTTGCGTAAAGTTTGGTGTCTCTACCTCTTTGAGGGAGCTGAAAATGTAACAGACAGAAGGAGGCGTGGCAGACCCCACAAAGTATATATGTTCTTGATCAGGATGACAAGCCGAGTCGATATAGCCATGTCCGTCTATCTGTCTGCCTGTATGAACGCAAGGATCTCAGAAAGTATAAGAGCTAGAATAACCATACTTGGTATCCAGATTCTCCTACGCCCGAGAAAAGGCAAGTTTATTCATTTTTCCGGATGCACCTACCCCCACTTTAACGCTATTTGCAATTTTGTATAACTCCCGTTATTTTTGGAATTTTAGACTAAAATTTGGCAGTCACTTAGTGATTATATATCCGTATCGCAGGCTTTATTATGATAGGTTGATTAGAAAGAAAGTTATAGCCATATAACCAGGCCCAAGCTCTGTCCGCAGCTGTATTTGTTGCTGCTTTGACATAATAATGTAATGCATACATACATATGTACAAGTACACAAACACGCATAGACACGATTCTGATGTAAATGTATGTATGCATGTATGGAATATATTATATTTAATTTAATTAATTAAATTTTTTTAAAACATTTTTTATACTCTGTACATGAAATGTACAAGGGTAAAAAGTATATATATTCTTGATCAGCATGACAAGACGAGTCGATCTAGCCCTGTCTGTCTGTCCGTATGAACACTTGGATCTCAGAGACTATAAGAGGTAGAGACACCAAACTTTGCGCTGTGCAAGTTTGTTTTATTTTTTTGATTTTCCCCCACTTCCCTCTTTGGAATTTCTCTCGCTCCCTCCTCTTCCCGCACTCCATAACTCCCTTAATTGTTGGAATTTTTCATTGAAATTCGGAAAACACCTTAGTGATTATGAGTCCGTATGTCGAGTTTCAAAAGGAGGCGAGGCAGACCCCACAAAGTACATATATTCTTGATCAGGGTGACAAGCCGAGTCGATATAGCCATGTCCGTCCGTCCATCTGTATGAGCGCAAGGATCTCAGAAGGTACAAGAGCTAGAATGACCAAGCTTGGTATCCAGGTTCCCCTGAGCTCTAGGCAGGTCAAGTTCGTTTTTTTATTCTGATACACTCCCCCGCATTTCGTTTTTTTTGTAAGCTTCCGCAATTCTTGGAATTTTGAAATCAATTTCGGTAGTTACATCCAGTTAGTGCTTATGTATGCGTATGCCAAGTTTCATCATGATTGGTCAATTCTGAAGAAAGTTATAGCAATAAATAAAATCGCTGGCCATCCGCTGCCTGGAGCTCTGCCCGCAGCTGCTGTTGTTGTTGCTGGTTTGGTTCAACTTTGTGCTGCATACTTACACGCATAGACACGACGATGTAAATGTATGCTGTTAGAACTGTACATAAACATGTCTTCTATGTATGTATTAAATAAGTTTTCTTTATTAATTTAAATAATTAATTCAATTTTTTTAATAATTTAATTAAAAATTTTTTTTTTTAATTTTCCTTTTTTGTGGAGAGTACAGACGATTTTACTGTCGGGCTTTCTCGACTGTAGCGTTCTCTCTTGTTTTCTGATGAATATCGGACACCTCCTCAGTTAGTGATTGTTCATAACTCTCCCATTTCATCTCAAATTTGACAAATACTTCCATTTAGTGCTAATGTGTCTGTATATCAACGTGATACGGCCATTTTAAGGGAATTTATGGCCATAAATGTAATTTCTGCCCAAGCTCTGCCCGCAGCTGTTGTTGAGACTGCTTTGTCTCAATTCTCTACTCTGTCTTGTATCTGTAATCAATTACCTTTTTGTTTTTGCTAAAATGTCATTTTTTTTGCTCAGTCAGTCCCAATAGTCTAAGGCTACTGTCATACGTCAAAATGAAAGCGAAAGCAAAAGAATAACACGTATTTATGAAAAATCGTTTCGTCTTCGTTCTTATATATTTTATCTACGCCATGAGAGGGCTCACAGAAAATATGTATGCGATTATTTGATAATTATACTCTGTACATGAAATGTACAAGAGTATATTAGGTTTGCGGGAGCTGAAAAATGTAACAGGCAGAAGGAGGCGTGGCAGACCCCACAAAGTATATATATTCTTGATCAGCATGACGAGACGAGTCGATCTAGCCCTGTCTGTCTGTCTGTCCGTCTGTCCGTCCGTATGAACACCTGGATCTCAGAGACTATAAGAGATAGAGACACCAAATTTTGCACAAAGATGCGTTATGTGTGTATTCTATACGAGTTTGTTTTATTTTTTTGATTTTCCCCCCCCACTTCCCCCCTATGGGGGTTTTCCCGATTTTCCATTCGTATAATCGCCTATATCTCGGAGACTATAAGACCTAGGAACACCAAATTTTAGTCCCAGATGCCTTATGTGAATACGCAGAAAATGTATATTTTGGAATTCCCTTCCCTCCCCCCTCTACCCCGCAAATCGTAACTCCCGTAATTCTTGGAATTTCGAACTAAAATTTTGGAAATACCCCCAGTTGGTTATTATGTGTCCGTATGCCAAATTTCATTATGATAGACCGATTTAACAAGAAGTTATAGCCATAAATATATTTGCTGATGCAGCGCTGCTGCAGCGCTGCTCAAGCGCTGCCCGCGGCTGTTGTTGATGTTGCTGTTTGGTGGACTGCGAAAATGCTTACACAGACACGAATAGATGCGCATAGGCATACATACACTCACACAGATGCAATTGCTATGTAAATGTGCAATTATACACCCTTTACGTGAGTTCGAATATCGAGAGAGGTAAAATCGATCAAATTTTTTTTTTTATTTTCTTAATTTTTTTATTTTCTATAATTATTGTAAACATATGTACAGAGTATTTCAAAGTCGGGACACCCGACTTTAGCTTTTTTACTTGTTTTGTATCTGGGCCATTAAAAATATTGGCGAAGACAAAATAAAACCACAAGAGTCGTAAGCCACATAAAAAAAGGCCGACAAATCATGTGGAGAAACATGGAGGAGAAACAATTTCTTTAACAAAGTGGGCATTCCGCTCCTTTTAATAGCAAGTAAGCAAATCATAGTCAGATTATGTATAAAGTAAGATAAAGCTTAAGATTTTTACTTTCCGCCGGTCGATCATCAGCATAGGCACTGGCATCGTCCATTTGCCGGCTATAAATCTTTGTAGTTATGTTTTACTTTTATGCGATATCAAAGAAATGTTATCTGCTCAGCTGCTTTATAATACATACTTATAATGTCTGTATATAGTATGGCCCACCTCTCTCTCCCCCCGCCTCTGTCGGCATATGAGTCTCGGCAGCCACCCCTTGGTCAGTTTTCATCTGCCTGGCGGCCCCAGCTGTTCCTTCGTACAGATCTGTGCCTGCTCCCCACACTTGCAGATATTTCATGACATTATGGCATATTATTTATACGTCTTGCATTCTCTCTGTTGTTTCTGTTGTTGCAGAGTGCCTTCTAAATACTTGCTTATATTTCATTATGGCCGGCTGGCCAACGTCCAAGCGCCCGAGCGCCCGAGCGCCCGAGCGTTTGGACAGCTTGAAAAAAGCGCAAAAATACTCATTTTGATTGCAGGCGGACAAAGGAATTATACGTGCGGGTGGCAGAAGATAGATTGCCTTGCGTGGATATTTATGTGCGAAACGAAATGTCGTTGATACAAGCAACTCTCCTTACGATGCGCCACGGCCGTTGGCATTCTAGGACATCCTTGAGGGACACGGCAGCAAAAAAAAATACAATACAAAATATTCCATTAAGCTCCAAGCAAGCAACGTAGCCTTCTGTTTTGTGGGTCATGTCTTGAAGCCTGGCTGTGGTTGCCTACAGATTTGAAGATGAGGGGGGGCGTCTTCAGTCAACCTCATCCACCACCCGCCATCCTGCTTCCACCTCCCACCATCCACAACACCATCATCCAGTCATTGTCAGTAGCAGCTCTGCAGCAAAAACAACAATCGACGACACCCAGAATCACAAATCATATAGATAAGAGCACACAAAGGAATTTATTTCTATTTTGGCATTTTGGGCTCTCATTTTGCTTATACTATATATTTTTTTGTGCTGTCGTGGCGACTGCTGCTATTAAAGCTCCTGTTGTTGTTGTAGTTCTGTACGTCCTTCTCCATCGATATTTTCAGCTATTTTCACCCCAAAGTTATTGCGTTTTAGATTTTTCTTGCTTCCTTCGCCTTCGGCGGCTAACTTTGTGTTGCGAAACTCGTCAGTGTGTGAACTAAGGGTGCCTGTGGAGGGCCAAGCGAGCAGAGCACGCACCGGAAGCGCCGATAGCGCCATGTGTCGAGTGCGTGCGTGCGTTGCCAGCGTGCGTGCCGAATGTGTATATGTTGGTGTGCGTGTGGGTATGCGTGTGCGTGCCGCTCGGTGGCGTTGTAGGGTGTTGCCACATCGTATTTCACCACCAAAGCGCCAATGTGTATCCGACCCTCAACAAAACACCCACAGCCACACCCAGGTTGTAGGCGTTCCGCTCGAATTTCTTTGCTTCTTTTATTTAAATGGCGCACACGCATTTGCTTTCGATGCCACCCCTTCACCCCCATTCCCACACAGACATAGTAGCGGTATATGCGTATAGTATATAAATATACACGCACTGTCGTCTTTTATTATTTTTATGGCCATGTTTATTCTCTTAATAATTCTAATAATCATATCATGAGATGCTTAGCCATTGAGTATAGTTCTCAACTCGTTTTGGGATTTATTTGCTGATTAGATAATAAACATTCTACATTTTCATATGCAATTTCATATGCATCATACTAGGCATCCTTCCTCCCCCACACAATACTACCTCCGCCATACCGTGTTAGCTTGTCCACCTGATAAGCAGCTGGACCGGGACCAGGCCTAGGCTTTGTGCTCGAAGACCCAACCATCGTCGCTGTCCGAACACCGAAAGAGTACTGAGGACTCCGCTGTTTGCTGGAGTCGTGTCTGCTAAAGCCGATTGTGCTGGGTAGCATGTAAGCACCGGGGCCGGGACCTGTCAACGAGACAACATTTTTTCTATGAACGATATTGCACGTGAATTCATTACCAAAACTTCGCACCATGTCAGCTAAAAATTTTGAAAATAATTTAAAAAATTTGGAACTCTTAAAGAGCAGTTGTGGGCCAAACGAATAACCGAACTGGAATGGTGTTTTGTAACAAAACAACAATAATCGTTGACAGTTAAGTAAAAGCTAGATAGATTAAAATATAAAACGAATATCTATCTTACCTATCTAACTTTTGTATACATATCTACATATTTACAAGTATATATATAACAAGAGACAACGTTAGAGTCGAGCAAGCCCGACAGTGAAATACCCTGTACCCAAACAAACTTCCTAACTTTTCTTAGAATCGACCGCTTTCAATGAAATTAAAAAAAAACTAGTCGAGAAGCTAAAGTCGGGTGCCCTGACTTTGAAATACTTTGTAAATATGTGTAGATTAATTATGCGTGTATGTGTGTGTTTGTGTGTGTATATGTATGTCTCGTATGCCTGTGCAAAGCAGTAACAACAACAAAAGCTGAGAGCACTGCTTGGCACTATATACATATATGGCTATAACTTCCAGTTAAATCTGCCTATCAATATGAAACTTGGCATACGGACGAATTTAAATGAAAACAAGATGAGAGAACGCTACAGTCTAGCAAGCCCGACAGTGAAATACCCTGTACCCAGGTAAACTTCCGTCACTGAGTTATATGCGCCCATAGCAGAAGTAAAAAGAGGACAGACGGACGGACATATCTAGATCGATTTCTCTCGTCATGCTGATTCAGAATATATATACTTTATGGGGTCGGAAATGCTGCCTTCTGCATGTTACACACTTTGTACAAACCTAATATACCCTTTTTACCCTACGGGTACAGGGTATAAAAATACGAAGAAATACGGGAGTTATGGAAAATAAGTGATTGAAGGGAGAAGGGAGGGAAATTTTAATTTCACAGAAGGAGGCGTGGCAGACCCCGCAAAGTATATTCTTGAAGAATCTTGATCAGCATGACGAGTCGAGTCGATCTAGCCCTGTGTATCTGTCTGTCCGTATGAACACCTGGATCTCAGAGACTATAAGAGATAGACACCAAATTTTGCACAAAGATGCCTTATATGTGTACGCTATACGAGTTTGTTATATTTTTTGGATTTTCCCCCACTTCCCTCTATGGGGGTTTTCCCGATTTCCCGGTCGTATAATCACCTATATATCGGAGACTATGAGACCTAGGGACACCAAATTTTATTCCAAGATGCCTTTTGTAAAAACGCAGAAAATGTGTATTTTGCAATTTCCACTCCTTCCTCATCTCCCAGGCAATTAGTGATTTTTTGTAACTCCGGTAATTTTTGAAATTTTAAACTAAATTTTTTTTTATTATTCAGTTAGTGATTACGTGTACGTATGCAAAGTTTCATCATGATAGGTGAATTATAATGGAAGTTCTGGTCATATACATATTTAGCCTCTGCCCAAGCGCTGCCCGCAGCTGTTGTTGTTGTTGATGTTGCTGCTTTGGTTCAACTTTGTACTGCATACATACACGCATATACGCGATTTTCATGTGGGAGTGCTTACTGTCAGATTGGCTCGACTGTAGCGTTCTATCTTGTTTTTTTATGGGGTGGGTAGAGGGTATTTAAGAGCTGAGTCCGCTTGGCTTTAGCATTCCTTTCTTGTTTATCTTTTAAAAATATCGAAAACTAAGACTGCTACAATCCCCAAATCATCCAAATCATCTAAATCCCTTCGTTTCTTTTGATAGTTCCACCCAAGGAACAATGCGAATTATTATTAACAAGATAGAACGCTACAGTGTAGCAAGCCCGACAGTAAAATAGCCTGTGCTCTCCACTAAAAATAAAAAATAAAAAAATATATATGTATTTAAAAACAAGTAAAAAAGCTAAAGTCGGGTGTCCCGACTTTGAAATACTCTGTACATATGTTTACAATAATTATAGAAAATAAAAAAAATTAAGAAAATAAAAAAAATTCAATGATCGATTTTACCTTTCTCGGTATTCGAACTCACGTAAAGGGTGTATAATTGCACATTTACATAGCAATTGCGTCTGTGTGAGTGTATGTATGCCTATGCGCATATATTCGTGTCTGTGTAAACATGTGTGCAGTCAACATAAGCACCAGCATCAACAACAGTCGCGGGCAGCGCTTGAGCAGCGCTGCAGCAGCAAATATATTTATGGCTATAACTTCTTGGTAAATCTGTCTATCATAGTGAAACTCGGCATACGGACACATAATTACTAACTGGGGGATTTGCAAAATTTTAGTTCGAAATTCCAAGAATTACGGGAGTTAGAGAAAATCGCATTTGCGGGGGAGAGGGGGGAGGGAGGGAAATTCCAAAATATACATTTTCTGCGTATTTACACAAGGCACCTTGGACTAAAATTTGGTGTTCCTAGGTCTTATGGTCTCCGAGATATAGACGATTATACGAATGGAAAATCGGGAAAACCCCCATAGGGGGGAAGTGGGAAAATCAAAAAAATAAAACAAACTCGTATAGCGTACACATATAAGGCATCTTTGTGCAAAATTTGGTGTCTCTATCTCTTATAGTCTCTGAGATCCAGGTGTTCATACGGACGGACAGACGAACAGACTGACAGATGGACAGACAGGGCTAGATCGACTCGTCTCGTCATGCTGATCAAGAATATATATACTTTGTGGGGTCTGCCACGCCTCCTTCTGCCTGTTACATTTTTCAGCTCCCGCAAACCTAATATACTTCTGTACATTTCATGTACAGAGTATAAAAATTAAATTACCTAAGAAAAGTTAAATTAATTAAGAAAATATTTTTAATACATATATAGAAGACATGTAAAAGTTATGCATCAGAACAACATTATAAGTGTGTATGTATGTACGAGTACTATACAGCTATGAATATGTAAGCAAAGGTAAAAAATAAATGTATTAGATGAATAAACAATTGATCGGTGGTAATGTATGCAGCGAACGAATACGAATACTCGAACAAAGGTACATAAGCACTTGATGTTTGCATTAGTTTAGCTCGCAGACAAATTATGATAAACTACCATTTAAATGCTGTCATATGTCGACTTGCTGTCTGTCGCTTGTGTTTTCTGCTGCTGCCGTTCCTGTTGTCTGTGTTTTCTTTTTTGTCGAACGAGGCTACCAGGTGCTGTCAGCTGCCGCCGTCGTTGGAATCGGGCAGGTGGTGGCCACCACGCTTTATTTATTGACTCGCCTGATCAACTTGACTGATTATTCGCATGCATGCATGGGGTCGCGGTCGCGGTCGCCCAGATAGAGCGACAGAAAATACAGTCTTAACAACAACAAGCGAAGTATAGTAGAAGTATCAACATTTGGGAAACAATTGTAAGCTGGTTGCATGGTTAATTAGGTGCATGTTTGAAATCGGGTGAGAAAATGAAATCGTATGCTACACTACTGAAAAGATGAAAAATGCGAGTAAGAGGAACTTTTGCAGCACACACTTGATTGATATGCACTCGAGACTGCGTCAACTGGTTGGTCAAGAAACTTGGTATAAGGAGGCGGGCCGATAAGAGTGAGACAAAATCGACGCGACATGAGAAACCATTCAATGTTGCACGTAGTAAATTCAGGAGGTAACTTAATTGATCACTTGTGGCTCTTCTTCCTGTTTGTGTTGCTGTTTCTTTTGCGTAGCTTTTGCCAGTTGGCTTATTTTTCCTATTGCCAGGTTTGGTCCCAGGCCGTTCCTCACAATCGCAGCTCACCGGCAAACGAAGGCACGCGCGGTTTGTTTTCACGGCCGTTTTGTTGTTGTTACCGCTCGTGTTATTTTAGCTGCTGAAGCGGAAATAACGGCCGAGGGAGCTCGAAAATATTTTCCAAGGTGAACACCAAAAAAGGACGAACAGTCATGCAGGGCGAACGGTTGGAGAGACATGCCTCGGATGCGAGTTCGAATTGAATGATTTAGAGACGCACAGTTGTCAAAGAGCACCGATGCGTGTGAGTGTCTCTGTGGGTGCTGGATGCCGTGTATTTGTGGATCGGTAGAGGTAAAGTGTTCAGTGTTCCACGCTTTTGAGCCGCCGATTGCCAAACCAACCTATTTATTTTAATATATATTGCTACAATAAGTGGAACTTAGAATCTCTTAATACATAGATATATTTACTTTAAGACAGGCAGCACCATTCGAATAGTTAATGTATGCACTCCACCTGCGGCAACATTACACACTACTACTAAAATGACTTTCCTTGATAGACAAAGCTTGTTATCAATGAACCCTAGAATTTGAACAACAGAATTCAACGAGTCCACTTTCATGTAGTGTGTAAAATATTAAAAATATATTATTTTTAATCCGTGCGTCATTCCTGTAGTGATATTCAAAAGTTCAAAGAATTCAAAAATTAAACTCTTGTCTAGATCGATTCGTCCGTCATGCTGATTAAGTTTAGAGATGCCTCCTTCCGCCTGTTACATACTGGTGCAGAGTACAAAAATGGGTAAAATTAAGATATTATATATAAATATACATATTTGGAATTGTGGATTGGATGAAATATAGCTGTGAAACTCTGTAGCGGGTGAAGGGGATTAAAAAACGAACAAAAAATATAACTTATATTGTATACTAAATTTTGTACATTTCTTAATTCCTGTTTATATTTTTATATCAATAGTGACAATCTATCTAAATCTAGATTTTAGACTATTTTAATCCTTCTCTCGATCGCGTTACAATATTTCATATTTATACTCTGTACATTAAGTAACTAGAAGAGTAAATTAGGTTTGCGGGACATATAAGTGATATATATTAGGTCTCGGAGACTGTAAGAGCTACGGCCACCAAATTTTTAGTCCAAGATACCTTATATGAGTACGCAGGAAATGGGTATTTCAGAATTATCGTCCCTCCCCCCCTCCTACACAATCAGTGATTTTCTGTAACTCCTGTAATTCTTGGAATTTTGCAAATACTTCCAGTTAGTAATTTTGAGTCCGTCGGCCAAGTTTTATTATGATAGGCCGACTTAACAGGAAGTTAGAGCCATATATGTAATCTCTTCTCAAGATCTGCCCGCAGCTGTTGTTGTTGCTGCTTTAGTTAAACTTTGTACTACACACATGCTCACACACACCAAAGCAGCGGCAAGAACAACAGCTGCGGGCAGCGCTTGAGCAGAGAGAACCTCTATATATGGCTATAACTTCCTGTTAAGTCGGTCTATCATAATGAAACTTAGCATACGGAGTCATAATCTAACCGCGGCAGGCAGAAGAAGGCGTGCTAGCCACCACAAAGTGCATATATTCTCGATCAGCATGACGAGACGAGTCGATCTATATCTGTCTGTTAGACCGTCTGATCACCTAGATCTCAGAGACTATTAGAGATAGAGACACCAAATTTTGCTCATAGAAAATCAAGCTCAAATACCTCCGGGTAGCAGTTATGAGCCGTACGCCAAGTTTCATTACACTGATAAAAAAAGCACGGAAATTTCAATATTTACACGTAGATTTAACTATTTTTACCATTGATTTTGCACCATCGTGTGTTTTAGTAAATATGAAGTGTGCACACTTCAATTTAAAAATTTAATATTAAAATATTACATTTAAAGAGTGACGATATTAAATCATATGTGATGATGTGGAGACGTGGGTTTGATTAACGCCAGTGTGCACACTTCAATTTAAAAATTTAATATTAAAATATTACATTTAAAGAGTGACGATATTAAATCATATGTGATGATGTGGAGACGTGGGTTTGATTAACGCCAAAGGTTTATTTTTTATAATTATTAAATATTTTTTCCATTTTTTTGTCTACGCTACTGTTTTTTTTTTAACTGTTTTCAATATGGACATTATCATAATGCTTATTTTATTTCTATATATATATTTTTATACACTGTACCCAAAGGGTAAAAGGCTATACTAGTTTTGTGCGAATGTATGTAACACACAGAAGGAGGCGTGGCAGACCCCACAAAGTATATATATTCTTGATCAGCATGACAAGCCAAGTCGATATAGCCATGTCCGTCTGTCCGCAAGAATCTCAGAAAGTATAAAAGCTAGAATAACCAAACTTGGTATACAGATTCTCCTGAGCCCGAGAAAGGACGAATTTGTTCATTTTCCCCATTTTCCCCACTCCCCCCTATTCGTGATTTTCTATAACTCCCGTAATTCTTGCAATTTTGACTAAAATTTGGTAGACACATCCAGTTAGTGATTATATATCCGTATACCGAGTTTCATTAGGATAGGGTAATTAGAAAGAAAGTTATAGACATATAACCAGGCCAATGCCCACATACATACATACAAGTATGTACAAGTACACCAACACGCATAGACACGATTCTGATGTAAATGTATGTATGCATGCATGGAATATTTTATATTTAAATTAGTTAATTAATTAAATTAATTAATTAATTAAATTTTATTTATTTATTTTTTTGTGGGGTGGTACAGGGTATTTAAGAGTTGAGCCTGCTCGACTGTAGCATTCCTTTCTTGTTTTCTATAGAACCACCATTTTTAGCAGAAAGTACTTTTAAAATTCGTTTGTTATTATGAAATTATTATCTTGATGTTTTTGTATGCCTTTTAGTATGTATGGAAATAGTTTGGATCAATATTAATATTAAAAGTGAGATGCAGCTGATATGCACACACTTCAAAAAACAAATAGTTAAAATGAAATAAAAAATTTTTTTTATAAATATATAAATAAAATATGCATTATGGAAATATTATTATTAAAAATAGTTTAAAAAACCAGTAGAGTAGACAAAAAAGTGGAAAAAATATTTTATAATTATAAAAAATAAACTTTTGGCGTGAATCAAACCCGTCTCCACATCATCACTTGTGATTTAATATCGTCACACTTTAACTCTAACATTTTAATATTAAATTTTAAATTGAAGTGTGCACACTTCATATTTACTAAAACACACTATGCTGCAAAATTGATGGAAAAAATAGTTAAATCTACGTGTAAATATTGAAATATCCGTGTTTTTTTTATCAGTGTTCAAAGTAGAAATGTCTTGATTTTAATTGAGAGTAGCTTGTTAATGGCGCACCATCACCATTCTTGCATATGCGGTACCTGCCCCTCACTCCATTTAGATTCAATAAAAATACATTTTGTTGTAACACACATTCTAATGGTATCTAAATGACATGGTTCATCAATTACGATAAAGCTGCTGTTTATGATATACATATGTATGTATGTACATAGTTCAGTGATTTTGGAGAGACTGATTAGTTTGTGATTTTGGCGCTGTAAAAAACGCAGAAATACAAATTTAAAAAAGTTAAATAAACCCTATAAATCTTCGGGTACAACGTTAAAAATCCGGTATTAGGAAAAGCCATAATACTCGTACAATTAGTATTAACTGCATTCATCATATTGGAGGAGCAAAAACGCTTCGGGATAATTACTGTAGTAGGAGTAGTTGTTTTGCCGCTGGCACGTTGTTTTGTTCCGACTCTTCATTCATTGCGAACGCAAAAGGCCAAATGATTCTTCATAAGAACCAGCGCAACGCATTTCTGCGGCGCCGACGTCGTGGAGCAGTTGCTGCCAACGCCAACAGCGGGTCGGAACGTCAGCGTCGATGTCTTGCAGCGTCGCGTCCGCCCATTGGACTGCTGCGGAAATTTATGTGAGAACTCGTATTGAAAAAGAGCAACATGGCTCGCTCACGACACACATAAAGCAAAATAATGGCACATTCGTCACACTTAACGCGGCCGCATGCATCTGTCGCACTCACACGCACGCTTCAGACTCGTGCGCTCTCTTTCGAAAATAGTCATCCATCTTGACGAGTGTACTCTCTGGCAGGCGGCCGAGCGAGCGACATTTGAAGGCGCACAAATGCTTTATGAGTAGCCGCTGCGGCTCCTCCCTCTTTTCGGCGCCCGACCCCGGGACTCGACCAATTGGCGGTTCAGCTTAGCCGTCGGCACTTCGTTGCAAGACGCACGTGGTGCGACTGCGACTTTTTCTGCTGCTGGTGATCTCAATCTCTATTTTGCAGTCCGCGTTGTGAAGTGTGTGAGAGAGAGCCAGAGAGCATTTCCAGTTCGGGGTGGTTCTCCGATTTAATTTGATGAGTGTGTTAGAGCCCGGATGCATGAGTGTGCGTAGTTTTTTGTATATGTTTTAGATTTTTACGCCATGATTGTTTTGCCGTCGGCGAACCAAAAATAAGACAGTTCACAACAGCAATAAACCATTTTCAGAGACCAGCATTCTGTGTCCTAAATACAAAAATGGTACAACTTTTAGTTGTTAAAGACTACAAGTAAGATATTGCTTAGACATCCAAAACGAAATCTTAATTGACCACATATAATATACTTTTTTAAAGTATTGAACCAAGGCGAAAAAAATCCAATTAAATATCTCTTTAATTATATTTCCTCAATTTGTTGGTACTTAAGGAAACGGTACTTCCAGTGTGTTAAGAAAAAAAAAACTGTATGCAGATATCGTTTTTTAACTGTGATCTAGTATTAAATAAATACATTTGAAATATATATATGTATATCCCAGGAGAGCATAGGCGTTCTAGATGTTCTTTAAAAATATCATTATAAATATATTGCAAACTATATCGGTATATCGTGCCAAGCCAGTAACAGTCCAAGCTCGACACCGTGCAAACAAAGACACAACTACCGTCGTACAGAGCTGCCGCAAAAATAAATTTCGCAACGAAAACACAAATTGCGCAGCGTCGCAAGCGACGTCGCAGCGACTTCTCAGCGACTTCTGCGCTGCCGAGGCAATAGCAGAGGCACTCACTCATGCGCTCAGAGTGAGTGAAAAGTGGATACTTTATGGCCGTGGCCCTGCGTAAGCTCTAACGTCACGTAACAGAAGTAAGCGTTTCCAACGCTGTCGGAGAGAGTAAACGAGCGACCTGAGTTTTGGGGCAAAGCGTCGTCGCTGCGGCTGCTATTGCTGCCGCTGACGCTGCTGCTACTACAGCGAGAGTCCCTTATAAGATTATTTATATACTGGCTTTGCGCTGATGGCGTCGACGCCAGCTGAAACTGCGAAGCCGGCGCACTTCTGGATTAATAAGGAGTTCTCGCTTGGATTTTCACATGTATATGCTTTGAATTGAATGCTTTATGGGTTTAGTTTGATAGAAGTCGTAAAGAAATCAACATCACACAACACAGAGCACTCGTGTATCCGTGTATCTGCACACGTTGTCGTTTCGAGCGTTGTAGTCGTCGTAGCCGCGGAAGTTGTTGCTGTTGTTGGTGTTGTTGTTGTTTGTTAATGTTGTTGCTGTAGTCGCGGGCGTATCTGGCACATCAGCCGCATCCATATATCGTCGAGGCAGCTGGCAGAGGCAGCAGCAGCAGTGCCCGAGTGCCGTCCTCGGTGTGCTTGTCCAACTAACCGCGCACAGCGTTGCTCACAGTCGTTCGTCGTGGTCGTCGCCATCGTGGCCAATTGACAGCTCATAAAAACCGTAAAAATAATCATAACAATAATCGTAAAAAATTAGAACCGCAAGCGGAATTCAGTCGCACGTTGGCCACTGCTCGGCAAAGTATCCTTACTCCATACAAAATGAGAATGATAAACGAATAGAAAATCGCGTAAGACTTTTAAGAAGACAGGCATACGAACAGACCGTTTTATGGTTCTGGCCATGGCCGTGAGTTGACGATTGAGTTGATTTTAAGTCGAGTTCGAGGTCGAAAAGTCGGTGTGGTGTGAGTTTTATGTTTATGTGAACGATTGGGCCCATAAACGGGCTAAGCAGCGTCTGGCAGGTGTCTGCCACTTGGCCATTTCAGCAAATGCAATTTAGTGTGCAATAAACATTTGTATACATACCATTGGTTGATAATATCCAATAAGAGACTCTAGTGCGACGCGAGGGCGAGTGCGAGTGTAGAAGCATCTACGAGTACTTAAAGCCATTCGGTAATATCTGGCATTAACTAAGGATCCTAGTGCTTTCGTTATGCATACTAGCACATACACACACATACATAAATATATACAAATAAGTAAACCACAACAATAATAATACTGTAGTTTATAGTTGAGGAGCTCAACATTTCTAGTCCCAAAGCAAGCAATATTTACACACAGTACCAACTACTTATCCTTAAAATTAAAGTAACTTAAAATATAACTCAAAACGAAGCTCCAACAATCGCGGGAAATTGACTCTCTACATCAAATGCTAAAACCTGGCGGAGTAGACAGCCACAATAAAACGAAAAAGTTTCCTACGCCAGGCTAAACTTTCGAGCGCACGTGCAACACAGCAAGTTGAATATTTAAGCTTTCGAGGATTTCAAAGTGCGACGAGGCCAACTTTCTGTTCTGCGGATTAAACGGTAAGTGAGCGAGCGCGCCATTTCAATTGCTATTTTTCATCCTCGGCAACGAGCTCAACACTTCATAACTCACGATTGTGGGACGACGGGCCATCAGTCAAAATGCCAAAGCGGCCAACAGTATTCCAACTGTTGACAGGCTTATTAGCCATTTGCATACATTTCAGAGCTGCTGCCTATTTCGGCTGCTTGCAGCTCTTGTAACAAATGCAGCTGCAGTGCCAGGGGCAGGGGCAGTGGCAGTGGCAGCGACTGAGTCTGAGGCTGGAGCTGGAACTGAGGCTCGGCCCGAGTAATGGCCGCTTTGAACTTGGAATTCGTTTTGAATTATTGCATATATCCTGGCAACATAGTTTCACTTCCGCCAACTGTGGGCGGTATGTGGGCGGCCATTTGCATGCAACCATTTGCTATTTTGCTATTTTCAGTGTGTGTGTGAGTGCCAACTCGCACTCACAAGCGCACTCACACTCATATACACGTAGAGAAGCGGCGAGAGTGCCTGCATAGAAAATTTATGCGGCCATTGCTGTGCGCATTGTCCTTCTTGTTGTTGTTGCTGGTGCCACTGCTGTTGTCCTAGTTGTCTAGCCGTACATTTGTCGCACCCTCCGCCACGTCCGCTCTCTCGCTATGTCTGCTCTATCGCTCATTGCATTTTCGCTTCATTCTCAACCGTGCCGTAAAATTTATTTCATTTACATTTTACAATCGTTTCTTTTTGTTGCTGTTGCTGTTTTGCTTGTGTTGAGCTGTTCAATAAGTTTTAATGAACTGTTCAATGCAGCGTTATTTATTCTTAACACACTTAATAATGCGTACATACCATAGTATTCATAGACAACAGCCTGTTCTCATTGCTCAAAATTTGTGTGATTTTTTGACCGATACTGCAATCCAATTTACCCATCGTATGAAATTATTTTCCCATAACTTAGCCATGAAATCAGTTGGAAATGTTTCACAGCTTACAAAATCATAAGCATTGCTGATTTATGGCAGCAGCTTTGATTAACTTTGTTTATGTTTTCCGATAACCATATATACATACATACATATATGTATATATTGACACTTTTCTACGATGATGCTGTTTTGTTTTATATTTCGTTTTAATATTTCATTATCTATATTTGGAAAGGCCTTAAATATGCGTGTGAGTTGCGCATTGGCATTCGGATACTCTATCAATCCCATTTGTTGAAGTACACGTAGCTTCATTTCTCAATACTAAAAAAAAAGTTTGATCGAGATACTTACATTCTTTGTTAATTGCACATCCCCAAAATATGGAGACTGCTTTATAATTTTTTAATTTTTTTGTTTGGATCAAGTATAAATGCGCCAATAAACGAACAGTAAAAACAATCATAATGGACTCCTTCTTATAGAACACCTTCTTCTGAAGTAGTAAGCTTCGTAACTTTGAGTCCAGTCTGACATCAACATTACTCTAGCGAGAAAACTCCGGTTTTTAAGTATAAATTTACGCTGAATAAAGCAGAAAATAATGATTAAATAAATAAAATCTTACTCATATTCACACTACGAGGGTATAGCAGCTATAGATTTATAATATGCCATAACAACCAGACGACAACTGTTTTGTAAAAACATTAATCAATGCCAACATGCTTGCCGCAACCTTAAATGACACGAAAACGATTTTAAACGAACTCAGCACAAAACACTCAAATTCCCAAAGTCTACCGAAAATATTTGAAGAAATAATAAATAAAACTTGTTTTGTTAAGCATATGCGAGACATTCGTAATTAAAACCTTATCGTATTCCTAAGCCAACCTGCTAAATGTCAATACTGCACGACTAATTAATCATATGCAGAAAATAGGGATTTCACATTCATATTAAAATTAAATCAAATGAGTTTCTTTCCATTGGTGCACAAAGCTGAAATCAAAACGAACTCTTCAAAATAACTCAAAAAATGAATGCTACAAGTATTGCGAAACCCGAAGGAGACTCTGTGCGTTGAATTTTTACAGAAACTCTCAAGTAAATCGAATGAACGTTTAATGTACATTAAAGTTAGTTTAAAAAGTAGTTCTGGATCGTGCATTTAGAAAATAAAATCTAAAAAAATAAAACAAAGGGGAAACTACTATTGCAACTTAAATCTAAACAAGCTTAATGTTTAAAGTTGGGCACGTCCTACTTCTGTACACCATGTATCGGCTTAATTAGGCCCTTTAATTTAAAACTAAACATCCCTGCATGCCGCTGCAGATCTTCAACTAAAATGAAATTCGTGAGGCATTGTAGAACACTTAGAAATGCCAAGTTTGGCTGTGATATCGTAAAACATATAAGGCGTTTGGCTATAAAGAGGGATCCATTCACCTTTTCTTTCTACCTTTAACATCCATATGATATAGTGCACGGACTGATGAGACTTAAGATCACCTTGAACCAAATTTGATTCAGAAATCTTTGTACCGATCCAAAGTTATATTTTGTTTGTAAGGAGCTTGCTCTGCATATGGGTTGCTGAAGCTTACGCGTCAACATTGGTGTCCCGAGCGTGCCCCGGCATGAACAACTGGCAAATAAATAAACCATTTAACTCTTTGGCAGTTACTTAGGTATACTAAATGTTACTCCAAGGACCCCAAGAATCAACAACTTTCGAAACCGGTTTTGTGTACCCTATGCTAGATAAAAAATGTATATATGAATTAGCACGAGTTGATATATAATTTATTTGATATATAACAGCAGAACTCAAGGCTGGATCTACTACTTTCACTATATAAATGATATTGGATGAAATGAATAAAAATTAAGCAAAGATAAACGGAAGAGTCATCGGTAATTTTCAGGAATGGAACAGAATGGACAGACTGAAATAGTGACACGTGAAGTAGTTCCAAAAAGATCTAAGGTTTCTGTCGCCATCGCTTTAGAACAAAAGAAAATAAAAAATCGTAAGCTATTTATGGTTGGAATTACGAATCGAAGATATTTTATGGAAGAATTCGGCACTATTGATCATGTAAATTCTTCTCTTTTAAAGTTATTGAACTGCGCTTTGCGCCGAGGCTATTATACACATCTGCCATCGAAATGTTTGACCCAATTAGATGCCAATATTATAGAGCCTTTACAGAGAGGATATGCTTTTAAAATAGTAGGTGTATGCAAAATTTGGGTTTATAATAATTTGGAGTTTTTGTCGTTTTGAAATAAAAATTGGGGGGAATTTTGTTTTTGTTGTAATTGTAACTAATTAAGTTAACGGAGGCATCTATTTAAGTACTAGCCGCCAGGGGAAAAATACACATACTCGTATATAAATATATATTATTAATCAGAATGCAGATATAAATCGGAAATTCGTCTATATGAGCACTGATTTATGGAATTGCCGATAATTGATATATCGTCCAAACGAAGGAGGATAAGAAAAATAGACTTCAATTCATTCAAAGCCTGGCCGGCCTCAGTTTGAAATATCTTCTTGATTGATCTTGACTGTGCGTAGTTCAAAGAAGGGTCGCACTTATTTGTCAGAGCTACATATTGAGTTTAGTTACGTTTAATCGAATTCACACAAAAATATTAGTAAAATCTGTATGTGTTCGAAGTACATCACACAACAGTGGTAGTCGCGCCTACATACGATATATGGAATTGCATCTATATTTTTAACACTCTAGAAAATCCAAACACCGTCCCCATTCCAACCAACAGAAATGCCTGCAAAACAGTTGTTGATGCTTCTTTGGTGTGCTTTTTAATTTCGTGTACGATTTTGATGTCGCTGCAGTGAAGAAGGACGAAAGAGCCAAGTTGGTTGGGCGCTGATTTTGGGTGGCACTTTGCCGGGGATTCAGCTTGCTAGACGGCCTCGGCTCAGTTGCTGGGAGTGCTTGGAGCCGCAGTCTGAGTTGGGCCGCAGCCGCTACGAGGAGTCAGCGTCAGTGACTTTTGCTCAGTTTTTTGCCTGCTGTGGAGCCTCGTTGCTACCGCCCAGCGGGGTGCGCTCGCAGTGACATTGCACAGAGCGGGTGACAATGATTTATGGCAAGGAGATACGCGACAACAAACGCAAAAATCGGCAAAAGTAAAAAACCATAGACTGCGGCGATTTCGCTGCACGAGAAACAGGGAGGAAGAGAGGCAGGATTCCTAAAATGAAAACCCAAATTGCACAGCGAACCAAAGAAAAAAGTAAACAAACAAGCAGAAAGTAAATACGAGATATAAGTCAGTTAGCCCCGGCTGTCGCGGGCTGATGAAAATCTAAGCCAAATGCAGTTGTAGCGCTCAGATTTGGTCAGCACGGCATGTTGAGTCCTAATTACAGTATGAGGGCTCTTTTTTTATGCTCGAAGTGCCCTTGAAAACCCAACAACAACACTACGAGTAAAAGTGAAACCTGCTTTTTTTGCACTTGCATTTTCCACTTCCACTTTCAGGTACCTCTGCATATGTCATTGGGCAATGCAGATTTTCCAAAAACTCATCACGATTGGAAAATCACCTGCACGGCACTGCCTTCTCCTAGTCCACCAGCCAGGCAGACCTCGAAGCCGCTTGGTGTTAACTCTAAGTCGGCGCAGTCGGTTATGCAATCATCATTTTCTACGGCTATAAAAATTAATATGCGTCCTTCGCAGTGGCAATTTAGCGCGTATCTGGGCGAACGCATCTCCGGCATTTGACTTTGAACCCACTGAGCGACTCGGCAGCCGAGACACTGAGCACTGTCCGTCCACACCGGACATGACTTTTGGTTTGACTTTGCTGCCATTGTGTTGTTGCTCCGGACCGCTGGCTCGCTTGAAGGTTACCTGTTTTTACAGTTGGCCACGCTGCTTCTTTTTAAGGTTTTCAACTTTTGCGTTCTTTTCAAATCGGAATAGGTCTGAAATTATTATTTATGAGTTCGCATTGTTGTCGCCGAATTGAAAGTGATCTGAATCGCCTTGCAGCGCATCGGCTGCAGTCGGCCTCGACTTGCAGTTGTGTGCCTCACTCCTAGTGGCAGTCGTGGGCTGCACCTTGATTTTAACTTTCGACTGAAAACGACCGATCGTTAGAAGTCAAATCGTTTTGCTACACTACCCATGCGAGTCTCTATGCTATTTGCTATCACTCAAAAGTTTCTTTACTTAGAGTAAAGAATAATACAATGCCAACGACACTGAATTAAAGTAACGATGCAGTGGCTGTTTTTATAGACACACATTTTTCAATAGACATTTTAATAATTACCTCCCAAAAGTGCTCTACTTACGGGTACTCGTACAGTCGAAATAACCCAACACTGATATATGTAAGGGTAATGGGTTCATACATGATCAGCATGATAGGAGAATCGAAGGCGCGATATCTGCAATACCATATGCTTATGTAAATTATTTCATTTGCATACACCCAAAAGCGCAAGTGTGTGCGTGTGTATGTGTCTGTGTGCAGTACGCTCCTGAATCATAACGGCTACATGCAGAGCATGGACCGAGACTTTATTTATGGCTATAACTTCCATAAAAATTGTGCTATTAAGATAAAGCATGGGTAAATACGACTTAATAAGATGTGATTGCAATCAAGTTTGATGACTCTAGCTGTTACACTTTCGGATATGCATGCATACAGACAGACAGACGGACAGACCGACGAACATATCGTTTTCCGTGCGGGAACAGGGTATACAGATTAGATGACGAGCTTATAGAGTTCCCGGCCCTGGACCATCGAGGTAGAAGTTGTTTGCTTTAAGGTACGAGGAGGCTTGAAGCTTTATGCTGGTTAAGTCAAAAGAACCATTTACTATGTGTGTATATATTTTATAATTAACCAATACAACTCTACTGAGACTAAATACGTTAAGTGTACCTCCTCTACGAGCACCATTTGCAACACACACTGATGTAGTCAATGGAAAACTCCGCTCCGCACAGTTCGCTTCTGATATGAAGGTATATCTTTGCCTGTGCACGTTTTGAGAGAACAGCTGAGAATCGTATGTGCTCGTGTGAGGATGTGTGCTCGCATCCTCGCAGTGGCAGTGGCAGTTGCAGTCGCATCATAAATCACATTCGCTTCTAATATTTTCACAAACACATCACAATGAAGAAAATTTTGTGATTTATTTGTGTAAAGAAGTCAATAACTCATAAAAAATCGACATAAATCTCTGGGAACCATGCAGTAGACACAGCTAGATCCAAAAACTGTGACCAAGGACTGCAATTGTCTCAGTGCTGCTTTTCTAGGGCAGCGGACGGCGGACGGTAGACAAAGGGAGACAAAGGCGGACAAAGCCGGAGAGGAACTAGAAGCGCGTGTCCGGCAACATATGTTGCGTAACATTTGCATATAAGAGCGCAGTTGAAAGCAGTTGGCGGTCGCGGCTGCTACGAACTGCGTGTCAATCCCAAAGAGCCTGTCAAGGATATGCAAACAATTACAGATGCATGTGCGTATTTTTATGATTTTGAAAAATTACGTATGTAGAATTTTCTTTTTTACGCAATTAGCAACGCTCTGAATTTGTAAAATATTTAGAATATTTACTTGAAAATATGACTCTAAAATTGTAGCTGCGGGCTGAGGGCTGCGTGCTGTGTGAGTTCGGGGCTAGCCAACGCGCTACGGATGCAAGACCTTATTGTCTCAGGGAAACAACAGCAACAACAATAGAAACACGCCACATATATGCATAAGCTCAGCAAAAACGAAAAAGAAAATCAAAAACGAAAAATGTAGTCAAGAGATGTTGGCACAAGCAAAAACACAAAGCCAAAAACTTGCATCTAAGGCGGCAAATTTAAAACGCAGACCAGGCCGCTTGCGACGTGTTTAATGTGGCTGAGTTGTTTCTGCTTTTTGCTGCTTTATTGTTGGCATCTACGTACGAGTAGGTATGTATGTACGAGTGTCTAACTAATCATGTGCAGCTCTTTGCGCAAGTGTGTGTGCTTCAAACTCGAAATAACATGAACAAATTTCGTTTCGTTGCTGCTAAAAACAAATAAAAATTAAGCAGTGACCGCGGCCGCGGCCGCATCTACAACTACCATTACGACTCGACAAAACACTCGAAAATGGCGCAAAAACAACATCAACAAAATGCTGCGAGAAAAAAGCAACGGAAACAATGTCACACATGTCAGAGTTTTCGCAAAATGACACAAATGCGACCCGGATTGCTCAGTGACCGGCCGTCCTTGGAAGCCGTCGAAGAGGGCAGTCTCAGTCCCAGTCTCAGTCGCAGTGTCAGTCCCACAGTCTGCCTCTACCTTTGTGTCGGCGTCGGCCCCAAACACGAACCAACTGACAAACTTGCGGGCATTTCGTGGAAGTTTCACAATTAAAAGGGCAACAAAGCCTTAGAAAAGAGTCAACTTCAACCGGAAAGATTATGAGAAATCGTGCCAGCATGCTTGCGCTCTGATTTTTAGCGAAACGCAATCGAAATGCCAACTTTCAGTTGCAAGGGAAGCTTTGATATGGATTTGAAGTCAGTTTTTAATCCAATTTCTTCGGCATTGAATGCTATTTATACTGAGAACATATTGGTTGCCATCATAACCTCAAGGTTCTTAGGAAACTAAGGATGGCCTCATATATATTTCTTTCTATAGGAGTTTAACTTAAAAGGGCCTCCTGGCAGGCGTTACTTTTGTAAGACCGACAGTTAAATACCCTATATCCATAGAAACTTCCGCCATTGTGTTGAATGTGCTCATAGAAGAAGCAACAATAAGGAGAAAAGCGAATTCGATGCTGGAGTTCTTGGGCATAGTACTAAATCATTGACAGAGAATAAGTTTTATATTATTTACGAATACAAGAGTAAGTTAATGCAGCTACGGAATTGTGGACAATATCGATGAAATTCTATGGCGGGCGAAAGGGGCAGAAATAAAAATAAACTCTCGTTGCCTAGTTAGTAGCTAGTTAGTACCGACGGACAGACAGACGGACAAATATGTCTAGATCGATTTCGTGCATGACGCTGATTAAGAATATACTCATATATACTTTATGTGGACTTTTCACAATAAGTATGAAAAGTAATTTCTTATTTCGATTCCGAGTACTACAACTTTCCATTAAATTATCGCCTGATTTTGAAGTCTAATTATATTTCAATGGTATTTTTGATCTGATAGTTCTATATAATTTGAGGCAAATCGGAATTTGCAATTCCATGTTTTAGTTGCAATAGGAACGTTTTATTATTTACAGGCGCAAATGTATTTTTTCTAGAGTATGTTATCTTTGGATCACATATCTTGTGTGTTCATATGCCTGAAATGTAGAGGGATTGATGAGATAAAGGGGATGCGATGCTTCAGCCATTATCCCAGTAGAGCGGCCATAATTGTTGTTCTGAAGAGCAGGCAGTGTGCGTGCGTGTGTGTGTGTGTGTGTGTGTGTGTGTGCGGGCGAGACATATCAGTGGTGAGTGGAAGGTTTTAAAATGATGCATTAGCGGTTCGAAACTATTTGGGAGAGCCCAAAGTTGCGGGGCGATGCTGTGGAGGGTGAGCCCAAAAACCGAAACTGAATCCGAACCCAACCATACCCATACCCATACCTATGACCATGCTCCGGCAGAGGAATCTACATACACACACGCTCAAAAGAAAAGGCAGCACAAGAAAGCGACAACGAAAAAATTAAGGCCCATTAATCATTTTGACTTATTTCTTTCCTTTTTTTCTAAAATTAATCTTGATGCCAAGCGTTGCCAGGCAACATGGCCTGGCGTCGGCAAAACGAGAGAGAGAGAGAGAGAGAGAGAGAGCGAGAGCACGGCACACACATAGCAGAGAGAGAGATGGCGCGAGGGTTTCTTTGCCGCCGCGCTTCTGGTGCAGAGCAAGGGCTGCGCACCGACAACAACAAATATGAAAGGCAACCGATGCGGCAATGGTCGCAAACCAAATGGGAATAGCGAGTCCAGGTCCAGAATCTCTCGAGCTGCTGCGCGCCCAGATTAGCGATTGCCGTCACCCATCGCCGCCGCCTCTGCCCGCCATTGTTTGTGTCCGCAAATGCCCAAAAATAATTTAAAACAGATTAAACCGTTACGGCTGCCATTCACAACACATTGCGCATCCACATACGCCGACACACTCGCACACGACTAAGCTTGTTTGCTGCGGCTGTCTGAGGCGCGGACAGGGGCTGGGGCAGCGGCTGGCGCAGGGGCAGGGGCATCAGCAAAGAAGGGACGCTCTAGTCGCCAGTGACATTGCTACCACGGCCCGGCCCTGTCATTCTACGCTCCCGTGCCCTCCGCAAATGAATTGGAATTTAACCAAATGTCTTGCGTAACTAGAAGCCCATCTTGTCATTCGTCCTCCTCCCTGCTTGTCCGCCCTTTGTGCATATGCTGCAAATTTCCACTACTATCCTGTGGGCTTGTGTGTGCTGATAAAGACAGTGGGAAGGACAGGGTGTTGGTGGTGGCTCTGCTAGTGGTAGCTTCGGTTGTCAAGTGGCTCACTTAAGGGCGAATAGGCAGTGAAAACAACAGGGCGGCCATAAAACCGTTTAAATCATACTGCAGAACAAATTGGTTTCCTTCAAACAAAAAATCAACTTATTCGGGGATGTGGAGAGGGTGCTGAAAGCAGAATGGGGCGAATATAAGCATCGAATCGAAATGAAAATCGCTGTTTCTGCACTTAACTGCAATTCCGATTAAAAGAATACAAAGCGAGTAAACTTATAGGCACGCACGACACTAGATTTAACAAGAGTGGAATGCTAGAATTCGAAATCTGCACCCACCTCCAAAATTGTGTACTACGATCAGTATAACGAGACGAGTCGATATAGACTGATCCCACTATCATATAGCTGCCATAAGAATGATCGTGTGTTTCAACAACCACAGCTGCTGGCATCTTGGGCATTTAAATGTGTGCCTATAAATACGTTTAGCGTTGACGTATCACAGGGAAACAACATTAGGGCTCAACTACAAGTACTAACCAAATGTAATTGGCGAATTTGGAAAGTCAAAAATTCCCAGAATTACGGGAACTATGGAAAATCGCTTAGATTGGGAGAGTGGGGTGCATTAAATAAAAATTTGCCCAAAACTAGCATACCCTCTTACACTCTCAGTACGGGGTAAAAAATATAGCTTTAAAAACCTTGAACCAAAGTAACTTCCGTGTGTAGTTTTAGGATTAGAGGATGTTTGCATACCGAATTTGGTTAATGTGGTCTTAAGCGCTGCCTCCAGACAGGCGGACGGACAGACATGTCTAGATTGATTTTTCTGGAAATGCAGAATACGATAAAGCTATTAATTAGGGTCTCAGTTACAACGCAGATCACACATACGAATTCCTAATGCTCCATAATGACCTGTACTTTTATAGACATACATTTAAGGTAGGATCCACATTTGCTGCTGCTTCATTAACATTTATATCTTCAAGTTACAACCTACATACTGGTGTAGTATAAGTATTTGCCGTGATACTTCTCCAATCATACCGGCCAGATACATTTCAAAATCATACTAATGGGAAAGTGGTAATGGTTCGTTTGGCGGATGCGCGTGGGGGCCTCAGACGATGGGCCATGGCGCATAACGACGAATAGTGCTTTTCACTGGGCTCTAAGCATGGGTCTAATCGTTGTTTATTGATTCAAACGATTGGCTTCAAGTGCGGAGAGGGTGGGAGCCAGTGGAACTGACCGCCAGACATCGATGGCCACAGCACACACACACCTGTCGCTGCCGCAAATTACCCATAATTTTAACAGTGTCCGGGTGTTGCGTTGGGTGCCGGCTCAATGTTTGGATGTCTGGGCAGCGCCAGCAGCATTACAAATCCTTGGATTCGCTCAATACTGAGCCCCTCTTTTCGCGACTGGCTGCCTCGCGTAATTGCCTCAAGTTGACGCACGTCGCTCGTGGAGCTACGTGCCACCATTGTTATGCCGCTGCGATCGCTGTTCCCTGATACTGTTGCCTGTTTTTCCTTGGAAGCAGAATTTTATCACACTTTTATTGCTTTCTGCGCCAATGTTCGCCAACACTCTCCGCTGTCAGTCATATTACCATAACCCTTTAACGTTTTAAACCTAAACTGTCTGCATAGAAGTTGTTGACGTTGTTGTTGTTGCTGCTTTTGTTAGTATTGTGGCTGGTGTTGCGCGTTGGCCACTTTGACTAATTGCAGTGCACTTGCCGCTCGCCACACTCGTTGTTGTTGTTGTTGTTGTTGTTAGTATTGCTGTTGCTGTTGGCGTTGCTGTCGCGTCGATGCCAGTCAGCTTGTCTGATAATTTGTCATCTTCTCTGTCATGTCCAAATGGGCGAGCGTGCAGTTGTGTGTGTCTCCATGTCCATAAAAGTGTAATTTTTATTAGATTTTCATAAAAGTTCTTTATAAAGTCGCTGACCATCGTTTATCACTTCCTTTGACAATTTACATGCAAATCAACGGTGTGGGCTGGCGCGCCTCTCCACTAGATTACTCGCTAAACGAGTCATTATGATATTGGATTGGATTTAATTGGGGACTCTCTTAAGATTGAGAAGACACAGGTATTCTCGTAGTATCTAAATCGAAGTGAGAAAAACTAGTTATTCTCTTTTCAAATTAGTATGAAAATGGCTAAGCAGCAGCTCCTTTTAATCAATCAAATGATAAAGGGTGCCATCGACATAGAGAATACCAAACGGACTGTGTTCGCACTCGCATTCGCATTCTCAGCAGCAAGAGATTTTATTCAAATGCGATATGCTACATTTTTGTTGCCGCGGTTGTTCCTCTTGTAGTTGTTGTTGGTGTATCTGTAGCTGTAGCTGTGGCTGTTGTATCTCTTTATTCGTATGTTTCGTTCACAAGCGGCTATAAATCTTGTAATCATAATAATTTGTTTCAATGTTAATACCTTCAAAATATCTGAAAACTCCATAAATAACAAAACTACATGTTCGTGTGTGCTGTTAATGTCATACCATGAGATACTTCATATATCATTCACTGCAGAGCAGTCACAGAGCGCGTACCTGTACCTGTAGCCGTACCCGAACCCGTACCTGCACCCGAACCCGAACCCGCACTCGCTCCCTTTATCGACATCACCATTACCAGCCCGAACTGCAGCACCAGGTTCTTAGCCACCAGGTATATGACTTTCAGTTCTGCTTCCATCTCTGTATTTTCTGTTCTTTGTGACGCAACGAAGCAATCCAAACTGCAATGCCGAGGGGGCGGGGAGTGTTACTTGGCTGCCCTCGTGCGCAACAGAACAAATTAATCCAAAATCAGTAAAAGAAAAGCTACACCGAAGGGGCAAAAAGCGAACTTGACTGAAGTTTTGGGGCGCGGCCTGGCACAAGTGTGAGGCCGGATGACACTCTGGCTTTGGAGCAACAACCAATAACAACGGCGACGACAAGCACGGCACAGATCTACACACGAACACACGCACACACATACACACACACACACACACACACACACACTGAAGGAACTCGCTCAGCTTCGAGCTTATGAAGAGAATCAGAAACAGATACAAGTGTGTGCGGTGCACCCAACGTTGAATAACTCAATTAATTTCTGTCACCTGATTTATCACCTTTCGTGTATTTTCGGTGTTCGAGGTCTCGTCCGTGCCTTGCGACCGACGCCTGCCAAACAACTTTTAATTTCAATTTTATTTATTTGGATTTGTATGAAATTAGCTGCAAGACGACTCTTAGTTCAGTATGCTATGTCTCCTATATGGGTGGCACCACCATCCGCAGGAATCGATGTATGTATGTACTCGAACTCGTCTGTAGTAGATATGTATGTATGTACACATACGTACTACATCTGTAGGTGGCTCAACAACACAATTGAGACATTGCAGCTGCAGGAACCACAACTGGTTTGGCGGCTGCGACGCGAACATATTTTTACCGTGGTTCTCGTAATTTTCATATAAACGCCGAGCCCTTGTGCCAGCTATTAAAACATTCCGCTTAACACTTCCTGCAACAATGACTCCACGAGAGTGAAGCGGCATGGGATGCCCACCATGGGACAAGATCAACGAAAAAGCAAGATTGTGAGGAGCTACTGTTCCGAACTATTGAGTGATGCTACTGCACTCATTTAGCTAGTATTAGAAAATATATACAAATCAGGCACTGATTAAATACATATAATGCATAGACGTTGATATCATAAAAAATTAAGAAACAAGTGGAGAAGCTAAAGCTGGGTAGAATAATTAAAGAAATTAAGAACTTTGAGAGTGTATAACTGCACATTTTCATAGGAATTGTGTCTATGTAAGTCTATGCGTGCCTGTGTGTGAGGTCTTATAGTCTCAGAGATATGGGTGATTATACGAACGGCGTTACAGAACACCCCATTATCGGGGGAGTGGGGGGAAATTTGTGTCTCTATCTCTTATAGTATGTACTCTGAGATCCTGGAGTACATATACTCTTTTGCATTTCATGTAGAGTATTAAAACTGATATATTTTCGAAATAGTGTAAAGATATGGGTAAAACAAAAAAGTTTTAATGAAAATCTTTGTTTTAAGCTGTTAGATTTTGACAGTTAAAGCTTACAACTTACAGCCATGTTCACTGCAAGTGGTGCTATTATTATTATATTATTATAGCTTTTTCAACATATAGCAATCGGCTAAAGATGATTTGTCTTTTTAGCGTAAGGGTAAGTTCTCTTTCTCGGGTCGTTATTCCACTCTGTCGAATTGAGGACGTCAAGCGCCGCCAGTGCCGGATTGGCCCAAAACAAGTTCCCTCGGACTCTATTCGTTTAAAGCAAGTTGATTACAAGTAGCCAGTGCTCGACTGATGCACTGCATTCGCTCAATCAGTCAAGACTAGTCGTTCGTAAATATATACAAATGTATGTACTTATACAAGTATACACATGCACATGCACATGCCAGATCCATACATACGGGTATACGCGCCCAGTTTCTGATGGTCGCCTTGGCCGGCCATTGGCTGCAATCGCTGCCATAGTTGCATAGACGTCGGATGTCTTGTAGAAAGCATATTTATGGCTATGGCATGTTATGAATACACCCAAGAGACATTTTTCTTCTTCTCACTCGCGCGTAGCGTCGACGTCGCCGCTCCCTCCTCGTCAGCCGGTGCAGACTCCGCTTGGCTTCGATGGGAGAAGGCAAGTTGGAATAAAACAAAAATGTACAACTGCAACGGCAGACAGACGTCGACATTGCACTGCCCGCCCGAAACTAAATGAAATGAAAATAAAAGCTAAAAATAAGCAGCCAAACAAAAACCGAAGCGGAAAACGCGTGTAGCGTACGGGAAATTCTTGATCAACCATAAATCTTGGCACCAGAGCCATCCATCTATCTCGCTTGGCGCGATTCGTTTGCCCGAAATTGTTTTCTTCTTCATCTTCTCCTTATGCTCCCCCCTCCCCATCCATTGCCACCCTTCCGCTACGCCTACCCTACACGACTTTCCGACAAAATTCTGTTTTCGAAAATGAAAGAAATTTGGTCGTCTTGTAGTCGCAATAATTGCCAGTGCTCTCGCTGTTTTTGTTTTTGTTGTCTATATTTTTATCTTTGTTCTTGTTCTTGTTTTCCGTGTTTTATACAACTGGCAAAAACAAGCAAGTGAGCTTTACAATATTATTCCGTTTGAGTCGTAAATGTCGAAATTGGCTTATGGCATGTTGTGAGAGGGATATATGTAGATGCATACGAGTAATTCCCTCAAATCCAAATATTTTCGTTACGCACACTAAAAAAATAAACAAGAAGATTTGTTCTAAACCCAAGTCAATAGTTGGGTAGTCAATACTTGTTTTAAATACAAAATCGAAGATTTAAAAACATTCTTAAAGTCGATACTTAATACTCCATTAATGGGGAAAATAGTGATTATAATAGTGACATTATGATATGTTTTAGATTCAATTTCGAAGGATGCAAGTCTTTAATTTTTAAATAATGTCCTCTATTTGATTTTAGCTTTGTTTTTTTTTTTTTTTTGATGATGGTATCTCGTATATGTACACACAAATTATTCGAATTACATGCATATATAGAATTCACTATAATTAGTATTCGTTTCATACTCTGTTTCCGAAGGTAAATATGTTTCATCCCATCGTTCAGTTTTCGCAGGACCCAGAACAAGGAGTGGTAGAGATCACAAAGTTTGTACTATACACAAATATTTATTTTGAATTAGTTGTATATATTAATCTGCATAACAAAACGCGCTTGTTTGTCCGTCTGTCTAGACATATTTCGTAATGGGGGCAGCAAATTCTCAACTATAGGTATATCCTACCTGATGCGGGTGCATCGTGGGATCGTACCGCGACGATACACCCAATTTTACATCAGTATTCTAAACTGAATGTTTTGATTCCCTTCTTATGAGTAGTATAATTAACTTTTGTCTGCACTTTAGAAGCGAATTGTTGAAGCGGGATCTCATAATCCTTTCTGTCAGCTCAGAACTTTGAAGCCTGGAGTTTGCGTTGCTTATTGATAAATCACATGTGAGGGGCCTCCAATGAAATGCGTTAAATACAAACACGCGGAAGTCAGTTCCCAGCCTTAGGACGAGAAAAAAGTGGATCACAGGGGTCTGTGTCGAATGTGTCTAACTGAAGGTATTCTGTAAGTCGACACAAAAGTCCTAAATATTCAGCATTGCTCGCCCCGCTCGTCTATGGTGGGGGTGAGGGAGCCGATGGTGGCAATACGGTGACGGCTCCGCGAAAACCTCGAAGGTGACGTAGAAGTTTTAACAAATTAAATTAAGCCAACATGGAGCCGATATATAGTACTTATTTCCCTCCCTCTGCCATCCTCACGGCCAACGAGGACTCAAGTAAATAATACATATGTATTATATGTACATATGTATATGTACAATATTATATAATATAGCATGCAAAGTCATACATGACTTGTGTGTATGTAGGGTGTATACATAGTGCAGGCAACCGTCATCTCTCCACAGGCACAAGCACACGCACAATAGGAGGTGCGGGTGAGCGGAATGTGCCAAAAATAAAAACAAACAACTTGTGCGAGCGGGATGGCAATAGCTGTGTGCGCGCCTGTGTGTGTTTGGCAAGAGGAAATGATAAATGGCGTGGTAATATAAAGAATGGGAAAAACAGCGGGCGGCGACTAAAACAAAACAACGACGTGGGGCAACAATCGCCAAAAAACGAAAAACAAAAACAAATAACAGCGCCACACACTGCGCCAGAGGAGGAGAAAGCGAAAAGAAAACAAATACGGGTAGAATTCACGAAACGCAGAGAAAAGAATTGGTCAGAAGCCCAGGCTGGCAGCTAGAAACCAAAGTTGATTTTCCCAACTTACTTTTTTTATCTTTGTCATTCAACAAAACGCAAAAGGCCAACAAAAATGGGCGCCGCATCGAGACGAACAAAAAATAACGCAATTTTCTTCTTCGAAACATTTTTGGCTGAAAATTCGGGCTATCCACTGTCCCCCAATTCGTATGAGTGTGTGTCAGCGGGTTTCTGTAACGAAGTAGCAAACACACCCAGTGACCCTAATTTCGTCCTTAGAGAAATGCCCTCTCCACACGCTCCCACTCTGTTGTGCTTTAATTTCATTTATGGCTTCCGTTTGTCTTTTTTCGAGCTCCCCTTGACTTATTTCGCATTTCCACTTCGCTGGGAAGCTCGTAGCAATCCTGCCTTCTACTAAATGTATATTTTACGAAAGTAGGCCTGCTTCTCTCACAATTTCTGATTTCTATTTTGTTTCGAAATTCTGTTCAATTCTATTACTATGAATCACTTGGGATACGCAATTATTAAATACCCGTGCATTTCATTTCACTATGCTCGAGATAAGCAAGAATTGAATGATGAAGCTGAGCGGAACCAACTCTTAAATACCCTGTACTTGCTCCGATAAAACGAGCATTAAATTATAACAAATGCATATGTTGTTGAAATTTATATGTTGTTGATGAAATACTACAGGGATCACTTTGAGCTATAACTTCCATAATAGTAGACCCATCACAATGAATCATTAGGACACATAACTATTACTCAGATGTAGAGCTTGAGTGCAAATTTCAAAAATTACGGGTGCTATGTGAAATCATAAATAGGGGGATGAATTTGCGCCGCATGCACCAGGAAGAAATCACAAACTTGGATACCAGAGGTCTTATACTTTCTGAGATCCTTGCGTTCATACTGACGGACATACAAATGAACAGAGAGACGCAGCTTTTACCAAAGGAGGGGGGCCAAAACATTAACATTTTGATTAAACAAAGCACGATGCATTTAAATAATAATTTACGCATATGATAAATAATAATTAATAAACAAAACTTCAGCAAATCGAACTCAGTTCCATTTTGAGGCGAAATAGAGCGTCATACATTTTTATACTCTGTACATGAAATGTACAAGAGTATATTAGGTTTGCGGGAGCTGAAAAATGTAACAGGCAGAAGGAGGCGTGGCAGACCCCACAAAGTATATATATTCTTGATCAGCATGACGAGACGAGTCGATCTAGCCCTGTCTGTCTGTCTGTCCGTCTGTCCGTCTGTCCGTCTGTCCGTCTGTCCGTCTGTCCGTCTGTCCGTCTGTCCGTCCGTATGAACACCTGGATCTCAGAGACTATAAGAGATAGAGACACCAAATTTTGCACAAAGATGCGTTATGTGTGTATTCTATACGAGTTTGTTTTATTTTTTTGATTTTCCCCCCCACTTCCCCCCTATGGGGGTTTTCCCGATTTTCCATTCGTATAATCGCCTATATCTCGGAGACTATAAGACCTAGGAACACCAAATTTTAGTCCCAGATGCCTTATGTGAATACGCAGAAAATGTATATTTTGGAATTCCCCTCCCTCCCCCCTCTACCCCGCAAATCGTAACTCCCGTAATTCTTGGAATTTCGAACTAAAATTTTGGAAATACCCCCAGTTGGTTATTATGTGTCCGTATGCCAAATTTCATTATGATAGACCGATTTAACAAGAAGTTATAGCCATAAATATATTTGCTGATGCAGCGCTGCTGCAGCGCTGCTCAAGCGCTGCTCAAGCGCTGCTCAAGCGCTGCCCGCGGCTGTTGTTGATGTTGCTGTTTGGTTGACTGCGAAAATGCTTACACAGACACGAATTGATGCGCATAGGCATACATACACTCACACAGACGCAATTGCTATGTAAATGTGCAATTATACACCCTTTACGTGAGTTCGAATACCGAGAGAGGTAAAATCGATCAAATTTTTTTTTTTATTTTCTTAATTTTTTTATTTTATATAATTATTGTAAACATATGTACAGAGTATTTCAAAGTCGGGACACCCGACTTTAGCTTTTTTACTTGTTTTTTTTACATATGTTTATATTTCTGTATCAGATCCTTGAGTTACAACTTAAGTTCCAATTTCTTCTCTTTGGCATACTGATACACTCGTATGTATATTTTTAAATAAATAAGGAATAAAGAACATTAAAATAATGCAAACATTTATGAATTACTCTTCCATTACATTACCACAAAAACAAGATAAAACTACTTGCATTTTTAAAAATATATATTTTTATACCCTGTACCCAAAGGGTGAAAGGGTATACTAGTTTTGTGCGAATGTATGAACCAAACAGAAGGAGGCGTGGCAGACCCCCAAAAGTACATATATTATTGATCAGGATGACAAGGCGAGTCGATATAACCATGTCCGTCTGTCCGTCCGTCTGTATGAACGCAAGGATCTCAGAAAGCATAAGAGCTAGAACAACCAATCCAGATCCTCCTCAGTCCGAGAAAGGACGAGCTGTTTTTTTTTTTTCTTTTTTATACACCTCCCCACTCCCTTGCATGTCGTATTTTCCATAACTCCGGTAATTCTAGGAATTACGAACTCAAATTTGGTAGTCACATCCAGTTTATGTATCCGTATACCATGTTCCTTCATGATAGGTCAATTCTGAAGAAAGTTATAGCCATAAATAAAGTCGCTGCCCATGCTCTGCCGGCAGCGCTGCCCGCATCTGTTGTTGTTGTTGCTGCTTTGGTTCAACTTTGTGCTGCACACATACACGCATATAAACACGCAGAGATACGATTCTGCGATAAATGTATGCTGTTGAAACTGAACATGAACATGTATTTAATTTAATTACTATAATTTTTTAAAATTAATTTAAGAATAAACACTATTTTTTCAACTCAACACCTAGCAGTCGCAGCCGTAGAATTATATTTTCTTTTCAAAAAATTTCATTTCAGTCAATTTAAGATGATTGTTATGGCACTGATTGAGTTTTATACCACTTCCAGGGAATAGCCAGTTCAAGGAACCTTTTTATCATTTGCAAATTGCATCTTTTAGGTCCATTTTCGTACGCAATACGTATACTTTTCGATAGGATAATATCGTTTGAATAAACTAACATGCTTAAAGAATTCATCTTTTATGAGGTCTTGTTTTTTATGGGATTACTGTGAACTTACAAGTTTTCAAGCTTATTCCGTGCTACAATAAATGAAACTGTATCGAAAGCTTTAAAAACTATTTTCTTCATGCGTAGACTCTAAAAGAGTCCATATTCTTAAAGTCAAGTTCGCGTTATGTGCAGATCTTTAATAGACTCCAATTTGAAAACGTTGCTCAACATAATAAAACTCAACAATCAGCTTTAATTCTATAAAGAAACTTCACCATATACTAAGTAGGTAGTATAGAAAAAGGTCGTTGGTCCTTCCCAGCACAACCTGATAAAAATAAGAGAAACTGAATCGAGTTGTGTTAAAGGCAGAAATGCCATTAGACCGTCGACAAATGGGGGAAACCGGCTGCTTGCTTAGAGGGCGCTGAATCAGATATTCGATATCAACATCCTCGTGCTGACTTATCTGAGCATTTTATCAGGCCGACTACGAATGTGCAACGCATGAATGAATAAATGCCAAATGGAACTTGGTTTCGCTCGACTCAGCTCAACTCAGTTTGCTGTTGTCTGCTTCCTTCGTCCTTCTGGATATCATGGATGTTTTTTCTTTTTGTTCTTATTAGTGTGTTGTGTACCTTTGACGAGCGGGTGTCTGAGCTGGCGAGGCCACAACATTTAAACTGTCTGCCCCTCATTTGATAACAGTTCTTACGAATGATGATAAAGCCAAGGCAGTCGAGGACGGCACATGCTTCCTTCCGCCACCGAAGTTCGACTCCGTTGTCGAGGGCAAACAGCAGGCTCGCAAATGTCACGAGCTTCGCATAGTTTTCGATAGCACCGTTTGCAGAGGGTTGCATGACCGCACAGAATACGGCCTATGGCCTACGGCCAGCGGGTAACTACGATAGTGTTGGTAGAGCCTGGTTCAGAATGTCGATGATATCTTATCCGCCGATTTCTCCTTTAAGGAAGGGTTAAAAAATGCATACATATGTTCATTTTACTACTATGAGCATTTTTCGTCAGTGTAGCGCAATGAACATCGAAATCAATATGTTCATATGACCATTCTAATATATACTTGTAGTATGTATTTTTCCGAGTTGTGTTTTAATATTATGGTTTAATATTAATATTTATAATAATCTACATGAAACGTTCATGTTAGGTATTAAATCTATTTGGGTTTACAAGTAGATGGAGCAGAGTATCTCGCAGTCGAAGGACTTGACTATACTGTATATCCTGTTGTGCTTGTACCTCGCGGGTAATATTCTGCCAGAAATTCCTGCGATGCGCCCGACCAAAACGTCAGCATTCTGCCAGGGGTTGGTATTTTTCAACTATAATGAGTAGCTCAGCCTGGGACGGTTTTGGAACCTGGTCGCATGCCCGGGCTTTTAAGATAGGACTTTAAAGGAAGGGTGAACTCCACTGAAGCTATGGTGGCAGCAGTGGAAGCTGAGACAGTTTAAAATACTTCACTGATAGACAAGTGGCCTCGAATATTATTTTAAATTTCTAGTTCGAAACCGACTTGTGTTAAGCACACTCAAGTCGATGGATGGATATTTATCTAATTACATGTAGTTAAATAATTATGGGAATTGTGCATAATTATTAATTGATCATTCAAAAAAATATTAATAAAATTATTTAAAAGAAAAACATAAAAATAACCCATTAGGGTTACTCAAAAAGTTATAAATTTGTCAAACTATTTGCTTAAAAAATTATGTTTTTGAATTTCCGAGCTTACCGTTCTGTTTTAGGTATCGATTTATATACAACATTTTACATTTTTTTCCTGTAAACTCATATACCCCATAAAGTATATATATTCTGAATCAGCATGACGAGAGAAATCGGTCTAGACATGTCCGTCCGTCTGTCCGTCTGGATGAACGCAAGGATCTCAGAAACTATAAAAGCTAGAATAACCAAAGTTGGTATCCAATTTCTCCTAGGTCCGAGAAAGGACGAGTTTATTTTATTTTTTTTTTAATTTTCCCCCCCTTCCCCCGCTACAGAATTTCGTCAATAGCGTCCACATTTCAAATGGTACCTAAACCAAACTTTGCAAACATAATTTGTATATAATTATCTACTGTTTTTTAAACTTTATTCAACTTTGTCAATTCTAAGTAAAGTTATTAGCGAAACAAATTCTTTCCAGTGCAACCCCCACAAACTGCAGCAACAAGTTCGCTCTTCTTCTTCCTCTTTTTGCTGATGCTATGGGCGCATATACCTCAAAGTCGGAAGTTTACCTGGGTACAGGGTATTTCACTGTATTTCTCTCTTGTACAGAGTATTTCTATGTACAGAGTATTTCTATGTACAGAGTATTTCAAAGTCGGGACACCCGACTTTAGCTTTTTTACTTGTTATACCCTGTACCCAAAGGGTACAAGGGTATATTAGTTTTGTGCGAGTGCACATGGAACACACAGAAGGAGGCTTGGTAGACCCCACAAAGTATATATATTCTTGATCAGCATGACAAGCCCAGTCGATATAGCCATGTCCGTCTGTCCGTCTGTCTGTATGAACGCAAGGATCTCCGAAAGTATAAGAGCTAGAATAACCAAACTTGGTATACGGATTCTCCTGAGCCCGAGAAAGGACGAGTTTGTTCATTTTTTTTAATCCACCCCCCCACTCCCCCCCTATCAACGATTTTCTATAACTCCCGTAATACTTGGAATTTTGAACTAACATTAGGTTAGTGATTATATATCCGTATACCAAATTTCATTATGATAGAATGATCGGAAAGAAAGTTATAGCCATATAACCAGGCCCAATGCACACATACATACATATGTACAAGTACACAAACACGCATAGGCACGATTCTGATGTAAATGTATGTATGCATGTATGGAATATTTTATATTTAATTTAGTTAATTAATTAAATTAATTTAGTTAATTAAATTAATTTAGTTAATTAATTAAATTTAATTAATTTAATTTCTCTTTTGTGGGGTGGTACAGGGTATTTAAAAGTTGAGCCTGCTCGACTTTAGCATTCCTTTCTTGTTTTTTATTTCGAATGCACCAAGCGGCTGATGGACCTGGGAAAACAAGAGCGCCTGCAAAACTTTGGCGACCATAAAAAATGCAACACGTCAAGAACTTTTGCTCACAATTTATGAGCTTAGTTAACCGTAAGTTTGTGCGCACCCAGAAAAAATGTGGGGGCTCATAGTCAACGTAGGCCTTCGCCGACTGCCCGAGTTTATTAATTTCAAAAGGAAATTCCCGTTTAGTCACCTTTTGATCGAACCCCGCTTGCTGTGATAGAAGGCAGGTTAGCTTGTTAGACAGAAGTGGGTTGGTTAAGGGGTCACAGGGATAGGAGCGTAAGCAAATTACAACAGTTTTCCAGCAAAAACAGAGGAGAAAGTGCACACTTTCCACGAGGAAGCACAGTGATCCCTGATCAATACATGTACTATACAGCAATCTATTTAAAAGTGAAAAATTGATATACAACTCTATATTCAAAGCTGCAAGCAGTTTAATCTAAGCCATCGTTAAAATCTAATTTAGATAATTGGCAAAAAAAAAACGTAGTGAAGAGGTCACTAGTTTTGGAGAATAAATGGTTGGATTGCGAAAATATATACTGGACATTATTTTATAAGAGGACAGTAATATTTAAGGCCAAGTACTTACATTCCACAAATCCAAATTCTACTCTTCAGATTAAATTCAATTTTGATTCTATTCTATTATTTCTTCAATCCATTTATTATCTGCAATTCAAAATGAAATCGGTTGCATGTTTTTGGTGCTAGTATTGCTTACTATTTCTCCAGTTTATCTTGTCTCTTCCGAACAATTATATATTAGGAACTTGTTAGGTGGAAAGATAGCAATCACAAAAGTGTCGTACAATGCAGTACAAAAACCCTCATTCTTACGAATGTGCCTCCTCACACGAGTGTTCACTGTACAAGTATATGGTTTATAAGAACGAGTATGTCTTCCAGCAGCAAGCAACCCTGCCCTGGACAGCTACTGTGCCACCTTGCACCATATTGCGATCTACATTTCAAAAAAACGCACATCGCGAATTCCGCATTTTCGCAAATGTTTGCCTGAATGGGCTGCCTTCCTTTTTGCCGTGCCGTGCCGCGCCGTTGGTCTACGGCTGCTTTTTGCCTGGTCGAGGCGAGTTCATTCAAACTCATTCACTCACTCGTGCAGTTTGTTGGCTGCCGGCTCGGCGGCTCGGCGGTTCGGTGGCTCGGCGGGTTGGCGGTAAATTATGCAGAAGTCGGCGTTATAGTGAATGCAGCGAAAATACTCCGTCGGACAGCGGCAGCCCCCTCCCTCGGACCGTGCACACCCTATAGAATCATGCGCAAAATGGAAACCCACACGCAAGCACCCAAATGCTGGTGCAGTTCCAGTCACCCCTGGGCAATGACAATGTCGGCGCACTGTTGCAGGCTGGTGGCAGTCTGGTGGCAGGCGGTGGGGGCGTTGCTCTGCGTCGCTGCCTGCGCAGGGCAGTTGTTGTGAAGCAAGCGGCGGTGTCGTCTGGCGGTTCACCCCCGCATTGCATGCAAATTGGTTAAAGTGTGAATTTATGTGAGAAATATTGTTTGCTCTTGTTATGCGCATATACACATCGACAAAATCGCACACTCTCTAACACACACACACACACACACACACACTCCCACACACTCGCAGGCGAGCACACGCAAGAGCTGCAAACAAATGCATAAACACTCAAACACTCGACAAAATGATTTAAGTTCATATGCAAATTGTGCCTGACTGACATTTGCCGCATTTGATTTAGGTTGCAGTCAAAAGAGAATCGCTGGGTCGGTTGCTCGCCTCGCAGTCGGGAGCGTAGACAACTACTCTGGTCTGTCCCGCACGCATTAAATGTGGAAGGAGCTCCTGTTTTCAGACCTCTTCTACCGGCTTTATACTGACTGTATTCTAACTTAAGTTCCAAAATATTTATTATCCACATGACTAATGAATATCTTTTTATGTAATTGCAGTTTTTTTAATTCAGCTTTCTATGTAATTAAAAAATAACAACAACAAAAACGTACCTCTAGCAAAGGCATTATATTTTGTGCGCGTGGTAACTCCCTTTTCTTAACTCGACTGAGCTCGACCAAAAATATATTATTTAATAATATCGTTCATTCGTTTAATTTTGCCTTGATTTCATACTATACACAATCAATTCTTGCCTAAACTTAGAATTGTTATTTTGACTCTACGTCTCGATGTAGTTGCAGCTACCCCAAATAATAATGGATAAGCTAAAGGATCCAATGAGGATTTGTTTTTGGAAAAGAAATCATGTTTCTTTCGGTGCTTCACCATCAACAGTACTAATGATTACTACCATATCAGTGTGGATTGCCATTTTTCTATACTATACTAAACTTTATTATTACCATATTGCAATATTCTTTCGGCGATAAAACAGAACGCTCAAATGGATTGACTCTATCGAAATTATCATCACAGAATATAATCTATAGCTATTCTCTTCTGCAACATCATACAAATAAAATTGTGCAGCAACCGAACCTGCTTTATGATACAAAAATATGATACATTTTAAATTGATAAACACCTGCAAGTTGTTTTTAAACATGTGCTTCTGAATATTGTTCAAATTATTTCTCGGCTTAATGTCTGCATTGTTCGAGGGAAGTCAGAAAGTGATACAAACAATTTGTTTTTAACAAGCGGCGGGAATACTACTTTTCCTTTATGGCAACATGGCATTATGCGTTGCTTTCAATATTTTAACTCAGGCACACTTTTAGAACATTTTGGCATGCATGTTCCGCTGGCGTTTAAATTGCTCCTTCCCGTCTTATCGTCCTGCTAATGTCCTTACTCAAGCATGGAAAATAATTACAGTTATTTATATTTAATTCAGTTTGTATAGTTACTTTTAAAAATCCACTCACTTTTGAATAAATTAAAATTTAATTTAAATAAATAAAAGAAGTAGTTAGAACTTCAACTTAACTTCACCAAAAATGTACCAAAACGAAAGTGTGGAGTATACTTGTACTTGTATATTGAAAGAGATATATGTACATTTACAATCCAATAAATTGTAAATAATGTACTCGTAACGTTATGCCTTGTCTTTGTCAAATATGATATCCTAATGGAATTTTTACACTGGACAGCAATTTTTATAAAGTTTTCCTTTATGTTCGTTAGGCGCCAGCTTAATTTCTGCTTTATTTAAGCAACGATAGTTGAATATGTCTTTAAATTGGTGCTCCCATTAATTATTCACATTTAATTAGTTTTCATATTTATTCGCGTTATGTGTGCATAAAATTGAAGCGCCAGAATCGCGTTCACTGAGTTTTGCAGTAATAAACACTCAATTAACAATTTCAGAATTAATTTTTCATAAATTTGTGTGCATTTCCTCATTGGACGCATATTTTTAGTCTGACCCCGGGCCCGAATGCTGCTGCGTCCTCTCAGTCCGGTGCACAGCGAAAATTAACAAAAATAAAATGAAATTAAACGCAGGTCGTTTCTACAACGGATGAGCAGAGGGAGATGAGCTTCTCATAGACTGTGCTCATGGGCCCGTGTCTGGACACATGGAAAGTGCGTAAAATTTATGGCTGCATTCGTCTGACTTTTCCGCTCTTCCTCTGAGAGCGCCCCAGAAACTGGCGCCAATGCAATCGCACTTTACTCGGGCCCCCTGGATTGATAGTCGGCGCATACATATGTATTTTATGAAATACATGTAGTGCTGAAGCCAATATCGCATTTCTTTCGACATGGAAGAGAAATAATAAAATATTTCGGCGATTCTAGTTCTATTCTAATGACGATCTCAAAAGGAAACCGCTTCATAAGTTCATATGTACATTTCTTCCTTCCTAAAACCTGTGATATCCATATTGGAGCCAAGAACGAAACGGTCTGCACTCATCATCATCTAGTCTTATATATGTTTTGGTTGGGGATATCTCACTCACAAAAGTAACAATATCTCTGGACAACATTTATTAGATGTGAAGTGCAGATACATTTTCGTCCTATTTTAATTTCAATCAATACATCGTTATTAGTGCAAAAGCCATACTTGTAAAAAAGGAAATAAAACATTTTAAAGAGCCCTAAAGCTATCATTTTGAAACAGCAACATTTTGCAATACAGTTTGATTCTCAATTTTCTATCTTTAAGTTCGGTGATCAGACATATCTCGTATGCATACCATTTACACAATTATGGTAAATTTTTAAAATTAATTAACCTTTAAAGAAACTACAGCAGATTCTTCAGTGCTTTAGTCACAACTGAAATAACAGCCAACCAAATAAATTCGCGTTAGTTATTAGCTTGGAAGACCCTAGTCCACCGCTTTGTAAACAAAACATGTTCTCTTTTGTTTCAAATCGTATTGCACTTACATTGTCAGGCGTATTTCAACTGAAAGTATCCCATTTCAAGTCGATGCCTATTGCTTTGTATCCATGCACAGACCATAAACATTTCAGCACTTCCACTGAGCTGCCAACTACAACTTCACGAGAAATGTTTCCTATCACTATTTTAAATGCTTGAGCGGTCACGAAGCGACTGCCACAAATTAAAAATGCAACACAAATTGTATTTGGCACCTGAGCGCAGCACTAAGTCAGTGCCTGCCACACACACCCCATCTCCGACACGCCGAGTGATGAAGTGCTGATGGATGAGGCAAGGTGATGCGAGGAGCTCCGAGTGTTTTCGCCAAAACAGCAACAATTAAATTAGGCTCGAGTGCAAACTGTTTGCAATTTTACATTTTCCCGCAGTCTTTTGTTAGGACTTGCAGGCGCTATACCTCCATTTGGGAGATGAGGCGATTTCGGGGCGTCACCGTCGCTAACGGACATGCAACTGCAACGGGCGACGTGTGGCGTGTCACGGTTTGCATTTGTAATTACCACTCGTGCCGGTGGCAGCCACACTTAACAGTTAACAGGTGCTAAATGGTCGAGTTCAGCCCGGATATGCGATTAATGTCGGCATTGACTGGGTCTTGGTCATGAAATTGAATAAGTTCGCGTTGCACATTACGGGTGCGTTCCCAGTCGTGGAAGGAGTGCCTCGGAAAACCCACACCTAGCCAATACTAAATGTGTCCGACGAGGATTATTAAACATTTTGTTTAAGCACGGAGCCCCAACACAACACCTACTCGCGAATTCAGCAATTTTCTACTTGATGTTGCAGCCGCAAAAAGAACAAAACGGCCTATCTGGAGGCGGCCCACACAAAGAATACAACAAGACAAAGCGAAAGTGTGGCACAGTCCTGAGTTTATATGCCACCGGAAGCTTACTAAGCTAATGTGCAGCGTTGAATGAAATTGGTGGCTTTATAAGGAATTGATGAAATTACAAAACTGGTTGGAACACATCGGCAATTCAGCAAACTTTTTCCTCATTATTATGTTCTCCAAACACCCCAGTATTATTAATATAGGTGAAAAATATTCGAGTGCTTTTCACAAACCACAAGCAAGTAATGGACAGTTTTCTCTATTAATAGTTTGAGATGTTAGGATCTGAAACATACATACCTGTACATACAAAAATGAACATACAGGTAGTCAATAGGATATTAAACCTTAGGTTGCTTAAAGAAAATCTTGATCAGAAATTGAACTTTTTAAAAATGCAACGATCTCGAAATCTACATCGCACGTATTCCAAAGATATTTGATATCCCTTGATATCTATATAAAATGATTAGGCTATATATTGATGGTAAAAGACCTATTCAATATGGGTTCGACATCATGTAGTAAAGGGGGATTTTTGGGATCCTCAATAGCTCTACGCAAGAACGTCCGCGGCTGTGGGAGCGGGCAGGCAGACACATAGTCGTTAACACATACGTGTACACAGAGTCCACAGCAGCTGCCGTTTGTGGCAACTGCTCAGCCTCCCTTCCCCATTCGACTTTCCGTTTTCCGCTGTCCAAACGACTGCCCGCACGAATAATAAATAATTGCAATGGCAAACATTTCGCACTGCACTTTCTGCAGCCAAAGCAAAAACAGCAGCAACAACGGCGGTTGCCGCACAGTGGGACAGTAGGGCATGGGGCATGGACATGGGACATGGGGCCTGGGAAGTGGAAAGTGGGTGCTGTCTGCCTCGGCGGCGGCTCTTTGGCTTGTTGGCTTGTTGGCCCCTCGCCTGACTCTGTGGGCAGAGCCGTGGATGGCAACAGCGCAACAGAATGAAGAGATTTTTATCGGCGATTCTCACTGATTTCATGGCAAATAAATCGCTCATTTTCGCTTAATTGGAAAATTATGGCTTTTTCCCGTCGAACAGAGGTGCAAGCAAAGAAGCGAGCAAATGAGTTCGGATAGGCGAGTGAGAACTTGCATTTTACTCTCTACTCGTATAGTACAATAAATTGAGTGTGTTTGCATGCATTCGACTGTCTGCAAAGTACCCCGACAAGTCTTAAGGTGTGATCTAAGAAAATGAGAGATTTAATATGTCAGATCTCTACCTTCTATATCTTTATTCCTACTTCAAAGGACTTTGCCGATTCTTAGATAGAGAATGTATTGCACAGGACCTAAAACTAAAGTATTAAAATCCATAGAATTAGCGGAAATTTTTTATGTTGAACATCTTTATTCTATTGCAGAAAATATAGCATACATCTTGGCAATATTTTCATATGGGAAACAGATCAGTGCAACAAATTTGCGCCAATCTCGTATGCTTATCAATAGCATCCTAAAGCATCTTACACTATGGGCTGTGATCAATAACACCATCCATTTTTACCTCTTACCATTATTTATATTTATACTCTGTACATGAAATGTACAAGAGTATACTAGGTTTGCGCGGGCTGAAAAATGTAACAGGCAGAAAGTGGAGTGGCAGACCCCACAAAGTATATATATTCTTCATCAGCATGACAAGACGAGTCGATCTATGTCTGTCTGCCCGTCTGTCTGTCCATATGAACACCTAGATCCCAATGACTATAAGAGCTAGAGACACCAAACAGATGCCTTATGTGTGTACGTTGTGAAAGTATATTTTTTTGATTTCCCCCACTTCCCCCCTATGGGGGTTTTCCCGACTTTCCATTCGTATAATCGCCTATATCTCGGAGACTATAAGACCTAGGAACACCAAATTTTAGTCCCAGATGCCTTTTGTGAATACGCAGAAAATGTGTATTTTGGAATTTCGCTCCCTCCCCCTTCTCCCAAGCAAATCGTAACTCCCGCAATTCTTGGAATTTCGAACTCAAATTTGGGAAATACCCCCATTTAGTCATATGTGTCCGTATGCCAAGTTTCACTATGATAGACCGACTTAACAAGAAGTTATTGCCAAGGGCGTAGGCAGGGGGTGGGCAGGGGGGCCTTTGCCCCCCTTATTATAACGCAATATTTCGCCTTAGAATGGAACTCAGTTGGGTTTGTTGAAGTTTTTCATTGATCATACGCATAAATTATTTTTTAAATGCATCGTGCATTATTTAATCAAAATTTTAACGCTTTTCTCTACTTCTTCATCTCTGCGGCTTTTGCAATAATCGTTGAAAGAAATGCGGAGTCTGTCAGCAGACAGTGCTAAGCGGGCTACTATCCTTGGATGTTCTGTTGGTGTCCAGGGTCAGGAAGGTTAGATTTTTGTATAAATTTCCCCTTTTAAAAAGGTGTATCGTTTGATCATTTTCATTTGGATTTAATAAGGCTGTGAGTTGGTCATTGAGAATCTGTTGAAATTCTGGATACTCAAGAAAAGCTTTTTTTACTAAAAAGCTTATCCATGAAAAAATGACAGAAATGTTGGTGCACTTGGAAGATAGGTTCTGGGTATGGCACATGTCCGAAAAAATGACGAACGATTTTTGAATGAGCTGGACAATATTTTGGTTGGACATTGTCGGGGTAAATGAGTTTTAAAATATAGAGTTTAATAATACGCGATAACATATATAACATTTTTAATTTTCAAATCGTGTTAAATCAAAACCGGTTAAAAAAGACCGTGTAAAAACAGAATTAGGTGTACATTCTTTGGGAAACATAAATGAGATGTAAGATCTGAGATACTGAGAACAGAAATAATCTACAGATATAGTAGTTTATGCATTGTATAAATAATATTTAACTATAATATATATATATATTCTAAATACTATATGTACATATATGTACATATATCTGCACAGTCGTTCTATTAATATATGGGAAAAGTTCCAATTTAACACGGTGTCGTCTCAGCGATGATTTATGTATGTGATACCAAAAAGCTGAAATGTTCTTTGTCTCACTGCCACCGTCCACGGCCAGGCACTCTCTTTGAGAGCGCCGCATGTACCGCTACTTCGCCCTTTCAACCACCACCACCACCACCACCATCACCACCGCCTGAGCGGCCGCTGGCCCGTGCTTTGCTTTTGTATAATGGCCGCCAGCGTTATCACCACCACCACCTCTTGCCTATACTGCTGCAAAGAGGCCACATGCTGTTGTCAGTTGGTTTCAGGCAAGGATTTGGTTCATTTACTACTTTCGTTTCGTGGTGCGGCTGCGGCTGCGGTTTTGTATTTCAATATTGGCCTCGTTCGCTTGGTTGGTCGCATGTGCCATAAAGTCGTCTAATCACTTGAGACCTTTTTCAATCAGTTTGAAAACGGGCAGCAGCAGCAGGGCCTAACAAAGACCTAGCATTTGATACACTCCCCTGCGGTAGACCAGCCCCACAAGCTCCTCCACTATTTCGGATGCTCCCCATCCGAGTCCAATATGCGTCGAGTGCGCAGCAGAGATTCACCGGCCGTAATGCATAGTCCTTAGGCCAAAGTCCCCCCATATCGGAGGCGATATTCGAATGCTTGTACACGTACTACGTTATGCCTAAGGCGCATCCATCTGCCTGCCTCTACTTCCTCTACTTTATGTATTTCCCTATGATGGCGAAAAGTCGTAATTTCATAAAAATTAAGTTAGCCTTTAAACAAGTGCGGTGCTTCGCTCCGATCCTTTCCCTCTCCCCGGTGCTGGGGGTATGCCCAAGTGTGTGTTCGTGAATGCCCGCAGTGCCCTCCTGCGCCTGCCTGAGTGTGTGTGTGTGTGTGTTTGTGTGTGTGTGTGACTTTCTGTGCGCGTGCATGTGCGACTATGATTAATTACTTTTGCATACATTTACATACAAATTTGTTGCCACATTGTCTGTGCCCGTTGCTCCGGCTGCTCTTTGGGGTTATTTTTACACATTGCCTTCCACCTCCCCTCCTCCTCCTCCTCCTGCTCTCACCAAGGCCAAGTCACTCGCCGGGGTGGGTGGTGGAAGTCCTGGCGAGCAGGGTTAATTTCATATGAAATTTTTCATTTTGTGTCGCTGCTGTGCGCATCGAGAACGGAAGGAAGTCGATTTGACAAAACTTGTTTGCTGCCGCCTCACTTTGTACAATTTTCATACTCCGAGCTGTTAATTGCATTTAAATATTTTATAATTTTGCATAAAACCCAAGTGGGATTTTACCAATGACCAATGAAATTCGACTGAGCTCGACTCTTCTCTTTGCTGGAGAATGCTAAAGTGAACGCAAACTAGAGGCGCATTGCAACCCGGATGTTTTACGCTATGGGGGTCTAATCATAGATTAATTTTAAAGTTCCGAAATGCAAATATGTAATCAGAAATGTTTATAGCTTTCGAGCCGAAACAGTCACAGCTCATGAAGTAACCATTGTTCACCTCTCTCGAATTATGCTGGGAGGTTTGCCAAAATCATTAATTGAGCATGGCACCTAATAGCTCTGAGCTGAAATGGTACTTATTGTTAGACCTCATTTACGGGGAAAATAATTAATAACTAAGTTTCCGCCGAGCCGCTTTTCCAGCGTCAACTGCCACTTTTCTTTGGGCGAATACTCGTACGAGTACGAGTACGAGTACGAATATGTGCACGAAAACAGGGAAGCTAATTTCTGTAATTAAAAACTCATAAAAAAGGTTACATCAAGAATCTCTGTTTTCACTCCCTTTAAATTAACACGATTTTTCCACATTGCTACCCTTGGCACCACATACGTGTACATACATATTCACAGCAACGCACACCCCACACACAATTTCGCACACACACACACACACACACACACATACAGACTGCAATACATATGTATACACAATCCCATATGCATTCTGAGTGTGTTTCGTGCTGGAAAAGGGGTTTATGGGCTCGGTCTGGGAACTGCAGTTTCGGGGTAGGTCTCCGGGTGTACGACACAAGTCTGTGACGACGACTCCTGCCCCTGCGGCAATTGCCTCTTTTCAATTCTCTCTCTCTCCCGCTCTTTCTGCCCGTGTGGCTGCCCCTGGCGCACAGCTCCTGCTATGGCCACTGTTCTTGTTCTTGTTGTTGTTGTTGCTGCTGTTCCATGTGTGCGTCTGTCGTCGTCATTGTTGTTATTGCTGCTATTTTATATAATAAATGAGCTCGGTGGGTTAAAGGCGTATTTCTGTCTAGTAAATTAGCAAAATACACGCCGAGGCGACACACTTCGGTGGGCGTGGGGTAGGAAGAGTGGGCCGTCTGCTCGTTCGATGTTAGATCTGGGACCAGGCTCACATCTACGTGTACTTCCACTTACGTTGTTTGTTGCCCCAGACGGTTTTGGCTCTCCAATGAAGTTCCGTGCTGTGAGTTGCTTCCGGAAACTGATTGAGCTCAGCAAATTGAGGAGCGGAGCAATACTCGCAGCACACCTGAAACATTCGTGCGCCTTCACCCATGTTCCCCACTGTCGCCCATTTCCTGCTCGTTAGGCTTAAATAATGGTCCCTGCTATTTCCTCTATGCCAAGGTCATTCAAAATGCAAACTCACACATTTACATAAGCACACATGCACGCACATGTTTCCTAGCCCTGGTCCACCCCGGTTGTTGTCGCCATCATCGCGAGTTCATTTCAAATATTCAAGAGCCGGTACTGCATTGTCTGTAAATTTCTTGCGCCTCATAACTTGGGGTTATGTAAGTGAACTTCATTCTGAATTCTCGGCTAAAGTGCAATAGCAACACCTTCTCACTCGCACACGCGAGAAGTCCCGAACCGTGGTCTCAAATAATAATAATTTGAAAACGTATGTAATACGAGAGAATAGACTTTCAAAGAGAAATTGCGTTAAAGTCAGTTCAAAGTTAGATGGGTCTGAATGAGATCGTGGTTTTAGAAGACAAACAACTCTTTAGTACGCCTAATTATCGTTTAAATATCGTGACGAACATAATGGGAGTTGCGAAAATGTCCAACAATTTTGGAAATCAGACTACACATTTTGCGCATTTAATTCGATTAAAAATAACTTATTTAATATAGAAGAACTAAGTGGGCTTGTTCTTAACATGAAATAGATCTAAGTAAATATTGTGAGAACGTTTAAAATATTAACGCAATTTATTGTGTGGAAAAAACACCACTGTGGGAAGAACCCCGCTGCACATGTGATTTCTTTGGACAAAGTAAGCCAAAACGACTTGATACTCGCTGTTATTCGTAGGACAGTAAAGTTTGAACGAGGCATACATGTTGTCCCAGTCTGTTACGTCTGAATTGTTTTAATTAAAAACAGCTACTATAATACTCTATTGACCGCCGAAAGTCCTGCTTTTGAATGCCCGATTGATTTCAAATAATGAGGGCATATACACGTACTACTGTGTACAGATATGACCAGGAATTATGGCAATACAATCAAGCAGGTGGTTCGATTGGGACAAATCTTTTTATTTTTAAGTGTTTCGGACACATAAAGCTGAGTTGAGTGTATAGGCGTGTATTTTGAAAGATTTGGAAGCGGATCCATGAACATAAATTGATGAACAGGATCTTCAGAACATCACAGAAGTGGTGCTTCAAAATTGTGGATTGACAACTAGAGACATTGCTGATGCTATTGGCACTCGTAATGATTCAGTGAACACTATTTTATGAAAACTTTTGTGAATCAAAAAAGTCAAATCTCGATTGGGTCAAAAAAAAAATTTCCATTTCCCCAAAAACAAGAAGAAAACCAAAGATGTTAATGAATCAAAAAGACTTTTAAAGTTATAACCATAGGTCTGGGTAGCTATTGTACATAGTAGTAGTATGCAATAAGCTTGCTCTGCATTCCTCTACATATATAAGAATATATGTATATATATATATATATATATATATATATATATATATATATATATATATATATATATATATATATATATATATATATATATATATATATATATATATATATATATATAATATATATATATATATTTCAAAATACTGTTTAAAATAACATTTTTGTTACTTGAACGTGATGCATCATTTTAGCGTCTGAGTACTTCAAACAACAGTTACAGACTCGAACACTAGTGATGGGTATTCTTCATAGTTTTATTGCACTCGTGATCTGTACTGCACCTCCATTTTCATTTGATCCGATTCGGTTAGCCCTGTGAAAAGCTATTCATGAAACAATAAGCATCAGTACGAAGTATAGTCGTAGTTGCAATTTAGGAATGTGGACCAGATGCGCTAGAAAGATACTAGATGACCCAAACTATTCCTATCCGTATGTACTCGTAAGTCCTCCCCAATCAGATGCTGGCTATATGTGGCCTGTCCATTTTTAATCACTTAATGGTAGCCGTTGTGTGATTTTTTTCGGAATTTTGTAGCCAATATTTCGTTGGCAATAACAAAGCGTTTCAACTTAGCCGCCGAATAAGCGCTCGACGCCACCGCAGAAACCGTAAAGAGCGCAGATTCTTATCGCACGCCTCTATGGCGGGTTGGACATGACAAAATTCATAGCGCGGTTCACAGTCACATCATGTCCGACCAGCTAGAAAAAATTGAAGTCGAGTCGAGTGTGACGTGTGATGTGTTGACTCCGTGCCGAGATTGAGACTGGGACTACGGCTGGGGTTGGGACTGAGGCTAGGGCTAGGGCTAGGGTACTAGGGGGCAGCTGGCGCTTCCACTACAAAAGCTCACACCGGGTCGACCTCTTCTATACCTCGTATAGACTCGCAACAATGTCTGACGCATTGTTCATTTTAATTTGTTTGTACTATAATTCAAACAAAGCGACGAGCAACAGTTTTTTTTGTTTATTGTTTTTTTTTGCAAAATGAAAAATAATTAACAAAGCAACTTGGCCGACGGTTTGACAACATGCTCGTACAACAGCGACGAAACCTGAAAAGCAGAATTAATTAATTTAAATTTCAAGTCACATAAAATGCCACGAAAAAGTTTACACGTTGTCAGTGTGGGCCCCTCTCCGCCGGACTCCTATGCTCGCCACGGTCAACGTTGAAGATAATGTCACTAAAATGACTTACAGGTTTCGGTACCAGCCATTCGCCGGACTACAACTACAACTCAGCGGTTCGGCGAAGTGTCAGTCGGTCCAACAGTTGACGAACATCTTCTTCGCTCGTTCTTCGCCTGCAATTCATCAAAATGCAAATCTTGTTACCAAACTCTTCACTCAAGTTCGGACGAAGCGGAGTGAGCGAAAAGCTCATGATGCGTAGCACAGGCCGGTTTGCCAGTCCGGGGCTCCTTGCCCACCCGCCCGCCTCCCCACCGCAAGTGCCCGAGACTTACTATATGGTTGGCGGTGAATGCTGCTATTTTGTGTCGGCGCAGCCATTAAATTAAAAGGAAGTTAAGTTTTATTGCTTCACCTTTTTCGACGCGTTACTTGTGTTTGTGCTACTTGTATATCTGATTTCTGTGTGGGGTCTGAATCCATATCCGCACGCAAAACCACATACTCGAACGTTTTGTGAGGCCAAAGCGCAAACATATATACGAATAGAATTTGTTTTTTCCATACTGCATAGTGTATATGAATATTTTGGTTAATGTAAGGTTGCGTTTTGCACGGCCCAGATCGGATTGTGCTACCACGAAATCAGTTCGTAGTTTTGCTCTTTATTATGTACTGATATTATTTGAATAGAGATTTCATTTCAGTAGAAATTTCAATTGTGGCAAGAGGACCCTCGCTATTCTCCCTAAACACCAAATGTACCCTGTACCCAACGGCTAAAGGGTATAACAGTTGAAGTGCGAATGTATTAAACACACAGTAGGCGGATAAAGTGTGTGGAATTTCAGGGTATTTAAGACTCTAGCTTTACATCCTTTTTTTAGTTGACAATCCATAAATTACAGCAGCAATTGAAAATCGTTAACAGTCGTGGAGAGGTGGTGCATCAGAAAAGCACATAAATGTCCTTCTAAGGTGTTAGCAGAAAGTAAGGTTGGGAAATTCTAGCAGCGCCATTTACTCGGTGTGGTCATATTCAGAATCATGCGTAATCCTTCGTATCCTTTTAGTGTTTCGTCAGCGCATCCAAAACTGTTGAGTCGATGCACAAACCGAGCGCGTGTCCTCCCCACGGCACATGCGCAGGACACAACTTCTTCCAAAAACATAGCAATCGCCCTAGTCGAAGCATCTGCCGCTAGAGGGCGCTTAGAGCCGTCTCTGCAAACATATTGAAATTCCAGTGGCTTCCCAAACGTGCGCATTACTAAATCTAACAAAATCCACATTCCACCAGCCTAACAAACACCATCCAAATACGATTCGCTCGAAAACATTTATTCGGACAGGGTTATATTTATTTTTAAACACTGCAAATTTTTCAAACTCGCAACAGTGAATGCAAATCACTCATTAGACGCCGTTGTGCATAAATCAAAAGCACGCCAGCCCCACGGGCCACCCACGAGACGGCGTTGTCGTGCAATCGTAGAAGCGCTGCGGCGCGCCCAATCCCCACCAATCAATTATGAATTTTGAGCACAACGCGAGACTTAAGCGCCAAAATCTATTTTCGCTTTAATTTTACGACTGCGACGTTTTTTATGACTCCGGGCATAAGCTCCGACAAATATATTTAATGATGTTCAGTGGACGCGTGCTTGAAAATCTGTCAGACTGCCTGTCGGTCGTGTGGTCGACGGGCGGATCGACTCATCATTTCGCCAGTGCGCCGAGCTGGTGCGGCAATTGCGCAACACAAATAAATTTGGTCAAGGAAGCCATCACAAAAACGAAAGCACGCCATGTGCCAAAATATGCAAATGGATGCGCCTAGAGGTATAGTACTTAAAGCGGTGGGGTACACCAAAGCCAGTATGTTTTTAGCCTATTAGGCATGGTAGGTAGGCTGATGGTACCTCGGAGGTCCTTAGATGCTCTCCTAGAATGCATCGCTTTTCCCGATATGAAGGATCAAGGTCTTATGGCCCTGCAGCAGAGGAATGGAGGGGATTAGGGATTAGGAAACAATAAAGACCCTGTTTTCATCTAAGGTTTGGTAAATATGGATTCAGCTGTTCCAAAATCAATGTTTTCGTAAATGCTGACATGGCTAGATTGCTTTGATGAATAATTTGTGCGGAGAATATTCCTTCTGCATAATACTTATATCGTCAAACATGGTATAAAACTAATAAATAGTGCACTTTCTAGAACTTAAGAGCATTTACAATAAAAATTTAGGGATTTCATATTTTATGCTTAAGGGTTGACTATTTTTCGATAACCAACTATACTATACAATCATAATTTTCCATTCGTTTAGCTCTTTTCCCCTTTGAAAAATTCCGAACAATTCAGACTGTTTTGCTTTTGTTGTATATACATGCTTTGGCAAATACCAGTATATTTCATATTATTCAGCATTCGAATAGAGCAGTGTCCAATCGAAGTTTGAATACAAAACTGGAAATCTTTTTAGTTCTGATCTAGTGTCTATCACTTCTTCTTTTGGGAACCTGATATACGAATTAGAATTCTGAATTCGCTCTCGAATGTTTTTCAACCAACAACGAAGGAAATTTGTAATTACAAATTCCATTTCAATATATTTCACTGGTCGCATTAGAACCAAACTATTCCCAAATGCTCCTTCTAATGGGAAGCGTGGAGCAGACTGCAGTGCTTGATTCTTACTCTGCTGCATCGGGGCTTAGAAGGAGATCTGAAGACAATTGTGTGCAGAAGAGAAGGCTGTTTGCAATTAACAGCGACTGAGGTGAGAATAAGCTCGCTGCCAGCTGCCAGCCCATTGTTGGTGTTCGGGACGAGTTCTGTGTCCAAACCAGGACCATACATATGTCACTCCTCCATTCATATGCCCAAGCACTTTGCACTTTTTTCTACTTCATACTGCGATGCAAAAGAAAGAATCGGCATTAAATTTGGCCTCTGACTGCATTGAAATCGCATTATTAACGCCTGCAACTTGCAACTTCTAAAGTGGCAAGCGGCACAGTCTGATGCAGCTTCTGCTATTCGGCGGCTGTCCACGACACTCGGGTGTGAAAATAATCTGTTTAACGAGGGAGTCTTACAAAAGACCCAAGAACCCGGGCTGCGATGGCGAAGGAGTGCGGAAACGGCCAACAAACAAGCAACAATAATGCGACAATAATGAAACGTGCGCTCAAATTTCCAGTTTCGTGGCCGCGCTATCACCTTGTTCGCAGCTTGCCGCAAAAGGATATGACAGCAGCGGCCTGACAGGAGCCAAGCAATGATCGTGGTTCCATATTTGCGCTCTGTACTGACATTAAAAGGTGGGAAAGTGTCAAAAGATCGCACTGAGCTTATTTTTTTTTGTCTTTTACGGATATCGAAATAATTGTAGAGATAAAACGCGATGTCAATGTCACCATCGTTGGCTTTCATTTGTTAGTATTGCTGGGGCTTACAGTATGTGGTGGGACAATTTGATTGTTCAGTTGGCGGGAACCACGTTCCTGCTCTTGCTCTTGGAAACCTCCGGATAGTTTCTACTGTACTCTAAAGAGTTTCGAAACTTGCAGTGTTTCGAGAACAGCTATGTTTACACTAATTCAAACATTTTTAAAAATATACCTTCGTTCCATAACACTAACCTACTATAACCACACAAACTACAGTTTTAAATCCGTAACTATATATATTTTCCGATCTGAGTACTGGACTAAAAAGTGGTAACAGAATAAAGCAGACTTTTAAATAAATACCGGGTCGCTGAGTTTATTACCCCATCAAGAAGTAATTTATTGTGATATATCCTTCACTGTGCTTTACAACAACAACTATCTAATTTTTTGAGCTACATACCTGACTCGAAATATTACCTGTGCAGATCAAAAAGGAGCTTCGGTGCATGTCGATTTGGACTTTTCTTATTCTTCCGATCAAATAATTCTGCAAATGCCTAATGTTGGCGCATTCCCTTGCTCTATATAAAAAGCATGGGACAAACACATATCGTTATTTTAATATATTGCCGCTAGGTGGCGTGGACTATTTGACGTTTGCTCTTGGCATCTTTGCACATCTTCTTTAAAATAAGTTTGTAAGCCAGATTACTTGAAGAACTTAAATCACATACAGTAGAAAATGTTCCCTAAATAAAATCTTAGTGAATAATTTGATAGACAACAGTCCATGCAGTGGCGAAAGCAGCGAAGGCTAGCGTTTTTTAATTTAAACTCGACATTGATTCGAGTAACACTCGTAAGTATAAATCGTCAACATGGTGCTATATATTTTAAAGTTGTGCGACATTTTGTTCATTTGTGTGGTGTAAAGCGAACAAGCTTGTTATACACTCTGTTTCCCCGAAAATATGTTAGTTGGACATTTTTCAACATTTTAACTTTGCACATTTCGTCGATCGTTGTGACCTCACATATGTATGTATTTTCGGTCGGCATATGGTATATTTATGTGTGCATACGTTATTCATTCAATTTATATAAATATAAAAAACAAACACACAAAAATCTAAAAAAAATAGTATCTAATAATAAACAGTTGTTTAAGATCATTTAAGGAAAAGCAGCAGGCAAGCTATTGTCTTTTTAGGAAGAGAAGTCCCGTAGGCATCTAGAATGGCTTTTGAGGTGAAGAGTATTCAAAGAAAGATTGATTGTAACTTCTACTACGATGACGGATCGGCTTACAAATATTTGAACAACTATCTGTGGAATGTTATGGAAAAAGACCTAACAATGGTCTCCTTTTGCATCATTTCAGAAATTCATATTGTCATCTTGGAATTTGGATAAGCACATTGCTGGGGCATTTCTGGATAACCAAACACTAGGATAACATTCAACAGAAAAAGGTAAGCAAATTGTCGATCAAATTGCAGCAATTGAACTTGACCCATGTTCATTGAAGTGAGCGCATGCTTATCCCAAAGCGAAAGGGGAACATTCCCAGCCGCACCTATTAATCCTAAGTGCTTCCTGTGATTTTATGCAAATTGGACACGTCGCCAACATCGGCGACTGGGTCTCGCCCTGCCCGACGCTGGCCGCACACTCAAAATACAAATGACAGTTGGGTGTGACATAAAGCAGCGACTTGAAACGCTTTCGGGCCTAAAGAAGATGTTTAAAATTGCATGCCAGCCACGGCAAAGGCAACAACTATTTTCGCTCGACAAAAGACATTTTCATTTATTCATTGATAATGTCTAAAACCTTTAACAGCAACAGCAACAGCAGCAGCAACAACAACAACATGTACCTGAACAACGTTCGGCAACAACCGACAAGGACCACAAAGCGCACTGAGAAGCAACCAAAAAGCAATGAGAGAAAACAAGCATCCAAAAACATGCGACAAAACAACATAATTTAAATTTTGCGCATGCACCAACAACCAGGGGCCGAGCTGCAGCTGCATCCCCACTTGTCTTCGGCAACATGTTGCAGCAACACGACATGATGGGACCAGCAACAAGTAATCCGGTAGCCGACTGCAGCCACAACTGCAAACGCAGGCAAAGCAATTCTATTTGCTTTGAATGAAAACGAAATTATCGCATTATTAACAATGATTCTGCGGCCCCTGGGCACAGAGTCTAGACGTGGGGGAGCGAGTGCGCGGCTGCAAGAGCCAAAGGGGCTACATGGGATCTGTAGACAAGTCTTGTTAGGCCGCCAAACGGACACTCAGATGAGCCGGCCAGTCGGACCCTTAACAATAAAATGAATTGTTAATTCTGCTGCACATTTTCCGCTTGTTCTTGCTGCTACGAGTACCTTAGCTCGGCGAGCTGGAGCTACCTGGAGCTAGAGCTGGGCATGCAACCGGGACTGACTAGTTGAACTCGTAATGCGCAAGAGCCTTTATCTGTGGCACAATCGCGCGAGAAGGCAGCGAAGTGGCCGTAGTCAGGAAACCCAGGCACAACCAGTGGGGCAAATTGATTAGTATTCATTAAATATTTGGAATTTACAAGACTTTTATAAAAGTTAGGAACATTTGCTGCTAACTTCTTATATACATTTGAACTGATTCACCGCCGATACTTTGTTTACCAGAGCTTTTACTGCACTTATCGGATTGGGACTACAATTCGATTAAGCATCGAATATTTTATGCTATCGAATCAAATACCAATATAGTAAAACTCATGCGTGATTCAATCACCTACAGCACAGCCCAGAACAGGTACTGAGCAGGTAGGATACTCTTCGTTTATACAAATTCTGTGGAAACGAAATCCTTAGAAAAGACAACCGTTTTTAAACCTGAAAAAAAAAAACAGTAAAATTGAGGGCCAAAACAACAATTGAAGATGTAATAAAAAATTATTGGAGTTGGCAGAATTCCGAAAAACCATATATACTTGTATAATCCTTTCTATCATCATTTTTTGTTAGGAATATTTATTTACAAATAACTATGTATGAGCATAACTTTTTGTTATAGCAACCCACATTTCACTCCGTATTTAACCATTTTATTTAAGCAGTTTGTTTGGTTTCCTAATATGTGGCTAAACACTACTAAGACCACTGTGTGCCATATTTTGCGCCGATTAAACTAAAAAGCCGAACTTTTTGGGCCGCAAACAAACCGCCAGAACAATTGTTTGCACGTCAATTGTGCGAGTCCTGCGTCCACTGTCTGGCTTTTAGCTGGCCAGGTTTCTACTCGCCCCGCAGCCAGTAACTATCCGATCTCATAACTCTACCTTGGCTGAGTGGTCAGGCACATAAGAGCTGGTCTTTGTATGGTGTTTCGGGACCCTGCTCTTTGGTCGGCATGAATCGACCCTGGTCCGTTGCCTTTGCGCATGCGCAGTTGTCTTGTTCCACAGAATTTGAAACGGAAACATCGAACACTTTGTTTTGATTCTTGTTTCACATTTTTTCCTTTTTTGTCGCTGTTGCTGCTGTTGTTGTTTTTGTTATTGGTAGTTGCTTGTCACCGTTTTGCTTGCGCATTGCGTTCGCAAGCGCGCGCATGCGTACCGCGCTCACAGCCTTCGTGTCACGCAATGGCCAGAAATCGAGTTGTGGTCGAAACGGCAACCATCCAGCCGGCTTGGTCAATACGAACAAGCCTTCGCAGCACAAGTTCGAGTGCATGCGAATTCGGTCTGGAAGTAAAAACGCAATGAAATACCCAGAGCCAGGGTATGCCGTTCAATCCAGTTAAGCGATAAATGAGTTACTGACGGCTGCGCATGCACATGTACCGTCACAGAGCCGTCGAGTCCCCCCCACCTAACTCAACCGAAGTCAATCCAGCCTGACCGCGGAGTCCGATGCAGTCTAAGTCTGCCCCCGTCTGGGATATGTACCAGTATTCGATCTCCGTCCGCTACATCCCTGTAGGCAGGCAGGTGCCAGCAAGGAAGGTCTCTGGTCTCGTTCTTTGGTCGAGCCTGATACGCGATGGCCTGCCTGCATTGCGCTGCAGCATTTCAACAGCTTTCAAAAGTAGTTTCAGACATTCTTACGAGTATATGTAAATTTATGCATTCTCTGGGAATGTGTGTACGAGTACGTCGGTTAGTGGCGAGGCGGCTGGGAGGGTGTAGGGTGCATCGCCAGCGGCTTCGAAAGATGAAATATTCGCTTAGTTTGAAAAATCTACTAATTGATCTGCGGCTAACATGATTTTTATCTTTTGAGAACTTAATTATTTCTGTTCGCCGTGCTGAGCGCATGTATCGGGTTTGAATTGAAATCGATATGCGCAGTCAGCGTATTGACAGATTCAACAACAACAACAACACCCACCTTGAACGGAACGACTGCGATGTGTAGGAATGTGAAGGTCTGCGGTGGCTCACATGGCTCACTTGGCTTGATTGCTAGGTGGTTGGCTTAGAGGTGCAGGTTCCAATGGGAAGTAGCGTGCTGGTTTCCGGTAATGGAGTGTTCATTTTCCAAACTGTATCGAAAGTTTCGAACAGTATTGACGCGGCCACTCGGACCACTCAGCCACTCACTCACGAAAAAGATTCGTTTTAATTATTAAACATTTTCCCAATTATTTTTTGTGGCTATTTCTATGACATTAGATTGTTTTCACTAATTATACTCGCTTAACCTTTGAATTAAGTATGCAAGATATAAAATTTTATATATTTAATGAGTAACTAATTTTAAAAAAAACGAGGAAAGTCCATATTAAAATTTAGTTTGGTTTAATAATAAATTAAAAGTGTAGATTTTAAATAACATTCATGTTTCGATAATTAATTGAATATAATAATAGTTGCTTATATTCGATTGTAAGCCACAATACTGAAACAATTAATTGGATATGGTATTATTCAATACCTACCTACCTATAGAACCATTGTCTCCATTGAGACATGCCACTCCTCAAATGCACATTCGTGGCCTTGCCCTGACAGTGGCCCAAAAAGTGCGCTGTCGAGTCTTCTCATTCTTCTTCTTCAGACAGACGTACGTATGGCATCGTCTTGAAGACAGAACAAGAAGAAGAAGCCCCACCCCTTCTGATATGCCAAAGTATTTTTGTAAGTGATATTCGTATTGAATCGTATATTGAATGTTGCATTCTATTGATCACCTTAAAGTGCAGCGAAATTGAAAAGTTCTGTTTGGCAAATTCAATGTGAATATATCACATAGACTATGTCTTATTTCTGCATTATTCTTATGAATCAAATTGGATGAATATAAGTGTGTAAGAAGAACATCTCTTTATTAAATCATTCCTTGAGTATTAGCTGCCAAATATATTGATTTTAAAGGGAACGTTCTACTTATTATCGCTGCCCATTTGTATTTATTCTATTGCGAAGAATCTTTGAATTGGTAAGTTCTGCGTATATTTCAACAAATACAATCGGTATTCAGTCCATTCCCGAAAAGCCATTTACACTATTTATATTCAAAATAAAGCAACGTTGCAATTTAGTGCGCTATTTAGTGCGTTATTTGCAGAAATTATAAAGCATTTGGCAGTCACATTAAATTTCTAACGAAACATCTACTATCTAAAGGAAAATCATTTGAAAAAATTTGTATGTGGTGTTGAAATGTCATAACTTACGCTTCCGTTCCAAATATCGTTCCACTTTCCAGTAAGAGAGAGCGAGCTGGCCCCTCATCTGATTTAAGAGAGAAGCGTAAGAAATTTGGCGGGAAATGTTGATGCAGCGCCTTTGCGCTGTGCGAGAAAAAGACGGCATGTCCACGAAGAGTAAATGGAACGGTAAAACAGGATAAGAGCATGTTGCGGCGCTTGTACTTTGCGCAGAGAACGCACTGCTCTCAATTGGTTTGGCACTCTCTCAATCTATTTGTTCACGACCAGAATGGTGGCTTGCATGGCCGAAGACGATGGTGGATGGAAATGAACATTTGGCATTCGCCACTCAAAGCCTTCGCATGGCAGCCGTTGCCACGGCAACCGATTCCGACACCTACGCCCCATAATGGTCGAAGTATAACTTGCCGTCGGTGTAATAATGTGAGATTGTGTACCGCGTTTATGAGTTGATCAATGCGAATCGATGTGATATATGAAAGCGGTCTATATTTATTGTCTTTTTCGTTTTGAACGGCTCAAATAAGAGAAGCACTCTTGGTTAAGATTAGCATGGTCAGCCATTTGCACAAAGCCTGTTCTACAAACAATCCTCTGCCTCGCTTATTAACATTTCGTATTCCGACGGCATCCATATGATATCCATCCAAAATGAAATAAAACTCTTATGTTGATATACTTGTATATTATTACATTATTTAAGTATGATGCTCGAGTTTTTTAATAAAAGAAGAAGTATTACATTTAAGCATTTCAATTAGTAAACACCTATGTATATGTATGCGACTTCGCTGGCATTATTTGGCAATATAATTTCTGTGTGGTATTTGAAACTAAACAAACTAATTTGCTAATCTAAAATTTGCTAATAAAAGTAGAAAGCGTTGTACTTTACAGTCTTTAACCCAGCTAGTACGATTCCCCAATTTATTGTATTTGGAGCGTTGAAGAGGAGCACCTTTAAGCAAAGGTCATGGATTTTTTCCTATCATAGGTATGGTGTGTAATGAAATGCTCCTCAAAATCAATTTCCTAATAGAATAATATTAAATCGAATCGATTTTCGAATTAAGTGATATGCTTTCCAATGGCAGACTAGTTGTTTTAGGGCACTGTGAAGGGTTTACAGTGTCAGCGCTGAAGAAGACACCACATTCTTGGATTGTTTTTATATTTCCATCTTCGCCCCCTATAAAACATGTTCTCATTCTTTTCGGCGCTTTGCCCTTGCGTTGTTTCCCTTTTCTTCTTTTTTGTTTGAAATTGGCACTTAAGTTACTCAAGTGGAAAAAAGTTTTTGTTTTTCGTTTGCCCCAATACAACTAAAAAGCATCCCATACATACATACAAAAATACACGCATACATATATATTTATATATTGTATTTACTCCCAAAGACACACACTCTGTTCAACTTTGGCGGTGTTCACCCAGTCAGCATTTGGAGGAACAAATACTCGAGAATATCAATACTCTGGGAGGACTGCTATTGGATTTTCTTGAACTAACAAGTGAAACAGAAAAATAGAAACAGAAATTTGTTTCAATTAACATTATTTCGATCGTCCATTTGGGTTAGAGAATGGTGTCTGAAATCGAACACTTTCCGGCGGATGGTACTTCTAACAAAAATGTTTGTTGGGCAGTTGCGGAATGCGGCTGTATTCTGTGACCCGTCATGTTAATTCGTGCTACCAAACCCCTCCCCCCTCACCCCTCCCCCCATCACATCAGTTTCAGTTTCAGAAGCCGCCAAAAGTGTCGCCGCTGTTCCGTTTTTCAAATTCAATTGAAGGCTGACAACGACAAAAATTTCATTATGAAATTGGATTTTTCTCAGTTTATTGAGTAGCGAAAAGGGCACGCAGGGCAAGGAAGGCAAGTCTTGCCCATTGTAGACCCAGGCCTGGTAGTCTGTTTGATGTTAGGGGTTTTGTTGTTGTTGCGACTACCCGCGGCCATTGGCTAGGCAGGGTCTGTGGGCAGAGATAGACCTGCAAATTGGCTGTTGATTGCTGAGACCTGTTAGGGCTTTTCCTGCCTTTTTACTGTGAAACTGTGTGCCACCCACCCGCCTTCATTTTTTACCTGTACCCGACTATCTCAAGGCGGCATCTTCACACTGTTTGTGTCGGGAATTTGATTTTCATATTAGCATTTGTTGGAAATTGCCTCAGGTCTTGGCCGATGCCTGTTGTCACGGCGGCTGCCTCATGGCTGTGGTAGAAATAAAAAAATGCGCTTTCAACTGCTGAAAGCAAAGTGAAAACGAAGCGAAAAATTCCAACGCCACTATCCGAACTGTAGAGTCTGGGCTGGGTTGGTTTGGATTGCTCTGGTCTGGTCTTAGGAGCTCAGTGGCTCAGTGGCTCGACGGCCACCGGGCGCGCCTTAGAGCGCAGTTCATAAATTAAAGCCGAAGTCGACTGGGGCCGCCAACTTGTGATGTGATAATTGCGGCTTGGCTTATTTTGTTCGCCATTTAATTGTAGTAATTTGTGCGTTCCAACTTGCCGCCACTTTTTCTTTGCCATTTAGTTTTCCCTTTTCAAGCCATTTATTCATTTATTCGCTCCTCATATCCGCCCCTTGCGCCTCATCTCTGCCATCGCACCGACTGACGCGACGCTGTCTGAGTTTTCAGTTCGAGTTTAGCGAAATCGTTCAACAAATTCTCGCTGGCATGCATTGCTGGATGCCCTTCTGGCCATTGTTAGTGCTCTTGGTGCTTTTGTTGCTCTGCTTTGTTGTTTGTAGCGATTGCAGAGCTGGTTGTTGTTTTAGCTTCACTTGCACCTTTACGCTTCGTGATTTGTGTCTAAGCTTTGACGTGCACTTCCTTTTTATGTTAACGCAAGCGTGACAAAACCAAAACAAAAAAGGCACAAATCTCATCAAATATAATATCTAGAGCAGACAGCGAAGCTGCTAAGGTCGGAGTAATGCTCATATCCGGACACCCCCAATAGATCCCCATAAAATCATATTGTTTTCATTTATGTTCTGCATGTTCTTATGTCTAATATCTTCCTTGATTTCGAATAGGCGAGCAGTACTACCATATTAATGGATAAACAAACTTGCCTCAGATGATTTTCAGATATATGTATAGTAAGTAGAGTACATAAAGATAATGAAAATATAATCAAAAATAGGCTCGTAGCACGAACTATTCGTTCGCTTATTTTTCATCCACTTGTCGAGCATAATACATTCTATATATACATACTTGTATGTAGCAGTATGGCTTGAATTGAAGAGAAATGAAGCTAAGTATATAGCTCCAATGTATGCATGTAGGCCAACTCACAAGCAACCTTATTAACACGTATTTATCAAAGCAGAATGTTTAAGTCAACAAAATGAAGGTGACCAGGAAGCACAAGTCTAGAAATACGCACATTTTCCATGTTCTGATTGCTCAGGCAGAGGTTCCGAGAAAAAAACAACCATTCTCGTATACTTGTATACTATACTGTACGTACGTGTGTTTTTGTGTGTGTGAAGTATGAAGAGAGCATTCAAAGAACCTCTGAGACTGTAAAAGAACTTTGACATTTTTTTAAAATTTTTTGTTTGTCGTCGACGCGTATCTTACCCTCTAAGGCTCTTTCCACCAGGCCCCACCACTATTCACTTCCTTTCCATGTTTTAAGCGTAAAGTTTTTGGGATTATTTTGTTCAGCCGCCGAACGACTTTTGGGCAGGTTAAGTTGACTTTTTGACTTTTCTTAGAATAACATGGACCAGCTACGAGCAGTCACAACTCTTGCCTTGCCACCTCTGGGCTTTCTTGGCTGAGTCTTGGCAGATGGAGCCGGAAGCGTCAATACTTGTGTCACTATTTGGGCCCTCAGCATCCCTCGATCCAATCCAACGATTACTGCGTTTCTTATTACGTGTGTGTTTGAAAAATATGAAATGGGTTAAGAATTTACTCAGAAATACGAAAAGGCCGATGGGATTTGTATCAAGTCGTATTTTAGCAATATAGGGGTACGCCAGATCGTAAATGTATGTGTTTTCTACAAATAGACTTTGAGGGCCCGGGCTGTCTGAAAGAGCCTAGAGTTTCTCTTCGTATCGGTCTCCAAGCAGAAAATTAAGCTAATCAATCGCTTGGCTGGCGATTATTGGTCGAGTTTAGCAATAACGGAACTCTGGCGGCTACAATAAATAAATAAATCAAATTCAAGAAAACGAAGCAACAACAAAATACACAAACAAAAAGGGGCGAGCTTCAAAAAATTTGGATAAATTCGTTCTTGCGTAGGCATTGGCGTCGGCGTCAGTGTCGACGATGGCGACGCGGCTGGCAACAAATATTTGACATTTCTCCAATGGCCATTAATCACTCAGAGCCTGACACGATTTCTATGCGTTCTGTGCGCTCATAATTAGAAAATTAGCTGGAAATTGGAGGAAATTGAAGCGCAAAACTCGATGTGCGGCTGAGCGGTCAACTGGGAATGATTATTGTAGTTGGAGGGGTGAAGGGCCTGCTTAGGCTAAGATTTTAGGGCAATGCCAACAAGAAAGGACAGACCCGTAGAAGTTAAAAATGCCAAGCGTTATTCAACTTGTCTCTTAGCTAAGTACTCCAGAGCAGGAAAAGTCGGAGGATACAGGGTCCGCAGGCTGACAGACAACGCCAGAGGCTTCACCAACAGCATCAGCAGCAGCTATTTTGACAGACCATTATGCGAGAAAGGTTTCTTTCACTTTCCATGGCACTGTTAGGCCAAGGGGGGCTCCGCCTCCGCCTCCACCGGCCGCCGGCGCCGCTACCTCTCTGAAGATGTTCGAAGCTACGTTCCGCTGCGGAACTGTCATTTCCGTTTTACTTGTAAAATGAACATAGAAGTATTCAAGGCAGCCGACAAAGTGGCGTTAGCGGACAGGAACGCACGCTCTCGTGGATGAGGGAGGCGCGAAGAGCAGCAGCTGACTCTGACTTCTTATGTACTAAACTGCTGGAAGACAGGCGACGTCGACGTCGACGTCGACAACGACAACGACTACAGCAGTGAGTCTGGCGTGGCGGTGGCGGTGGCAGTGGCAGACAGAGAAGGATGAACCGAGAACAGCGACAGGCAAGAACACACACCATAGGGAGCGATGGAGAGTCAAGAAGGATAGACGAGCAGTTGCGTTTAACGTTTTTCGCAAAAGTTTCGTTTTCGGGCATTTTTGTGCTTTGTTGAAGGAAATTGCCAGCACGACAAGCAAGTTGAAGTAGCAGCGCAGTGGAGCATTGAGGACTGCCCTCGCTTAAGCAGCAGCTATGGCTGAAGGCAGTTGAAGGTAACAGGAAAACGCAGGAAAATGCCAGGCAACAAGACAAGCAGAACTGATGTAAAAAGATTTCTGCACTCGGCGCCCCCTCGCAGCAGCACCAGCAGCCCTCCACTGCACAGCCCTGCTGCTGTCCAAGCTGGTGCCGACTGCTTCCTATTCGCTGGGGGAGCGGTGGATGCTGCGAGGGCGAGCCATGGATTGAAAATCATGAAGTGTTTGAGCACTTTGAGAAAATAAATGCGATTTTCAACCTTCCTACAAACTCTCGTAGTACGTTTACTTGCCAAAGGTTGTTAATACGGATCGAAATGAAATGCTATTCAGCGTCAGACAACCTATCCGACTAGATATGAAAAGCTAAAGATTCAAGCCACTCGATATTTTAAATGCAAGCATGAAATCGTGGCAGGATTGATTGTGCTCCAGCGAGTCCAACCCCTATACAAATATTTTATCGAGCAACAGCTACGTTTAATGTGGATTATTCAAATCTGTGTTGGTGGTCCAAAATATGACATCTCTTTAGTTGTGTAACGTAAATGTATTACCTATTTAAGTATCTTCGATGGTGATGGTTACAAGCCAAAAGTACCTGAAAGGGTTTGAAGTCGAAGATTGGTTAAGATTGGATGAGTACTTGTAAAGTCAAATATTTGTTCTCTAGATTGAGTTTCGAACATGGACCTAAAAATCTTTGATTTTTAACTAATGCCTCCTCAGTTTTCTTTTCGTGTGAGCCTTCCAGTAAACCCTCACAGGCCCATAATCTGGCATAATAGAGACTTTATATACTGAGGTACAGTAATGCCGCCTTAATGAAAACGCCATCTGTGTAGACTTATGGGTGCTGCCGTCTACACGTTTTATACAACGGACGTACAACGATTTTTTAGAAAAGGCTTTTTAAAATATAATGGATACAAATTACATATTGAGAAGTCCGTTTTAGCATCTGACGAAATAGCATTATTTTTTGGCCGCAAATGGTAGCAATGGACAAACAAACGTGGAATACGAAGTGAGAGAAAAACATTTCGTGAAGCAGCCACAAAGGGATAAAAGACCATGAGTTATATATAGCTTTAAGTATAGGTTCTATTTTCTCTTTTTTCCCTCGATTCTGTTTCAAGTACTCAAATATTTTGAAACGTTTTAGATAAATAGAAAAAAAAACTGATGAAAATTCAAGTAAAATGTTATGCGTATGAAATAATGGATGATGTTTTCCTGGTGTTACTTCTTCCATTGCGATATTTGTCTAAATTCATCGAAATCTGGTGAAATAATCTATTTATACCAGATAGTTATAAGATAGTTTTGCAGCTCTACCTCCCAATTATATCGCTCGTTGTATCTTTCTCGAACGCAGTCCCTAGAGAATTGATTTCATTTTTCTTTTATTTTTAACGTCTGGTCTAATGGTGACTCAAATTACATATGTACGTGTAGATGGGACTTGGGACATTACAAGCCAGATTAAAGTTATTCGGCTTCTCTCAGCTGCATGAGTGTTTGTCTGTACAAAAAGTATTCTGTCATTGAAGAACGACTTGTTTTGGTTTTACATTTATTTGTGTACACACGCACATATGTATGTAGTATGTCAGAAATGAATTTTTCATGTGCACTTAAAGACTTTTCTTTGGTGTGGAGCACACAAATATAATGAGGAGAAATCATTTTACGGCTTATATGTATGTACATTTAATGAAAAATCTTTGAAACTCAAAAGCTTCATGCTTCAAAGACAGGCAAATGCAGACGATTCAGTTCAGCAGCAAGCGGGAAAGCTGATGGGGCGCGGGCGGGGGTAGAGTGTGTGACATGAATGCTGACAACGTGTCTTAGTTTGCACAAAACGAGCTCGAGATGCAGCGCCAAACCCACTCACACACACATATTTGAATTCATGCACACGTAGAAGGACACACACACACATACCGTGATGGGAGATTTGAGAGCAACGGGCTCCAGGAATGCTCCACTCAGCCTCCTTCGCCGACTGCCTTTACATGGGTGTGCGTATGTGTGTGTGTGTGTTTGTCGACACTTTTGCCAAGCATGTCATGTAACAGGAATTTTAATTTAATTACGCCTTCCTTGCTGCCGCCAGCAGGCGAAAGAGGCGAAGGCGACTGTGATGCAGAGATTGGAGCCAAGTCGAGAAGCCTGCCTGACAGCTTCAAGCGAAAAATAAATATGCACATTAATAGATTAGTTGGCACACGAAGCCAGTCAAGCAGCGATAAGTAATCAATAATCGAGTTCGCATAAATCATTTGCCCATTTGTTCCACTGACACGCACCCCGCACCGACCCCTGCAACCGCTATTGGGATTTGTCTATCGATGTTCGAATACGTCGCAGACGTCCCACACCTAGGGACGCGAAATAAAATAAACAGGCGCCGCCCCCTCAGCAGCTCCACCAAGAAATTCAAATTCAAATTCAATATTCATAATTTTGGGCTTTCTTGAAAGAATTTCGCCGCTGGCGGCGACGACATTAAAAATCAATAGGCAGATTTTTCTGCAGGCGCCAAACTTTTCACAGGTATTTCTCGGCGCTTTTATTTTCTACTTTGTCATATCAACAGCATGGCTGGCTGGGTGAGTCGGAGTGGTTAGGTGAGTGGTTAGAAAGCCTCCCCGGGACAAGGCCGCGACGGGTTCGTGCCAAAAAATAATTTCCTACTCTCTGGCAGCAGACGACGGTGATGAAGACAATGGCAGAGACGGAGTTGGGGATGGGACTGGGGTTGGCCTGGCCTGGCCTGGTCTGGGATGGGCCGGGACAACTTTGGCGCACTTATTGTTATCAACGGCTAAAATATGGCATTTTAATTTTATTAGCTGCCTTACACATTGCACAACCAATGCCGCACAGCAACAATAATAACAACAGCATCGTCAACAACATGATGATGGTGCTAATAATAATAAGGATGATGATACTGATGGCACACAGTGGGACAAAGTAGATATAATATATCTTAGGGTAACCGGAATAGGAACAATAGGAAAAATCAATCGTCGCTTAATCCTGAGTGCATATGGTACACCTATACCAGCTCGCAAAAATCCTTTGGACCACGACCCCAGATACTTACCGAAATAATTCTATGCATGCATGCGTTAGTGGAATCGGCGTCCTGTCAGCACAGGTTTCTGAAAAATCGTTTACAAAATGCTCGACATGTTATAAAGGAACTGTACACAAGAATACACAAGGAAAATAGGTTTTATAGATTTTAGAAGCTAATAGCAAATATTTTTTTTAAGCCCTATTAGAACATAATTAATAAATGCTCCTCTTCAATTAAAAATGGACTAGGAATCGAAATTTCTAAAACTGTCCTCATTTCGCCCTGCAACTCAAATAAAAGTGTCGAGTATTCTTCCTTTTGGGCATCACATACGAGTACTTACACTCCAAAAACAATATATCCTACACATTTCAGTAAAGGGTTCACAAATGTTTGTGGCGTGATTCTAGCCCTACAGTCGAAATTAAGAAGGGAAATTACGTAGTGGCCTACAATTATGTCGGTAATAACTTTTCATAGGTTCATCCCACTTAGATTAAGTTTGATCTATTGACCTATATATGCGTGAGTCTGCATAAACGACAGAATCTCAAGAAGTGCAAGCTTAATGTACCTTATTCCTTCGATACACCCTTAACTCCCAAGCTAGACGTTTCATTTAAACAGAATCATATTGAATGAATGTGTTCAACTGACTTATATAGTAAATAAGTGCAAGTATGTTTTCTTGGTTATTAATATTATAACTGTATCAAATTTTAATTCCGATTTCTATAAAATGATAGTGATTATATAGTACAGTAAAACCAGCTTAACTGGGTATACTTTAATACTTAGATTACGAAAAGTGGAGTCACAGATTGACCAAAATGTGTCTGAGCTCGATAAACAGACCATTGACTAGTCTTCGAGTTATATGTGTGTTTGATATTTTATGTAGGGCCTGGTGGTCTTAAATCTGTACGCATCTGCGAAAAAATGTTATATACCTTTATTTACACACATATGTCCTAGTTTTTCCCACAGTAGACCGTTTTCAACATTGTTGCTGCTTTTGATTTGTTGTAGTTGAAGTTGTTGGATCCCGACCTCGACCGCAGCAACCGCCTGTGGCAGCCAGCTGAGAGTTATGTGGCATCTGCGCATGCTGGATGGTGCCGGAGCACACTAAGAGAATTTTTATGTGGCCATTAAAGAGCAAAAATTCCATTTTGGGGCACAGAATAGAGCCATCGTCTTTAAAATACTATACATACTTTTCATAGAATAAATGGTATTTTGTGTATTGTGAACTGGAAATCGGGGCCATATCAAGTGTTGTGCCAAAAGATGCTCTTAAGATGCTTGCAGTCGAAATTCATGCCTTGCTCTTTGCATTTATTGTTTACGCTTACATTTTTGTTGTGATTTTGGCAATTTTCGTTAAACATTTTATTTGAGCATTTTTCTCCACCAAAAATGTTGCGGCACGCTCGTAAGGCACTTGGACCAAATAAGTCCGTCGGCTCCTTAAGCATCTCAGAGTTGGCGTCTAGTTTGCAAATCCTCTGCAGTGCGTTCAGGGCGGTCTGTGCACTGTACCGGTGGACTTAACGTGCTTTTTCGCGCCGGAAATTAAAAAGTACAAATAGGTTGGAGTTCTGCCCTCCCCGAGACAATTCGCAGCGGCAATCATTTGCCGTCGGCAAAATCGGTCACAGAATCCAATCGTCCAGTGAAGTGCGTGCAAGTTGCTGAGAATGTGATTGCGGAGGCGACAGCTATCGCGTAACGAAATGACTTGGTGCTGATCCGAAAGATGCCCCTGCCCAGGCGCCAATTGTATTTGCCCCTGAAGCTGAGACGCCGTAGAAAGCGAACATGTGCCCGCTATCGCAAATGAAATTGTTGTGCACAATTATTTTGGAAAAACGAAAATTGCGTCCTGGAACAAAAAGGAAAAAGTTCCATAAATAGTAACCCGCTGTGCAATAAATCGGATTAGGAATTCGTGAATTATCGTTCAAATTGCATCGACTTTCCGTTAATATTTTGAGCAGCCTTGGCATATTTTCGGCGCCTCTGAGTTGGAGCTATATTTGAATTAAAAAGGTAATAGATTATGCTGCTCGTTTTAGTCGGCAATTAATAGGTATTATTTAATTCTTTGGTGAAATATTCTCAATTTTAAATGTATTTCTAAGCATAACTATATATAATCGAAGCAGACATCTTTCAATTTTCCAGTACAATGATTGTCATCGATTGTCTTTCATAGCTAACATTTCATTATAATGACTGCCCAGACAGGACTACAGTCTAGCAAGTTGTAGCTTAGCACGAAAATACTAGGAGAACGGAAAGAGTCCAATGATTCTAATCTGTCAAGTCCAAGCAAACTTCCGGGTCCGACTGGAAATTTGTTTTTTTACATTTAACTGGAAAGGGTGATAAGTTGGTATGCAATTTTGTAACACCATTATAATACGGGGTCAGCCTGACGAGACGAATACAAATCGCAATGTCCGTCTATCCATCTGTCAATTCCCGTTTTCTAATCTGAGTGCTAGATTTAATCTAAAGGAACCAAATAATTCGACACGAAATTAATTAACGGCCCATATAAATTCGACCACACGTTCATTATTATGACGCACTATTTCGCCTTAAAATGGTTTTTCATTGTTCATATGCATAAATTATTTTTTAAATGCCTCGTGCATTTTTTAATCAAACTTTTAATTTTTTGGCCCCCCCTTTGGTAAAAGCTGCCTACGCCCTTGTATGTATATTTTGTTAGTCAACATACAGAAGAAATTGGAAATAGCTATAGCAGTGAATGGAAGCACCTGTGCGGATTTTTGTGTTTTTCAACCCAATTTTATATTTTTTGAGAGTCCTAAGTATATCTGTTTCAGGCACTGCAGCTACGACCGATTTAGAGCCATTGCGATTAAACCAACGATGTTTTAGGTAGTTACAAAAACTAAACTGTAAGAGATTTACTTAGACAATGTGCACCCAGAAGGGTATGTACATATAAGGTAGCCTTGGGTGAATAATAATTTAGGTGTACGGCACAATAAAGGATATATACATAGCACTTATTTACAGATAACTTCTTGACTCGCTTATTATTTATATATAAATATAAAGAGCAATCTCCAAAGGTTGCAACGTTATGTCCTTTTCAGCATGTTGCTATGCTGTCAATATTGTGTTTGTTTTCAGTTTATTAAAGTTTCCAAACTGTGAGCTTTGCACTTTTTTACGATGATGCGACAGCTGCTTAAGCCTCAGGCTGCTTCAAAAGTTTGTCATTGTTTTTCCAACAATTGGTCTTGCTTCTTTGCAGCCAATGAAGAAGTGTGAAACCCTCAACAGCACTTAACACAAAATGTAATGTTGCTCTCTTGTTTTGTATATCCCAGAAACGCTTCTTTTCAAATAAATATAACGATATCAATTTATCCTTATAAGTATATACATATTTAATACTTTATTTTATGAACACATTTAGGCCACTTACAGCCAGTTGTGGTTGAGTGGATCTGGGTTGTTGTGTTGGCATTGTTATTTTCATTAAATTTAAAGCTTTTAAATTTATTTACTTGTATATCAAAAAGAATTCGATAAAAATGAATTATGAAACCACAACCCCAAGCCACAAAACTCTCTACACATTTCACATTTACATATTAATTTGAGAACAATCGAAAATCGACATGTGACACGCGTTTTTTCCTTCGTTAAATTTATGCGCTACGAATTGCCTTTACAATACTTTTTGTTTCATTTTTGTGATGCCTCTTTTTAGTTTTCATCGTTTTGTAGCGGTAAATACAATGACGATGAATGCGAAACAAGAGAGGGATGGCAATAGCTGCGAATGACGCGGCACAAATGCACGAACTATACTCTCTACAGGAAGCAGAGGGTAATCTTTTATCTTTTCCCGAGGAAACGAATCCATCCATATTTGATGCAACAGATTATTTAAAATATAAATTATTCAATCGAATACCCTTTAAACTAAAGTCTAAAGGAATGGATTTTTGAAACGAATTTCTTGATAAATAATTTATTGATTAATCAGGTTTATTTCGCACAAATTCGAATGCGAAATCAAAATGAAATACATATTTTCCTTCTTTTATTGCCATCACTGAAAGTTTATTTTATTTTTTTTATTTGAATCTTTCGGCCCAGATAATTTTTGTTTAATACAAATAATATATGCAGACCAATCAAACACGTCAGATCATTATATCACATAGCTGTGATATTTCAACTATATTGAAGCCCACTTGCATATTGCCAATGTTGCTCCGAAAGGGAAAAAGATTGCTTTCAATGACATGAACAGGTTTTCGTTTATAAAAGGGGAAAACTCTAAGCAAGGAGCAGGGTATCCCCAAGTTGGGCGCTGAATTCTTGGTTGCTTTAATGCAAATCACAAAGGGGACGAAGGTGCACCGAATGGAGGAACGAGCTGTTAACCAGACTCGCAATATCATTTATTGAGACTCGATGGCATGACGACGGCATATGTATATTTTTACAGCCGCAGGACCCGCTCTACACGCAGTTGGCAATGTGTGTGCACATAACAAATCAAAAACAATTCGAGCTCATCAGCATCATCCTCGTCGCCATCGTCCTTCTGCTTTTGCTGCGGGCCACACTTTTTGCCATACATACGCCATAAATCAATGTTCGATTTTTCACAACAGCAACAACCACAAGAACAAAAGGGAAACTCGCCGAGCGGGCAAAAAAAAAAGCCAACGCAGAGACATAACGGCCCACGGATGGATGAAAGGACAGGCGGCAAGGACACAGGACATTATGTTCGCGCCATGTTTAAAATTTTTGCGTTGCTTCCTCTTTTTGATTTTTCTGCTTTTCGCGGCATTTCATTTCATGCGTTACATATTTCCATTGTTTTTTTCTGCGTAGCAGTACACAGTTTAATTTCCTGGTAAAGTTAAATGCAATAAATTCAGAACATGCGGGGCACCAGAGGGGGTATTTCGTGCATTTCATGCAACAATCGCGATGCAGCGTGTCGGTCTTCGGTCTCAGCTAAGGCGAATGCGCCAACGTGGCAAATAAATTGAAATGTGAACTGCAGATTCCCGACGCACCATTCTTCGCCTACTACTTAATTCTGATGTGCAAATAATATAATACTTCGTACATTGTATTGTCATTGTATATGCCAATAGGTTCTAGGCTGCACTTTTACTGCATGGTATTACGAATATTATTACCACCTTTCGAGCGGAATGAATAATTTCTATGTAAAGAAAATGTAAATACAAAGTGTCGATCCAGTCGAGCATTCGCCAAATGAATTACATAATTTTCACTTTCAATGAACCAACAACATTTGGTTGGTTGGTAAGATCGCGCTGCAAGTTTCGCGCGGAGTCCGAAATAAATATAAATCGGAAAAAAGAGTTGGAATTGAGTTGTATGTCGTGATGTGGCGGGCGCAAGTGCTTGCCCGCGGTGATTAGTCAACGAACCGAGCGCAGCTGATTCTTACCAGAAGATACACTCCGAAATGCCGAGGTCCAGTTGCTCCCTGTCGCTCAATGGGAATGGTGGGCATGTGCAGTCAGAGCTCATGGTTGATTTGCCGACTATCTTTAGTTGGTCCGCTGCGTGCTATGGCCAAGCTGAGGTGATACTTAACCTATGATTACAATGTTTGGTCCTCGACTGCGCTCAGCTCCTTGCCAGTTTATTTTCACCTTGCGGGCAATTTGTTAAAGAACCTCCTCAGACACTCCGACTCGACTGCCCAGATCAGAGCTAAATAGCTGTAGCTACAGCCACGACTCCTCTGCAGCAGCAAGGAGTGCGGCGCATCGGTTGTGGCTTATGGGGCTGTTGGATCTGCAGATTGTAGGGGCAGGGAACTAGGCGCGGGAGTGCAACTGGCTGCTGCACGCCGGGTAGTTGAGCAATTTATTATTGCCGCAAATTGATTTTTATCTACGCTTAATCGATTGTGCGCACGTACACGTACATAAGTACATACATACTTGTATGTATGTATGTGCCTAGGCCATGTCTGACCCTCAACGGCTGTGTATGTTTAGATGAACGGACGTATGTGTATGCGTACACATATGTGTGGATTAAGGAAATTATTTATGTTAGTTCACACGTTGTTTTACACGTAATTTATTAACAACGCTTTCTAGCGCAAACGTTGCGACCTTGGGGCATCGATTATTCCTGCAATTCGCGACTTGTTAGACATTTGCGGAGTAGGTAGAGTGTGGCCGCACATAGATAGAGTGTATGAACATACCTGGGTACTTGCCTGGTACGACGGTGATTTATAATTGTGTAAAATATGCATGAATCAACCATTTTTCAGCATGAAATTGCATTCTCTAACATATTTATGACACAAAAATGAGCGCAATTTGTGCAATTATGGGCAAATGTTTACCCACAGGTCCAACGAGGAAAGTTTTCAAGCGTTCTCAGGAAACTGACGAGATTTTTGGCAGTGCGTGAACATGAATACAGCAACCATAGTTTAAATTTAACCATCTCTTTGAGGAAGTTTACGTAATGGAAGGGCTGTGTTTAAGGAGCTACATCTTGGTCCCAGATCCTGTCCTAATCTCCTAAACTTCCCATAGCATTCTACAACCCTACCCTGACATTTGGTTGATAATGAAACATAAGGACATACTAGCTCACCGATCAATCGAGTCAACGTTCATCAAGGACTTCTTGTTATAAAAGCTGTGGTCCTTCCGTTTGTTGATTTGGCTTGACTTTAAGTCCAAAATCAACAGGCGATATCAATTTTTTAAGAGTAGTTGATTTTTATGCAAAATCTAAATTATTTTAATTTGTATGCTTGAATTAGATAATATATCATAAAAAATAATTAATTATATAATTATAATTAATTATTGCTATCCCACTTCAGAGCATGCAAATTTAGCAGAGAATACGTCGTGGCGTTAATCACTCGACATGCATTACAAATCCGAAGCACATAGCTCAACCTTAAACGTCGGACTGTTAGAAATGGTACGAGGAGCAAAAACAAAAACGAAATCGACAAGAAATTGCAACAAAAAGCAAAAAATAAAAATAACATGCACTTTTATCAGAGAGTAATAATTCATTACACACTTTTTCGACGCCGCCCGCACGCCCGTCCGATTGTTCCATTTACTTCGTGCCTTGAGACAGCAGCGGATGTTCTGCATTACCGTCCTCTGGCCCTGGTCTCTCATTCCTAGCACTATTGCGAGCTGTGTGCAGTGTCAAGTGGGCAGTGTCCGTGCTGTCCGCGATGTCCACGATGTCCGTGCCTTGCGTGTTGGTCTTTTGCGTCTGTACCTAGAGAGCGAGATGTGTTCATCAGGCAGAGCAACAGTGGCCCGACGCGACGCGACTTCGCAGTTTTAGCGAAGACAGGAATTTAAGCTTTTAACGGTTCTGACTGGCCATCGAGAAAGTAACTGTTTGTGATAAGGCGTCCATGTCCATCCATATGGCTGCCATATACCTATCCGCTCGTTTTTCCAGGCGGTGCACGCACTAAAAAGAAAAGTCTGCATTAGCTGGGTTGTAGCTGTGCTGGATAAGCCGGCGAGTGCTCAATTAACTAATTGTACTCCTAGGGCTGCAAACTTTGTTAGTGCCATGTGACCCTTTTCATTAATTGCGACCGAGTGAAAACCGCACACACTCGTACATGCATGGGGATGTGTCCTTTGTGGCGAAGGGTGAGCCAACATGGCGGCTGATGGATAAGATTTCAGACTTGTTTCGAACTGGGCTTCGAGCCGCACGACCAAGTGAGGCAGCAACAATGCGAGCGCCATAAATCAATGTAACTGTCAACGTCATCAGCATCAGCAGAGCGTCAATATTAGCTGCTGCTGCTTATTCTTCCTCTTTTTGATGCTGCTGCGTCGGCAATGGCAATGGCAGCGGCGACGGCGACGGCGACAGCTACAGCTACATGCAACCCCTAAAGTATGCACCAGTAATCAGAGCAGCCACCCAGCCATAGCCACGCCCTATAGCTCCTTGGCCCCCGACCACATGTGATTGTGTGCGTGTGATGTATAGTTGAGTTTTCGCTTTACCCAAGCAACACTTTTTCCACCCAGAATCTGAATCTGACGCCGTTAGGGGAAATGAAATAAGTAAATTGTTTCAAAATGCCAACTCACAGACACAGACACAGCCACAGACACACTCACAGATGCATATGCATATGCATGTGGATATGGAACCACATATTAAGATGCGACAGCTATGAGTTAAGCTGCTTTGCATTTCCTCGTTTGCGCCTTGGCAAACGGCAGACAGGATATTATAAGCTGCTTGTGGGGAAATTAGACTCTCGGCCGCGTCTTCAATACACGACAACGTGTTCATGTTCACGTTCATGACTGGCAGAAACACTCACACTCACATGTTTACAATCTCGGAAACTCAAGTCCCCGGAGTGTTTGGCGCCAGCGTATACATGTTGTGTCTAATTGGAATGACTTCGTGTTAGAAATATGATTGTACTTATACTGGTCCTGAACTTTGTACTCATCTCATTATTATCTGTGTCTAAAATTTGCCTATTTATCCCACATAGAATAAGGATAAATAAGAAATATAAGCACAACAAATAAAACAAAGACCATGATTTATTTGGGACTTAAGGCGAGATTCAAATTGTCCAATGTATGCATAGATCTGCTGCGAATGTTTCATGTCCTAATTTTTAGCAGAACCTCTTATGTGTTTGCTTTGGAGTACATAATCAAATTTAATACTTTTTTCGAAACCACTTTAAAATCCAATGAATGATTAAGGAAACCTAAATCTAACGAATACTTATCCTAACACGAATAAAACTATTCACTACTTTTCCTTCGTTAAGTAGTAGCTTTTCGGATTCTCTAAGCTATCATCTTCGATTCCATTTATATCAACATTCAACGTCATCTTTAAAAATTTCACTGTTAATCTTCGCATATAGAAACTCTCTTGATGGGGTAAACATCTACATGAAGAAATGAAAACCACTGATCGTACAATCTCATATCGGTTTTCAAGCATTTTATTGATATAAAACTATTAGGTATTGATCACAATGCCTGAGACATATCTTTCTTTATTGCTAACAACGCTATTTGAACCCATGTGAGTAACATAACTAACGCCTTGGAGAGTGAAATAAAAGGTGATCATATATGTATGATACCTCTACTATTCTCACTCAAAAAGCAGATTTCAACAATATAGTATGCACTTCGAAATGGTCGAAACAGAAATGCGTCGGTAAAAGTACGAGGGAATGTCAAGGATGAGGGTTGGCAGACAGTCCATTTGTTTTAAACACAGAACTATGGATGGGTCATGAATAAATTATGGTGACTATCCAATTCTGATCAAATAAGAGGGCAATGAATGTTAATAAAATGTTAATCTACACACATTTCCTATTCATATATTAAAGTAAAGTAATGCATCAAATTCCAAAAAATACCTAAAGCTTTACTCGCCAGTCGGGTATCTCAACTAAAATATATATAATATATAAATTCCCAAGATATTGGGTCGGTAATATATTTAGAACTAATTTAAGCTAATTTCTTATGCACATTTTCCCATCTTGCCATTACAGGTACGTTTAAACACGCAAGCGCTTTGTCAACATCAGCATACGTGCCGCCACTTATTACATCCCCGACGCACTGGAACCCCAAACAAGTAGACCTCATAGTAGTAGTTTTAAATACGTTTCAGATTCCTCAAGTACGCAGACAGCATTCCTGCAGTCGCCTATATCTGATTTCTGTCAACATTAAAATTGCCAAAGAGCACAGGAGCATAGTAGCAAAAAACAAAAAAAAAAAAACAAAAATAACCACAAAGAGACGGACAAACTAAACAGCATACTCGTACATATAGACAAATCTGCAGGGAGAATAGGTCCATTTCAGAGATAGCTCTAGAGACTAAAACACTAATACCTTAAACGGGCTGTTATTGCTAGAGCTAGAGCTCGAAGTGAGGTCGAAGGCTGGCAGCGGAGCCAGTGAGTGGCAACGGAGATTATAAATTGAAATTGAGTTCATAAAACACGAATCAGCAAAACGTTTAACATCTTTATTTCTGCGAAGTGCTACGGCCCAGCCACAGACAGCTACAGCGACAGCGACAGCTAAAGTAAAACCAAAGCCAAACACAGAGGGCACTTCATGAACATGAGTAGTCGAAGGCATAGTCGTGCCAGGAGCAGCAGCCGAAGGTGCGAGTTCGAATGCAATCAAACAAGCGCAAGTCAATTGCACGATGATGTTGATGCTGGCAAGAGTCAAGCTGCCAGCCAATCCGCAAGCCAGCATATAGACGGACAGATGGACAAATGCCCGCGCACTCGCACTTGCACTCGATGCCAAGCAACAGTTCCAGCCAGAAGGAACGACAGACGAAAACCTACTGTGGGAAGAATAAATAAATCCGATTTGACTGTTCCCTAAGATGAAAAGCAGAAGCCTATTGAAAACGCCAATGACAGCTTTTTAATAAGGACTTGTTTTTTCTCCTTTAAGATCTATTGAACAAAACACAACTATTATTATCATTGTTATTTTCTCGATAATTTAATGAAGGGTGTCTTGTGTCAGACGTAGTTACCCTATAAGCGAATCTATAGTGTATGGTTGTTTATCCGGCTATTTAAGTCGATTCACGTCTCTTTTATTTTAAGCTTGAACACAGGCTTTTTATTCTCGAGATTGATATTGATTTTGGGTCAAAATTTCCTATTGAGGAGCTGGTATACCTAAGGGGGCTTATGTTGGAGCTGGAGAATTAAAGCAGTTCATATAGTCGCAAGATGTGTAAGGCAATGACTATTCAACTATTTTTGAACAATTGATATAGATTTAACAACACTCGTTTATGTACATTCATAATCCAGGAATATAGTTTTATTTAGCAAGTGATAGAACATCTTGCCCATTGTACTTCCCACAAAGTAGATGCTGAGTGCGAGTGCGGAATGTGCACGCGTTGAATTTCTTGCAGACGGGCGATAAAAACTTGGGACATTACAACAGCTTGGCGTACGTGCGATGTGTCTATGCTGATGCCAATACCGCCTGGCTCCCTCACCAGTTGGTGAAGCCCTGCCAGATGGCTGGGATGCACTGCAGACTAGGTTGACTAAGCTCTTACCATTAGCCGCACGCCGCCCCGAGAAGATGACATGCCGATACTGGTAATCTGGGAGAATAAAAATGTAAATGAATTGAAGATTGCCTGCAATAACGTGAGCTATGGCCGAGGCTATGGCCACTTAGGCGACTACAAAACTGCCAGCCAGCGGCGCATTCGGGTTGCTAGAGTGACACCTGCGATTAGGCCCAGTTATCGGGATCGTCGAACTCGGGACGGCGTTTAATAAGCAACGACGGGCAGGTGAACAACTCGGCTCCAATGTAACACAATGTTGATTGAACCCCTCGACTAGTGCCAAAAATGTCCAGACCGACCCGCATTTATAAACTAATACGGACAGATGCGGCCGGCCAAACCAGTGCAAGGAGTTAGTTGAGGTCGAGTCGAGGCCAGGGTGACGAAAAGACGTTAAATAGTACAAAAGGAGCATGAGGAAGCAAGCGACTGGTTCGAGTTGAAAGCCACAATCAGAGAAACGTGTTTCGGGCCCACAGGAGAAGCCAACACAGTCTACTTATATATACGAGTTTGGCCAGCTCACACGGACCACTTCAGATCAGATCGTTTTTAAAATTAAACGATCAACATATGTATTTAAATATATGTACTTAGTTATAAATTTATACAAATCAATATATTTGAACTAAGTAATAGTTGTATGTAAAATTGAGTTAAATCATTCATGCATTCAAGCGTGTATTTGAATGTTTTATGTCATGCAGCTTATTGATTGAATTGTATATATTTGTATGGCAAGGATTGCTTTTACCAAATATTTTGGGAATAAGAGCCATAAACATACTTGTACTTCTCAACCACTGCGACGACAACATAGTATTCAGATGCTGTCTTGTCGGGCAGTGTTTGTCAATAAACTACCGCAAAAGTGTGCGCACATTATAAAAAGGTAATCAGACAAGATAAAATGAAATTAAATTCTCGAGTGCATAGTCGGACGCACGTCATGCGTTTGAGAAGACGACAGAAACGGAGAATCGAGTCACGAACAGTGAAATATGTATGTGTTCAGAGCTGACGAGAAAAACATGGACTTGGAAGTGGCCAAGCAGGCACAACTTCTGCTGATAAATGCGTGGAAAATGAAGCAGCTGCCAGTTGAATGACAGCTGGAGAGAGAAGAGTGTGGAGAAAGGCAGGCGAACGAGGTCTGTTGGTAAACAAATCATTTAAAAGGATTTTCACACACAATCTATCTTCGTAGCAGCCTGAGTCCGACCCGACACCAGTGCCTGGCATTAGATGTTGCCAAACGTGTGGCAGCAAATCGAATTTGTCAGGCGCACACGATCAGAAATGAAAACAGCCGAATCGCAGTTGAAGATGGAAATGAGAGTAAACCGGGGAATGGAACCTGTTTGCACAGCCGAAACAAAAGCAACAACGCCGCAGGAAGACACTCCTTTGGAACGCAGACAGGCAACTAAATGAAAGTTCAAGACGGCCGGCGGTCGCTTGTAGAGCTAAGGACCAACTACTGATCTAAAGAGCCACGAAAGGCGTACGGATTAAGCAGACAATGACACCGGCAGTCCGTACCGTAGTATCTCTTTCGGGACTCCGAATCTGGAAAGAGTGAAAGAGAAAGTTTCTTTGTTCGGGGTGCAGTGGGTGATTCTGCTTTATTATCATCATCTGAATGTCCAAACATTGGACTGTTCCCAGAGGTCAGCAGTCCCAGAACTTATGCAACATTTGCGGCCTTCTGCACATTACACTTAGACAAATACGATTAGTTACACTTTCACGTCGACACGGTTACGCTCACGCTCACGCACAAAGCACTTGCATAGTTCCATGGTTATGCAACGGAGAGTCTGCATTTTGCCATTTCCATCTGTACGTGACTCCGTCTGCTCCGCCTCGACGCAATGCAGTTGCAATGTCAAGGTCCTAAATGTCCCAGCTGAAAGTGCAAGCGCACTTTTATTGCCCGCTGTTGTGTTGCAAGGTCACCAGATTTTCGTACAATTGCACCAACTTGCAATTATTGGCCTAATGATCATTTTTATGGCTCTAGCGGCGCGGAGGGAACTTTTCAAGCACTTTAAAATAAATTACAATACTGATTCGTCAGGCAGTAGTGCTCGTATGTGCCTACGCAATGTGATACCATGTCACCATTTTGGCATTTGTTCTTCACAAGGATTTGTATGCCCTAGTAGTAGTAGCTCTAGTATATTTGTTTCCATTATATTTATGGAGGAGGGATTTTCCACTCATATGTTATGTAATGATAATGTGGTTAAGCAAATTTGAGACATGAAGAGTAAAACTTCTTTGAAAGTAGGAAATTTTATTGCGTGCATTTACGATTTAAAAACAGCGCTCGTAGAAAACACAATCTTGAAAGTCCCTTTTTTTTCTCAAATTTCAATTTTCTGTAGTCCCATTTGCATAAATTCCAAACAACTTAAAATTGTAGCGAACAACAACTATTTAAATTTGTAGATACTTGAGTTAGAGGGCCGTTTGTAAATTGTGTGCTTGTTTGAATATGCGATTTCCATTTCACTTTGCGACGTACGAAAAATTCAATTCAAAATGTCCTCGTCGTGTCCTCTGGCAAAGGCAACAAACGCCACCAACAACGGCTTTGGCCCTGGAATAATTGAAAAATTCTTCAGCAACATTTGAAGTATATTGGCCATAAATAAGAAGACCAGGCAGGCGGCGGCGGACGCCGATTGACAATTTGATTAAAAATGTGAGGCGGGCGAGAAATGCACGGACACGGACACGGATGCGTTTCCACTAAAGTGAAAGTGTGCACAATTTAATTAAAGCAACAACAGTTTGCATTGCAAATCACCAGTCATCCGCTTTGAGTAATTGCTGCTAATGAAGGCGAGTCGCTGACGTCGCTGCCAACGTCGTACATTTAAGTGGCTAATTTTATGGGCACCAATTGTCAACGCCAGGGCGAGGAATGTGCACTATGTTGCGACAAGGGCGGAGGGAGCGCCTGACAAATGAAATTGCAGGCGCTGCACAAAATGCAAATGAAATGTGCGCGACGCGGCGATGCGGCGAGGCAGCGAGACAGCGAGAGGCCCACACATGAACTTCCACCCAACGCACAGTGGCTCAACACCATCTTAACTCAGCAATGAATTCAGCTCTTGCATGCAGTTTTCTTAGAAGTGTTTCTGACTAATAGAAAAGTGATCTGACGAGATAAATGAATTTAAATTAACAAGAGTCTTTTTCTTTTCCTCAAACGAAAATTAATCAATATTACTTCGTTCATATATTAGTATAGTACAAGTTTAATCCCAATACAGTCAAGACTATCTTGGCCGAACACTCACGGTCGGCCAATTTTTGTCCGCCCCAGGGGAGTGTCCGCTTAAGGGGATACTTAAATACTTTAACACCAATCGAATGTTTTCAGAAAAAATGTCCGCCGAAGAGAGTGTCCGGATAAAAGAGGTGTCCATTAAGTGAGTTTTCACTGCATATGTACGGCCTAGGTGTGGGAGACCCCATAAAGTATACATGTTCATGATATACTATATCATATCATAGACGCAAATTCTTCGTTCCGGGTGTTACAACACACATCAAAATTAAATCAACTTTCGATTTTCAGTGAGGGGTGTACCTAACAACGTTTGCTTGGATATAAAAAAATGATCAATCGTCTATATGTTAGCGATATAATATGTTTTCCTGACTTTGATCCGTTACATAAAATTTGTTGTGATATTACTTATGTTTGCTTCTTTTAAAGAGGGCATTTTTATTTCTGACGGGGCTACATAAAATGATCAAAAAGATCCTTATTTATAGTATAAGTAATATTTTGGTATTTATGGCCACAGTGCAACAATTGCCCACAACAAAACACCAAAGGACCATATAACCTTTGTGACCATTGTGCGAGCATGTAATCGAGTAGGTATGTACGTATGTAGGTATGTGCGTGTATGTATGTTTCTGTAAATGTCCTGGCAGTGCGTGTAATGCAAATGGATGCAATTGTCTGGCAGACTGTTTTACAAATTTTGCGTTTATTGCCTCTGACAAAATATGATACGAAAATTAATATTATTGATTAAATAATTGGAATTGGCATGCCAGAGACGGACATGAAATATTGCCCCACCGAATGAATGCCAAATGGTATTTGAATTGGAATTGTGTGCTCGTATATTCTATACTATGTATATACTTTGTGTGCGTTGGAGCTTAAGGTTTTCTCATTTGTGAATATTGAATAGGTCTGCGGGTACTGAAACTGCACATAAGAATTGAGAGTTCTACGACAGCTATATGATACAGTGCTCTAACTTGTTTTATTTTTTTTTAAATTTGCACTAAACAGAGTAGATATGTATAAATATCGAAAAAAAAACCATTCATTTTGTCGTTTGTCCTAAATCTTCATAGTGCAACTTTACTTAGTAATTGGTAACATTTTATATATGTATGTGTTCCTATGCGTGTGGTAGTGTGTGCATGTAGCAAAAACAACAACAGCTGCAGGAGGAATATATGTATATACTTTTGGGGGTCCGCCACGCCTCCTTCTATCCGTTTCGTTCATTCGCACGGAACAGGGTTTAAAAACAAACATATTTTAATGTACGCTTTATTAAATCGTATACTTCTTATACGTTGCACTCAAATTAAGGTTGACAACGATTGGTTTTTCAGTAAACCTTTGAATCCTGTTTGGAGATCGAATTTGCAAATGATCCCGTATTAAATGGAATGTTGTTTCCAAAGTTCAGCTTCATAGTTCTTAGATTTCAATTATCTTTTTTAAAAATACTGTTAGTGGGAGGTGTCCTAGCAAAAAACAATAATACTCCAAAATGGCTTGCAGTTTACGTTCCCTGCAAAATATGTGGTAAGACATGCCGTCAGCATCCATTATATTATTCCAGTTATGATTAAAAAATCTGTATTTTGATCAGAATAAATATATTTCTTAAGCCCGTTGAGATTTATTTGTCAATTGCAAGGTTTCCGCTTTTTAAATTATTTTCGTTTATACAATGTTAAATATGTGGAGAGGAGAATCCTTGAAGACATTTAGACTTCGTATATATATTGTAGAGACGGCTTTTTCAAAAGTTCCTTTTAAGGACGGCTTGCTGCTTTAGTTAGACGCCATCATCTCCGCCATTTACTTCAGTTTTAATAAAATATTTCATAACTCCTGCGCATTTTTGTTATTGACACTTCAGATAGCATCTCTGCGAGCGCCGCCCGCCCAACATGCTCCCAGCCTTGTCCTGCTGTGCAGGCAAACGTAGGTGAATTCCAGCCAGACGGCGTGAGATGCGCAGCAGCAGGACAACGGAGCTCACACCCGTGCTGCCCCATCCCAGGTCCATATACAAGCTCAGAGTAGACCATCAACAACGACAACAACAGACACGGCGCCGGGTGGCGGTGGGTGGTGCTGGTGGTTGGGCTGGTGGTTGTCCGTCCGTTTGTGCTCGGCGGTTGGGGAGATGGTTGGTTGAATTGATTTCACCGTTGATGGCGTTGACACAAAAAGCTTTTACGGCGCCCTCTGCGGTCGCGTACCGTTGACCACCTACAGCGCATCCTGTTGGCTTCTGGTGCGAGCTCTCGTTGTCGTTTCATTGTCGTTGTTGTTGCTATTGCCATTGCTATTGCCTTGCCGTTGCCGTTGCCGTTGCCTTCGATGATTTACATACAAAATGAACATGCAGCAACGTCGCCCCTGGTTCCCGTAGTATGTGTGGCCTTTAGTTGTACTTTTCCCACTTTTTTCTTTGTTGAATGAAGTCCTGTGGCGGGTAGCTCCAAAAGCCACATGGCAGCGGAAATTAAAGCTGTGACACGTTCAACGGGAATATTTTTAACTGTGAAGGCAGCAAGTGCGGACCGTTTACTTAATATTCGAAAAATGTCCACACATTTATGTCTTATGCCAAAATATAGCAAGAAACAAGCAGCAATAGTCAGACCAATTAGACTGACTAGATACTCTATTTTTAGTCACCACTATCCCCCTCCGGCAAGTTTTTACACATTTATTTTACTCGCTACGCCCTTTGGGGACAACCTATTGAATCATTAATTAGATGTGAAAGGTCATACTTATTGGAGCTGAATAGTTGTTGACATGCTAATTTTTAAGTAGGTGTGGCGATGTCTTTATTTGTCTTTATTTAAAAGCAAAAACATTGTATTCCTCAGCAAACGCACTTTTATTTTCTTTGTTTTGAATTTCAAAAATTATAGATCTAAGATTATCATCCAAATTGTGAGAGTGTTTTTCTTCTGGATACACAATTGTGATACTGAAATTGTGGACACAAGCGAGGGAAGGGCAGGCGAAATGAAAAAATGACGCTGTATCCGCGCACGCCGTGCTGATTAAGAATACTATATATGTACTTCCTTCTGCCTGATCGCTGAAACCTAATAACCTAACCTTTTTTGCCGTTCTGGTTCTGGGTAAAAAATAGTCTGGCATTGCCTAGAATTTAAGAGATTTTGTATACCAAGCTTGGGTAGCGGCCATAGCTCAACTGTTTAACATTTACAAGGGGACCCAACTTAAAAAGTGTTCCAATTACAATTAATAACAATAACAAAAATACTTAAACTAGCAAATCAGTCGGCTCTCTTCTTCTACAGCTTGTTGTGGTGGCTGGTATAGCGATTGATTTGAGACTCTATGGTCTCTAGATTTAGATCATGGTGCAATGTAGAACTGCGGACCTAGCAAACGCACCAAGTAACAGCCCTTAAGGCGTAATTTTGAAGCGGCTGGACCTGTCTGCGACTCAACGCTGCAGCCAATCCCCAAATCTGAATGCCATAACTCCACGTCAGAGCGATGATGCACTTGAGGGATGCCCTTTAACATCTTAGTGACAGTATTGAGCCCTGTGTCTGACTTCCTAGGATTGCTTTAGTACTTCTTCATTCAGCCAGAACGTAGGGTAAACTTCTCCCCTGAAATTAAAACACGTTTTTATACCCTGTACCCAAAGGGTACAAGGGTATATTAGTTTTGTGCGAGTGCACATGGAACACACAGAAAGAGGCTTGGCAGATCCCACAAAGTATATACATTCTTGAGCAGCATGACAATCCGAGTCGATATAGCCATGTCCGTCTGTCCGTCTGTCTGTCCGTCTGTCTGTATGAACGCAAGAATCTCCGAAAGTGTAAGAGCTAGAATAACCAAATGGTATACAGATTCTCCTGAGCCCGAGAAAGGACGAGTTTGTTCATTTTTTCTGATCCACCCCCCACTCCCCCCCTATCAACGATTTTCTATAACTCCCGTAATTCTCGGAATTTTGAACTAAGTTTGGTAGTTACATTAGGTTAGTGATTATATATCCGTATACCAAGTTTCATTATGATAGAACGATCGATGCACACATACATACATATGTACAAGTACACAAACACGCATAAGGCACGATTCTGATGTAAATGTAAATGTATGTATGCATGCATGGAATATTTTATATTTAATTTAGTTAATTAATTAAATTAATTTAGCTAAATAATTTAGTTAAATTAATTGATTAATTTAATTTAATTAAATTAATTAATTAATTAATTTAATTACTTTTTTGTGGGGTGGTACAGGGTATTTAAGAGTTCAGCCTGCTCGACTTTAGCATTCCTTTCTTGTTTATACTATAAGAGCAACATTTCCATGTAATTATATAATCTGAATTACTTTTATTGTGTTTAAGAAATTTCGGACATTCAAACTGAAATACCTAATTACACATTTCCCATCTGAATACTAGTATGAGGGTAAATAGAACTAAAGAGCTTTCTTTGTTTGAATATTCATTCACCGCAAAAAACAATTCCAAATAGATTTATGTATTATTAGTGTTGGCCGATTTGTTTGGCGGTCGTGCAGCACCGTGTGCCGCCTCTTCCTCTTACCTCTCGCCAGGGCATACAATATTACATCGTGGTGGGCCACCCCTCTCCCCTCTCCCCTCACCACCCAATCTCTCTCTTTTCTCGTCAATGTTACAAAAATTCACCTGCGTCTGCGTTGCATTTAAGTGGTGGTTTTCAAATTTTCAATATTTTTGGTGCTTTCGATCAGCAGAGAAGCAATAGCAGTTTAAACTGTGGCTGGTACAACAATTCACAAAATTCGCATTAACAATATGGAAATACGGACTTCCGATATGGAAGTCATAAAAGATCTATTGTTAAGTAGTTGTAGTTTTCAAGTACAGACTCTGAGGTAAGCAAGAGGTTTTAAGCTTGACACCGATCGTACCTGATTTTAAAGCAATGTTGTTGTTGTAACCCTCAAACAAACTGATGCAAAATAAGTACAGAATGGCCAGAGATTTGCATGCCTGCCCTAATTGGCTTAAATACTTTAATTAGTTAGTGTCCGCAGTGCGACATAAAAACGGGCTTCACCTTATTTGTGTTATCAAATATAATATAATTATATAAAAGTCATCAACTTATTCACTTAGCAACGTGAGCAACGTGGGATATTTTGCTCACATTTCACATTTTTCATCTTGCACATTCAGGGTCCGCGACGAATTTTTCCTGGTCGCGTATATCAAATAAAAAAAGCTCAAAGGGGAGGAACATGGGCCGAAATCAGTGAGATAGAATACCGACAAAACGATTTGTATCTAATTTTATGAGGTCATAAAAAGCAATCATTTTGCCATTTGCCACAAGGCGTAACCACAACGGCAGATGGCAGAACCGACCAGAGGACAGAGATGGATTTCATGGCCGTAAAGTTCGAACCTGTTTCTTGGCATACGCCAGTAAAATTCATTTAATGGTTTGGGGTTTAGTTTTCCAGATACACGTATATGTTGTGCACATATCCTTCGCTCCTTATGGAATGACTAATCGATCATCTTTTCATTTTTGGCTTAATATTATTCCTAAGAGGCAGGTCGGATGTTGGGATGATTCCACGAGCGTTTTTTATATACACGTATCCCAACGCTAATTTTTGTAATCCAATTTTCTGCCACATAAGCGAGTCACATAATTAATTTTAAACAATGAAAAGCTAATTCAACTAATTAGCACACAAAAAATGTTGGAAACACACAAGCCAACCAGTGGCCGGAAAAACTTGACGATTCACCTACGAGAGTGTAGGTGTAGGGAGTCATGTTCGTGGTCGTGGCCAGAGTAAATAAGTAAGAGGGTTCACCATTTGGGTCGCAGTTGGTCTCGGTCACAAGAGCGTTCAGATAATAGAAATGCGCAGTAAAATTAAATTTAATGAGTTCATAAAATAATAAGATGAGGCACACAACATTTCAAGGTTCTACTTGGTCAGGCGGGGTCAACGCGGGCTAAGCATGTTGCAAAAGTACGCAAGCGGAGAAACGCGCAAAGTACGATTGAACGTTTTCACCTAAAAATATTTGAATAATTCTTCAAAATGTAATACATGTGTTTCGCAGTCGTCGAGAATTTTAGGAAAAGCTGTGGGACGTAAGTGGCGCAAGTTTTTTTGAATGAATTTCGAGTCGCCAAAAGCAGACGCCATCGCAAGCTCTTATTCGTATATGGCGAAGTAATTACATGTTGTTGTCGAAAACGTTTTCGGGGTACCGAACAAGCGAACAACCAGCACAGTTTTGGGTTCCTGAAAGTGCCCGTCAATTTGGGCCTATAAATCAATCGATGCGTCGGCTCTCGAAATTGTCGGCATATAATGAAGCATATACACATCCATAGTGTAGTTTGTATGTCGGAGTTTTCGGAGAGGTATTCAAAGTGATGTTTTCAAAATAAACATCTTTTCCAAAACGTATCTTTTCTTGTATTTTATTTGTGTGCTGAAGTTACGTAGTCTCTTGTCGTGTATAACTAACAATACAATTACAATGCAAAGCAAGCTTTTTCCACAATTGCCTATAACTTCGTAGGTACTTTTATTCATATAATCAGACATCATCCGGACATATAAGAATATGTATACATATATATTATTCGTTTTCTATTTGGGGTGACGCAAGTATTTAGTTGTGCGCATTCAACACGTTTCAAAGAGGCATTTATCTACGGTTTAGCCAAATTCCGCCATTTCTGTATTTGATTTAAAGGGAACTATATTCTGGGAATATTTGGTTAGTGGGCAAATGCCCGAAATTTCCAAGTGCGATACGTATGTATGGGTACATACATACATTTTATGTATGTACCGATGTATGTACATTTCTATATACATACTCGTATACATGTGTATATGTTTGTATGGGTACACAGCTAAAATTCCTGCCATTCGTTTCATACAACGAATGGCCCTTATAATTAGTGCAATGAGCGCCATGAGATCCTTATCACCGTCCATGGCATACGACCACAATAAAACTCAATTTGGAGCATAATATTTTGTGCTGTAGTTGCCCCCTTCCCCGGCCCGTCCACGAATCCGACAATATTATTCGCCGTTGTTTGCTTATTTGTTCGTTGTTCTTTTTTAATTACGAATATATTTTTAAACGCTAACATGGCTTAAGGAATGGAAATGAAAAATGTTTGCACGCACATGTCATGTCAACTACAAACGCATAAAATTTATTCAAAACACGCAAATACAAAACAGAAAGAAAAAAAAACAAACAGCGACGCCAGACCCAAAACTAAAGAGACTTTTGGCCAAAAATAAAAAACAACAAGGCAAAAAAAAAAGAAACGGCGCACTTTTAAAACGCAATCAGATGTATTTGAAAGTCCACCTCAAATCGATATGCAAAATAGTAGTCGATTGCAGATTGCTACGCGTATTAGAAGCCAGACCGCTCAAGTTGTAGAACTTCGGACCCCCTAACTAATACACCTATACATACAAGTACATTTGTACATAAGTAAATGTATGTATCGGGAGTTGCCAAGCAATGCAAGCCCTGAAATCTAAAGCCAAGAGCCAAACGTCATTATACAAAGCCAAAAAAGTAAAATCCAGCGCTCGACTTTGAATGAAAGGTGCAATTTTTATGATTTATCGTAGTTATTATTATCAAAGCCGCAAGAGGGAGAAAGGAAAGCAACGAAATTCTCAGGGCTAAATTATTCAAAAAACGAAATAGAAACGTAGGTTGCCGATTACAGCGGCAACGCCGACGCTGACGCCGCCTTTACATGTTGGTTGGTTGCCCTATAATTTCCGAGCCGCATGCGCCCCACTTCCTCTCCCTGCAGTCCACCAGTAACGGGGTCTTGGTCTTGGTGTTGCCCGAAGCCAAATCGCCAGCGGCGTTCAGTGAAACAACAACAACAACAAAATTCGTTGTTGTACTCGTACCCGTCGTAACTTGGGTAGAAAAACAAAGGAAATTGAAGCGAATATGTAGAGGAAGATGGCGCGCCAAACATTAACATATGCGCCGGTTCACACAATATATTCACCCACACACGCGCACCCTCAACACACACGCGCACATCCACTGACAGGTGCCACGGCATTGAACACTAACTCTCATACTCGTACACTCGAGACTCAAGACTCGTGTGCGCCGGGGGGAGAGACGGAGCCAATACGAAGACTGTCAGCCGGCACCTAATTTCGTTCCCTTTATCAATAAAACTTAAGACAAAACAAGTTGGCGTGGCCCATAGTTGGCGCTCCGCACCTACTATCACTAATCTATCGATAATTTGCACGATTTGCGAGCCGCGTTTATCTCTCTGCGCTTTATTCACTTCGCTCTGCCGCAAATTTGCCCCAATGTATGGAAATATTTGACGCCGCATGAAAAAGCCTTCAACTAGCTGCTGGTGGCGGCCACCCTCTAGAGATGTGCGCGTGATAAAAATGACGTCATGACTTATGATCGGCCTCGAAACTTCGTGAAATGTTATTTTTGCATTTGGCATTCATACATAACCAACCAAAACAAAGACTGAATAAGTCATATCGATATGGGTCTGGTGCTGCCGCTACTTTTTTTCGGGGCTTATAATATTTGTACGAAGTGTTCGATTTCTTGTGATCTTCCGAATTTTTGTGAGGGCGCGATTTTTGGTTGTTGATTGCGCATCATGATTGCTCAGATTCACCCTTGAATCACACACAGCACTACTGTATACTTGACTAAGGTAATATTTGAGGGATATGTATTTCAATGAAAGATCATATTTACGACTTAGTGGCGAATGTAAGACCAAGACTCACAAAATGTCTAATATCAATTTATCTTAAAAAAAAATCCTTCGTCAATGATCTTAATGTTTAGGATATACAAAATTAGTTGTTCGTAACGTGTCGAAATTTCTCCGTTTATATATAAAAACATTATTCAGAAGAAATTTAACCGAAGGGTACAATTTAGAGGAAACAAATGTACTAAGAGCCGCAATCAAGTATGAATTAGGAAGCACCCATTTGTGTGTAAATTTAAGTGATGCTTGTCAAGAAATTTATACATATGCTCCAAAAGGAGTCTTAAAATGCATTTAATAACTTCAAAAGTAGTCATAAAATACAGCATTTAAAATCAAATTACAAAATTTTCAAAACCAAAATTTGCATGAATATATCTACAAAGTACAAAATGTTCAAATTTTCACAAATTATTCGTTTTTTTTTTTTTTTTTGTGTAAATACCAGGTACCTTTTTTTTGACATTGTAAGTAAAGGTTTATGAATCTTCGATTTGTGTAAATTTATTTTATCGGTCGTGATCAGATGGTGGATGATGCATACTGGCCGAGAGTTCTTGGTGGGGTAAAGGGTACTGGAACTGAGTTAAAATAGTACGGAAATTTGAACGACTAACAGGAAAGCACACCAATTGTAATGACTATGCCTAAAGGCCAATTCGGACAGGTTAGTATACGCGTACAAACTTTACAAATTGACGAGACAGCATAGACCATAGATGCGGATGGTGCGGGCCAAAAGCGGGGCACTGCGCATAAAACAGTGACCACTAATCGCTTCAACTGTATCCAAACAAGCGACCAGCGAACCAAGCTGACCAACTGCGCAGATCATAGACAGCAGATAGCAAGGCGAGTGGAGTGGAGTCAAGTTGGGAGAGCTTGACGAGGGAAACGAAATGATGGCAAGAGCGTTAGACTTGTACAGTCGTCCCAAGTCCGAGCAGCTTGGCTGCCACGCTCGGCCAATTCCAGGCAATTCTGCAGTCAAAGCGTTCGTATTTTGATTGATTTTAAATGATTATAGTTGACATTGATTTATGTGCACCTCATGTATATATTGGGCCACAAGATGGCGAGAACGCCAACAACAACAAAAACAACAACAAAATAACAGGAACAGCAGGAATCGTGTGTAGGGAATCGGGTAAGGCCAGCCGGCTTGCGATTGAACGCATGTGAAAGCAACACATACGCAATCCAGTCAGTCCTCCAGCGGAATTGATTCGCATGCACCAGGCCAGACCAGACCAGACCCGACCAGCCTAACACAGGACAACAACTAACACTTTGAATTCGCTTTGGCTTAGAAGCCCTAGAATTTGAAGCGGATGGGAATCGGAGCTGTAAGCCAATGCAGCATAGCCAAAGCTGCTTGGAGCTATTCAAAGCACGTACTGACCTTATATAAGTAAAAACGCCCACAAAATTACCCCAAGCTGCGAACTTTTTTAATGCCCTTGTGTTTGTGTCTGTGTGTGTGTTTTGATTATGGGGTTTATATGGCCCCATGCGTGCGTATACATATACGTGTACATACATACACATACGTACATATGTGGTCATCCTTAGGCAGACGTTCGATTATACTTATTTCTTTCTTTTTTAGAATTTTGGCATGCTTTTGTCTGTCCGCAGTGTCTCGGGGTTGGAACATCTACGTCCCAATTCGTTTGATTTTAATGAATCGATTTGAGCTGTGCCCCAATAGGTTCTGAGAACAACCAAATTGTATTACCATTTTGGCAATTCATAAAGGCAGAGGCGAATACATTGGCGGTCGAATTTATAATAAATGGAGTCTGAGTATGAGAGTTGGCAGCGGGTTACTACAAGTAGAATTTTCGCTGTTAGTATTGTATATTGGTGATACACTCTTATCTGATAATGACGAGAAAGGCGGTTAAGATTATTCCTTTTCCAAAGGCGAGCCATTGATGGAACTTCCAAATGCAGTGAAATTATTAAAATCTCAAAAATGTCAAATTTGACAACGATATTTTGATAACAAAAAAACAAAGTATTTATTTATTTATTTAAATAGTATGGACGGGTGTTCGTTTGTCACGCTCATGCCAATATGTTGAATTGTATTCTCTGTATAAGAGGCCCTTGGGCACGATTGCAACATTTAATGAAGACTTAGAAGACGTGTCGGTTTAGTTATCAATTTAGTAATGTCATTTGATAAAATAATTGAAATCACTCGATTGGTGCGCCCTGCTGGCTGGCCAAATCAGAAAGTCAAGCTGTCAGCCTTGGTCAGTCAAACATTGCGTCACTATTAGGCCATGTCACAATCGAATCAAATTGAAACGCAAGACTGCAGAAAAATGTAATAACTTCATTCGCAAAGAGCGCGATAAATTTGACTTGTAGGTGCGTAGCTTACATGAAAATGTCATAAAAGTACAGAGCCAACTTGCAGCCACCAAGTAACCCATGGAACCGGTCCGCTAACAAAGCGCACGGCACAGACGGGCAAAAACTAACAACAACGCAACAGGTTACCAGTCAACAATAGCCGTCGACTGCAGCCGTAGGCATCCTGCATGGCTAGTGCATGCGCAGACCAGGGCCCCGAACTGCTCACATAGCTACAAGTATATGTGAATGTGTATGTATGTATGTATGTCAGTGCAAAAACGCTTGTACTATATCAAAAATACGCATAACTCGTGCGTAAAAACGTCAGCCGAAAAAGGCAAAAAATTGTTCGCAACAATGCTTCGTTGCCGGCGCCGTTGTTTCAGCGTCCAAAAGCTGCATTATATTCATTAGCTGGCTGTAACAAGGTGTCCCTCCCCTGCTGCCCCCACTGCCTTCCCAGAAGCTCCCACAGAAGCTGCCCACATAATACGGATTGAGCGAAGCACGTTTGCACGACAATAATTGTCAACCACACGAGCATGCGTCTCGGCTCTGGTTGGTAGGATAGGAGGCAGCAACAATGGGTAACCTGGGAGCAATTGCGCGGTGTGGCATGGAATTTGGATCAGCGATTGAGTTATAACAGTCCCGTCGTCTGTCGTCTGTCGTCTGCCATCGTCTGTCGTCCACCAATTGCAGCTGCCACCTGATGAAGATGTCGAGATCAATGATCGCGGCGAGTTCATAAATTTGTTTTATGAAGTGCGAGCGGCACTTGTAACGAATGTGCAGATATCCAGGACGTTATATTTCGGATAGAACGCATTGTGCGCCTTTTTTTATCGTAAGGGAACTTTTCGCGAAATGGGCCGAACTGAGTCTTTTAGCTAATTTGCAGTTGAATGAAACCCTTTTTAAAGCCTGTACCCTAAGGGTGAAAGGCTATACTAGTTTTGTGCGCATGTATGTAACACACAGAAGGAGGCGTGACAGACCCCACAAAGTATATATATTCTTGATCAGGGTGACAAGCCGAGTCGATATATCCATGTCCGTCCGACCGTCTGTCCGTCCGTCCGTCCGTCTGTATGAGCGCAAGGATCTCAGAAGGTACAAGAGCTAGAATAACCAAACTCGGTATACAGATTCCCATAAGCCCTAGGCAGGTCAAGTTTATTTTTTTATTCTGATACACCCCCCACTCCCCCGCAATTCGTGTTTTTTTCCATAACTCCCGTAGTTCTTGGAATTTAGTACTAAAATTAGGTAGCTACATCCCATTAGTGATTATGTGTCTGTATTTCATCATCATAGGTCAATTCTGAAAAAGTTATAGCCATAAATAAAATCGCTGTTCGTGCTCTGCCTGCAGCTCTGCCCGCAGCTGCTGCTGCTCTGGTTCAACTTTAAAATTAATTCAAATTTTTTTTTTTTTTTTTTGGTGGGACGTACACGGTATTGGAGAGTTCAGCTCGCTAGACTTTAGCATTCCTTTCTTGTTTTAAATGGTTAGAGAAGGTTATATTCATCGCTCCTGTACAGACAAAGCTTACTTCTTAGCTCGTTTTTAGTGGTATGTTCTTATCTGTCGCATTATTTTGATGAGTAATTATGGTTACCGCGCTTCATACAGCTGATTTAAAAGTCAAATATTATTTGCTTCAAAACATTTACTTTAAGTGTCACTAGCAGCCAAGCAACATGCATCATGCGAATAGAAACTTTGTCACCAGCAGTTTTTCAATTCGAGAAAATAATTCACCAAATAAGGCATGGCAAAGAGAATTAAAAGTCACTAAAACGCTACCTTTCGCCACAAATCGAAACGCTTGCAAACATTTGTGTGCACTCTGCCTTGTCTAGCATTTCGGCGAGATGGCGACGAAGCGAGTACGGGATACGAATACGGACAACAAAAGCAGTAAGGGTCAGAGCCAATGGTGGCTAATGTTGTGAGCGAGGGGGGCAAGTGGCATTTGGCAGTCGTGTCGCTTTCCGAGTGAAAATAATCGAATTACTTTCAACAGAATAATTTCTAATTGAAAAATATTGTAACTCATGTACGGCCAAAAAGCAGGATCTGCAGACAAATCCTGCCGCACACAACCGAGCTTTGCTTTTGGCAGTACAGGCTTGTGGATGAAGTTTAGTTGCCCTTCCAGTTTCATCATTTACGAGTACGTGTATATGCCACTGATATTGCTTTCATCTCTGAAATTACTTGCCATCGTCTCACCCTCCCTCACATTTCCATGTAGTTGCTTCTCCAATTTCTCTTCTGTTTTTGTTTTCAATAACTTTGAAAATTGAGTTTCGTTCACTTTATAAGGAGAGCGCTTAGGCGCACACTACTCCGACCCCGGCAAGAAACCAAAAAAGGGGGTGAGGTTGGCCTGATCGTGCTAATGTCTTTGGGCCTCTTTCGGGGCACGCAATCTCCTTAAATGGGCGTGCACACTGCAGTTCCGATGCAGTAACATCGGGGGACTAGGTTTCAAATATTTTATGTACTTGATACGTGTGAAGAATTTTAAGTGCATAGTATTTCACTATTTAGCGTAGAAGTAACGTTTTTATTATATTGACTGATACTCTACTTTCTTTGCAGGTATGTACGTTTGTGGAAAGCTTCAATTGTTTAGTTGATGGATATTTTGATTTGTATACGTAATGGAATTAATATGAAGTGCAAAACTCTCGCTATCATCGCTATCGATTACCCTGACTTTCCTCCCTCTTACAAATAAATGTTTTGCACCAGTCGTATTTATGGCTACTAATGCTCAACGATTTTAATACAACTCCAGATTTTGGTAAGGCTGAACAAAACTATTCGCTTAAAATACCCTTATAAAAAACGAAGGATATGAAATATTAGAGTCGAGAGGGCTCAACTCTTAAATACTCCGTACAAACTCATATGTATGAACGCAAAATCTCAAAATGTATAAAACTGAAAAGAATTAAATTAAAATATGGTTTTATAACTATTGGTTTTTTTGGTTCCAATATAACAGTCCGTCCTTGTTCTGCAAAAAATCTCGTTGCTTATAATCCTTGACAGACGTCTCTTAGTATAGTGGCGTGAGTGTCCATATGCAACCAGAAAAAAGCCCAGCAATATTTAGAATGCATAGTATATTCGTATATCCAATCGTCCGTATAAACGCATGGTTATTAGAAATTACTAGAACAGGGAAATGAAAAGTTTCATCTTAATAGGCCAACACTAAAGATAGTTAATATAATTATAAATCTTATATCTCTGCTTTGTCGGTTGTCTTAAAGAAAGTTTTCGTAAAGTTCCATTAAAATAGTGGAAATAGAAACCAGATTAGAACTGGTAAGGGACGTAATTTCATTTTCCTAACGCTGCGCTCTAACTATCTCGGTTTTAATTAACTGTGATCAGATAAGGCAGTGCCTTTGAGGGCATTAGATAAGCAAAACCCAAATTCACGTCGCTCTCAAGCGCAACTAATTAATTTTTCTACAACTGGAGAAAACTTAAAATTCAACGCGAACCAGAGGCCTACAAATTATACATGAATAATTTTCAAAAACGTTTTCAACGCAGAGCCGCCGAAACTTCCCAGAACAAAAGAATTGCTCAGGAAATGGAAAATTTTAAATACAGTTGTATTTTCGCTTCCACGCTTTCGACTTGAGTGCGTTGCAGCAACAACAACAATCATCACTTTTCAGTTTCTGGCTACACTTGGGTGTTTCGCCCTCTTATTCTCTAAAAAAGCACATTTGAATTCGTGCGTCGACGCAGGATATTTATAAACATAAATCAATTTGCATGTCATCTGCATTTAATGATAGTACAGATATAGCACATAGGCTGAGTTCGGTGACTTAACCTGCAACAACTGAGAACCTATTGGTTTCTGTCCTTGACACCAGACTGACATATGACGAAGTGATGCAGCCATTTTGTAAAATGGGCGAGTGCTGGAAAAAAGAGTGCGCCCATTTTGAAAGCAATCAATCCGAACCCTGAAGAAGAACAGCTACTACCCACATACTACTGCACATACTCGCACTCGCTCGCATCTATATTCATTCGAAAATCTCTCTTGGCTGATGGGCCCTGTGAGTGACAGTTCGTCAGTGGTGGCTGGCATGGTTTTAGACACTTTTCTGCTGCTGTGTCGCTGAGCTGCAGTCGTCGCCGCCATAATGACAGCACTCATCCGTCATTGTCCGGGGGTGTTTTTCGACATGCTCACCAACACTCGCTCACGCTCACGCACACGCACACGAACACGCACACGCACACGAACATGCAAACGCGCTAGCACACTGTAAGCAGAAAGCGGAAAGTGTCCAAAAAAGCGGTGCTCACATGAAGACAAGTCAAAGCAACTGTTCTGTCCTGCCCTGTCCTAGTATTTCCCCTCCCCTACTTTCAGTAGGATTGCATTTTCCAAATTTTTTTCACCCTCCAATCCCAATAGCTGGAAGAAAACAATGAAAAAATACTATAGGGAAGCCCCGGAACACAATTCTAAAATTGAAATTGTTTCTCCGTTTTTGCTGTTGTTGGTTCTGGAATGTATCGCCGGCAACTTCTAACAGGCAACGTGTAATCATGTACATTTTTTACGCCTCCTGTTCGCTGTTTCTATCCTGTACCTTAGATTGGAACATGTGCGTGCCAACTGCAACTACAATAACAGTTGTGAGCACCACCAGGACGATTTGAAGGAAGAGGAGAAGTCTGAGGACAGCGCTACAGACCTTGTTGCGTGTCCTTTTTTGTACACTTTTGAAATGTGTAGGTATGTGCTGAAAATGTCGAAATTGATATTCTTTACAATGGAAACATTTCAATTTCCACTTAATTCCCGATTTTGAGGGGGCGTGCAGAGATCCTTCTCGCAGGCTTGTCGACTTAAACAAACTCGGGAACAGTAGGCAGGCGTGCCACAAGTTTTAAAAGTAAGTTCTCAAATGAAAACTAAGCAGCAGTAACGAGGCATTTTCCTCTTTCTACATATAACACAAGTCAACTCATTTATATTGACATACATATCAATAATTGCAAGTATATACCTTTTATCGTTAATTAATATTCTGGCAATCGTAAACATATCGTGGACACTCTATGTGAGCCAGCAACAAATTCCAAGTCCTGGCAATTGAGGACGGAACGTTTACACAAGCACACGTTCCGAAGGGATGCCGAAGATTGTACGCTTCTGGCAGCCTGCCTGCAGACCCGCCTGCCTGCCAGCTTGCCTGCTGTTTCAGAAATCGTCGCTCCTGCCGGTCTTGCATGTTGGTGATGATTACAGTGATGGCGTTGGTTTCCTTGTACTTATTTTTACTGTTGTTGTGAGCTTTTTTGTTACTGGCGAGTGCGGGGCCGCTTTTAGGTTGATGATTTTTTCCCGCTTGATTTTTTGTTGCTCTGTTTCGGCTGATCTGGGCTTGGGCTCGCTCTGGGGTTTGGGTTTTGGGCTTGGCGTGGTTTGGCTTTTGTTTCGTCATGTGTGCATTTCATTTCATTTGATTTCCTATAGCGACTGCGACAACGGCTACAGCTACAGCGACAGCGACAGCCACGGCGGCGTTAGCTGTGCGCCCATGTTTGTTCTTTTGACAGGCAGTCAACCCGTCGTCATTTCATTTGTTCACCAGTGCGCACTCAGCCATGTTGCCCGCTACCCTCCACCACCGCCAGCACCAACTCTTGTAGCTTCGAAACCGCCACCGGCTCGCAACCGTTAGCACAACCAACGACCACGAGTGCAACCCTGGGCAGCAAAACGCCGTTTCCTTTCCCTTTTCAGTTTGATTTCCGTGATCCCTCTCCTCCGATTGCCCGCTCGCCCGCCAGCCTGCCAGCCAGCCCGCCTGTCAGTCTAACTGTACGTCTGTCGGCATGGCCCGCTGTCCGGCCATTTTGATTTATGTGCGTTTCATTTCGGCGTTCAATACTCATATACGAAGTGGAATGTGTGCGGATATGGGAGTTTGGAATATCTCTTGCCAGTCGCTCTGCATGCCCGCATCTGTGTGTGTCAGGATGTTTGAGTGTATGTGTGTCCATTAGTAGTACATGGGAGGTTCTAATTCCTAGTCGGCTGCTCTATTCTGGTGTATTGGGTGAGCTGTCTGTACTTAGACCACGTAACGTTTTTGATTTTCGTCTTTGCCACTTGGTCTGCCACCCTCATATCGGTGCGTAAGTTGAAATTTCAATTCAACGGATTTGGCAAAAACTGTTTTTGATATGTTGGTCACCGTCCTTATTGTCGCATGCCATGATTTTCATCCATTTCTCCTCTTAATGACGCCGCGTCACTTAGACTAGCAGCATGGTCGGTTGGGCAGGGGCTGTGGATTAGAGGGTGAGGCACGCAAAGGATGCGAACGCCGCTATTAAATGCAATCAATACAATTGCCTCGCTTAATGGGAGCTCAATGTTATAGTAACAGATGCTGAAATATATTAAATAAGTCATTCATGATGGGCACGAAGAAATTAAATTACAGGACTAACAGTATTATACGTAGATTAAATTTGATTTCAGAATATAGCGCATAATATTTTTTAATTGTGTGGCCAAATGAGGAAAATATATGTATATGTTTTCGGTATAAAACGAATCGAGATCTGACCGCAAACATTGTAAGCTGACATTTTAAATAAATCATAATTATAATTTCAAGTTTCGGAGAATTAATCCAAAATCAACTAGGAAACAAAGAATGAAAAGTTCTCTCTCCTTATCACGGATAAGGCTCGTAACATTAATAAATTCGACGTCGGCCATTGGGAATTTTAATTCATTCTATTTATTTACTTTTACTTCATTCTTAAGTGATTTACTATGAATATATTCTTTTGAATAATTTTAAAAATATGAAAGACCATTTTATGTGTATTCGGGTGGATTCAATCAAAAATTATATTTTTCTTGATATTACACCTTTGTATTGGGGCTCAGCTGAGTTCTCAGCTACAACTTTAACTTAGAAAACATGTACAATAGCAAGCGATTAAAGTGCGTCTAATGAAGTTATCAACTATTTTAATGTAATATTAAAATGAGCATGAGCATTTAGATTTATGTCTTCACGCAATTAGCGCTTAAATCTATGCAAAGGGATGTTCAAAATGAAAATTAAAAGAGAAATAACAACAACACACCATTTCCTAATGAAGACATAGCCATTTCATATGCCCATGGCCGTGCCATTGAGTCCTTGCTACTGGAGCCGCCGTCGGCAGTGCCGTTCACTGACCGACGAAGCAGACACTCTCGATGACTGCCATGTTTCCACGGTTTTCACTTTCAATTGTAGCTCAACTTTTTACTATTGCAGCTCCGCTCACTCGCTGGGACTACAACAGCAACAATTGCGCCGCCAAAAGCAATAAATCTTTTTTTTATAAAAAAGTCGTGTTTACTGCGTGCGCTTTGCGATGTTGACGATGGCGAGCGGCGTCGGAATATTTGTATTTCATATGCATGACGGTAATTTGTGATTATGTTGTTGTTGCCGCTGCTCAAATTCAAGTTCAGCTTGTTTTCACAAATACTTTTTTTTAAATAATGGAATAGGTTGAAAGGGTTTCCTTGCTATAAAATAAACAGCATCTTGTAAAACCGTTCCTTCAGCTGTAGCTCTCTTTGAAATCGTTTCGAATTAAAATATTCATGACAGCAATTATCGGCATATAATCAAATCGCCACTCTTATAATTAATCAAATTTTTGTTTTCATGTCTTGCATTTCTTGGACGACATTTTTATCACATATGTACATATGTAGATACACATATGTAAATGAATACCTCTGGATTTAATTTTTTCCTTTTTTCTACTAATTTTATTTTTTACTTATATACTTCAATAGTTATTTGTTTTTTTCCAATTGTATTGTCTCTGGCTGGTTTATATGTAGCTAGTTGAAAATAATTATTTCATAATTTTTTTATTTGCTCTTTGCAACATTCTCCAAAATAATGGCGCGCGCAACACCGTGGCAACAATTTGTGAGCAACAAATGTTGCGTGCTTACAGTCGACACCACTTCGCAGTCTAGTAGAAACAACCGGAAATCCGTTTCACAAAGTTCTTGTTTAAGCAATAAACGCTTCGCGATCAATAATAAGCTAAGGTATATATATTATATTGTGTTACTGTTTATTTAAGATCTGGCCTAGTTTGGACAATTAAGAAATTGTATGAAAATTCTTTACTTCGGTATCATGCTTCTGCGGTTATTATTAGCATGGTTCGAGCCCAGGGAATGAACTCTGGAGCTAAATCTACCTCTCCCGCACTATTTCCTCCAAATGTTAAATAGAAAACTGATCCAAAAATGTAAAGATATTATTATTTACCCATTTTTCAATTAATAATACGTTTACATTAAACGATTGTAATTATGTTTGCAATGCTATTTTGTTGTACTTTAAATATGAATTCAATCAGAAATGGACTGGGAAACATACCCTTTTCAGCCATAATTTTTATTAAATGTATTAAATGTTAATGTGCTCTACAGCTACTACGAGTGTAAGGTAGATGATGCAAAGTATTAAAGTATGTACTGCCCCTTAAGAATGTTTATATATAAACATTCTTAATTTGTGCTTCTAAATACGCGCTCTGGACTGTGTCGCTGTGGCCACAACAATGCCGCCATTTATTATTTCTACTCGCTCACTCGTTCGCCCGTATGGCTGCCTTCGGGACGTCGCATTCGCACAAATGTTGCTAGCAACATGGCAACATGCGAAATAGATTTATTGGAATGTTTACAAGTCGGCTCAGGCTCATTGTGATTCACTGCGCTGGCTGTTAGTTGTTTCTGAATGAACGTGCCAAATAGACGTTCAACTGCCGCTCGCTCGCTCGCCGTTTCGGGCTCGTTGTCGTCATTATTATTCGCTCGCATTTCTGCGTCTACGTTCATTTTATTTCCATGTGCGCCGCGCGAAAACAAAGAACAACAAAATAAAATATACGATTTAAGGTATAAAAAAGTGAAGTTCAACAAAAAGTATAAGACGTAGGCTCGTGAATTCTTTGCTTGATTTTACGCAAAGGCGTTTATCGTGCTGAATTGGATTTTACGTGCGAGTTTATTCTGGCAGGACCAAACGACACCATTACTTTATAGTGAGACAAGCGCCTTTTTGTGACTGTGAGTTCGACCGGGAGAGTGTGTCAAGTAAAAAAACATTTGTGGACAAGTTTTGGCGCAAAATAAAAGAGTGCAGGCAGCAGTAAGCGACAATGACATGGAAAATACGTAGAAGATTGTATGCGACGTGACAGGAGCGGCAAGTGTCAGAGCAGAGCCCGCCTTGCATGTGGTCGAGAAGTCAAGCCAACCTCTGGCCAAAGCGTCAAAGGTGTCACAAACTTGCGGCACAGACTCCAGGGAAGAAAATTAAACGATAATTAATTTTCTACAATTTAGTAGCAAAGTCAACTGATCCCCGCTTATCAGCGACGCCAACGTCCAGCATTGACCTTTTTTAGAGATGCGGGGACGCTGAGATGTCACCGCCACCTAAGACACATCAGCCGTCAACTTCAGCAGAATCAACGCGTTCGTCGCCTTGGCGCAGTGACTCAAAACGGTCCGTATCGCGTGTGTTGTTGTTCCTTTTCATCCGCCGATTTTTGGCTTTTGGCACTGGTCTTGCGTGTTGATAAGCCGTGAATATATATACTGATAACACGGACCGTGCGGAGAACAGCAGAGCGCAGAGCAGACAACCAAAAGCCCGTGGACTAAATCCAGTCGAATTCACTTGCTTTGCCCGTGTGTTTTTAATTTTCATTGTTTATGGGTAAAAAACGTAAATCGGCGCGTCAACATCGAAATTATTTGCGTTTGCATCTTCTCGTCCTTTTGTTTCTGGTTCTTATTGCCATCATCGTTGTGAGACGTTTATTAATTTTGCTTTTGTATCGCTTGCAAAATTTTAAAAAGTTCAAAAAGTTGCTCTCATTTCCCTCAAAAAAACTAAAAGCGCAGACCAAACGAAAACACCTAAGACTCAATCGAAATACTTTCTTCGTTTTATCTAATGGCTCGTGTGTTTAAAAATATCATAGTTTCCGTATAGAGCTGTCTAAATTGTGATTATCGACTTGTAAATAAGCACAAAATTATACGAAAAAAGTAAAAGTTAAGTAGCCGGTTAAGTGCGTGTATATAGAAAACGTCTACGTTTATAAAAATAAATTGTGATATTATTGTAAATAAGTTCTTGAACAACATCTACATGAGAATTGTATAAAGCAAAAAAATCGTATAACACTTATCATAAAGCTACAGAACACACAAATCATTTATACATACATATATACCTAGATATATATTTTGGGCACCGAATTTTACAATACGGAATCCGCAACAACAAATTCGATTGCAAAAAGACACAATCACAAACTAAGGTAAAGCTATAATATAATTTTAGCTGTAAATAAATAAATATATCCGATTGGAAATAAATAGTCGAACAACCAAATAATAGAACCAATTAATTGTGAAATAAACTAATAGATAATAATAATCTGCCTTCAAGATAGATTATCTGTATATCTGAAACTATATCTTAAATCTTAGATAATTAGAGCTTCACATATACATAACGTAACTTTATTATTGTTCTACTGAATGAAATTAAATGCTGTCACTTTTTTGGAGATTCTATTTTTACACGGTCTTTTTTACACGGTTTGAAAATTGAAAATGTTTTATATGGTTACACGACTTTATTCCATTTAGCACGATTTATTTTGCATACGATCAATGTCTTTTTTACACGGTTTTTTTTAAATAACTTTTTTAGGAACCAATCTACCGTGTTAAAACAGAATCACGTGCACCTTATTATTAAATTAGCGATGATTCGGTTAAAAAGTAAATGGCCAATTAGAAAAAATTTGATAAACGAGCATTAAATATTTTCAGCCTAAGAATCGATAGCTCGAGTAGAGTTAGAGTATTAGCGCGTTAAATACAAAATTGTGTTATAGTTGAGATATTTTCTTACAAAACGATATACATAGTAGTTGCTAATTAATTGAAGGGAAATTATCTTAAAACTTGAATAGATAATATAAAGTCGGCCCGATATTAGCCCTATTGCAAATCAATTTTCAATCAATTATACATTCGATTATTGAGCCGTTGGAAGTACAGACGGACATTAAGAAAAACAAGCGACAGCACGTTCTACAAACAAATTAGCGAGTAATCGCAAATCGCGAACTAAACACTTGCGCGGGTCAATAATCAAACAAGTAGTTCCACACACACACACACACTTATACATACTTGTATATATATGGAAGCGGGTTGCAGTAATCACAACAGCAATGACGCCGCACGAAAATGAGTTTCATAAATAAGACGCATTGCATTTAATTCATTGCATCCATAGAGCGAGACGGAAAGCACCGCCACTGCATATACGGGTATAGAATCCGTATAAGAGAGAGTGGGTAAATGAGCTTTTCTGTGAAGCTGGGAGAGCTGGAGGGAGCAACCAAACGTACGAAATAATTAGCGCTCGCATGCGAGGGATTTATAAGTGCATACGCATACTGAGTGGATGCGAGCGAGATCTGATGCAATGCTGCCAATGTCAAATGCATATACAAATGTACATATTTACGTTTGTTCACAGCACGCACACGCTCTTGTTGTCGCTCTCATTGTAGCCGTGTGGTTCCAGTAGCAAGACTACGATTTTCGGGCTCTGTGCTCCAAGAGTCAGCGGGTGTATAAAGAGGCGTGATTCAAGTTACATATATGGATGTATATACATATATTGATGAGGGCTTTCACATACTTAAATGGCTTGCATGCTTACAAAATGCAAAGGTGGGACTACAGTTATTGTTCTTTTAATTTAAATTTAAGTGTACTTAACAATATTCAAATAAATAATCAAAAGCAGGACATTTCCCTTCCGAAATTTTTGTTAATTGGTGCTTCGGTTTCCGGACTAAATTGCAATCGTTTTCACTTTAGTTCTTAATTGCGTTAAAACATTGGCAAAACAAAATACATATATATATATAGTAAAATACTTATAATAAATAAACTATCTTGCATACAAAAGTATACAATATACATTTAATATTGAAAACAAAATAATTGCCAAAATTGATTAAACTCAGTGAGGGACAAAACTTTTCAAGCCAAATAGATCGACTGTTCTTCGTACACCAAAACAGCTAATCTAATTTTGTAACGGAATAGCTGGATAATAAAATCTCTTTTATACCCTGCAATCAAAGTGTGAAAGGTTATGTTAGGTTCGTGCTACTTTATGTATAAGGCAGAAGGCAGCCTATCTTAACTCAAAAAGTCTATACATACATATGTGAATGAATTTGGTGGATTTTGGAAACGGCCTGATTAATTGTTACCAATCTCGGTTTGTAGATACTCCAACTTCATTGAACTCATGCGTTTTTTATTTAAATTTCGATTCACATGGATATATTTACTCATTTGCTTACAACAAATTTGAAGTAAGAGTGAAAATCAAAATATGTATCATATTTATTATGCATTTACAGAATAAAGTCTGTTTTATTGTGTTTGGAAATTAAATTGGATTAACGCCCTAATGACCAAACATAAATTTAGAACGATTCTAAAATTCACAAATTGATTATAACTTCTAAACGGATAGGCCGATTTCAACGATCTACTTGTATATGTAACTAGTGGCGGAATCGAACGATTATACCTTAATTTTGGATAAAAGTTACTGTAATAATGTGTTCTGTTTATTATAATTTAAATATTGTTTTCTTTTACATATAGTATGTCTACATCCATAAAATAAACACTTTATTTCCCGATGACTGATGAATTGTTAACTAAAATAATCGTTAGTTGGCTTAATAAAAGTAATCAGTTCCAATTTAAATTATTCAAGTCAGTTCCCCGAGTTCACTCTCTCCACTTATATAATATCCGCCAATTTTGGTATCATTCTTATTGTCCATGATCGTTCCAAGCTGTTCCAAACGTTGATAAATTGCTGTGCTCCGTTTAGAAAACATGCCAACCTATTTGCAATAAACTCAACGGGAAACTAGTTGGCACAGATGGGTGCACGGAGTTTTGTTCCCAAAAGCGAAGTTGAAATCGCTTTCGCAGAAGTAATTTATTGATTAAGCACTATGACACTTTTATTTCGACTAAAATTAATGGCAGATTGATCGTCGGTGACACCGTTTATACATCCAAGTATTTATTGGTGGCCCGAGTTATCTTCGCATCAGATTGGTGACTTATGCAAATCAGGCTAATTTGTGGATTTTAGCTTCGTGTGAGAGAAAAAATTGCAATACCACAGCAAATTAAATAATTCGGCCACATCTTCAAATAAGAGCGATCGAATTGTAATTTAATTAATGCTAACCTTTTGTGTATGTCTACGAGTATATGCATATGTATATCGTTTGGCTGGCAGTAATGACTACAAATATCTCAATTTGAATTCGGGATAATCCGTTTATGTATGTGCATATGTATGTACACAAGCCCGTGAAATGCTCTTCACTGTGTTCTGTGGCTCACATTTGAATATCTAGCAACTGCAGTTTGTTGTCGTCGATGCAGATGCCAGTATGCCTGTGATAATGTTTGTGAGATATTTTGTTAGAGATTATTGCCGACAGGTGACAATGACAGCTTCATTATAAAGCAATTAGTGTGATGTGTCGCCTCGATACGGCACTACGGAGGCATCACTCGTTCTCTCCCATTCTCTTTAACTGCACTCTGAATTAATTTTTAATGCGCCAGCCGATAGGAGAGCCGTCCGCCTCGATGCCGGGGTCACAGTTGGGGCTCCAGTCGCACGCATATGCGAAAACTAGAGAATACAAGCTGGAAATTGCAAGTGACATGGCTGCCACATAAGCCAGGCAGAACCCTCCCCGGGCAACCCACGCACACTGGATGCAGCACGCAGCTAACATAGATCATGACGCATATTTGTATGCACATGTCTACTTGTCAGTGTATTTATGTGTGTGTGTATGTGTGTGCGCGAGCTGCAATGTAGTGTTATTCAATATAACAGCATGTTGAACACAGAGCCAACAAGCGGCAGCAACAACAAGGTTGGAGAGCACGATGGAAAATCTTGTGAATATGTAAACGATATGCTGAAAAATGTCAGTCAAACTGTCGCTTCCAACACACGCGGCGGTAGCACTAGCAACAACAGCAACAACAACAACAGCAACAACAAGCCAACAGAAACAACAACATTTAGTCACTTGATGCTTATATTGAAAATTGTTTTATGCATAAATATTTTGCATTTGATAGTTGCATCAGTGTGAGTTTGCGAGTGTGTGCGTGTGTCAGTGTGCCGCGCACTGTGCTCGTATGCCGAGCTTTACCTTTGAAAAAAAAAAAAAAAAAACACACACACACCTGTATCAACGCACTGTGGAACAGCAAACCACTCTGAATGATCAAAAACATTTCAGTAAAGCTTTAACATTAAGTTGATTCTGTTCAAAAACTATTTTATTCCAAATTTGCACTAAACGCATTCAAACTGTAATTTACTCTACTGAACTAAAACCGAACCTGTTGAACTTACTAAGCACATCGATATTCTCAAAAAGTAATACGCAATTTCTCTATGTGTAATTAATGGATGTATGACAGAAATTGATTCAATTCCCATTACCAGAACAGGGGGAAAAACAGATTAAAACTTGTATCATATTTTGCTAAATTTCATTTTGACCATCTGTGTAGGTCTACTGGCCCACTGTGAAAAGGTTTGAAACCAGAACCAACTGGGGCTCAGGCTGTGTCGACGACGACGACGACGACAATAACGACGAAGCCAACGTTGGCAGCAAAAAATAAACACATTTATGGAAATTTATTCATAGAACTTATGAAACCGATAGAAAACGGCACTCTAACAACAAAAGCAACAACACGGTGGTCAGCTTCGCCAGCTGACTGACCGACTGGCCGATCATTAAATTGGCCTGTTCAGTGCGTTGGGCCGCAAGCCTGCTTCAGTTTCTTAAGACAAAATGTATAAAATAGTATTTTTTGTTTCTGTTTCTGTTGTTGTGCATCCAGCGGCATATGTTTATGCAACGAGACGCCAAGCGGGGAATGTATGTCCAAGAACTTTAAGTGTGTGCTATACATAGTATTTAACCCGTAAGGAACAAGTTTGTTTGAGAACATCTTGAAATTATATACTCTTGCAATAACGAACTGTTTTCTTGGTTAACTTTTCACTTCCCAAGAACAAAAACATATTTAATACATTTAAATGAATGCAATATATAAGCATAAGGAGTATATATTTAATAATTTACTTGTTTTCAATTTTCGCAAACTTTATATATCGGCTTTGCAGTACAAGAGCATGCAATAAAATAAATGCGCTTAGTAATTGTAAAAAAAACAACGCTTGGCCTCTGAAATCAATTAGATCTATTTCTTTAGCTTTATTGAGAAACTGTACATTGCAAGATCTTCTGAAATACATTTACTTTTATAAAAGTATAAAAATTGCTACATCCACTAACTAATAAACACGTGCATGCACTTTTTATACCCTGTACCCGTAGGGTAAAAAGGGTATATTAGGTTTGTGCAAAGTATGTAACATTCAGAAGGAAGCATCTCCGACCCCATAAAGTATATATATTCTGAATCAGCATGACGAGAGAAATCGATCTAGACATGTCCGTCCGTCTTTCTGTCCGCCCGTCTGTCTGGATGAACGCAAGGATCTCAGAAACTATAAAAGCTGGAACAACCAAAGTTGGTATCCAGATTCTCCTAGGTCCGAGAAAGGACGAGTTTATTTTATTTTTTGGAATTCGCCCCCCCTTCCCCCGCTACAGAATTTCAATACCGACCACATTTAAAAAGCTACCTTAACCAAACTTTGCACACATTATCAATATATAATTATCTACTTTTGTTAAATTTCATCCAAATCGGTTAATTCTAAGAAAAGTTATTAGCGAAACAATTTCACTCCGGTACTACGCCCACAAACTGCAGCATCAAGTTCGCTCTTCTTCTTCCTTTTGCTTCTGCTAGAGGCGCATATACCTCAGTGTCGGAAGTTTACCTGGGTACAGGGTATTTCACTGTCGGGCTTGCTCGACTGTAGCGTTCTCTCTTGTTTATGTTAAAGTCAATATACGGTAGCAGAGCTTGATTTGCAACGATCAAACTCTAGCAATGAGCTACATTAAATTTTGTATTATGTTTACGGCGGCTACTCGTACACCTACAAACATAAAACTTATTTAAGAATTCGTAATATGTACAATATCTCACATGTTGCCAATTGTGATTATAACTATTATATCTGTTCTTCAAGACATTTTGTAATATTTTTGTTGTTGTCAACAACTTAAAGTAAAAGTGGCAGAGCTTATTCGATAAGAAATGTGTTTTTTAATGGGTTAACTTATCGGACCGCTGAATCGGTATCTTTAATCGTAAGCTGCTCCTCTCTTTTTGTTAACCAAGCAAGTAGCCCATTTCTCAAATTCTTCGCGGCCAATTGCAGCTGTTCAGGTCGAATGGAAGACTGGAGCGTCAAAAGGGTGCGGACATGGGTATTTAAGGGTAAAAAGCAACGTATGTTGCTTGGATCGTGTTGCTGCTGCTGTTTTTGTAGCTCTGCTAACTATTGGTGTTGCCATTAATGTGGCTGCTATTGTTGTTGAACTTCCAGTAGACGCACATGGCTGATGACATTCATGCGCCGCACAAATAAACAATGCGAAGGGCCAACAATAGGCGACCTGCAGCGACAAACACGGACGGGCGGCATTTCCAAACGCTGGCGCAGGGAGGGCAGAAGAAGGAGCAAAAGCAGGAAAAAGAGAGGACAGCAAGTTAATGATGACACGCGCTGAGATGCGAAGAACTAGGCGCCAACGCTAAAAGGATACCAAGAGGCTGAGGCAAGCAAATTAACATACAAGCAGGAGACAAGCAGGAGACACTCTCCAACTATCCACCAATAACAACCGCCAACGCCGACGAAGCAACGTGTCGCAACGCAAGCTTGGAACCTCGCAGTCGTTATGGCTGGAGTTGTTGTTGCTGCTGTTGGTGGTACAAATAAGGCAAGCGCCGTCGGCTTATGGGGATTAAGTCAATTGCATTCGAATGCAGGAACGTGGGCCAACAGCTTAATTAGGTTCCAATCAAGTTATTGTGTTTAAGCGCTTGCTGTTTCCAGTGGGGGTTAGTGAGGGTATTGATCAGATAAAAGTAAGGTTATAAAACATTTGGGATATTCAAGATCGATGATTTAATATGAGCCAAGTGAGCTGTTTGGTTTAAAAAGTTTCAAATTTCAATATTCTGAAGGAGCTGCCATGCTGGGATAAGTTTAGTTAAGTGAAATTCAAGCTTTTACAACTAAATCGCATGTTTCGTAGAACTTTAAAAGCTTTAGATAGTTGTTGAGAGTTGTAGTGAGGTGGAGGAACATCCAAACAACTATTGTTGCCACATCATATTTGATCAGCGTATTTAATCTGACCACCACATTATACGGCTAAGAATATAAGTACTGTATACGAGTGTTCAACCCATTCTGCATTAGGCCCACCATTTCTGATCTTCCACAAGACGCTTGCGGTCGAGGCTTTTGCATTAATTCAAGCAGCGGGTTTTTTCTTGGCTCGATTCGACTTTTTAGTGTCGCATAATTGTCGTTTTCCTTTGAACTGCAGCGCCAACAATTTGCTTATCGCGAGCGATCGCGATTGCCATTGGGCCCGACTTTGAATTGGCCCCCATGCAACTCGTATTGTTGTGGTTGTTGTGGTTGTTGGAGCTGTCGTCTTCGCAGTAGCCGCTGTGCGAGTACGTTGTACATTTCAATTAATTAGCATTCAGCTGCACATGCGCAGCAACGTCGACAGCGACTGTGTGCTGCTCGGCGAACTCACTGTGCACTTCTCTAGCGGTCTCAAAAGCGGATACCGAAAACTGCTGATTGTGCCAGATAAACTCATTTACAGGGATTAAATGCCACCGGCGGCGTATATCGTCAACACTTTCGGGCGATCTGTGTTGGTGAGCAGTCAGCTCTGCAATTGGCGGTGAAGCCTATTTTGAATTCAATACGACTGACCAACTGACTGACTGACTGTCTGCCTGTCAGTCTATCTGTCTGTCTATACATATATACATATACTTGTATGCTAAGCTCATTCTGTTGCTGTCGCCGACCACTATCTACAGACGCAGCCATAGCCTGAGAAATAAACAGAGACGTACGAGTTTCGAGTTGATCCCTATCGCACAAGTCTATTTGGTTGCTCGTGCGCGACTTTTCAGTTGTCATGTATCGTACGTTCGAGCGATGCTTATCTGCACGCCAGCTAAAAATTTGTGCCAGTCGACGCTAGAAAAATGATTGTAATTAGCGGGAAAAGCACAAGCAGCAACACATGAGCCCGCCCATGAACTCCACTCTGGCATCGCTGTAGAGTAATCCTTTGCGCCAACAGCCAAACAGTCGCAACCGCTGACTCCGCTCCTGCTGGGCGCCAATATCCGACGGCCTGTGCACATGTGCAGAGATTATAAAGGGCAACAACAATGTCTTAATGATAAACAAACAGAAAGTTTATGGCAACGCGACATGTGGTTCATCGGTTGGTGGATATTGAGGGTGAATCGGTAATGGGAGAAAAGACGAGTGTACAATATTGATTCCGTTCAGCAAAAGGTCCTGTAAATCGGTACAAAGCAACTAAGTAAGCGTTTCGAATCAAAACATCAAAACTTTCGACTGGATCGAAGATTAGGAATGTCTGCATAATGGATGTCATCGTACGAGTTACTAACTTGCTTTCGCAGTCCATTTGCAGTTGTTCGAAATATGAAGTACAGAGTTGGGGTCTTAAATAAAAATTATGCGAATTGTAAATAAGCTGAATCCTTCAATACCCAATTCGTTGTTTGCAGCTTCGCTTTTTATAATTCATATTCATATTGCAAAACAAAAGAGAAACAGTCCGATATCATCTGGCGTGCTTCTGAATTAAAATAAAATAATTAAAATTAACTTTTTGTCTGGAGTTTTTGTTTTTGTATAGTCAATAGGGTAGGAATGAAAAAGTGGACATTTTTGAAAGTGCTTACCAATTTTTATAGCCAAATTCGCGCCTCCAAGCCATTGTATGCTTAGAGAGAGACTGGTAAATGCTTGAATAATTTTTCATAGATTTCCTTCGATTTCTTTCATTGTACAGTTTAGAGTGCACTTATATCCACAATTTTTTGGACGAGGTTTTTATTTTTTAACCTGAAATTGCTCGCTGGCACGCAAGCAACGGCTATGCAGCATTGTGGTGGTAACTGTTGCCAATGTTGTTGCCATAATGTCTTCCCATTATGTTGCGACACCGCAGCGGCTACCTTCCCCTCGCTTCCCCCACCCTCTTCCTACTGCTGTTACAAGCCGGGTGGGTCGTTCGTTATTTGAAAATAAAATAAATGAAAGGGTGTCCTAACATTTACGCAAGATTTTAACTCTGCGCTATTGATTCAGGAAAGTACTATTGGCAAGCTAGAGTCATACACGACCGACTCCCATTTACCCTTGATTTAGTAATTAATAAATATATATTTTTTAATTTATTTTCAAATATGAATGGAGTGCTTAAGTCGTGCTTAATTCCTAAATACCCGGCACCCAACTCTTAAAAAAAACAAAATATAATTTTCTGAATTACATTTTTGTAATTAAATTAATTTATTCCACGTGGTCACATAGAAACATATGTTTATGCTTCTATGTGTTTTCTTGTCCTTTTGTGATGGATGTCCTAGTGCCAACGCTGATCAAGAACATATACTTGTATGATAAACGATGCAGGGTATAAATGTATGACTGCTAGGAAAGGATTGCTAAAATATATTACAATATATTACGGAGTATGATGGTTGCCATTTCCTTGTTACCTAAGGGCGGAACTCCTTACCTTACTAATCGTTTTACAAGTCATTTAGCACAAGGCATTGAAGCTGTTTGCTAATGTGCTGCAGAAAGAAGCATTAGTTACATACCTTTAATCAAGTTATTCCTTATTCCCCTGTGTTGAAGGCTGTTTAAGTTTTTTTGTTGAAGATAATATGGCGACGTATTTATGAAACGCATACGAGACGAAATGGGTAGTACAATTTTGATGGTACCTCTTTTATAGCCGTTTACTGCTCATGTACTGTATGTATATCGTAAATCAATCAAAAACAAATAAAGTTTGTTAACTATCAAATGCGGTTATAGCTAAATTCCGTTTATTTCGAGCCACATTTGGGCACCCTTTATAAACATACATATACGAGTATAAGCTCGCAAAATTGTATGTAAAAATAAAGTATGGTTGTGCTATCAATGGTAAGGGATCTTGTATGTGGCTAATAACATGCAATTTCCACCGACAACAACAACATGGCACACGCATACATTCTCCACACATTTTACCACAAACACGGTCACACACCGATGAACACTCACACATCCACACATATGTACATACTATAGATGTAAATAAATTGAGGTGGTTCCACTTTGGGCCAAGGGAGCAGGTGAAAAGTATATCCATTTCCATGAACACCAGCAGACGAGGAGCGGCGGGTGGCAAATGCGAAGGTGTTGAAAATTAGTAACTGTCGTTGGTTGGATGGCGATATGTGTTGCCGTTGGTAGTAGTTAGATGGCCGTGTGTGCGAGAAGGCCAGATACAGTTCCACCATGCTGTGCATTAGAGGTGTAACGGGAATATCCGTCCAATCGATTGTTGCTCTATTCACATTTGCATTTCTGCATACACGCATCGATATGTACAAAAGCATCCCCTCCTAAACAAATACATATTTTTTATTTACTGTGATTGACAATAAATTAAAGTGATTTAAAGGCAATAATACTTATTATATATGAGCATATACTATATATAAACTGCTGACGCAATTCAGGTAATATGGATTGTTAAATCGAGTGGGAGCATAATCGATACCAGTCACTATACTATACTATACTATATAGTACTTGTATATGCTATTTATTCTAACTATCTTCTTGCATTTCGGCTCCCAGGAAAAAATTAAGTAAGGACTTGTTAATTGGGCTTTTTCTATGACTTTAATTTAATCTTAATAACTTGTGATCTTTGTACCTAATACCTTTTAAAAAATCATAAATGAGTGCTATGTCTTAGTGATGAGCAATTAAAGCGATTGATTGCTTTTTATGACTGCTAAATGCACTAAGCCTGATCAAATAAAAATAAAATTTAATTTAAGACCATTTACAACCACAGCAGTTTAATGATATATTAAAATGCCATCATATATAAACTAAATTTTTTCCAAAGACGAATTCCTTAAGGAAATAAATAAAGCACTCCATTACCCATTTCAAAACAAGAAAGGAATGCTAAAGTCGAGCGAGTTCAACTCTTAAATACCCTGTATCTCCAACCAAAAAGGAAACAACAGAGAACGCTACAGTCGAGCAAGCCCGGCAATAAAATAGCCTGTACTCTCCACAAAAAAAGAAAATTAAAAAAAAATTAAATTATTAAAAAAAGTTAATTAATTAATTAAGTAATTAAAGTAAATTAGAAGACATGTTTTTGTTCAGTTTTAACAGCATACATTTACATCACGTGCCTATTCGTGTTTATATGCTTGTATGTATGCAGCACAAAGTTGAATCAAAGCATCAACAACAACAACAGCTGCGGGCAGCGCTGCCGACAGAGCTGCAGGCAGCGCATGAGCAGCGATTTTATTTATGGCTATAACTTTCTTCACAATTGACCTATCATGATGAAACTTGGCACACGGACACATTAGTACTAGCTGGATGTACCTACCAAAATTAATTTTAAAATTCCAAGAATTACGGAAGTTATAAAAAGAAACATGAATTGCGGGGGATGGGGTGTATCAGAATAAAATAATAAACTTGCCCTGCCTAGGACTTAGGAGAACCTGGATACCAAGTTTGGTCATTCTAGCTCTGGTACCTTCTGAGATCCTCGTGCTCATACAGACGGACAGACGGACATGGCTATATCGACTCGGTTACATACATTCACACAAAACTTCTTGTAGTATAGCCTTTCACCCTTTGCGTACAGGCTATAAAAAGAAAGTGCGAATGTATCTAACGCAGTCTGTCCGTCCGTCTGTATGAACACAAAGATTCGGGAAGGTCTTAAGTAAGTCAGCTAAGCTTTATAATTATATGTAATTTGTTAAGAAAGTTATAGCCATGTATGTAATCTATGCCCAAGCACTGTCCCCCGCCTTTTGTTGTTGTTGCTGTTTTACCACGAGACACCTCTAGAGAGCAGCATTCCATTCTTGTTTTAATAAACATATATTTTTTAAGGCTAAGCAAATTTGAATTGAAAAATAAACAAATATTCCAATATAAACAACAAACGCTTAATAAATGATTTCTTAAATTTTAAAAATTTAAACATACACCTGATCGGAATAAATAGCGTGTATGTGGTCCGCTTTCAAATACGAAGGTATACTAGTTATGTTGTGGTCCTCCGACTGGAGAAGTTGAACAGAAACACAACTTTTTATTATAAAGGGAAAAATTGAACACACCCACATAAATATGTGCTGAACAAAATAGGTTTCATTATTTATTTTTTTGGTTAAAAAAGCATGAAGTATAATTTAAAAATTAATTGCAGTTTTAAAAATTCTGTAAGAGAGGTCTCATACTATCTAATAAAACAGACGTGTTATGGCCAAATCTGCAGACCGATTTCGCAGCATTAAATAATAATAATATAAAATTATATATTTTGAAGAATTCCATTTCTTTTATATACCCGTATATGTACCACCATTTGGATATTATCTTCTGTTTAAATAGTATATTGAAATACGGTCAAGTAGTAGTCTTCTTGTCTTACTGTTTGCTTTCGATGTGCCCGTGTCGAAATACATACATATGTATGTTGTTGTGTGTGCTAAGTTTAAGGAACTGGTAGATTCTTAGAAAGTTCCAAAAATTCTAAATTATATATATATATATATATATATAGATATATATAGATATATATATATATATATATATATATATGTATATATATATATATATATATATATATATATATATATATATATATATATATATATATATATATATATATATATATATATATATATATAGATATAGATATATACATATGTATGATCTGAGCGCCGGAAAAAAGTTGTTTCCAGCATGCAAAATATTTTTGCGAAGACTTGCAGCTGGAAACTTTTATAAAACTTGTGACTGACGACAACTTTATAATGTGTGCAAAACAAATCAGCTACAAGCAACAACAACTGCCCCGCCGTGGACAGGCCGACACACGAGTATACAAGTAGTACATATTCGTAGCAACGCAAACGAGCGTATAGAAAATTTCGAAAGGCAGACAACACACAATTTGAAATAAAACGAGAAAATGCGAAAGTCTGCGAAAGAGTAACGGCGAATGTGGGTGAGGAAGCAGAGCGAAAATAAAAGAGATTGTTGCCACCACAGTATTTGAATTGGAGACGATGAATGGATGCTTAATAAAAATAATGCGACAGAACGAGCGAAATAAAAATAAAATTTAATTTAAGACCATTTACAACCACAGCAGTTTAATGATATATTAAAATGCCATCATATATAAACTAAATTTTTTCCAAAGACGAATTCCTTAAGGAAATAAATAAAGCACTCCATTACCCATTTCAAAACAAGAAAGGAATGCTAAAGTCGAGCGAGTTCAACTCTTAAATACCCTGTATCTCCAACCAAAAAGGAAACAACAGAGAACGCTACAGTCGAGCAAGCCCGGCAATAAAATAGCCTGTACTCTCCACAAAAAAAGAAAATTAAAAAAAAATTAAATTATTAAAAAAAGTTAATTAATTAATTAAGTAATTAAAGTAAATTAGAAGACATGTTTTTGTTCAGTTTTAACAGCATACATTTACATCACGTGCCTATTCGTGTTTATATGCTTGTATGTATGCAGCACAAAGTTGAATCAAAGCATCAACAACAACAACAGCTGCGGGCAGCGCTGCCGACAGAGCTGCAGGCAGCGCATGAGCAGCGATTTTATTTATGGCTATAACTTTCTTCACAATTGACCTATCATGATGAAACTTGGCACACGGACACATTAGTACTAGCTGGATGTACCTACCAAAATTAATTTTAAAATTCCAAGAATTACGGAAGTTATAAAAAGAAACATGAATTGCGGGGGATGGGGTGTATCAGAATAAAATAATAAACTTGCCCTGCCTAGGACTTAGGAGAACCTGGATACCAAGTTTGGTCATTCTAGCTCTGGTACCTTCTGAGATCCTCGTGCTCATACAGACGGACAGACGGACATGGCTATATCGACTCGGTTACATACATTCACACAAAACTTCTTGTAGTATAGCCTTTCACCCTTTGCGTACAGGCTATAAAAAGAAAGTGCGAATGTATCTAACGCAGTCTGTCCGTCCGTCTGTATGAACACAAAGATTCGGGAAGGTCTTAAGTAAGTCAGCTAAGCTTTATAATTATATGTAATTTGTTAAGAAAGTTATAGCCATGTATGTAATCTATGCCCAAGCACTGTCCCCGCCTTTTGTTGTTGTTGCTGTTTTACCACGAGACACCTCTAGAGAGCAGCATTCCATTCTTGTTTTAATAAACATATATTTTTTAAGGCTAAGCAAATTTGAATTGAAAAATAAACAAATATTCCAATATAAACAACAAACGCTTAATAAATGATTTCTTAAATTTTAAAAATTTAAACATACACCTGATCGGAATAAATAGCGTGTATGTGGTCCGCTTTCAAATACGAAGGTATACTAGTTATGTTGTGGTCCTCCGACTGGAGAAGTTGAACAGAAACACAACTTTTTATTATAAAGGGAAAAATTGAACACACCCACATAAATATGTGCTGAACAAAATAGGTTTCATTATTTATTTTTTTGGTTAAAAAAGCATGAAGTATAATTTAAAAATTAATTGCAGTTTTAAAAATTCTGTAAGAGAGGTCTCATACTATCTAATAAAACAGACGTGTTATGGCCAAATCTGCAGACCGATTTCGCAGCATTAAATAATAATAATATAAAATTATATATTTTGAAGAATTCCATTTCTTTTATATACCCGTATATGTACCACCATTTGGATATTATCTTCTGTTTAAATAGTATATTGAAATACGGTCAAGTAGTAGTCTTCTTGTCTTACTGTTTGCTTTCGATGTGCCCGTGTCGAAATACATACATATGTATGTTGTTGTGTGTGCTAAGTTTAAGGAACTGGTAGATTCTTAGAAAGTTCCAAAAATTCTAAATTATATATATATATATATATATATATATATATATATATATATATATAGCTATATTATATATATATAGTATATATATATCTATATATATATATATATACTCTATCTATCTATATATATATTATATCTATATCTCTATATATCTCTATCTATATATTATATATATAGATATAGATATATACATATGTATGATCTGAGCGCCGGAAAAAAGTTGTTTCCAGCATGCAAAATATTTTTGCGAAGACTTGCAGCTGGAAACTTTTATAAAACTTGTGACTGACGACAACTTTATAATGTGTGCAAAACAAATCAGCTACAAGCAACAACAACTGCCCCGCCGTGGACAGGCCGACACACGAGTATACAAGTAGTACATATTCGTAGCAACGCAAACGAGCGTATAGAAAATTTCGAAAGGCAGACAACACACAATTTGAAATAAAACGAGAAAATGCGAAAGTCTGCGAAAGAGTAACGGCGAATGTGGGTGAGGAAGCAGAGCGAAAATAAAAGAGATTGTTGCCACCACAGTATTTGAATTGGAGACGATGAATGGATGCTTAATAAAAATAATGCGACAGAACGAGCGACGGCCATGGCTGCTGATGTTGACCGTCCATGGGGCTGCGTGTGTTTGTTTTGTTCAGACGCTGATGCTGATGCTGCTGCTGTGCATGTATACATATGTACATGTATATACCCGTACATACATACATATATACGTATGTACATGTGAGCATTTGTGGCGCAGAGTGAATTAATGGCTTAATTGAAAAATTTGTTCTCACCATGAGAATTTCTGTATGCGGTTGCTAACAATGCCAATTTACTGGACAAATTGAACGTTTTGCACTATCATTTTCGCGTATACTTGCACATACATATGTACATGAGTATTTCCATACAAGGGCGTAGGCAGCTTTTAACAAAGGGGGGCCAAAAAATTAAAATTTTGATTAAATAATGCACAATGCATTTAAAAAAAACCTTATGCAAATGATCAATGAAAAAACTTCAACAAATCAAACTCAGATCCATTTTAAGGCGAAATAGTGCGTCTTAATAATGAACGTATGGTCGACTTTATACGGCAAACATTTTTGAAGGGGGGAGAGGGGGGGGGGGGGGCGTTGCCTTTCCCCCCTCCCTATGCCTTTGTGTCCATACACATGTTTCACTTATATACAAACATACGTAGCTACATATATACCATATCTAAATTTTAAAATCGAATGACGTGCCCTACACTTACATATGGTCCATTTCACTTCATTTTCTTGCACTGATATGGTTTATACCATCTTAGTCGAATATGGACAACTCACTTACGATCTTAAACTGAAGCTGCTTAAATTAACATTAGTACATAATTTTATACTATTGCCTGATCAAATAAGAATATTGTAATAATTTCTGTATTATATGTTGTTATTAATTAAAAAGCACTTCCTCCTCATTTTTTCGCGTATTCCAAATAAATCAAGCTGGAACAAGAATACACAAATGTATACTGTTTATTGTAACATAAAAAATTCGATTTATTTTTCAACTGCTATGATGTTATATAATTTTTTATCTATTCAGTATACCCTTCTATCCGTTGGGTGCTTGGTATAAAATTAATGGCTTTGGAATATTTTTCATCCAATCACCATAGTTCTGAGTGCACAAAAATACGCGTTTGCCGTAATTGCCTGAAAAGGTCACCATCAACGACAATCACTTGACAGTTTTCCCTGATACCCCTTCCTCACACAGAAATTAACATTTCTCTTTCTCTTATGTATTACTATGCCATGCACATTCGCTTCGTGAAATGTGAATGAAAACGTCAGAGCCTGTAAAATGTATTCTGTCTGGACGGACAAACAAGTTTGTACGGCTCTGTGCGTTCTCGTCCACGATAATTATACCGTCACCATCTTCTTGAAATGGCCAACATTCAGTATCGAGTGGGGCACTAATCAATTTTATATCAATTTGTAAATTCGCAAAAATTACGATAATTAGGTACGAGTATCTGAATCGATACGTTGCCGTCAGAGCCAATGCCCAAAGTCCAATGCCAGGTATGAAGGCAATAACAACGTTCGCAACCGGACTAATGCATTCAAAGAATGCATCGAGGTGATAATGAGATTTTAAATTCAATAAAACATCGGCAAGGCGTTCAAGAGCTGAGAATCTTTGCCAATTTCGGATTGACTCAGACATGGAGGCGACGATGACGACGGCAACGTTGAACACAATGGAAAGAGAAATCTCCGCATGAATATTTCATTCGATTTACACTTGCTTTTTGCTTGACTGCAGCTGCCAGAAACCTGGCCAACTAATTAAGAAATTTTTTGCGGACAGTCTGCTCTGCACATGGGCATTGCCAGCTTATTATTGTTATTGCCATTTAATCAACGCCCTGGCCAGTTTAGGTTTTGTGGCTTTGGGTGTACGAGTCTGCAGTTGACTTGTGCCTAATTGGTTTTTGCAGCTGATTGAGCACCAAGCTTACAGTACCTATGGAAAGTGGAATAAAGGCCCATTAAAAACAGGAAATACGGCTCTCGTTTAATTTGTGATCACAATTACGATAGTAAACTCTTAACATTGAATCTGAGTCTAATACTTTCATTCCTACTTATTAGCCCCGATTTGTAGATAATAATGTCAAGGCATAAACCTTTTTGCTCACGAGTACCGCATAGTGATTTATAGTCCAATAAAATAGTAATGAAAAGTCGTCTGAATAAACGTGAAAGCCCAATTTAAGTCCTATACCGCATATGACACTTCTAACTCTCTTGCCAAATTAACAGTCGACTTAATAATTAATACCCTGTTTCCGAAGTTTGAAAGGGTATATTAGTACGCCTAAATGACAAATGTATGTAAAAGTCAGAAGGGTGCGGGGCCGACTTCAAGTCAAATCGACACAGATTCGTTCGACTGTTTTTATGGACACCTAGATATTTTGAACGCTACTTTCAAAGCTTGCTGTATAGACTTGTATTATCCATACGCAGAGCTAGTTTATTACTATAGCATAAGCCCAATATTTCATTTACATTTAACGCCAATATTCGTCAAGTTGTTTAATGCATTTATTAGCATCAAGTGATTGTACTACAGTATTTGTATACCGTAAATGTTGTAGGTTTATTTTAAGGAAGAATATAGCGAAAGCAGATAATCCAACACACGGTCGTCACGAATGGTTTTCACTAGTTTTTTCTTTCCCTTTTTTTTTGCTAATGTATCGAGGGAAAGCAACCATGTATGGATAGAACTAAAGTTCTATTGACAGTGCATACTAGAATAAAACTGAAAGTAAATCGAACCGTGACAAAAGTATCTTAAAGCGTGTAATCAACGCTGCGGAAAAGTGCACGATCCACACTAGATGGCATCAAATGTAAGTCCAACACAAAAATATATAAAGCAACTGCCGAATTGCACTTGACTGGCATCAAATTTTAGACGAACATTGAGAAGCAAGGCGTTGATAAATCAAAAATTGAATAAATAAATAAACATTAACATTCAAAGAAAAATAATTAATAATCATTTCATTAACTTATTTAAATATGAATAAAAGAACTAACACTTGATAAGTATGCTATTGAATGCTAATAAGGTCGAATATGCACTTTTCCAATTAACAAATTAGTTCAATTTACCAATTAATTCAAAAAGAAAAATAAATAAAAAAAACCCTTGGCGTGAATCACATCCACATCAACCCTTATGACTAAATAGCTCAACACTTTGGATTCAATATATTTTATATACACACTTTATTTAGATCTACGAGTACTTGTTTATATTTAGTTAACGCGTGTTTTATCGAATGTACTAATTCCTATCTTTCCAATTTGTTTTATTTCAGGTAATTATTCGATTTATCGAATAGGTCGAGAAGCTCCCGCCCACACTCCAGCAATAAGGTAACAAATATAATTTTGACCTCCGCAAAGAGTAGAAGAAAACAAAGAAGGATGTAAAATTAAATGGATGTGCCTTAGCATCAAATTTAAGAAATCGAAAGAATTCAATAGGCGGTATGAGTTGCAAGTTGTCCGTTGGCTGAATTTCTTTCGCTTGCTACGCACATTTGAGAAAATAAAAACCACCCCACTCTCACACATATACACTTACACAACACATGTACATCCAGATCTTTCAGGGTGCGCAGGGGATGTTTTTCAGGGTTACGCTATGAACATTCAGCCGTTTGTCTGGACGACGTTGTTTTTTTCTTCTCCACCCACAAGGCCGGGGTCCGTCGGCTCCGTTCGTTATGTGTTATCGGACGCATGACCATTGAATTTTCACATGCTCACCGGGTTTTCCGTCACTGTCTTGCCCTCGAGTGGGTTTTGGCATCGAGTGCGCCTCTACCGTGAGAAAAACTTCCAAGTAAATTGGCCACCATGGCAGGAAACAATCGAACTACTCTGCAAAATTATCGCAGTTCACATACATACTTACTTGTACACACACACACACACACACACACACACACACACACACACACACACACACACACAAACATACCCATACCCAGACTTCGCATTTGCCCGCGTCCCATAACTATTCCTTTGGGCATACAACTAAATCTGTGAATCTGTATCTAATGTGGCGTCAGCTTGGCCGGGTTGCTATACTAGCCTGCCTTCGAGCATATTGTTACCAGAAGTAGTTTTTCTCCATGAGGGTAAATGTGCGCCAGCCCGAGCCGAGCTGCAGTTAACAAAATGCTTATCGATTAAACAGAAGCGTTTCTAGGCGAAGATATTTTGCGTGGGAGGGTCGATTTTTATTTGACTGGCTGTCTCGTTGATTTCCAGGGAATGTTTAATGTCAATAAGGAGATTCCTAGGTCTTTAAGTAGTAGAGCTTTTTGCGCAAAGTGGAGATCGTTTTCATAAGACTGTGTTGAAAATGTTTACAAATGACACGCAAAACCCAAAACTATTATTCTTAAAACCGAAGTCGTATTCATATCAGAAGATCTTAACTTTTCCGTGGACACAGTACTAACTGATTCTCGTATAAGAAAAAGATACCTTTCTTTATGATAACTAAAGAAGTAGCCAAATATTTGTAGACCGACATTACAAACGATAAAAGTCAACAAGGTTCTAAATACACCCTGTACCCTGTACTAAATTTGTAAATTATTTGTAGATAATACTATATGTCGACACTTTCATATAAACCATATGATTCCTTGTTTCCCCCACCAGTTACGCCACCGAATTTCGCAACCACATTAAAACCTAACCAAATTTGGGGAATTCCTCAAGCTTATCTCCGTATTTAAGGATCGCTTTGTTCTATGTTTTTTAATATCTTTAATGCCATTTTGAGATGCTCAAGCTGGTTCGTGAATATTTACTGTTGCTTCTGTGTGGTTTTCGGTCATTTGTTATAATTAAGCTAAATAGCAGCCGCATTTTCGAAATGGGAGCATTTTTTTAATTAGCTGCACCACCAACCATCGCGACGCGTCTCCAGTCTCCACAAGTCAACCACCGGCCACCAATACAAAGCCGTTGCCACCGCAGTCGCTATTGCGGTATTGCAACACGTGCACAAGCCTGTTGGAGAATCCCCAATGGACCCGGCACCTTTCTGCTGGTGTGGCTGTAAAATTTGAGCACGCGGCAGAGCGACACCGAAAACTACTTTGGAAAGGTGTCAGCTGTACATTAGGCGTAGCACCCTCCTCCTCCCCTCTCCCGTTTGCAATGTAAAACGCCTGCTAATGGGCGTGTTCGGGCCCTGGCGGCAGAGCGGTAACTCGTCATGTTGCCAACTAATTTTATAAAAGTTGACAACGAGCCACATGTGAAATCCGGCGCGGGCCGTCGGAAGAGGGGACGCTGTGGTCGATGGGCGGGTTACCTCAAACAATGCCCAATGGAATTGCTCCACTCAGCTGCAGTTGTTTGTGGCAGTGACTAAATTAACATTGGCGGGTGTGCTACATGCGCCATTTGTGGCACCATTTGTGCCTGAGCTTTTTGCTGGCCGTGTCAACAAACAGAAATGAAATGTACATCAAATTTCACATTTCGAGCTGTGTCTCTCTTGTCCTGCCATTCGATGTTGTTGATGCCTCGCTCTTGATTCTGCGGCTTTACATTTGAATTTCACATTTCGTGTTTTTGTGGCGCCGCATAATTATCATATCACGAATTACGCTTCTAAGCCGGCCTCGGGAGAGCAATGAGTACACAAACACATACATACATACTCGTGTATGGAAATAGCATCACTGACTGTTCATTAACACAGATATGATTGTGGGATAGCTTAGCATTACATACGTGGAAAGAGAAGAGCTAATGTACTTTTAATAGTTCTAGATACATACTATATTTGATATAGTTATATAAGCTTTGGCAAAACTAATTTAGTACTTCTGTTAAGTTTATTACATCCATGAACAATTCAGAATGCCCGTTTTGTGAGTATTGTATAGTCGCTGATCGCGAAAACAAATTGGGTTTCAGTGCACTTTGATGGTTGTTTCATTTATATGTTTTGCATTGAGATTTTCAACGGTACGTAAAAGCTGGTCGAAGACGGATGAAATTGAATATATTATGTAAACTTTTCATTGTAAAGTATTAATTCTTGATAAATAAATACTCTCGGAAACTACCAAAATTAATATGATTACCGTACCTTTTGAACTTTTTTTAACACATTTGTAACAAATCGTCAATTATATTTTATTAATACATGATGCATCGTGAAAGGTCAACTCAAAAGGAAGTTGTAGTCGTAATCTGTGCCCATCTCCTGCGAGTAGCTGTTGTTGTTGGGGCTTTGGCTCTTCTGCACTACTCTGTACTGCACACATAATTATATACATACACATATAAGCGCGACTCTCATTAAGCTTACGAGTACATCTTACTTAACCTTTTGAAAATCAAAATCGAAAATCTTAGGCCTTAAAGCCCATAATTCATAATTCGTACCATACATACTATACATGTAGATTGATGGTTGCAGTCATGTATATACATATGCAGATTGTTTTGATATTGCCGATAATAAAATACTGCCTTTCCGATTCAATCAATTAAAGTCAACGAAAAGCTCCAAGTAGAAGGTGTGCTTGTGTTGTTTTTGTCTCGTGCTTTTAAACTTTGGAGCCGCCAATGAATGCAACTATTAAAGCCCATTAAATAAAGTGCAAGAGAACAAGATGACGATGCTGATGATTATGGTGATATTACTATCATAGAATAAAGGAGGGATAAAGACAAATTCTCACAGTACCTGTGTTTGTGTGATTTCTCAGTCAAGTTCAGTTTCACAATTTCTTTTTGGCGCGCATTTTGTTCCATTGTAGTTATTGTCGGGAATTTTACGCTGCGCTGCGTTTGTCCCCGCTGTTGCCGGCAACTGGCAACTAACAACCGGCGCCCGCCGACTCGTCTTGCCAGGAAGGGGATGGTCTGGGGGACAGGTCTGATCCAACGAGGCATTGCGAGGCAGGCAGTCAACGAGACAGAGAGACAGGCGCACAGACAAGGGCATTGAGGGACAGCGGGCATAAAGAGGGGATGGCAACAGCCAAGTCAACTTTACTCAACTGAAGTCAAGGCGGTGGCACTGGCGGAGATGATGGTTAAGGCGCTGAGGAATGGGAAATGTGGTAGTGGGCAGACAGGCGAGTAGCGCAAGTAGCGCGAGTTTTCCATTTCGTTGAAGTGGAAAATATTTTGTAAATATTTTCGTGTTTTTATTTTTCTCTGTGGCCGTTGTATTTGTTGTTGCTGCTATGTCGTGGTTGTTTTCTTTGATTTTGCTGCTGCCTCCGCAGTTGTTATTTTTGTAAAGCTCAGAGTTTATTTTTTGTGCGAGCCCCAACGCCCTCGCAGCCCTCGCAGCTCTCGTCGGGCTCGACGGGCTCGCTGCGCTTGCTGTGTTTTGTATTTTACAAATATTCTGTGTAATCTTTAAAGCAGACAATGATGACAGCGACGGCGATGGCGGCATTTTGTGTCACATCCTGAAAAGAATTTCTCTTTTGTTTTGTTTCTCACTCGCAGTTCGTTTACATAGCAAAGTATTTAAACACGTGCGTTCGTACAGTGGGCCAAGCGGGACGGGTTTCGTCCAAAAGCGTGCAAGTGAGGTACGAGAATGTATGATGCCCCACAATATTTCAATATTTGCTTCAACATCCTTTTCGCCAAGCATTTTGTGTGCATCCTCCCCATCCCCGGCACAAATCTGTATCTTTTTGCTGAAGTGGACTCATATTTCGCGACAGGCTGTTAGTCAGCAATTCAGTTTGCCCGCTCGGAGTCACAGAGCTGTCATGGGTTATTTTGAGCACTGCTCAGCACTGGGGGTTCGAGACGGGCGATACCGTTTATTCTTTCATTTTAGTATTTTTTTCAAGTTTTCTTTGTCGCTCATATTCCCCGCTGATTTGCCTCATAGCCCAGAAAACACAAAATAGAACAAAAGTTTTGCTCGTGGCCTGTCAGAGAAGTGTCAAGCGGCAAGTTGAATGGGAGTATACGAGTACGGGCTAGGCAGCTGGAACGTAGACAGGCGGCCCAGCCCCGCACACGGGCTCCGATGGGGACGAGACGGAGAAAAACTAAACGATTTAAATAAGTAAATGTATAGACGCGCGAGTGTGTGCTATAGAGTACATACATAGTAATATATTGAGGAGGAATAACTACGTCATTAATAAAGGAATCATAAAGGAAAGTGACCAATGGCAACGGTAAAATTCTAGAACTTGAGAATGCTCTGACTAACCTTAACCAGAAACTATATTACAATTATTTGGATAATCATGCCCCGGCCTGATTACACTTCACAATACTTCAGATGAAATACGAAATTGTGTTTAAATAACAGACTAGGAATAAAAGTGTAAATATAGGTCTGTACTGCAAGTACAGAGTTGGGCCAAGGCGACAACAACAACAATTGCTGCGGATAGAACTTACATACATAAATATTCAGTCATACAAAGAAGGTAAATTTGATTAAAATTATGTTTCTCTTGTATGTTTATTACATTATCATTTATTATTTTAAAATACAATAACTTGAGATTTAGTTCGTTGGGCATTTGCTCCTTTAAACGACAGAAGTAATAAGAAGTACTTCACTCGAATCATCCGTAAACATTTTCCAAGCCCGGTTTTCGGTTACCTTTGAACATCAGCTTCAATGTAATACGCTCAAAAGACGCTCAAATCGCTCGATAATTAATTAATTACTGGGCCTAACCAATTAAGATCACAATATGATAAGCACGCGTTGACTTTATGACATTCGTTTCGTCGATGACCCGCAAGTCATTCCGATGGGCAATTAGGCAAGTAAACGAACAATTGAATACAAAACGGATTATCGGGTAGGCGTATGTATGGAAAAGACAGAGACAGACTGTCTGGCCGACTTGCTTGCACGAAGATAAAGGTAATTGCTCTATTTTGGCTAGCTAGTGCCGGCTAATGAGTCTTACCTGCTTGTGCAGTTCCAGGTACGCAGCAGGCATAGGCGGCCTTGGCCTTGCGCAATTTTTGCCGAACCTTATGCGCTTTCTTATGCAATGTCAACTTTCTCCTAGGGCCGCGTCGCATTCTAGGAAGACGTCGTGCTGTGAAAGACGTGGAACAGGTTCTTCTCGGAGGTTTCTGTTGTCGGACGTGTGACACTCATATATGTATGTATCTGTCTACTGTGAGGAAGGCCAAAGCGAAATCGATTTTCACTGTAAAAGGAACTACACAGTTTGCTCACACAGAAACAATATAATATTCGTTTTTGTAACAAGCTACAGCTGCAAAAATTTAGAGCAAGCAGCAGTTCCAATCCGACCTTTTATAACTTGAATTTTTAGAATTGTTCAGACTTATGATTAAACTGGTCTATAGCCTTTTTTAGATAACATATCAGTAAGGACCACTATTAACCAAAGTAAATGAACAGGAATCATACCCTTAACTGAAAAGTGTGAGGGTATATTGTTATTGGTGTGTGAGTTTTTAGCACCCAGAACGAGGAACGGTCCGCATATATGTTTCATATGCTCGTCTGTCTTTTTTGAACTTTAAAGATTAAAATTGAACGGTAGCTAATATTTTGTATTTCACTTTAACTCTCTAGTATAATACGTAGATATTTGTAGCCATTTAGCTGCAAGCTTGAGAGGGAGGGTGCATGCTTGGCTCCCAATCATTGTTTGTAAAACGGGTGACAATCGGCCGCAAGTGCACTTAACAAGAGATGGTTAATCCGGATTCCTCCCTTGCGTGCGGTGTCCGTGGTACGAGGGTCAATCGAACACGGTTCGAAAACAGTTTGCATTCCTTGGGGAACTTGTCATTGCCTTCGAGTACTGCGATCCGCCGAACGGCACCATAATTAATTTAAGATCGAAGTAAAGTGTCCTCTTTTTATTTGCCAGCCATCTGTGGAAATATGAAATGATTTGTAATGAGCGTTTTATTTTTGACTGACAAAATATGCAAAAATTGATATTGGATGGCCCGGCGACCCGTTAAAATCTATGACAATCGTAGGATATTGATTGAACAAATTCAAACATGGTCGAACTGCTCACGGTCAACAATAGGCGGATATGTTATCATCGCCGAAAAGTTACTTGAATTGACAAATGGTTCTTAATGCAGCGAAGAATTTATTCTGTATTCCTAACACGGATACTTATTGATCGGCCCCCGTAAGTGCAAGTGTTCGTGTGCACATGCATGCGTGCGAGCTTGCAAGTAGCCTGTCAATGCGCATGCGTGCATCGCGTTTATGCATTTCGCATTTCGCGCTGTAATGAGGTACTTCTTATTGACGAGCGTTGACCATGTTGTTGGCAATCAATAGTCCATACACAACACAACAACGCCAGGGACGGCTCACACATATCAACAAATCAAAAGCGCTGTGAATTTTTGCCTGCCAATCAACGACCACAGATGAAGCCAATCGCTTGAGGACGTCGTTACATCGGCGTAACTGGGGCGAAGACGTCTGACAGAGTGAGCTGGCGACTCGGACTATGAGTGTGGACAGTACAGACAGCTCGCAAGCACACCGATGGACAGTCAAGTGGGAGCCCTGCCGTGTTATCAGCGGGTAGTGGAATCCTTCGATCCGGCCATTGATCGTGATCGATTGGTCGCACGATGTTGTGATGATTTGATATGATCGCAAATTTATGTACCGTGTTCGTTGTCAACTCTTTAGGAATAATTGCAACAATCGCAGCGACGATGATGACGATGATGACGATGACGCCGATTCTCGACAATCGACTGGTGGTCATTAGTAATGCGCTGGGTTTTTAATTGAGCGCACTCCCATATTATTGGCCAGACATTGCGCGACGAAGCGATCTTGAGGCTCCAGTCAATTGCTCAGAAAACTCCTCCTTCAGCCTCCCCACTTCGACGCAGATGTGTCAATTAGATTTATTATCAGTTGTTTAACTTTAAAAGACTCCTCGAACCGATATATGTACGTCGTAGCCATAATAACGCAATGTCCTGCCGCTTGTCTGTCCATTACAAGCACTCGGCATTAGCCATGTATGTTGCCGTGTTCTCTGTCTGCTCGAGTCTGGCAAGATCAACAGCAGTATCAACAACCTCACATCATATTCCCAGTTGGGCCGAGCGCTCCACTCGAGTCCTTTCCCTCTCCCTTTTGGCATTATATGAGTTGTCAACGTCTGACAGGGCACACAGATTGTGCAGTAGACGGCGCAGGTATTGCGGGAGCATCAGTGTCTCGGCCATGTCCAAGACTAAATGCTAAATAGCGCCAATTAAGTGCAAGCAATCGCAACATACGAGTATGCAATTCCCTTCTTCAATTTAGCCAAGTGGCAACAGCAGAGCCGCTGGCTATTATGCTCCCGCTCCGCTACGTTCCACCTTCGCCGCCTTGGCCTACAGCCTACTTATTTCCAATTCAAATGCAAAACTTTATTTATGAACCAACAATCGTCAAGCTGACATTTTTATTATCAGAAGGCAGCATGCGCCCGAAACTCGCACCAGCTGTTGCCAGTTACCCGAAGTCCGCAAGAGACGACTGCACCGACTTCCACACCGTTCGTCCTCTCCACAGCCCGGCTAGCTGACGCAACAAGGCAGCCAACGAATGCACCTAACCATTCGGGCCATTCGGACCATTCGACCGTGCACACACCTCGTTGACAAGCACAATTTCCAATCGCAATAAAAGGCAGCAGTCGAAAAAGATAAATGTGAGAAAAATGCAGGCCCCTGTCGCTTCCGTCTTTTGCGTTTTTTCCTCTTGCGCTCTTTTTCTTTATGCGTCTCCGTCGCTAAATCGCGTGGGCTTATCTGAGCGTTCTGTGCGTCGAACGGCACCTGCTTGGGCCCGCTTCAAGTGCTTGAATTTATAGCGGTAATAAAATTTTATTTGGTCTTTTAGTTGATGATGCTATAAATGTTCCTGCCGGTTCGGCCTAAGCACGTGCCCAATGCTTGTAGTTCTCGATTATGCGAGTACATACTTGTTATTGAAATATGTGCGAATGCTTAAATATGTAACTACTGAATATTAGTTGTGGAATCTTGAAGGGTATATTTGATTGGTGTCGCTTGCCAGGCAGAAAGAGTGGTAGGCCGCCTGTAAGTGGTTAAAAAGTGATTTTGTATTAGCACCCAGATTTTGTGTAGACCCCCAGATGTGGGTCAAAGCAGAGTAAGTAAAACTGTCTCTTGATAAATGAGTGACTAGATAAGACAGACGAGGTAGGACTTGCGTTTTTTAAATACAATAAGAGCCCTTCGCACCCCATTATTATCTCTTAAATGCTATTGAATGACTTCATATTCTTCAGACAGCCGCAATAGAACCAATATGTTTTAGAAAGACTTCACAAACTTTGATCAAATCTAATGTTATAAAGAGGAAAGATTTGATTGTTTGTTTGTTTGTTTGTTTGAATTGAAAAGGCTCCGAATCTACTAGTCCAATTTAATGGATTCTTTCATTGTTGGAAAGCTACACTATCGACGGTTAACATGGGCTATATTATATTTGCAAAAAAGAATGGAATCCTTACTAAAACGCCAATAATGTAACCAAAGGTATAAAAAAATTACCTTAAAAAACTCCTGAATAGCCTGCTGTTAGTTCATAATCATCCTCGAAACATTGTCACTTTAAATATTAAGGCAATATAAAATATAAGGCAAATAAAAGATTAGGCGACGAGCGTTTATTTTATCGGTTTTTCCGCTTGCTTGGTTGCAACATTCGATCTTGTTTGGTTTGGTCTATTATTTGTATTAATTTAATGTAAGATTTTTGAATTTCTATAAAGATTAAAAACGTAACATAGTGTTCTTATTTTATTTTACGTTTTTACTGTAAACGGTAAAATATGAATACCCAAATAAATATAAAGTGTGCATACAGTTAGAGTATCCTACAAACCAGCTCTGAAGTCGATTGGATTAGAACTAGAGAGTCAATTTTCTCACTTATTGAAGTTTGAATTTTCCGAAATTTTCTGGCTCTACCAATTTCGGCTGTGTGTTGCTTACCTATCAGTCAATCAGTCAGTCACACATAGAAGCATACGTATATACCCGTATGTATGTATAAGCTAGCAACAAGATGCACAAACTATTGTGTCGAATGCCAGCTTTAGTTACATACTGCCCCCGACTCTGTAACGTCGACAGAATCGTCTTTGCAGACATTCAAAGCTTCATGCTTTCTGACAAACACAAAGAGAAAAGAGCGTGCATTAAAATGGCTGCAGTTGATGGCTGAGAAGGAAATCATTCATTTTCACTTCATTTCGACGTGCGCACATGGGTGGGAAAGAGACCACATGCGTGCGAGTGAGATATGCTCGCTGTGATGATTAACTGCACATGCTTTACTGTTGTTTTTTTACGCTTCGTTTGCCGTCGCGACCCGTCGTCGACAAAGAAAGAATCAAAAACAAGAACCGCTTCTATTTGTTGTTGGGTCGAAGTGTGCATGCTTAGGTGAGTGGGCCGGGCTTCAAACTATGGTGTCTGTCTTCGCTAAGAGACAAATGCTGCACATTGGTTAAAGCATTATGAACACAGGTAGAATGTTTTTTTTTTTTTTTTTGGGTTTAAGTTACCACGATGCAGAATGTTTTTTTTTTTTTTTTTTTTTTTTTGGCAATGGCACTTTTGATAAACTTAAAATTTAACATGGATAAAATGCTAGTCGTTCAAGTCGGGTTCTTAGACAATCTGTAGCCACTTTAAGGAAATAATTTAGTTTTATCGATAATTTAATTTAAAAAATAAAAATAATTTTTAAGAGCTCAACATATCCTGTTGAAGCTTGACAATAAAACACAATGATAGTATGTTAGGATATTCGAGATATGTACTTATCTTACATCTTTCCGGAATCCCTGCAAATATGTATTTATGTACGTGTGTATGTATATAAACTAGTATTTTTTTAGTATTTGGTGCGAGTAACATAAATATATACATATGTAATATTTAACGAATTTCCTTAAAACTTTTAATGTTTAGGTAAATGTTCCCATTGGTACAACAAAAATATAAGTACACTTATACTATATGTACATTCTTAGGAAACTTGACTGCACAGAAAATGATGCCACAGTGAAGTGCTTGTCAAATCAGTTCGCCCACCAACGAATAGGTGGCGCTGTTGACAAGGTTCCACAAGCGCCCTCTTTTGTTGCATACGTAATTGCGTATTTCTGTCAACAGATGGCTTCGAGCACTCAAAAGTATGCAATTCTAAAAATTGGAAAAGTCCATAATCCAATCGCAATCCACTCACATCAGCACTGTTTACATACATACATATAAACATACATATGTATTTAAATGCTACTTCTGCAATTCAGTTTTGTTATTAGGAAATGGAATTGTATTGTTTCAAGCCTATATAAAGGCTACAGAAAAAAGTCTGTCTCTCTGTCTGTCTCTGAGTTTGTCCGACCTTTCGAATATCTGAAAACACGGAAGGATCTTCTTCAAACTATAAGAAGCACCCTCACACTAGCGCTGTAAGCTCTTAGCACTATCGGCAAAAAGGGATACCCATAGACTATAGTATATTGTACATGAGTATTAAAAACAAAACCATTGCGATTACATTAAAGCGCTTGAATAAATCACATCAGACAAACATAAATCATAAATCAAGCACAGCCCAAACCACAATTGTTACAACAATGGTACAACAATAACAAGAACACACATCACACATTATTATCAACTCGCTTGTGCTTGAGTGAATTTCTTTGCATCTGCCACGGCCAAGTCTGCTGCACAGACCCTTCTCGACCGTACAGAGACTCTCTCTGATAACTATGTATGCATGTACGAGCACGTATACATACATACTTGTACATACATATAAGTACATATGTACGCATATGCTGGAATACATATTAAATGCATACATAAGTTTGTGGAATCAGGGGGCTGTGCAACGCCACATCCCGTGTCGCCTTCCCTCAACAACAACAACAACAACAACTACAACTTCCGACCGCCATTGTCCCTTCGCGCAGCCATTGCCATCCTTCCCAAAACTGAAAGTGTGTAATTGAAAGGAAAGCTCTGGCTTCGGTAGCTCGAGCGACCATGGTGGGGGGCCAGGTGAAGTTGGGCGACGCGCGATTTCGCAAATTTCGCTGGTAGGAAAGGCATGCAGAACTTTAAAAAAAACAGCCGTAAAGTGCGAATGAAGAGGGAGAGAATGAAATGAAACGGGATGTGGGAAAATCGGGAGGAATATATGTATGTACTTGTAGTCGCTAAAATATGGACGTATTTTAAAGTTAGCCTTTTGACTGTTTTATTATATATTCTGAATGTTTTGTTTTCGACAACAACAATCCCAGTTAGCCAGTTTTCCGCAGGCTTGTCGTCGCAGACCTGACCCCACATTTGACACATGCACGTGCAATGCATGTACATACATATGTACGTAAATGTGTACATATGTATGCATGTGTTTGTACAAATGTGTGTGCGTGTTAGTACGCCTGAGTGTCTTTCTGCATTGTTTCAGTTTTGATTTATGGCATCAGAGACTCGTGATAATGAGCCAGGAAATTTAATCACTTCAACCGGAAGGATGTCAGTTCAGCAAGAGGATAACTCAATTGATTTCTTATTCATGAACCCTAGCCAAACTGTGAAAGCGATGAGGGGAGTAGAGGCAGACAGTGACTAAAGACCGATCAAATGGATATCCTTAAGCACGTTTCAAAGTTTTAAGGTTTCCGTTTTAAATGTGAAGTGCATAGTTTAAAAATTATGTTAGTGGCCTTTAATACAAATAATCAACCTTTTCAAGACGAACAGAGAGACAGACAGGGCGAGATCGGCTCGTCTTGTCATGCTAATCAAGAATATATGTATGTATATACATTGTGGGGTCTGCCACGCCTCCACATTGTGCTATCATCTCTTCCCTACCCTCAATTCATTGGTTCAGATCAAATTTTGAAGAATTCTTCGATGCGTGGCATAAACCATTTATCTGATGGCAGCCGCTTTGCACATGACGCGTTGCGTCAAGTTTAAGGCACATGGTTAAATATCCAGATTTCAGTCTAATTTTAGAGCTCGAGCAGCAACAATGATCAACAGCAACTCTAACACAAAATCCTTCTACTTCCTTCCATTGCAGAGTTTCAGAAATCAAAATTGATTACCAACTAGAAATTAAGGATACTTAAGGATTACAACACCAATTACTTTTCTACCAAATAAGCACAAGGTAAAAAGAGAACGTATCCCGTTTTATTTTTGCCCGGCTACGAGGCAAGAGAGCGGAGCAACAACGGAAATCATTTTATACCTCAAGACAAAAACACAACTACCAGATAAGGCGTAACTGTATTGTACTTAAGAGTTTAAGGAATAAGTAGGTAAGCTTGAGAGTCAGAAGGAGTAGAGTCAATGCTAATCCTCTTCCTTTTATTCTTCCAGTTTATTTTGTATACAGGCGAGAAGCTGAAAGCTCAGTGCACACTCCCATCATTGTCAAAATAGGGGAGGAGGAGGAGGAGTTAGTGGAGTCGCTGGGCACTAACTCTAGGACATTTTCTCTAACGCAAGCTCAGTTGACCTCAACTTTCTCCAACATGACGATGAGTACAAATAACTGTGAAAGCATGACGTCATACTTCACAAACTCGTACATGAGTCCTGACATGCACCATGGGCACTATCCGGGCAACGGCGTCAGTGATCTCGATGCGCAGCAAATGCATCACTACAGTCAGAACCCCAATCACCAGGGCAATATGCCATACCCTCGCTTCCCGCCCTACGATCGCATGCCCTACTACAACGGCCAAGGCATGGATCAACAGCAACACCAGGGGTACTCGAGGCCCGACAGTCCCTCGAGTCAGGTGGGCGGCATGCCGCAGACGCAGACCAACGGCCAACTTGTACCGCAGCAGCAGCAGCCTCAGCCACAGCAACAGCCCCAGCAGCCGCAGCAGCAGACGCAGCAGGCGTCACAGCATCAGCAGCACCCCCAGGTGACGCAACAGGTGACACATCCACAGCAACAGCAGCCCGTAGTCTACGCCAGTTGCAAGTTGCAAGCGGCCGTCGGCGGATTAGGCATGGTGCCTGAGGGAGGCTCCCCCCCACTGGTGGACCAGATGGGCGGCCATCATATGAACGCCCAGATGTCTCTGCCTCATCACATGGGTCACCCGCAAACACAGGTAAGCAGAGTAACCCCAAGGACTGTTTGAAGAATCGTTTTAGTTCCGCCTCCAGCACTGCATTTTCTCCACCCACGCTTATAACATTCTAAAAGCTTCATTCTCTTGTCTCTCCTATACCTATCTCCAGTTGGGTTACACTGACGTCGGCGTCCCCGATGTGACAGAGGTAAGACGGGTTTCATGTGTCACAGTCGATTTTGTATTTTTATTTTGTATGCTACTTATTAACCAATGCGAATCGCCCACCTAGTCACTCTCTCATTATTTTTAGTTTCTTCTTCCGTTTCCCTCTAACATTACCCCTACTAATTGTTTGGTATCGTTACGCAGGTCCACCAAACCCACCATAACATGGGAATGTACGGACAACAGCAGGCGGGCGTTCCCCCAGTGGGCGCCCCGCCGCAGGCTATGATGCACCAGGGCCAGGGGCCGCCACAAATGCACCAGGGCCATCCCGGCCAACACACTCCACCATCCCAAAATCCGAACTCGCAGTCCTCAGGGATGCCGTCCCCACTGTATCCCTGGATGCGAAGTCAGTTTGGTAAGTGTCAAGGAAAGTGATCGACAATTCCACGAAACGTATTAAGTGGAATTTTTCTTCTTATATCAGTAGTGGGTTGCTGTAGTAAATTGTTGATGTAGTTAAATGTACCAACTTACAAATAAGTAGTTGTATAAATGCAGAAACAACAACAACAACAGCAATAACAAGAATTTCTGATTCGAAAATGGCGTAAGAGTACAAAAAAGATGAACTATCTCTATTCCGATTCACATCCACTCCGGCCAAGACTGAAATTCTACAAACACACCGTCTGTATTGTAATGAAAGTTTCTTATTTCCGTAAAAAAGCACTCCCCAATTATAATGAGCATTTATACAAAAAAATCATTCCTATATAACAGGCCAGTAAAATTTGACATATCATATCAAAGAAAAAGGAGTCTGTATGAATGCTCTCCACTAAGGAAAAGCAAATTGGTGGCACAAACTCCCGACAACATATGTTTTGCCTTAATACATATACATACAATACTTTACCGAGGCTGGTTGGTACAGCGAGGTCATTTATTAAATATACAGAATAGTCCTAAAAAAACAAAGTGGAAGTGCTAATATTCTTTTAGAACAACCACTGCTTCATCGACTGCTTGATCCAGTGTTTGGTCAAGTTCTTGATAAACTGCTTGCATGAGCGGTCTGATCAACTGCTTACCATTCCGCTCTAACTTCTTGGTGCACCCTTTTGCACTGCTTGCGGCTGAATTAGATTCGTCATCCCTAACGTAAATAGGCACCACTTGGTTCAGGCAGACCACATACCATTAATTTACAGATATGGCCACAATCACAATCAGTATATCGATAAATAAGTATATTCTATAATATAGCAAAAGCTCTTAATTCGTTTGCTTAAAATAATAACTTTATGTGTGTTGTCACAATATTAACATAAAATTTCAGTTTATCGTAAATTGCAATTATTTGATTACATAAGGAAAATTATGTTTAGGGTTCCTTGCCATGCTGAAGGTACGAAGTAGCAATACATACTATATGTATATTATATGTATGTATATTCAAGGGCGAGGGGGGCCGTTGCCCCCCCTACAAAAAATTTTGCCATATAAAGTCGACCACTCGTTCATTATTATGACGCACTATTTCGCCTTAAAATGGATCTGTGTTGGATTTGTTGAAGTTTTTTCAATGATCATATGCATGTTATTTTTTAAATGCATCGTGCATTATTTAATCCAAATTTTTTGGCATTTATTTGCAAACTAAACAATACCGGAATAATCAAACAAGAAGTTATACAAATATATTCATCAATTAGTTTTTAAAAGCGAAAAAAATAAAACAAATATGGTATATATCAAATACTATATTTCTTTATAATTATTTAAAACAATCAATATGCATCGCGTTTGTGTCAGTACTTTAGCGTGCAATGCAGACTTCTCCTGGAGACGACCCATCATGATTAATTTTGACATGAGGACATGTTGGATGGAGGATGATTTTTTGGATTTCTGGATTTTTTTGTTTTTCTTTATTAGGTCAGAGGTTCTCCGTAAAAGATATTTGATGTTTTATTTTGTGGTACCAAAATAAATTGATTTTCAGGAGCTCCGACCCGAACATTGCTTTCGTATGTCGATCCCTACTAATTCGAAAGCTTGGCCTTGGGACTACCGGAAATTGAAGCCATATAAATGATCAAATGGGATCATCGGTATCCTCGTTATATGAGCCAGTTGACCAGTTGCTGGGCCTAAATTGTCCTGCAATTCCCTAATAAGCAGCCTTGATCCATTGCACATGCTTGGAAGGCCTTAATTTCTCAAAAGCCTGATTGAAATTCCCAATTTTACCGTCAATTCATGTGGTGGCGGTCCGAAAGGTTTAGTGATTTTAAATGTCTCCAATATTAATCACGGTGTTGATCGATTTGTAATCTTTTATTTGCCTTATATTTTATATTGCCTTAATATTTAAAGTGACAATGTTTCGAGGATGATTATGAACTAACAGCAGGCTATTCAAGAATTTTTTAAGGTAATTGTTGTACACCTTTGGTTACATTATAGGCGTTTTAGTAAGGATTCCATTCTTTTTTGCAAATATAATATAGCCCATGTTCATCGTCGATAGTGTAGCTTCCCAACAGTGAAGGAATCCATTAAATCGGACCAGTAGATTCGGAGCCCTTTCAATTCAAACAAACAATCAAATCTTTCCTCTTTATAATATTACTATAGATACACCTAATTCTGTTTTTACACGGTAGATTGTTTCCTGAAAAAGTCGTGTAAAAAAGACATATGCAAAAATAGGTGAATGGTTCCTTATCTCTAAAACCTATTAAAATCAGTGAAAAATCAAGAATTTATGTTTATTTTATAAAGTTACATATATAATTTACTTAACGATAAGAATGGCTTATAGCTGTGTGTGCTTTTATACCCTGTACCCGTAGGGTAAAAAGGGTATATTAGGTTTGTGCAAAGTATGTAACATGCAGAAGGAAGTATCTCCGACCCTATAAAGTATATATATTCTGAATCAGCATGACGAGAGAAATCGATCTAGACATGTCCGTCCGTCCGTCTGTCCGTTTGTCTGGATGAACGCAAGGATCTCAGAAACTATAAAAGCTAAAATAACCAAAGTTGGTATCCAGATTCTCCTAGATCCGAGAAAGGACGAGTTTACTTTTTTGGAATTTGCTTCTTTACCTAGATACAGGGTATTTCTCTGTCGGGCTTGCTCGACTGTAGCCTTCTCTCTTGTTATTTATTTATTTTGTGTTATTTTGCATCGTGCTAAAGGGAATAAAGTCGTGTAACCATATATACAATTTTTAATTTTCAAACCTTGTTAGATCAAAACCGTGTAAAAACGAATAAGGTGCACTTATATGGGGTCTGCCACAGCTAGTTATTTGTGGAATACATACGAAAAAGTGGCACTATCCGTATAAAAAGTTGCCTTTTTGCGCATACCCTGGAGGTTTTACCTTTTATAATTTCCTAAGTCCTTGCTCCTCTTAGAAAGAGAGACGGACGGACAGACTCGTTAAATAATGCTAATCACGAACGGGACAAACAAACTTGAAAAGGGTTCATTTAGGAACATGGTTTTGTCATATCTCGCTAATATTATATTGATTCTGAGTTGTGATTTTTTTAATGTAAAGTAACCTAAATTTGTTTAGTTACGAATGTGATTTCGCTAACGCAGGCATTTAAAGTACTCTTCTGTAATCCTTGCCCAAGCTGGCCTTGAACACGTCTAAGTAATTTCACTTTATTACCTTGGCCAATCGCTCGTATTAGGAGTAATCCGTCTGCAATCAGAACAAACAAAACCGCCCATAGCGTATACCCTACTACCTGACTTTTGCAAAATTCGCAAATTTCCGAATCGGAATCGATGAAATGTAACAGAACCACCCCGGCAACTGATCCAGGTCTGCCACAGAGACGAATGTCCTGCTGTCAATGGAAATGGAAGAGGTCGGAGCATCGCGAAAGAGGTGACCTTAGAGCAGGCAGCGCAGGCAGACGGACAGTCGGTTTGTCTGTCGTCAGATCGATGTGTCGGGCACCAAAGGCGGTCTGCCAAATAATGCAAATCGACAATAGTCGTTGTTTTGAAAACGAAAGCGAAAAGGCTGTAAAATCGGAGCATTACTAATCCGAGTGCCGACGACAGTCGTGAAAGGTTTCAAAGGTCGGAAGCATGTGACTTGTATATCGCCAGACTCACGGACAGACAAAGGATGCAAGGCGGGTTGCATAAGTGAGCGAGAGCATATGAATTTAGTTAGAGAGCAAATTCTTTGAACCCAAATGAGGATGGCAGGGAATGTCTAGGGACCCTTCCCTTTCACTTTTCAGTACTTCTGGAGAAAGTGATTGGCACCACATGGCCGTCGTGAAGGTTTTCTCTAGCTGCTGGCGTTGTTGCCGTCGCCGTCGCCGTCGCCGTCGCCTGCTTCCTAGCTCACTGCGCCGCTATTATCCAAAATCACCCGCAATGCTTTTTGTCTTATCCCTAACACCCCTCCAAAAATGCGTTTCGTTTCATGCATACTTTTTAGCAACTGCTCGACTCATTTTTTCATTTTTCGTTTCGTTTTGTTTTGTTTTTTGTTTTTTAAGCCCAGATTGAGATGTAAAGCAGAATTGATGACCGCCATTAGTTACACGTTATGTGCAATGGATGCCATCAATTTATTAATCTCCAGAACACTCAGCGGTCGCTGCGCTGGGGTCCATTCATAGACCTGGACACTGCGCTCGCGTCTTAATCCCGCCGTTTCCTCTACTGTGAGCTCACCTCGCAGCGCTCCTTTGTAGTGGCGTCAGTGCGCACGAAGTGCCTACAATAACAATTTAAAAAAAAAAAAAACAAAAAAAAATGCGAGAGCAACCACCACGCTGCGGTGACATGGAGTTTTTTATTAAAAATGAAAGACAGCCAGACACCAGCGACACCAACAACTTTTACGCTGGCGAATAAAAGCCAAAGGTAGTGGAGGCAATGGCGTCCCTATACTTATCCTCCCCTCATCACAATAATCGTCATCATCATCATCGTCATCGCCATGTCTCCTCCCTGTGTACCTCTGTCCCGTCTGTGCCCGTCACCGAGCGTGCCGCAGAGGATAGAACCCATGCTGGCTGATTTTGAATACGCCCGACAAGACTCGCGAGCTTAAGTTACGATGATTAAATGCATACGAGCTTATTTTTGCATAGGACTTGCAATCTGTTCTCCTGCTCTTCTTGTGTTACCATTAAATATTTTCGACAGTGGTCAGAAACATTATAGGGCTTGTGGCTTCTCCATTGCGCTTAGTAAAAATTATTTCAGTAATAAATGGGGTTTGTCGACAGTCATTTTGGAGAAAACATATTTAAATCATCGCACTTAGGTTCATTCTAAGCTGGAATTTGTTTTCATTTCAATCCAACATTTCCGAAGATAACTGAAATCGTTTATTTCAATTGCGTTTGCAAGTCCTTTAAAAGGTTCCATCGCAATCAATATATTCTAATGCCGCATATAATTTCCCTATCTAAGGGACACTTTTTCTGCTATTTGGATTCTGGGAAGAAGTACATAGATATCTGTGTCAACAGAACAAACTACAACATCGATTGGCAATGGAATTAAAAATATTCTCAAATCGTTTCCACTAAATTATGTGTTTTTCTGAAATCTTATAATCCTCAAAATGGTGGTAAAATAAACAATCACATACTCGTAAGTATATTCTGCGATTTTGTATTTATTTAACGTAAAGAGTCGCACTCTTGAGTCCAAAGTTTTTCAATTCAATGTAATCGAGTTAATTATTATTTTATGATTGTGATCATCGCAGAAAAGGAAAAGTCCACTCTTCGAAATTCGAAATCCACTGTGCACCGTGGTGACTCCTTAACGGTTGTTCATATATCATGCCGGGTATTAGGAAAATAAAGAGCGTAACTCTGCATGTTACGCAGATCGTGACTGTTTCTCAGTCGCCGCATCTCTAGTCAGGTCCAACAAGGCAAAGAAAACGAACTCGAAACTCAGTTTCAATTAAGTTGTAACTCCTCGGGCTCTGCCTCATTCCCAGTCAAAAATATTCCGTCTTCTTGCACAGTCCGTCCATCGGAAAGGTCACGCGGAGTCGTCCCTTCCCCGGTCATACTTATTTTTATTGCGAATACATTGTATTGTGGCTTGCATTATACGATGCTGCTGTCGCACTCTCTTCGGCATCCCCGCAGCTCCAGCCGCCATTAATGTTGTTTTGATATTTCTAAATGCCTGCGGCTCGTTGCTGGAACTGGTAAATTTTCAAGTTGCCTTCGCCAAACAGAGACCTGCAGCTCCACATTGCCGTTTGCCTTATCCTTGAGCAGTGCCCGAGTCAGCCGGGATTGCTGTCTTTGTCATTCGGCGTTGGGTCATAAATTAAGGCGACATTCAACAAATTTTTGCAACAAGTTTTTGTTTCTTTGTCTGTATTCATACTCGTATTCGTACTCGTATATATACATGTGTATTTATGCTTAGCTGCTGCCTCCTTGTTTGTGAGACAGACTCTGCAAAGTGTGAGTGAGTAGGTGGGTGGATGAAAGAAAGAAAGAGTTTTATTTTTGACCTCGTTTGTCCAAGGATGGTTATACTCAACGTGGATGGCTAGCGATTAGTGCTTAGTTCATTGCGATTCGTGAAATCTTTAAAAACATTCCCAAGTATAGTTCCCTCAATTCTTTATATGTAGATGGAAATAGTTAGCGAGTAGTTGATGGGAAATGGGAATGGGAAGAGACAATGAAATTAGTTAGTCTCCATGGTGGGTGAATGAACAATGTGACAAATCACATGAAAAGAAGTAATATCACTTAAGGAGTAACTATTGTTGAGTACAGTACTCACTCAGCACAAGTTAAATAAATACGAGAAAAAACTAGAATTAATATTCTGCCCATTTAGATGCATCATTTTATCGGGAAAACAATAGTTAGAGTCGATCAATGCCCCCCAACGCTCGTCAGAGATTGTTAGCGAATCTTACGGGTATTTGTCTTCTCCTCTTACCGGTAGTTTAAAGGAGGCGTCCGTGCAACAAACAACTTTTCAATTCTTTCGAATATGAAAAGTGCACTTCATTGTGCGCATTATGGAGGACAGCGCAGACATCCTTCCTTCCCTTCCTAAACACAGAGGCTTTGCAGTGTCAGAGGGCGAGCAGACAATGAAAAGAAGTACTCGCCAAAAAGTTGCAAATTTCCCGCCGCCCTCTCTCTCCTTCTTATCCCTTGTCAGTTGCTTTCAACCGTTAAAGTTTTTTCGCTGCTTCCTTTCATCCTGCTGTCCGTTATCCACGTGCTGGCAGCAGGAGCGTGAAACGTTGATCCGGGCCATCATCTGAGGCAGTTGCCGCCAGAACTTTGCGCACCGCCTCTTGGCTTTGGCTGAAAACTTTTCCTTTACCCTCACCCTCCTTTGGCCCACAAATGCGTCATTTTGGCTTCTCGCTGCACTTAATGGTCGCCTTGCTGTTAGGACGAAAGTGGAGTTGAGAGTTTCGTTAACTTCGGGATTTGCGCAAACTACTTTTCGATGGCAGCGCGAGACATTTGAGACAACTACTGTTTATGCAGGCGATTCGAGCGGGATGCCAGTCAGTGCGTCGCACTCACAGTTGGTTTTTTTCTTTACCTCCTGTTGGTGGCGGTAAGACGTGCGGATCAAGAGATAATTTGGGAAATGCGTGACGATTTTCAAAACCAAGCCTAACTAGAGTACACACAATTCCAGCGAAACTGTCAGATGACCACACAATCGTCAGTCGCAGCCACCGCCCAGCACCCACCACCCACCGCTCCTCTTCCTACTGGCCAGCTGCTGGCCAAAGCGACAGTTGCTGTCAAAATTGAGGAATCAACCGAACGGCACCACAGACGAGAACAGCACAAAAAATGACACAGGAACTCCTGGGATTTTCCATGTGCACCGGCAGTGGCGGAAAAAGTTTAATAAAGTGAGCCAAATGCGAAAAGGAAATTTGGGCTTTATTTTTGTTTTGTTGTTTGTATTTTTTGTTCATCCGTTTCTATGCATGATGTTCTTGTATTTCGCCTGCTCTGCACTGGCCACCGCAGAAACCCAGAATGGAATGATTGCAACAGTTCGCCAAAGGTCCTCGGGGTATGGTCCCACAACAACAACCAGCGAAACAAACAAGGGCAGTTTCTCACTCCACTTGTGCGTGAGTGTGAATACCCATCCAGATGCTGGAGCTGCTGCTTCTGGCATTCATTTTGTTCAATCGCAGCACTGGTGTGGAATAAGTTCCTTTTTATTTTGGGATTTGGCGGACCTTTTGACAAATTACGAATATTATTCATGTTGCAATAATGTGGGGAAGTTCTCTCGTGTTCTCTGCCTTCGATGCCGGAAAACCCCTTAGTTCATCTGCGCTCCGGCAGGGTCGAAACGTTATGCCTAGCCTCCGCGCAGATTCGAAATATTCCTTATTTTCTCGTTCTATAATTGGTTTTAGTATATCTTGAAACAATTAAAAGCAACGTTCGTAGGAACACCAATTTCCCTCGGCTTTTAGTAAGTTCGGCTGTGATTTTTTGGACGGAGTTGTTTTTTTATACATTTTATTGAATATTTGGGCTGCCTAGGCAAGTTACATCCAGACATCCAGAAGAATTGGACCTGAGAAGCTATCGGTGGCAATATTGCTTTCCAACCATCGATAGTTGTTCGCTTCAAGTTATGGCAGACAAACACGGACAAACAAATCCAGGAAACGCCTGTTTTTAATAAATGTGGTACAATGTGAAGAACAACGGCATACAAACCAAATTGTTTTTGAGAATGTTGCCTTCCCTGATGGTGTTGGATGTCCAAATGCAAAATAACAAAGCAAATATTTCTTGTGAAGGATGAAATCTCTGATGAAACCCATGCAGGAATAATGTTCTTTGTCGTAAAACACTTTATTTTTGTTGATTGGTGGTGACTATACCCTTTGTATTAAAGTATTACTCATATTGCAATAGACTGGGGTTAAGAGACTTCGTTCCTTCTTTATATTCAGTTAAATATACATACAAATGCCAGTTTTAAAGTTTTTTGTATGTTGGGGTAAATACACTGATTGTGTGTTGCCACAAAAAAAAATTCTTTTAAAGATGGGAACGCAACAGGTGCACTGTCAAAACGTGGCTTTTAAGAATACTTCAGAGTGCATATTATTATTATTCTATTAAAGTAAGATGAGTCGAAAAAATCACGAACACCTATAAATAATTCAAGTCGACTTTGAGTCCAGTTCCAACGCGTTTTTGCTGCAATTGTCGGCCCAGTTCCTGAAACGATGATATTCTTACGCTGTACATATATACCTCTGGGCAGGCTCCACTAGCAGAATAGCTCCAAAAGTAAGATGTGAGAAGTTTTTCGAACCACTAGTCCCAACGATGATCAACGATTCTCAAGAGTTAAAACAGTTATATTTTGTGAAGCAAATCGTTGATCAAAATCAACATAAAATTTTATAGAAAGGATAATTCATTGTTAATGGAACATCAAAGTTTGGGGCTTCAAGTACATTTTTTAACATTTGTTTTTAATTTTTTTTTTAAATATAGCATAAAATACTATATTTAAAAAAATGTATGTGCAGTACAAGCTGAAATATTGGACGAAATTTAAGCAGCATTCTTTGAACCTATTCAGTTGAGCTGCAGTGTAGTATCTGAACAGTTGTTTTTCCAATAGCAATTATGTGTTCTTGTACCTTTTCCGGTAAGTACCTGTATTCCCATCATAAGAATGCAAAAGATGCACTATACGAGTAAGTGCGACAAGAACCGACTCGGTTTTTGTCGTATCCATTGACAGCGCCAACTCTTACGCATTGTTGGCCGATCTACGCCACATGTTGCAATGGACTATGGCTGCCGCCTGCCATGATGGAACAGTCGGTATGCGCCCCAGCCAACAGGCAGGCAGGCAGCACGCAGAAGGCAGAAGGCAGAAGGCAGGCAGCAAACACGCTTTCATTAGGGAGAATTTGGTTGGTTGCCTAGAGGTATACGACGTGTACCCGCTGGCTTGCCCGCTGGCTTCTCGTTCGTCTCGCATATCGTGCTTTAGTCAGCTGTCAAATATTTTGACATGGGTAGCCAGTCAGGCCGCCAGTCATCCAGCAAGAGCGGACGAGCGTCTGAATATCTGAACTCGAATACCAAAATGAGGAAAAAGAAGCTGATTCCACGCCATTGGAGAAGTACAGAAATAGTCATCGCAACATGCATAGTTGGCCGCTGTTTTTGTTTAAACGAAAACTAAATAAAGTTATAGCGCCCAGCACATGTGCAAGTATTGGGAATGTCAATGCATCCATAAGATAGACTGTCCCCTTGTCCGCCGCTCTATCTTCTTCTACTTTCTTCATTCCACGCTGCCAGTTTTTGTGGGTTCTTAACCCTCTTAAGTGCTTAACAATTCCCAAATTAAAAATCCAAGCAGCGTCTCCTGAGATTATACCCAGCCAGGGACAACAACAGCACCACCAAGAGCAACAAATGGAATTAAAAATGTTTATAAATGAACCGGTGGTCAGTTGTAATTTTTAATTGCTGCTATCGCTGTTGTTTCTTCTACAGCGGGTCCATTCCGTTTAATTAAAATCTGAACTATAACTCGTTTTTGCGATTGCGGTCGACAATGGAGCGTCAAAAGTAAGTGGTTCAGCTTTGCTAAAAGGATGAGATGGTAGAAGATATTCACGGCCCCCTTCTCTTCAAGCCACCAATGCAGGTTAAGCATTAAGGTCTAAGCCCAAACGGCAAAGCCACGTTAAACAACACACACACGATAACGAATTATGCAAGCATGCCCCAACAACTGAGATAGAATTGCAGAGCACTGAGTAAATCCCCTCGATTTCATTTGCACTTACTCCCCCTCACCCAAAGCCCCTTCGCTGGGCGTGAGCACTGAGCCCAAGGTTCGCGGCCCCCATCAGCTCCAATGCTATTTATATAGCACATCATCGTGTGCTGACTTGACACTTTCGCACCGACTGCCATCACAACAATGACAGAAGCAACACCGGCAACTGCGAGGCAGAAGCTCAGTCGCAAATGCCACACACGAACATTCTGCAAAATTGATTAACTTACTTTTGCATTTATTGCGCTGGCGCACGGATTTCAGTAATTTCCGCAATTAAAAATCATTTACTCATATTTACTGTTTGCCAAATGTATTTTCCTCTATTCTGCGCCATAACGGCACATGACATGCAACTCTAAAAAACCGACGCCCTAACCTAGAATCTGGGGTAAGGTTTGGGTTTCCCTTTTGCACCTCACTTGTTGTTGGCTTTAGTCTCTAAAATGCAGTTTTAACAGTCGTAACTGAAGACTGAAAGGCATATTGTATTTGGAATGAAAGTTTAAGTCAGACAAAAGATCGCAGATGAACTATACTTACGAATAAATGTTAGCACGCCGAAGCCAACCCACAAAGTTTATTCGCCTGTCTGTTCAGCCGTCGGGTCCTCGATAGCAGCTATGGCTGCTGAATATAAATAATCCTTCTATACTGATCAGGTCTAGAGCGTCTTTATAATATGGTAAGCATTGGAGAATCCCAAACGCGAATTGGCGAAGCTGCGGCCTGTGGTGGAATTGGGGACACTGGCATCTTCTACAAGTATCCTAAGTTGTATCCATCGAATATTAAATGCTTCGAAAGGTCTGGTCCTGATTTCTTTGGATTATACTGCCTATATAGTTTCTAAATGCGTGTTGGTAGGAAACATTGTGATAGTTCACTTCAGACCATGGGCTTGGAAGTAAAATTTCACTATTTTTGGAGAACATGCAATAGCATGTTTTGCTTTCATCAGACTATTAAAATAAGTAGTGGAGGCATAGAAAGTGAGTTAGGCTGAGGGTTTTGAAGATCGCAGTGCTGTATTATGTGCAGTATTCCCATTAATGCTAAAAAACACAAACTTCGCTCCAAATTGGTTTTGCTCTTACATAATAATAATTATTTTCCTGCATCAACGAATTTCATAAAATGTTGGGGCAATTATTTTAATGATTTCCCTTAAACGCCGGACGGCAACTCGCACTCGTACTCGCGACCACTGGTAGCTAAACACACCTCTAAGCACACACACATGCAAGTGGAAAAATGAAATAAAATCCATTATGGGGCAAGAAGAGTAATTTGAGTAAAATGGTTGAAATGGTGGCCTAATCGCAATTTAATTACAATACGCTTTCATATCAAAACGCATTAATGCCAGCCAGGCAGCCAGTCAGTCAGCCAACCCAACGAGCCACTCCGACTGTTGGCCACCGCAAAGCTCACCAGGGTCAGCGTCGGAGCAAGCCGCATTTGAAGTCCAACGTCCAGCGTTGGGTTTGTAGTACTATGCTATGTTTCTCTTGTTGCTGTTGGGGGCTTCTGAAGGGGCTGGGGGCAATGAGAGCTGCACCACAGTCGTCTCCCCTGCGCCGCCTTTGGCTCTAGCGATATTAATTATTTCACCTTTATTGTTCGAGTATTTCTGTTGCTGCTGTTCTCGATGCCGAACGCTCAGCTCGTCAGGCTACTCCACCAATATCCAATGCAAAGCGCTGCTTTAAAGCACCCTTAATGCGTTTATAATAATTTTTGAGCGCAAAATGGTTCGTGTGAGTGAGCGAGTACTGGGCCTTGTTCACTACTGGTCCGACAAAGTGGGCGCCACGATCAGTCCAACTTATCAAAAGTCAAAGAAGCACGAAAATGGAACTAACAACTGCCACTTCTCAGTGATGGCCGCATAAAATGTGCCGAGCCATCATTAAAAACCAATTTTGGCCACCGAAAGGTGCTTCCCGACCACCGTAGACCTCCCCTTCGCCATCTAACCCACTCTCATGGCCATCGAATGGAGCGGCATGAAGGTGTTTCTATCAAATAAAAATAATCACAATAATTGGCTATGTGCGTTCGCATACAGAAGTATAGAGTAGTGCGAAGATCTACCACCGACTTACACGGTGTACACATAGATCTTGAGCTGGAGAGGAACTTGGGTAATCACTCAAATTCCTTTCACCATTTTCAACAATGCATACATAAGTATTTTTCTATTTACATCGCTACTACGCATCAACGAGTCGAATACTCCCAATTCATCGCTGTTCATGTGAATGAATGTGGAAATGAATCACCTGATCAATGAGCAAAGTTCGATGGCTAATTCGCCCCTGACAACTATTCGGTCCATGCCGTAGTATTTTAGAAGAGAAACCATCTGGTATAGTCCACCCGGGGGTCAAATATGGACCAACCAAAATCTTATTAATTTATAATGGTTTATTGTAACTGAATTAAATTGAAAATATATCAGAGATGACACGGAAAGCGCATTACTTATGAAAATGTTTTGGATGTTTCGTCATTCATTCATTACGAATTGGGAGTTCAACTAAATGCTTATAACTGTCAGATTGGTGGGATTCAAATACAGTTCTCGATACACTTATAGGCAACCGCGGCTTTGAATCTGATGCATGATTTGGTGAAAGTCACCCCACTTCTATGCCACATGCTCAGCGTAGTTAATTCCAATGCCCCTCTTTCTCCATTCTTCAGCCATAGCCCCTCGAGTGGCAGTTGTTCCATTAGGCTGAAAAAAAGCCGGGAACACATACCGAGAAAAACTTGCGCTTTTTGCCACAAATCTCTCAAGTTTTTGCTGCGGCGACTCGTCTAACTGATGATGATTAAATGCGACCGCCTTGGGTTATAGACATGGCATCAGTCGTGTCATTTAAAAGAAGGTAAATGCGTCGGCCACCGCTGAAGAGGCCAAGTGCGGACCGCTCTGCGCCGCGCTTCCCCCCGCCTCGGCCCTTCTTCTGCCTCTACTGGCTCTTTACGATTCGGATTCGCGCACATTAATGGCCGCCTCCGCCATCGCCTCCGTTGCCGCCGCCGCCGTCATAAAGTAAAAAAAGCTTATGATGTAATGACCCCGAGCGAAGCAGAAAAAACTGGTCGATTGAGATGGCCGGCCGCTTGAGTGAGTTGAGCAAGACAAATGTTGAAGATGTTATTAAAAAATAGTTAGGTTACGCATCCGCTCCTCCCTCGCCGCATTATTGCTCGCGAGCGCTATTTATAAAGCCTCAGGCTTCCCGGAGTCTAGTTTTTAGCTGATTGCCGTATAGCGTGGCCGTGGCAACCACAGCGCCGACGTGGCCATTTTTAGACGTATGCTTCAGTCCAGGGTTGTTCAAGGCTGCGTCAAACAGTAGCCACCGACTAGGCTATTGTTTCGAGTGGGACCCAGTATCATGTGACATTTCTGCTCTAGAGGCATTTTCAATTGAAGGGCTCTATATGGTGTACACGTATGGTGTGTGGTGTGTGCTGGATGGGGGAAGGAGGGGATGAGGGAATGAGGGAATGAGGGAAAGAGGGAGAGAGGTGGAGGAAGGAAGAAAGAGAATGCCAGCTAATGCCATTGACAATAATATTACAGCGAATTATATTTGACATATTTTCCGACATTTTTATGTTTGGCTGTTTGTTTTTTCTGCTGTCATTACCAAAATTGTAATTATCGTGAGTGTCATTAGAGCTTGCTGAACTCATTTTAGCCAGTAATTATACTGAATTATTTTACAGTTATCATTTTGGAGGGGAGACGTGGGGCCGGGTTAATGCCTACAAAGCGCGACAAGTGTGATGAGCTATGTAGTACTGGATTCATCCAGTCTTTCAAAATATACGAACCCCGCGTCCCAAGTCGGGTCTGTTGTACATAATTAGTTACCTTTCATGCCCATGAAAAGCCCAGCTTTAATCCAACCGCTCACACTGTTCCTTGACCGTCTAAGGTCGAGAGCATGTTGAGATCTTGACAAGTACAAATTTCCGAATTCGGTAAGGTCGTCTTTTAATCAGCGACTTCAACATGAGCGGCGCAGCATGCGCTTTGCTCATGCGGCGTCCCTCTCTGTTTCTTGGCTTCGACTCGACCTCCAGACAGAGCTGCAGTTGCAGTTCCAGTTGCCCAGCCACTGTGATGAGGTTGGATTGGGACCGAGCTGGTTGAGACAATGCCAGTCGCCATGATAACCGCATTTTGTACCGGCTCGGACCCCTATATTATAAGTATTGTTGTCGGCTTTGTAGTTTCGTTGGTGTTGTAATATTTTGTATCTTATGTTATTGTTGTTTTTGTTTCTGTTGTCATTGCCATTGTTGTTGCAGTAGTATTTTGTACGCTTGGGCGTTGTCCATGATTTGATTTTAATTAGAAAATCTTCTCCTCTGCTTGCAACCAACAGAGCGCAAACGAGGACGCCAGACCTATACACGCTACCAAACGCTGGAGCTGGAGAAGGAGTTCCATTTTAACCGCTACTTGACGCGCCGGCGACGCATCGAGATTGCGCACGCCCTGTGCCTCACGGAGCGCCAGATCAAAATCTGGTTCCAGAACCGCCGCATGAAGTGGAAGAAGGAGAACAAGACGAAGGGCGAGCCGGGATCGGGAGGCGAGGGCGACGAGATCACGCCACCCAACAGTCCGCAGTAAGGCGCCGGGAACGCGCGAAAGTCAAAAACTACACGGCATACAATTATACTATTTGAAAACAATTAGCAAGCGGCAGAATTGAAATTAATTTCAACTAAATACCACATTACGGTGGAGCTGAAGCTCCGAAGTATACAACCTATACAAACTATGCAAAAAACTACACTTAGTAAATTGTTATTATTTCAACCTATTATTTAATTTTTACAAAAATGCAAATGGAAAACGAGCGTAATAAGTTAAAATATTAAAAATAAAGAATAAAGCGTAAAACTCAACAAAACCAACTCATGTGACCTCAGATTTAAATAAGTTATATTTAATAATGTGTAACTCATAATTCGAATATATACTAAAGGGTAGCTGAAGGCAGAACAATTAAATATATGTATACAAATATGTACGTCTATATGTATATGTATAGTATGTCTGGAGCTAAATGTTAACCTACTACATCAAATAGAATGTTAGCTCTATGCGGCGTCATAGGTGTAAAGCATAATTTAATGTATTACTAATTTACATGCTCGTTAATATATACATACCTATGAAAACGAATATAAAGCATAAACCTAATTTAACGTTTGTAGCAGTCCTAGCTCGAAATTGAATATAAACCAACATTGTGAAATCGAAGGATAGCTAATCCATGCATAGACACCAAATGGTAAGCTGCATGTCTTGTGTTTGGATGTAAAAAGCAAGGAAATGGGAAAAATATAAATACATACATAAATACAACAAATAAGATATATGTATGTATATGATGAAATAATGTTTTAAAGTCATTTGAAAGACACAGACAGCAAACCGAAATATATTTGTATGATGTACTATTTAAATTAAGTAAATGTCAAAATTAGACAAACAAATACCAAAAGAAAGAAAGAAAGAAGGAAAGGAGAAGTGGAGGACGTTGCTTCAAGTAATAATGTATTACTTATACAATAAATAAAACAATAACAAGCATTGTAAGTAAAGAAATAAAAACATTTATTGAGTTCTAAGAGAAATGTAAGCAAAGATAAATATACTTGTAATAATCGTTTCGGTGAGCCGAAGCTTGAATATCTTTTCCAATGATGCTGGAGAACATCAACTGTATCTATATATATCTCTCTCTCTCTCTCTTCCTCCCCCCTCCCCCTCCCTCCGCCCCTCACCCACCAGTCGCTATTTCATTCTCCAAAACCCAACACCCTTTCATATGAGTTCAAAGTAACGTGTTTCTATATTTTGATTCCTGTACAACATTGGAAAATGTATTCAAACGACCTCTAATTTCTATTCGTAAATTTATGTTCTTGTGCAATGTTTAGATGTCAAGCCGCTCGAAACCATTAAGTTGAACAAACACGAAGTTTCAAAACTTGAACTTTGTCGTAAAGGAAAAAATGTATACTGACTAAAATTATTTGGCAAACTACACAAATAGTTTTATATTGTTAAACGAAAGCTGTTTTAACTAAAAACAATGCGAGCAAATTAATCTATGTATGTAAAGTAGCGAAATAGAGCAAATACTATATTTCTATGCCTCTACACCCAAACGAACTGATGTCGGACTGTCTTCGGACGCTGTTTGGTATCGCAAAAGTGGCGCCACCCTCAATACATAACTTGCAGCTGAAATCAAGTTATACCTTCTTCGTACACTCACATTAATACTCATGAATGAAATGAATGAAATGATATGTAGAAATCCATATACCAAAGTTTTAAAGGAAATTAAAATCATCGTACTATGTTAATATGTAGATATAATTAAGGCGCATTCTATGACGCATACATCCATATCCATATCCTTATGGAATGGTAGGGATCTATTCGTTGTAATCGCGCTGCCCCTTAAATCCGAGCACACACACATACGTAAACATACTACATACATATAGTGTATATTTGCGAGAGCAGCACGATTGGATATGATTGGAGGATGAAAACAAAAACAAAAACTAAAGCAACAAACAACAAAAAATACGTAAGCTCGACAGAGACAAATTGTGATTGCAAGAGTAAAGAAACAGAGAATGCTAAAAATGCGTCAACTCGCTGACTATCGAGTGTTGAAACAATTGATAGAAAGCGGAGATCAAAATTTAAATGAATTCAATCCAGATACGTAACTTTCGGCCTCATTCTGTAAGAAACTAAGCGTTTAAAATTGAAATACAAAATCGAATATCTAGAAAATCGCGCACACTTCAATTCGAGTGCGTCGATAGCATCGTGAACATGACGCAAATCTATACACACCTAAGCCTAGAGAATTAGATGCGAGGATATCCCATTGAGAAGCAGGCATTCAAATGCATGCACTCCCTCATTTCCCTGCGAAATGATTTGATTTGCTTATTAATTTGTTGTAAATAATACCTACATTTTAGTATAAAAGAGAGAGCGAGAATTAAGGAAGCAGTCGAGAAAGCATAAACATAATTGAAATTACAAATGAGATTTTGTTTTTATTTGTAATATTTATAATAAAATCAGTATCTAAAAATTTAGAATATCTGTGTATTTGTGTTTCAATTCATCTCTTTTTGTAACTCCGATTTGAACGACTGTCTCCAGATGGAATTATTGATCAGCAATTGCTATTGGAGCGCACATATGGATATGGATATGGATATGGTAAGTTTGAGCTTTCATTATAACTGAATAAATCTGTTTAAAAATGTTGTTTGTTTTAACAGGTTAGGTTCGTCAGGTTACTACTATCTAATGCACCCCAAATATAGCGCAGACACCTTTCAGAGGTGAGTAAGAACTGGCATGGCCTTTTCAAGCGTTCATTCAACTAATGTTTGTTTGCTCGTCAATTTTTGCAGGTTTGTCTACTAGTTATCCACTTTGGAAACGATCTCAATAATCTGACATCATAATAAGTCATTAATCACGTGGTATTAACAAAAAGGAAAACATGTTAACGCTGACCAACAGATGCCAGCAATTGAGCATTGCTTCTGCAACACCTTCCTCATCCGCAGCTGCGCCCGCTTCACGACTCCCCATGCCCATGCCTTACACGGACAGTCACATGGATCCGCGTACTCGCGATCGCGGTTGGCAGGCGCTAACAAATTGAATTCGCATTGTCTGCGTTATTGCGGTCCATTTGTAATCCATGCACTGAATGCGCTCACGTTTATGTCACAAACTCGAATTAATATTGTGGAAGGTTTTCCAGGAATGGGTCAGCGATAATTTGTTTAAAATCATTCTCAGCCAATGTTATGTCTCTCTAGCCATTTACTACATATACGACTCGTTCTTCGATATTTTCGGCCGTGCTAGCCAACTCTATCTTATTGCATGATGATGATCATGATGAGCACGGCGATTCTGGAGCTAACGATGGACATCCCGGTCTCCGCATCGGTGCTCATCGAGACGAGGTGGCACAAGTGCTGACCGTGCCCCCGTACTGATGTTCCGCATCCATTGCAACCATGCAGTATGTATTTTCGCATGTAGCCCGACGTGTTCACTTGTGTAAACATGTTTGTATGATGCTCGTTTTCATAAATTTAGTCAGCGCCTCGAAATAGTTTTTGATCAGCTGCCAACGAATAATGCCTATCCGGCTAGTCAACCAGCCAACTGCTCCACCGCTCGCCTACCCGACCGCCCTCCGGACACCAACAGCCATCGACATCGACATCGCCATCAACACCAATATCGGCGGCAGCGCGAGTGCCAGTACCAGTATCAGTACCAGTACTTTTTCTTCCCCACCTCCACAAGGAGGTTCAGCCCGGTCGGTGCAGCAAGATTTTCTGCAAGAGCGCGTCACGATTGTAGTCCGTATTTGGGTTTCGGTCTGATGGAATTAATTAAAAACGCTCTTGTTTGGCCAAATGAAGCACCTCAAATAAAACTTTAATTGAATATCTTACCAGGCTGGCGTACGTTTTTGGGTGTGATGATGAGTTTTATGGCTTATTACTCAGAATCTTAGATTATTGCTTGTCTATTGGCTGGCATCTGGCAGACAGAGAGGCCATTGCTCGATTGTATAATACTTGTAGGCTTATACGTACGTTTCTTAACCAATGGATCAATTGTATAAGTATGTTCCACAACTTTTCTATATATCTACTTATAAGTAAGTAAATCTTAAAAACAAAAAATGCGGGAAATACACTCGTATTATTTGAATGCAACTTTGAACAGAGGAATAAATGTACAGTTTGATAAATCTATTTATTAATAATATTTTTAAAATTCAAATGAATTAACAACTAAAATACTGTACAACATAAGCTTACGCTCAATATTGTTAAAATAAAGCTTTACACCAAAAAGCAAATCAAAGATATCAAAAATAATCAATGTGTAATTGGCAAAAAGGCTTTGCTTTCTGTTGACGGTTAGTCAGAGAAGCGAAGAAGAAGAAGAAAATCCAGATACAAATATATACCAAACTATCTCACTGTAAAACGTCACAAGTACGTTAGCGGTCTCGGATCTGAAAGCATTCCAGGAACCCCTCTCCCTTGCCGAGTGGGGAGCGAACTATAAAATGTATTAAAAAGTTAAAAGCTAAACAATTCTTTTTTTCAAGATATGTTTCCCCATCATATTTTTTACATAATGTCATTACAGCATTTACTTCATGACGAGCGCGACTTCCACAATTACATACATACATAAGTACATACTTATAGTGACAGGCACTGAGGCACGAATATCGATAATTGATCTGAAATTAAGATACTACGAGAAGTGAAATAAATCATTAATTACGAACTGAAATTTGTGTACAGTGAAGAAAGATGTCAGAAATCCACTTGAGCTAATCATGAGGCCTAGACAAGTGCGCGCCCACATTGGGCGAGCTGGCTGACTGACTAGCTAGCCGGCTAACACCATCCATCAATCGATCGATTCATCAAGGCAAGTAGTTTGCTCTGAGACCTGCTTGTCGTTCGATGGTGAGCGCAGAAGCCGAGGAGGAAGATAATAAATGATAAATTTAAAATGGCCGATACATTAATCTTTCGAAAACTATAATGATATGGCGAAAATAAAACTCTAATTAAGTTGTACCAGAAGCCCTCGCATCTAAGCAAAGGAGCACACTGCTGCATGGTAACATATGCATTTAAATGGAATTAATTTGAATTAAAATTAAATTGAGAAAATCTAGCTACGAGTATGTAACGCACAAAAAGTTGAAGGACAATTGCTGGCAACTGCTTGCTCTTCAAGCAGGCTAGATGTTATAAACGCATTCTTGATGGAAATCACCCAAATGAGCCTCTAATAGAATATTAACTCCCTAAAACCGAATCGGGCAACGGTGAGTTAGGACCGCAACTCCACTCGACCCTGCAGCCTTCAATGGCAGCCAAAGCAACCAACAACAACAACAACATAAACAAAAACAACAGCAGGTATAACTGAATAAAAGGAAAGCGCTGAGAACCAGTTCTGATACACGGCTTCAAAGTCTTATTATACCTTTCGAACAAACATGGATGGTCGCAAATGAGAGGGCGACCGAAATCCGGTTTCAGTCCGGTGCATTGGTATTGGTAAGCTTCGAAACCCACACATAGACAATGCTCGAAATTCGAAGAGATCTAAGAGCACCAACACAAGTGCACTCATCACCAATACCAATGCACCATAAAAGCGGGCTATAAGTTTCGAAATTTCTTTCTGGTAGGCTTCGAACAGACCCCGGTCGGCAGCTCGGCCGCAAGAAACAGCTACGCAGATCGCATGCGCATCTCGAGATGTGCGAACGTATGGGAAGCGGCGGTGACGGTGGCGCTTGCAGTGATGACTGAGGCCTCCCGCAATATTCTATGGTTGCACTGCACACTCTCGTGTTGCCAACACAATCCACTGGCTTACTCTTTCGCACCCGCATGCGCGTGCACTTGATGCTGGCTCCGCCCACTATATTCGAGATACCCGAATGATTTTCAATATGGCCACTACACTGGGCGCATGTTGTTGTTGCGCCGCTCGCTAACCGCGCTGCCAGATGTGTAGGAAAACGGCAGAGGCCACCATTTGCAGCCGCTGCGGCACCCTACATGCCGGCGGCTCAAGCCGCAAGTTAACTGTTCAAGTGTGAAAACCGATATTTTTTGTGTCCGAAGCAAGCTACTAAATGCCCTTTGTGTTTATACCATTTCGGAGGTTAAAAAAAAACCTAAAACACAGAAAATGTAACTTAAAATATTTTTAAAATTGTTGTGTCAACTTCGCTAACTAAACAGTAATCGTAATTTGTATTAAGAAACATAAATATACTTATGTACATTAACGTATATAAAATTTCGTTTTTGTTATATGGAACAATACGCTTTGTTTTCTATTATATAATGTATGTATGAATAAATTATGTATTTTAACTATATATTAACGTTTATATAAAATTTCGTATTTGTTATTTGGAACAATACGCTTTACAAAATTTCGTATTTGTTATTTGGAACAATACGCTTTGTTTTCTGTTATTCAATGTATGTATGATTAAATTATATATCTTAACTACATTTTAACCAAGTGTTATTTTATTTAGTTTTTGAGCTTTGTCTTTGCCGCTTCGTTCTAAGATTTGAATAGCGGAGCTCATTGGTGTAGCAAAAGTTTAGTGATTATTCACAAAATTAAAAAAGTGTAAGTAAGATTGTTCAGAAAAATTAAGGGTTTTCAAAATATTGACCAAGGAGATTTATGACGATCTCTAATATAAAAAAAATAATATAGGAGCAATGTTTGTAGCTCTCTGCTGGCTATAGTTATCGCCAACTCGTTTCAGTCGTCTAAACTGTGAATATTGAAATCATACGTCCATAGTACTTTACTTTGTATTCAAAAGTTGGGCTGCCACCTATTTTTTTAATATAACAGACGAATATGTAGTATCCAACAGCTAATTAAAGTAATGACATTTTGATTTAATGAGTTTTACTAAAATAAAAGCACCGAAATTGTCGTTATATTTGGAAAATCGCTATTGAAATGGTGATTGGATTTGGTGATCCATTGGAACATTTAGGTATGTACATATTCGCATCATTTGTACAACAGCTAAATATATGATAAAGTGTTCTGTTATGGTCGGTCTCGACGGCTTATAACCATATTGCAATGTTTTGTCGCAAACGTTTTACAACTGTGAGAATTAGTGATTGAAACAGACATACGGACAGACAGACATGCCGTTTCGTCTCGTCATGCTTATCATATTTACGAGTATATATATCCTTTTCATTTGAGTGAATGATTAAATACATATTACCCTCAAATGTGTATGCAAGAGTATATTGTTTTTGTTACATAGGTTTGTAAAGCCCAGAAGAAAGAAAGTTAGAACTGTCTATTCTCTCCTATTCTACTCCTCCGACAGTTATTTAGTTAAGGTACCGCAATGAAGCTTTACGCCGAGGTTCCTTTTTGTCATAGTACAATCAAAATCATTTGAGAATAGTTTTGGTATAAAAATATTGTTGTTCCTGAAATTAATTAAATTAAAAAAATTAAAAAGATAATAAGAATGTTGTTTTTAGACCTGAAAGAATGAATGATAGTATCCCAATATAAATATTTCTAATGAGAGAATTGAGGAATAAAGATCCTTTGGTTTATCAATGACGAGTTGAATACCTAAATTAAATCACATTTATTCGCAATTTTGCTCAAGCATCAGTATGTTCATAGTGCACTCGCAATTTAATTGCTGGCAAACAAATTAGGGGTGAGTAGGGTAATTAAAATTGTCCTAATTATTAGTTTTTAATTGGATGGTAGACAGCCAATATTCCGTTCCATGTCTATTATAACGCATATTTCATTGAAAAACATATTCCACTTACTTCGCTGTGACCAATAGGTCATATAAAGTCTCCATTTGTATTATGTTATTAAAGGTCATACACGTAACTGCCCAGGGATGTTACTTCTGTGCAAAGTACCTTGAGAACAAGACCTTACAAATTAAAGCCATAAGCTACAAAAAAAAAAAAAAAAAAAAAATGCTCTCCTTGCTGTTATGATAAAAATCATCTTACTATGGTGCCCTTGGATATAATTTATGCCAACAATTCTTAGAATGGCGCCTGGTCACTAGTTGTGAAGAATGTGAAAAAAACTACCGCCATATTGTGCTCTGATTGCGACCAATTGTTTAAATATCTTCATATGCTATTAAAATTAAGTAATTTGATGACAGACGAAGAAATGTTGTCACAACATTCAAGTAATTACCAGTAATGTCTGCAGAACACTTCGACTGCTCAGCATCGCTAATGATCGAATCATTTCAGATAATGTGCCCAAGCAGCAGCACTACCGACAACAGCCGGAGAAGAAACACAGAACAACACAACAAGACAAAAGTCAAACTGAAAATTAAGCTGCAGATGTAAGTAAATCAAATAAAATCACGTGTCATTTGTTTCGGCTCATCGGGAGATAAGATTTCAGGAGCATCAACTGCAATGTCATTAGCGTTGCCATAACTTGCGGCAGGTCAGTTAGCCTCGTTCCGCACATGGCCATAAGAGTGGGATCTCGTCAAAAGGCATCAGTGCAAAAATGAACTTCGTGTGCCATTAATCAACGCTTTACTACATTTAATATGCGGTTAAAAGTGCTAATGATGTTGGTCTGTAATCGCTTAGAGCCGCCCGCCGGCAGCCATCGCAAGTCCACACGCCCACACATTGGTGTTGGGGGGTGAGGGAACAGGCAGAGCAGCCGAGGGATCAGTACAGTGGTTTAATGAGAAACCACTTAACACTTTTAGAGCTTTTTATGTTTTGCTGTCATTAGAATGATTTTTGCCACTAACTACGATACTCGACCACCATTTCCTTCCGAGAGTCGTCAGCTGCGCCGTCGTCACTGACGTTGTCGTCATTATACAGCCATGTTCATGTTCGCAATATTGCACTCTCTACCGGCCGGGCCGAATCGTCCCGCCTACGACGAAGCCGCCCGCATTTGGCACGAGCTCGTCGACTCAGACATCGACATCAGGGACGGCGTCGCAGGAGAGCACGGCGTGTATTTCAAAACAAATCGGCAACAATTTCATTAAATGAGTATCATATTAAATTTAATGATGCAGCAGTATTTCAGTTTTCGTTCCGTTTTTTGTGCTTACCGAGTTTTTGTTCTAGCTCACGAGAAGCTGCAGAGCGAGGAGCGGCCACAACAACCAACCCAAGGCAACAGTAGCTGGAAGGAAATCTTCATTTCAACAGGGCCGTGGACGAGCAGTATGCAATGAAACTAAAGTGTGATGCACACTTGTCAGTTTGGAATTTCTATTTCAAAAGTTATCCATATTCCACTTGGCTCTCAACTCTCTCAACTTGCTTTTCCAGCAAACGGCAGCTTGGGGCCGACTTGACTTGAGTGTCGTGACTGTGTAGCGATTGATAAAGCGATGAGACACGAACTGAAGCAGCGCCAAAAGACTGATTGGCAGTCGAGGGATTATGGATTGTAATAGATTGTACTATATGTACAAGTTGAACCTCATCAAAGTTTATCATGAGAAAGAATAGGGTCCTGGATTCGCCACTTTTAAGAGAATCATTAAAAATGCGACAAGCCCATTTACCAGTAGCTCATAATTGGCAAACGAACATTATTCTATGTATTAGGCAGTGCAGCGAAGACAAATTAAAAATCGACTGACATTTTGACACGTCTGATCTTTGAATAACTGTGGGTACACATTTGGTTTTATCTATCTATTCTATTATATTATCTATTCATACAACGATAATTGCATTGAAGAATTTACTTGAATGAGCTTGGAATATGAGTTTCGGATACTGACAGCCCATTAACATCCAAGTAATTTGGTTCTTGTTGCAAATGTCCAACTAATAACAGAGTGTGACGAGTTTATGTATATGGCGGAAGATATATTACTATAAGGATTGTGATAATTTAGACAAGTTGTGAAACTGAAAGGGTCACAACTGTTATAATGTCCAGAAAAGCCAAGTCCGTGTAATTTTTAACTGTGAAATTAATGAATTCACACTTTCTTAAAATTTTGCAATATATTACTTTCTACAATCGGCATCCATGAAAATGCCGCAATTTTCAGATAATGGTATTTCAAATTTGGTCCTCAAGCCGAAAAAATACAAATTTATACAATTAAAGATTTGGCCACCAAAATATTTATTTGAAAGACTGTGTTTGGGATAATGATTCCAAGAACAAAGTCCTAGATGCTTGTCTTTTATTAAAGGTATTCACATACTCCATACATACACATACATATATACCAACTTAACTGGTTATAACAGGACTAATGTTTGCTTGGATTTTTTTAAACCCATTGAAAATGATCCGGACTGGTAAAATAAAAACCCAACTTTTATTATTTTATGTATCTTTTGCGCATGCCAAGCGCTTGATCCAATATTTAATACACTTGTAATAAGCCTTGTCCGGAAGCATTTCCATAGGTTAGTACCTGAATGGTTTGAGGTGGCAGACCCCCAAGTATATATATTCTTAATCAGCGTGAAAAAAACGAGTCGATCCATATATGTGTACACTGTGAAAGTTTGTTTTATTTTTTTGATGCATCATTCCACTCCCGCCTTTAGAAGTTTTCCTAACTCTCCTAGATCTCGGAGGCTATAAGTGCTACCATTTTGATCCCAAATACCGCACCGTATTCAGTCACAGATAATACGATATGTTTAAAAAACATTTAAATTTATAAAGATATGAGTAATATCTGATGGTGCAAAACAAGTTTAAAATGCTTTCTAATGAAAGATCAGGGGTATATAGGTCCAAGAATGAAAACACCAGTAATGGGCCTAGCACATAACGCTAATATTACAGCTAATTATACCCTGTCGATATAGCCATGTCCGTCTGTCTGTCTGTCTGTATGAACGCAAGGATCTCAGAAAGTATAAGAGCTAGAATAACCAAACTTGGTATCCAGATTCTCCTACGTCCAAGAAAGGGCAAATCGCGGTTTTCTATACCTCCCGTTATTCTTGGAATTTTAAAGTAAATTTTGGTAGTAACATCCAGTTAGTGAGTATATATCCGTATCCCAACTTTTATTATGATAGGTTGATTAGAAAGAAAGTTTTATGTACAAGTACACAAACGCGCATAGACAGGATTCTGATGTCAATGTATGTATGCATGAATGGAATATTTTATATTTAATTTAATTAAGTTAATTCCATTTTTTTGCGGGGTGGTAAAGGGTATTTAAGAGTTGAGCCTGCTCAACTTTAGCATTCCTTTCTTGTTTTAATTGTGGTTTTAGAGTCCGATTTAGTTATTTCAGAAATTTGGTTAATTTATATCTGAAAAGTTTTTAGCTGATAGCTTTCAAGCTGGAAACAAGTGGTAATTGAAACCGGAATGTTGGCAGAAGTGCATCGCGATTTGGATTTGCCAATCGTTATACTCGTACGTGCAACAAACTAAGAGAGTAAAAAGTTGGTACTGATTTGAATAAGCAAAAGTGTTTTTGCTGTTAAGAGTGAATTTGGCACCTAATGTTGCTATCCTAGGTATGTACATAGTATATTGCGGCTTTATAGATACTGAAGTTTAATACCTCGTTCAACATCATATCCTAATGTACGAGTACCAATAACATGGAGTCAGCCAATCTCTCACTCGTATCATACCGCCATATGGCACATGTTCCATCGTAAAGGTCGCAATTCGAAGCTCACTTAGTTCCTGAAAAAAAAAACTCGTTATATAGTGTGCGATATGGCATGATGTGTGAACATTTAATATGACATATATCTTTCAGCTACTCATTGAGGAATTGGACAATCGTCATATGCTAAAACGTTGTACCCCATAAAAACGGAACACAAATTTTGCAGATATGTTTGATATTGCAGCGCATTGAATAAAGTCACTAAAAAAAGACATTTTCATTTAAATATTTTAAAAATCTTATCAAAAATGACTGAGTTAACAGAAATGTTCAATGTTTTTATTTTCACATAATAATATCAAACTTAAGAAAAACACCAAAGTATCAAAGTATTGATTTTAAAAAGCAAAAATTAATATGAATGCAAATATTATTAGTAAAACAAGAAAGGAATGCTAAAGTCGAGCAGGCTCAACTCTTAAATACCCTGTACCACCCCACAAAAAAGTAATTAAATTAATTAATTAATTTAATTTAATTAATTTAATTAATTAACTAAATATTAACTAATTAAATATAAAATATTCCATGCATGCATACATACATTTACATTTACATCAGAATCGTACCTTATGCGTGTTTGTGTACTTGTACATATGTATGTATGTGTGCATTGGGATTGGTTATATGGCTATAACTTTCTTTCCGATCATTCTATCATAATGAAACTTGGTATACGGATATATAATTACTAACCTAATGTGACTACCAAATTTTAGTTTTAGTAGCCAAAATTCCAAGAATTACGGGAGTTATAGAAAATCGTTAATAGGGGGGGGAGTGGGGGGTGGATCAGAAAAAATGAACAAACTCGTCCTTTCTCGGTCTCAGGAGAATCTGTATACCAAGTTTGGTTATTCTAGCTCTTATACTTTCGGAGATCCTTGCGTTCATACAGACAGACGGACAGACAGACGGACAGACGGACATGGCTATATCGACTCGGCTTGTCATGCTGATCAAGAATATGTATACTTTGTGGGGTCTACCAAGCCTCCTTCTGTGTGTTCCATGTGCACTCGCACAAAACTAATATAGCCTTGTACCCTTTGGGTACAGGGTATAATTAAAACCGGTTATTCCGAATATTCTTTAACTGTCATAGTTTCTTTTTGATAACTGCTTCGTCTCTATCGACGCATTGCGTCTGCTCCCTTTCATACCTTGAAAAAAATTCTATTCAATTGAGGAACATCCGACAGAAAATTAAGCAAATCAAAACATCAAGCTTATCTCTCCACCTTTTGCACGACAAAAAGTTAATTTTTATTTTTTTTTGCAAGTGGATTAAATCTTGGCTGCGCCCATGTCTCAGACTCTAATTTTCGGGGGCGAATTGGCGCAGCGTTTCTTAAAGTCTGTTGAGTATTGAAAATTGAGGATAAAATACTCTGTGGAGTGACACAAAAGAATCCAAACTACTTTCTGTTAATTATGCATATATATGTATTATATATATATAAAGTACCGCCTGGCCTTTATTTATATATTTTTCAACATTCCCGATTAGATCGTTGTATCTCGACATATGAGTCATGAATATACACTTATATACTTTTCTATATTACAAAAAATAAAAAACTTCTATCCTTCAGACACTGCCTAAGTTGGCGAGCATGAGCCCTGTATACTAAATACTTATATTTTCTTTACCTTCTTAACAGTACTTGGTGCGACAATTGTAGTAGTTTGTTTAATTTCTAGAAACAGTGAAGATTGTGAAGAGAATCCCAGAAGAGAGGTACAACTTGAACAGACTAGGACAGAGCGCTAAAGCTCAGTCAAGTCCATTACGAGCGCCAGGCATCGATTGATGGCTGCACAACAATGGCAGGGGAAATTAACCAATTTATCTTTGTTTTCTGCACAGCAAACAACGAAAATAAAAGGCGCAAGAAAAAGTTAGTAATAAAAACACAAAGAGTGAAGTCGTGGCGCGTAGAAGGTAGGCGAAGTGAACCGACAAATGGACGACATCGGGGACTGTGGGGGGAAATACAAAAGGATGGCGACAATGACGACCACGACAAGCAAAGGCGAAAAAGCAACCAAAACACTGCTCCACAGGCATAGAGTACAATAACGCCGCACTGAAAGGATTCCACCATTACATTTATAAACCGAGAATGGGGCAGAAAGCGAGGAGCAGAGACCGTAGTATGGAGAGGGGGAAGCGGGAAACGGGAAGCTCGTCGCAAGCGTTTGACACATTTCTGCTTTTAAGGAGGATTGCATTTGTTACGCGTGCGATGTTCTGTTTCGGTTCAGCGGCAATCGATCAAGAGTGAACATTTTGGGAACTCGCCCTTTGTTTCTTAGAGCGAAGGTTCTTCAGTATTTGTATGTATGAGTATGTAGTATTTGAAAGCTAAAGGGGTCGGAATTTAGTCACTTTGAGTGAGTGCAGTCATACATTATAACGGTGGTGGCGCCCTTTTGTATGCATCTGTATGCGAGCGTACTCTACTACTACTATGTACGTGTATGTGTTTTGTATACGAGTATGGTATATGTCTGCATATATGCGACATTACCTGCATTTAAATAAAAGAGCCCGAGGGCCGAACTCTGACGATGTCCTTTAGGTCGGCACACTTCCACTTCCCAGGACCACCGCCTCATTTCTGCTCTGCAATGGTGCATGAAATTTGCGGCCCTCAAACGCACTTTCACTTTTCTCAAGTGTTCCGGCTTCAGGTAAAAGCTATTGTAGCTGCTGCCGTTGCTGCTGCCGTTGCTGCTGTTCCATTGAGTCGCTGCAGCTATTAGGCAAATGTTATTAGGTCGTCGTGCCGCACACCCATTCTTCATTCGACTGCAGATGTGCTGACAGGCAGTTGCTACCTCCGCTTCTGCTACTGTCGCCATTATGCAGCCTGAATATTACGTGTCGGTCCTCATAAGAAAGCATATCCTTTTCGAGTCGCATCGCCAGTCGCTGTTATGCCTCTGCATTTTTGATGTAATGTACACACTGAGCACATCCTGCAAATTCACATATTCACTTGCATATGTGTGTGTGCATACACATACATACAGGCATACATGTAATATACATCTATACGCGTGTACTTGTGCACTTGCAATATGTTGCAAGCAACATTCGCATCAGGCAACAACTAAGGAAATTAAAACTCATAAATCTTGGTCGGGTATAAGTTTGTGTCTTTGGACTCTGTTTCTCCCTCACATTTTCTGAAACAATTCCATCTACTCTATACCGTGGCTGCAGTGTGGCCGACACCGATAGAAATGAAAAATGCTACTACCATAAGAAACGAGTATAAATATTATATGAAACAGTGATCAACGTATTATTATTCTGGAAGAGGACAGCAAGGAAAACACGAGCTCAAAAGTTGTCTTCGTCTGCGCCAATGTATAAGGGTATAGCCCTTCACTGTGTGTTAAAACAAACACTTCATTCGACCATGGTCATGAACAGGAGTTCTATATCCGTTTTTATACCCTATACGCTATATTTAATATACAGATGGAGGCGTGGCAGACCCCCCAAAGTATATATGTACATATATCATTGATCAGTATGACAGTATGAATCGATTTAGCCATGTCCGTATGCCTGTCTGTCCAGATTTTTCTAAGCCCGAGAATGGAAAGTTTTTTTCCCCGCTATTAGTGATTTTGTATTTGGCATATCAGTTAATGATTAGTGTCCGTATGTGATGTATCATTATGATGGGTCAGTTATGAAGAACGTTATAGCCATAAAACTATTCTGAGCTCAAGCTCTGCCCGAAGCTGTTGTCGCCGCTTTGACTTAATTCTAATCTGCACACATATACGCACACAAACTGTACATACACACTTATGTATGTATGAATTAAATAGTTTGCATTGAATGTAATTAATTTATTTAAACTATTAAATATTTATTTACTTAATTAAATTTGTATATAGTTAGTTTTTAAAATACGTTTATTTTAATTTGTTCCCCTTTTTGTGGGAGTGGGGATACGCTGTTATTTAATTATATCCTTCCTATGCCAGCTAAATGATGTGGTAACCTGATGTTGTACTATGTATATGGTGTATGTTTTATTATACCCTGTATCCAAAGGGTAAAAGGGTATAGTAGTTTTGTGCGAGTGTACATGGAACACACAGAAGGAGGCGTGGCAGACCCCACCAAGTATATATATTCTTGATCAGGATGACAGAAGGATCTCAGAAAGTATAAGAGCTAGAATAACCAAACTTGGTATCCAGATTCTCCTGGGCCCGAGATAGGTCGAGTTTGATCATTTTTTCTGATGCATCCCCCCACTCCCCCTCTATTCACGATTTACTACAACTCCCGTATGTCCCGTTGGCAGCCACACTCATTTACTTATTATATATCCGTATAACAAGTTTCATCATGATAGCTCATTTATGAAGAAAGTTATAGCCATAAATAAAATCGCTGCCCATGCTCTGTCTGCAGCTCTGCCCGTAGCTGTTGTTGTTTCTGCTTTGGTTCAACTTTGTGCTGCATACATACATGCATATAAACACGCAGAGACACGATTCTGATCTAAATTTATTATATGCATGTGCTGAATATTTTATATTTAATTTAATTAATTATTAATTATTTAAATTAATTCGCTTAGACGCAATTGCTTTGTAAATGTGCAATTATACACCCTTTACGTGAGTTCGAATACCGAGAGAGGTAAAATCGATCAAATTTTTTTTTTAATTCTCTTAATTTTTTTAATTTTGATAATTATTATAAACATATGTACAGAGTATTTCAAAGTCGGGACACCCGACTTTAGCTTTTTTACTTGATATCATGATAAGTAAAATCTGAAGTTTAAAGGACATAAAGAGAACGCTGCCTTGGGATAATCTTTATTTTATTAAAACACTGTAAAATGGAAGCGTAGATTGCTTTAACAGTCTTGTAAACCCAACCCCTCAGCCAAATTGATGGTGGGTCGTTATATTAAAAGCCACTCGACCTTTATCGCTTTGGATTACAAAGCAGATTACAAGCAGAAGCATCTTCGACCCCGAAAGTATTCGCGTATATACTTGTACATAGTTTCGATCATCATGACGAGACAAATCGATCGATACATGGACATTGACCAAACTTGATAGACCCTCTTGTTTCCTGAGCAACACAAGCTTATTTTGAATTTCATGCCACAATCCTCAGCCAAGTGTAACATTCCAACAATGAATTGAAAATGTAACTCGAAACAAGGAAACACAACCAAAGTGAGTTTCCTATTGAGAGTGTGAAACGTGATTTTTTTCTGCTCCGCAGCTAATTTGATTTTGTGACGGTTTTATCGCCGATGAATTCATAATTTTTTTGAAGCCTTTAAAATTATTTTCCTCCTCCCACATTGATCTTGACGTGTAACACTGGTCCAGCTTTAAGGAATTTGTTATTTAATATTATTTGGGGCTTTCCTTCGTTAGGAAGAGTGTGTGTGTGTTTGCTTTTATATTTTTGTGGTAGAGGAAGCTGAGCTTAAAGATGTGTTGCGTCCAACTTTAGGTTAGTTCAAGGTTATAGCCGCTAGGATTGGCTATTTGAGATGGTCTTGCCCAGCACTCATTGAATGAGAAATCATTTTGTTAAGTTGCACAAGTTGAATGAGCATCTCCCAAGTGGATTCGATTCAGATGTAAGATTAGTAAGCAAATAACAATTAAATTCAATTTTTAAATGTATCGCCAACGGATCCATTAATGTTGGACCAACTGCGTCTGGCTCTTCCAACAACACCTCATACCTTCACATACGCTATCTTCCCCAATTGTTGTCCTCACCTCCTTCGTAATTAAAGCAATATCCCCTCCGAGGCTGACACCATAGCAGAAACTGCAATTGCAGTTTCTGTAGCTTAAGTAGAAAATCTATAAAGTGTTCTATTTGAAACATTTTCAAAAATACATATGTATTCCAAAATCGTGATCACCGAGTTGAAACAAAAGAAAAGTACATGTCATGATATCATGTCATGCTGAACTTCATATTTTTTTAGTATTATTTTTAACTTACTTGACTAGTCTTGAATCTAGAATCTCTAGAGACAAAAATGACTAAAATTCCTTATATATTTATAAATATTCATAAATCGGTATATTTTATTTCCCAGATAGCAATACGACAGTAAAGCTGTTGTGTTAAATCTTTCAATAAATTTTAGTGAATTCAATTAACTTAGTTCATATATAAAGCTGTACATGAAAAAAAAAAAAAAAAAAAAAAAAAAACAAGAGCAAGAGCAACAGCCGAGAGAGCCTGACAGTGAAATACCCTGTACCCACTCCCACAAATAAGAAAAAAAAAACTTTTTAGTAATTTAAAAATCAAATTTTAAAAAAAAATTAATTAATTAAATTAAATATATTCAATACATACATACACATGTGGAGACATATGGTTATATTTCAATAGCATACATTTACAGCAATCGTCTTTATGTATGTCTGCAGTACATAATTAAGTCAAAGCATTGTATCGGAATAAAAATACAAAACTTGACCTGCCTAGGGCTTAGGGAAACCTTGATACCACGCTTGTAATTCTAGCTCCTACACCTTCGAAGATCCTTGCGTTCATACAGACAGACGGACATGGCTATATTGACTCGGCTTGTCACCCTGATCAAGAATATACATATATATACGTTGTGGGGTCTGCCACGCCTCCTTCTGTGTGTTACATGTACATGAAGTCGCCTCCTTTTGCCTGTGAAATATTTACCCAACGTGTGCAGGGTATAAAAATTGTAAACTGGTTTGGGAAAGTTTAGTTATTCTAGCTCGCATTCTTCCTGAGATCCTAGGATTCATACAGACAGACTTACGGACGACTTGTCATACTGATTGAGAATATATAGATACCTTAGGGACGACCACGCCTCCTTCTTCTCTTCTACATACTATACTATTATACCCCGGCATTTTTAATTAATTTGGAAAATAATTATATTTTCAATATTAAGAACCTTAATGTAGATTTCGACTCCCTTTAAAAGGAATAGGATGCATACCTAACGACTAGGTATCTCCCGCCCTATAGTATGTAAGTGTAAATTCATATATAATGCTTGCTTTATCGTTTTATAGAAGTGGGTGACACTCGGATGATTTCCGATATATTCCAAACAAACATTCGTCATTTCGTAGCAAGAGTTTGACCTGCCCTCGATCAGGAGAACGTAACGGTGGAATGGATTTATCAATCGATCAAAGTGGTCTGAAGTGGTTACCATGGCGGTCCGCATTTATAAAATATTTTATTTTATCAGCGAAGCTCGCATAATAGTTTGATCTGATGCTCGCCAAAATTCGCCCATTTTCAGTTTCTGTCACTAATCGTATGGCATCGAAGATAATGTTGAGCCCACCATATCACAATTATCGCTGGCCATTGCTGCCATTAATTCGACGTAATCATCATTAGAAATTGCGCAAAGCCCCCCAAAGACCTGGTGATGAGCTTAAGTTGTTTTTGATGTTCCTCAGCGAACACACGTCAGAGCGAATGCGCCAACAAGACATGGATATATTCGACAAACCTGTACAGGCGGGAAAGCTGATGGTCGCAATGAAACGCACATTTGTTATCTACACACTTTTGCGGCATCACTCGGCGATCTACAGATGCCAATTAAACGACCAGCCTACAGTTGCTGTTGCAGCTAATGCAATTTTAATTGCTAATCAGTCGTTAATTGTGGCAAGTTATGGAAAAAATTGCAACGCAGCAGGTGTCCCGTGAATTGGTCGATCAGAAAATGAATCTTATGATCGGGCTCAGATTTTGGCACCTTTTGTGTGTATTCGCACACATATTTTTCTAATTGTATGCTTTTTGAGGCTATTGCTAAGTGTAACGTAATTCATGTAGTAACTGGTATCAACAAGTTTTTTGATCTTTCTACGTCTGCGGGGTGATCAGTATTGTATGCTGATTTAGAGCCTGGTTAACAGATTATACCTTAACTCATCAATGGACCAAAACTCCAGTTAAACGAGTCGTTAAACGAGTGGCAATGTGTTGGACCAAAACAGTTTTTTTCTTTTTGCTCTTTGTGGTCTAAACGGGGTCAAAAGTTTCGGCTGCAATCGAAAGACACAGCTTGGTGTTTGTTCCTACACAAATTGATTGTCATGGATGTTATCCTAATTTCTCAGTTCCCTGTCAAACAATAGGAAATAATTTCCCTTAAATTGAAGCAGAACTGTTTATGCACCGCACTGCTCTTCTTAGCTATCCCAGAAAGAATCTCTGACCACAGATAGATGTATGCTGGGGCAGAAAATATTTAGTTTCCTTCCCAATTTACCTTTTGTATTATGTTATTTTATTTTGTTTAAACAACTGTTTAATAGATCGATTGACGTATTTTACTACCGTTCGGAAGAATTAAGGCATAGCTGACACGATGGAATTGCTCACGTCCACCACATTATCGCACAATAAACTGTTGTACAAATTTTACATTCATTAATATTTTGTTGGCAATTGCGATATACTTGTTGATATTTTAAATAATTTTGCATAGCACACTCAATGTAACCGATGTTGTTCTAAACTACTGGCGGATATATTTGAGGACGATGCTTTTGTTGTAGCATAATTTTCGTAAATTTTTGTTCGATTTTTGTATATTTTTCTACATAGGCCGAGCAAAAACATGATAGGATGAATTTCTTAAATAGCACCTTGACCTACAATTCTATGTTCATTTGTAAAATAATAAACAAAAGCCATTTTTAATGTCCGAAAATCATTTATTCATTAGTTATTTATTAGTTCAGTTATTGAAAAAAATGTTTGTTATTTATAGGAAGTTATATTAGATTGAACTTGAATTTCTAGTGCATTATATGATAAGTAACGATAGGGGTCGTGCTACGAAGAATATAAGCAATACCCATATGCATGCTCTGCTTAAAAAGGCTCTTTGAAATTCACAATACCATATATTGTCTGGGTAATAATGTCTGGCATATATAATTATGGTATTTGATTTGCAATAGAGATATCAGCACCACGAGATAATTCCAACTGTCCTGTACTTCTCCCGCAGCTTCAAAGAGTTCAAGCTGAAGCAACAAAATCGTTTAGTCATATAAACGATATCATTTAAGAGAGTCTTTTTATTGAAAACATTCTTCGATTTTAAGATCTGGACATCATTCTATCTGTCCCACTTATCGATGCTGGAGGATGAGCCCAAAAAGATTTCAAGCTAACCCATGTGCTACTGCACGCGTCTGTGGTTTCGAGAAGGTAGGTGTGCAGAGTGTGATTAACAAGAATTGTGGCAATTACAGGAAATTGCTCGCTTGCACCTTTTATGTGTGCAGAAACCAGCAATATAGCAATATTATTATTTTATAAAATATATGCGTGCACATTTTACTTAATAATAAATTTGATGCATGCAAAATGAAGTCGTCTTGTTATTGCCAGCCCCGTCACTATCGCCGTTGCGGCCGCTTCGCCATCCCGCCTTCCTCTTCTTTTGTGGGCTGCTCATTTTGCAATCACTTTAAAAGCCATAATAAGGGTGCATTTTTAATAACTTCATTTCGAGCTTGGCCAGCTCCACATCCGACTAGTGTTGTAAGCCGCCAATACCGTTGACATTGCCTCCACCACCCCACGTCTACAGCGACCGACCCGTCCGGTCCTCTGGACGTTGAGTGCGTGTTTTATATAATTCGCGTTGGGCAGCGCATGTTTTACAAAACAATTATTAAAATTTGTTTTTAAGTGGCATGCACTTCCAGAGCTTAACCGAGCTGGTTGCAAGTGCATTGACCCATTTCCAGCCAGTCGCTTGTTGCATGTCGTTGCTTGCCGCCATTTTGAAATGCCGCTGCTAAAAACCACGGCAATGGTGCCGTTGCAGTAGAATACAATATCAAAGACAAATGCCTGTTTATCTTGGTGGCCATTAAAGTAGCCTCTTCTATTGACAGGTAGAAATTTACGGACTGCATTTTGCTTAGCGTGTAGGTCAGCACCGGTCAACAGATACGTGCGACCGGTATTCTGCTGAGCTGCAGGAATGCTAGTACAAGGGTCAAACTGGTTTTAGGCAACTCGCTCACTGTTAGTTTTCTTTTAAACTTCTTTTAATTACATATTTAAGATAGAAATCTCATTGGCATGACTAGAAATTAAATAAAGGCACACTTAATGCATTTGCTTTTCTTCCTGTCTTTAGACAGCCGTCCCTTAAGTCAGGTAATATTTACATTTTTTTGGAAAACCACAGATAGTGCGAAAGTATGGCAAAGAGCTAATATTCTGAAACGACTTTCAGTAAATGAATGAAATCAAAATTACTAATACATAGATTCCGAAAAAATGGAACTCCCAGAATCGATTTCCGATGCAATATCGTTATAAATTAGGAACTTTTCTATAACATCTTTATGACTTAATGATCACATAATGAGGATCTGTGCCGCCTCCACGAACATTTTCGAAGCTCCAAAGATGGGCGGACTTCGCGTTGTGATCTAGCATTCTTCTGTACGGATGTTACATACATACTCGTTAAAAGCAATATGGCTATAACAGTGATATGAAATATCATTTGAAACGAAGATATTAACTGCTCCCAATAATTGATTCCGGAAAATTTACTACATACAACAATTTATCTAAGGGAATAATTACAGTACCCATTGCAAAAACAGTTTTAAATTATTCCCGAACTAAATTGGAGTAATTTTTTTTATCATAATTAAGTTCAAATTAATTTCTACTGACATTAATGAATATGTTCTACCAAGTTTAATAATTATGCTAAGTGAACAATTTTCACGCAAGCTGATGCGGTAGCCAACTAAGTCGTCTAATGTCCGAGTCTTGCGTTCTCATCTGTATTCAGTGTATGTATAAATTGTGGATAAATTTTCTGTCAGCACTTTTTGGTTTCGGAAAACCTTTCCGCACCAACGCACTGTGAGGCCTTCGGCCGAAAAAGGTTAAAAAAATCAAGAATTTCAGAACGCTTTGGGGAATATGATTAAAGTGTCTAACACGACATTTCCCATAAGAAAATCTTACTCTCAAAGAAAAAAAAATTATAGTTTAGGAGATATATGCACTCAAAGTTCACCATTGTTATACCCTGTATTCAAAGGGTAAATGGGCATATTAGTTTTGTGCGAGTGTACGTGTAACACACAGAAGGAGGCGTGGAAGACCCCACAAAGTATATATATTCTTGACCAGGATGACAAGCCGAGTCGATATAGCCGTGTCCGTCTGTCTGTCTGTATGAACGCGAGGATCTCAGAAAGTATAAGAGCTAGAATAGCCAAACTTGGTATCCAGATTCTCCTGAGCCCGATAAAGGGCAAGTTTGTTCATTTTTCCCTCTTCCCCGCTATTCGCGATTTTCTATAACTCCCGTTATTCTTGGAATTTAAAACTTAAATTTGGTAGTCGGATCGTAAGATTTATTATGATAGGTTGATTAGAAAGAAAGCTCTGTCCCCAGCTGTATTTGTTGCTGCTTTCAAAGCATCAGTGCTTTGTATGTGATGCAAACATACATATGTACAAGTACACAAACACGCATAGACACGATTCTGATGTAAATGTAAAAGTATGTGTGCATGATTGGAATATTTTATTTAATTAATAAAATTTTTTTAATAAAATTTTTTTTTGTGGAGCGGTACAGGGTAGTTAAGAGTCGAGCCTGCTCGACTTTAGCATTCTTTTCTTGTTTTTTTTTTTTTTTGAACTACCTTTAGTCCAAATAGCTGAAAATTCTGTTCCTGAAGAGGTTACTTCTTGCTGTTACTTCAGAATCATCCTCGAAACATTATGTCACTTTAAATGACAACAAGGAAATATTACTCAGATCATTTAATCGAGGTGATTTACTATTTAATTTATCTCGAGGTAAGCAATGAACTGGGATCCGAAGATACTAGATCCGAAGTCGGTTTTTATACCCTGTACCAAAAGGATAAAAGGGTTTTGTGCGAATGTATGTAACACACAGAAGGAAGCGTGTCAGAGCTCACAAAGTATATGTATTCTTGATCAGGGTGACTGTTCGTCCGTCTGTCTGACCGTCCGTATAAATGCAAAGATCTAGGAAAGTATAAGAGCCAGAACAACCAAACTTGGTACCCAGATTATCATAAGTCCGAGAAAGTACGAGTTTGAGTTTTTTTTCATTTTCCCCCACTCTCCCGCTATAAGTGATTTGCCTCAGCTCTCGTAATTCATGGAATTTCAAATTCAAGTGGTGGGAAAATCAAATAATAAAACAGACTTGCACAGCTTACACAAATAATGCATCTTGGTGCAAAATTTGGTGTATCTATCTGTTATAGTGTCTGAGATCCAGGTGTTCATGCGTCCTTCTGCCTGTTACATTTTTCACCTCCCGCAAACCTAATATACTCTTGCACATTTAATATACAGAGTATAAACAATTAATTTTTATGAAGGCTGTACATATATTAAGGTATATTTCAATTGCTTAGTGTGTGTTTGTAAGCGCAGGAAATTTTCGGATAGCATTTTCTTTGGTGTTGCTATTAAAATCAGATTGTTTTTCATAGCTGGTAGCTTATTGTACCTCCCAAAACTTATTCCGCCAACTTTATAGTTAGCCCTACCAGCGTCTAACATACATTTTCATCGATTTGTGGCCAACACATCGATAGTGTTTCTAAATTCGATAACACATGTTGTAATTGTTATACCCTGTACCTAAAAGGTGCAAAGGGTATACAAATTAGGTTTCTACAAAGTGAGTACTGTAACAGGCAGAAGGGAGCATTTCCGACCCCATTAAGTGTATATATGTATGGTTGATCATCATTGCCGCATGCTGTGCAACATAGCTAGCTTAGGACTTCACAAAGTTAAATTCCCATATTTACTTGTAAGAATGCCAGGGATGTCCTTCAATAACCATCTCAACCCGGCTTTCAGCAGACCTAACGCGTCTGTTATGCCTTTACCCATTGTCCTACAGTGTCCTTGGCATTTTACGGATGTGTGACGAACGCGAATGCAAATATTTGCAATTCAATTGTTCTGCAATCCTTTGTAATCCTTGCTATAGGTAGTGCGGGTGCGCCGAAGTCAAATGGCAAGGCAAAAGCCGTCATCAATGTTTGCCATAAAACTACGCCTCCCATCGACACTTCGTCTGTGAGTGTGTTGTTGTGCCTGCTTTGCGCTGCTCGTCAATCTTGACATTTGTGTTTTGACTTAAGTCCATACATGCTTTGTTATGCCGAACTTCTACATGCTCAGTTGATTTATGGCTTTGTCAGCGAGTCTACCTAACTGCAATATCGAGGGAATCATCCACAAGGCATCCACAATGGACTTGTACATTTGTTTTAGTCTTAGTTTTAGTTTTCGTTTCACTCTTCTCTCGGTCAGTTCATAAACGTTGTCGTTTAAATATACCAAAATGTAAGGTAAAATGTGGAAGTCGAATTCATGCATTATGTCTGTTATAGACCTCTGGTTCTACGTACATACTCGTATATAAGAAACTTTCGAATGTCTGTTCTTTCCATATAAAAGCTGCAATTGGCAAAGGGCCTTACTAATTCGAATACATTTTGGATACCATGGAAACTATATAGTATATAATTGAACGAGTAGATCGTTGGTGAATGAGATCCACAAATAAATCAGCATCGTCAGGTATGACACAGACTTTCTTCAGGTATGACTACCACATTTGCCCATTGCATTCCCATATCTTCCTGAGCAATGAAGCACAAACGTCATTCTAAAACAAGTAGCGAAGCTAAAGTCGGGTATCCCGACTTTGAAATACTCCTTACATATGTGTAGAATAATTATGCATGTATGTGTGTGTTGTGTATGTCTGTGTATGTCTGTGTATGTCTCATGTGCCTGAGGAAAGCAGTAACAACAACAACAGCTGCGGGCACTGCTTGGTCTTATGTACATATATGGCTATAACTTCCTGTTAAATCGGCCTATCATTATGAAACTTGACATTTGGACTTATAAGCACTAACTGGAGGTATTTGCCTCGAAATTCCCAAAAATACGGAAGTGATCGATTGTGGGGCAGAGAGGAGAGGGAGGGAAATTCCAAAATGCAAATTTTTTCCGTATTCACAAAAGGCATCTTGGACTAAAATTTGGTGTTCCTTGGTGTTATAGTCTCCGATATATAGGCGATTATACGAATGGAAAATCGGGAAAACCAAAAAAATAAAACAAAGTTGCACAGCGTACACACATAAGCCATCTTTGTGCAAAATTTGGTGTCTCTAGCTCTTATAGTCTCTGAGATCCAGGTGTTCATACGGACAGACAGACATAGATCGAGAATATATACACTTTGTGGGGTCTGCCATGCCTCCTTCTGCCTGTTACATTTTTCAGCCTAATATACTCTTGTACATTTCATGTACTGAATATAAACAAGATAGAACGCTACAGTCGAGCAAGCCCGACAGTAAAATAGCCTGTACTCTCCACAAAAAGAAAAAATTTAAAAAAAAAATAAATTAAAAAAAATTAAATTATTAAAAAAAATGAATGAATGAATTAATTAAAATAATTAATTAAATTAAATTAGAATACATGTTTATGTTCAGTTTAAACAGCATACATTTACATCACGTACCTATGCGTGTTTATATGCGTGTATGTATGCAGCACAAAGTTGAACAAAAGCAGCAACAACAACAGCTGCGGGCAGCGCTGCCGACAGAGCTGCAGGCAGCGCATGAGCAGCGATTTTACTTATGGCTATAACTTTCTTCAGAATTGACCTATCATGATGAAATTTGGCACACGGACACATTAGTACTAACTGGATGTACCTACCAAAATTGATTTTAAAATTCCGAGAATTACGGAAGTTATAAGAAAAAATACGAATTGCGGGGGAGTGGGGGGTGTATCAGGGAAAATATACAAACTCGTTCTGCCTAGGGCTTATAGGAACCTTGATACCAATTTTGGTTATCCTAGCTCTTGTACTTACTGAGATCCTTGCGCTCATACAGACAGACGGACAGACGGACATGGCTATATCGACTCGTCTTCTCATCCTGATCAAGAATATATATACTTTGTGGGGTCTGCCACGCCTCCTTCTGTGTGTTACATACATGCGCACAAAACTAGTATAGCCTTTCACCCTTTGGGTACAGGCTATAAAAACTAACAAGAAAGGAATGCTAAAGTCGAGCAGGCTCAACTCTTAAATACCTTGTACCACCCCACAAAAAAGAAATTAAATTAATTAATTAATTTAATTTAATTAAATTAATTAACTAAATTAATTTAATTAATTAACTAAATTAATTTTATTAACTAAATTAAATATAAAATATTCCATGCATGCATACATACATTTACATTTACATCAGAATCGTGCCTTATGCGTGTTTGTGTACTTGTACATATGTATGTATGTGTGCATTGGGCCTGGTTATATGGCTATAACTTTCTTTCCGATCATTCTATCATAGTGAAACTTGGTGTACGGATATATAATCACTAACCTAATGTGACTACCATATTTTCAAAATTCCAAGAATTACGGGAGTTATAGAAAATCGTTAATAGGGGGGGAGTGGGAGGGTGGATCAGAAAAAATGAACAAACTCGTCCTTTCTCGGGCTCAGGAGAATCTGTATACTAAGTTTGGTTATTCTAGCTCTTATACTTTCTGAGATCCTTGCGTTCATACAGACAGATGGACAGACAGACGGACATGGCTATATCGACTCGGCTTGTCATGCTGATCAAGAATATATATACTTTGTGGGGTCTGCCACGCCTCCTTCTGTATGTTACATGTACACTCGCACAAAACTAATATACCCTTGTACCCTTTTGGTTCAGGGTTTAAAAAGTATTATTTTCCTAAATAATACACTGTAGTTATGGTGACACATGGTCGACTTGGATACGGCCATACGCTGCTCTTTAGGCTTAATATCATTTATCAATATTCACTGGCAATTAATTATTTCACGGTTTTTTCTGTCGTTAATTTAAGTTTTATACTATATTTTCGAATGACGGCCGACCCGGTGTCGGCGGGTTACTTAGGTGTGAAACATGCGCTCCGTTCTCATCAATCATGGGCGCACGTTTTTCGTGTTGTTACAAACTGACCAAATAATACAAAGGTATTGGATCCTCTCCTAGGCCGAAAGGCCAAAAATAGTGTCTCAAAAAATAAATTCCGGACGAAAGCCGAAGTTATTTTGGATGGCACAAAGCTCAGAGGCTACGCCTGCCCTTTGATTAAACATTTATCGACATCATTTTCAATTACGTACCTACAAATGTGTTAGTATTTATGATAGCCTGTGTGTTATTTTTTATTTCTGATTTTAATTTGGCCAAACTACAGCGAAGTTCATTAATTTCCCTCATCGCGCCAGGCAGGATTCTGGTACTGACACTGGGATGGACGCGTTTAGCACGTCTTACGAGTAAGGCATTCATTATTCAAAAGCGATTCGGAGTCGTTGTATTTTGTTATTAATGATGTTCAACAAAACGGAAACTATGAACCTCTCGATGCTGAGATGGTTGGATGTTCGCCTGTCTGTCTGGGTGCTGTTGGTTGTCTGTTGCTGTTGTTCGCTGTGACACCGATACATCGTAGCCGCTGTTGATTTGCGGGTGGTTTCTGTTTATTTTGTATTTCATGATTATTTCTGCTGTTGTTATTATTGTGGCTATTTTGATGTTTTTGTTAAGCAAATTGTGGGCTTTGCTTCGCAGGGCAGTTTCGGTTCCTGCTCCCATATTTTATAGCTGTTGTTTCTTTTTATCATTTCTTAATGTTGAATGATGTCGAGTGTTTGTTTTGACATCAAGAGTTCTTAGGTGCCTCTTATTGCTAAACACTTAACTTTTTGATTAATGACTTTTAATTGTGGGCCATGTACTGCGGCTATCCCGGTTGAAGTTAAGGAAATTCTTTACATAATAGTTGTACCTTTGTTTGTAAATAGGCAATGATACACTCGCATTGTCGAATATTATTTAATTTTTGATTTTATTACGTACGAGTATTACGTTTGCAAAATCTGTTTACGTAGGTCGTACTTTTAGCGATTACAGCCCTGATTCCGAATTTAAGAAAATATTTTTTTTTATTTCCAAAGAGCTGTCCTTTTTCCCTTGAATTTAAAATAGTTCTTAATATATGTGAGCGCAAACAGCACATCTCTATGTTAATGTATGCAACCGAAACTGAACGCAGAAGTACTTATGGCTCCACGCTCGTTTTGTATCTGTTCTCTTATTAAATTAAATTTTCACCGATAGCTGAAAAATGCACTCTTGCTAGAATACTTTTTTATTAGAAACAAGAGAGAACGCTACAGTCGAGCAAGCCCGACAGTAAAATAGCCTGTAAGGAAATTATAAAAAATTAATTATTTAAAAACAAGAGAGAACGCTACAGTCGAGCAAGCCCCACAGTAAAATAGCCTGTACTCTCCACAAAAAAGAAAAATATAAATAAAAAAAAAGTATACACTGTACATGTTTTAAAATTAAATTAATAAAAAAATTGAATTAATTAATTAAATTAATAAAGACAAGGGAGAACGCTACAGTCGAGCAAGCCCGACACTTAAATAGCATGTACTCTCCACAAAAAAGGAAAATTAAAAATAACAATTTTTAAAAATTTAATTATTAAAAAAAATTTAATTAATTATTTAAATTATTAAAGAAAATGTTATTTAATACATACATAGAAGACATGTTTATGTACAGTTTTAACAACAAGCGAGGGCAGCGATTTTATTTATGGCTATAACTTTGTTCAGAATTGACCTATCATGATGAAACTTGGCACACGGACACATATCACTAACTGGATTAACTACTAAAATTGATTTCAAAATTCCGGGAATTATGGAATTGATAAAAAAAAACACGAATTGCGGGGGAGCGAGGGTGTTTCAGAATAAAAACAAGAAAGGAATGCTGAAGTCGAGCAGGCTCAACTCTTAAATACCTTGTACCACCCCACAAAAAAGAAATTATATTAATTAATTAATTGAATTTAATTAAATTAATTAACTAAATTAATTTAATTAATTAACTAAATTAATTTTATTAACTAAATTAAATATAAAATATTCCATGCATGCATACATACATTTACATTTACATCAGAATCGTGCCTTATGCGTGTTTGTGTACTTGTACATATGTATGTATGAGTGCATTGGGCCTGGTTATATGGCTATAACTTTCTTTCCGATCATTCTATCATAATGAAACTTGGTATACGGATATATAATTACTAACCTAATGTGACTACCAAATTTTAGTTCAATTTTAGTTTTAGTTCGTCCTTTCTCAGTCTCAGGAGAATCTGTATACCAAGTTTGGTTATTCTAGCTCTTATATATTCGGAGATCCTTGCGTTTATACAGACAGACAGACGGACAGACGGACATGGCTATATCGACTCGGCTTGTCATGCTGATCAAGAATATATATACTTTGTGGTGTCTACCAAGCCTCCTTCTGTGTGTTCCATGTGCACTCGCACAAAACTAATATACCCTTGTACCCTTTGGGTACAGCGTATAATAAAAAAATGGCCTGTCTAGGACTTAGGGGAACCTCAATACCAAGTTTGGTTATTCTAGCTCTTGTACTTGCTGAGATCCTTGCGCTCATACAGACAGACGGACGGACGGACAGACGGACATATAACACAGACACATAGAATGATCAATTAAATTATTAAAGCGAAAGACGTTTTTGATAACGTAAATTTACTGGTACGCGAGATGCTTTCTTATAGTTTCTTCATTCCCCTTTTTCGACCACTCAATTAACATTTTCAAATAGAACATGTCCTTAATTTAATTAAGTAATTTAATTAATATAATTTTTTTAATTATTAAAAAAATTTTTTTTATTTTAATTTTTTCCTTTTTTGTGGGAGGTACAGGGTATTTAAGAGTTGAGCTTGCTCGACTTTAGCATTCTTTTCTTGTTTTACATGTAGAACTATCAAACTATAAGTCACATATGGGAAAACATATTTGAGTAATATTCACAATTTTCTAACAGGTACCGAAATTTCATTTGAATCCTATGAATACTTAATTGATATTAGATTTTATAGGAAAGTGTGTAGAAGAGAAAATTTTTCACGTTAATCTATATATACTTGTATAAAACAGTTTGTCCTGACTGATTGGCAATCAACGGGCTCCAACGTTTGTATGAAAAATCTACAACTTTCATCCGATTTACTTCAAACTTAGTTTGTATAAAAGAATAAAGAATACAAGAAAAACGGTTTCGCTACTCGTATAAGAGACAGACACAGCAAATTTTACACAAAGATGCCTTATACGTGTACGCTATACAAGTTTGTTTTATTTTTTTTGATTTTCCCCCCCTCTACCCCCTATCGGGGTTTTTCCGTAACGCCGTTCGTATAATCGCCTGTATCTCAGACAATATAAGATCTAGGAACACCAAATTTTAATCTAAGATGCCTTATGTGAATACGCAGAAAATGTGTTTTTTGTAATTTCCCTCCCTTTCCCTTTTTCCCCACAAATAGTGATTTTCTCTAATTCCCGTAATTCTTGGAATTTCGAACTCAATTTTTGCGAATACCCCCAGTTAGTGATTAAATGTCCGCATGCCGAGTTTCATTATGATAGACCGATTTACCAGGAATTTATGGCAGCAATTACATTTATGCTGCTCAAACACTGCCCGCAGCTGTTGTTGATATTGGTGCTTTAGTTGACTGCAAGCATGCTCACACAGACACGAACAGACACGCATAGACATGCATACACTCACATTGACGCAATTGCTATGTAAATGTGCAATTATACACCCTTTTCGTGAGATCGAATACCGACAGAGGTATGATTATTCTACACACCCGACACCCGACTTTAGCTGTATTTGATTCAGTTTGATTTTTCTGAGTGCATCTGACTGATCAGCGTAAAAATATGTGTATCCTTCTACTTTTCGTCCTACATTCTAGGGCTCTACGGCAAGTATAACGAATTAACGATTAATAACATTTACTTGGCCTATGTAGTTTTGGAATTGACAAAATTCTGTAAATGGGAAATGGGAGGAAATATTAAATAAACTCATTGTGGCTTGTAATTCGAAGAGTCTACCAAGTAAGGTGACAGTGGGTTCAGTCCTTTTCAGACTACAGGGGTTCATCCAAACAAACCAACACGGTTTGTGTCGTCCAGCTGATCAGGAGTAGGTATACTTTGGACATATTTACTCTTCAGGTATAAAAGGATTACATTTGAAGGAATGAATCACATTTGGCTATTCTTGGTTTCGAAAATAGCTCCGATTTAGATAATTCAATGCAATATTTAATGTCCGAGCTCAAAAATCTTTAAGTTATAGGGGGGGAGGGGGGAACATAAACCTTTTTAGCACACTCGACGACGAGGAGATCCATTCCGTTCATTCTTCTGCACAAGAGGTAAAGTGGCATTACAATTTTGGAGAGTAGTTTCAGCACTCACCAGCTAATAAATAGCTTCATGCCATGAATGCCAGTCATATTTGTGAATCGAAAATGCCAAACAGAAACACATACAGTGATTCGGTACAAACTGATTTTCTTTGAAACACCCACCCAAACAGGAGCACACCCCTATATGAAGGAATATCCAATTGTTAGTTCTATGAAGCTCCACAAAATACATCCCCCGATGTATAAAACACCAAAAATATTTTTTAAAAGATTGCCCATGCTCTTGCGTCGCAAGTGTTGAGAAAGGGAGCTGTGTTTGCTATTTGGCGTGGGTGCCCCTGGCTTAGGCAGCCTTCAAGCATAGACCTTTTGTATCACAAGCATGCAGCCGTTGACTTTAAGGCATGTTCTTCCACCATGCCACACACTTCCTGCACAGACAAGCAACCAAACGGGCAGTAATTGCGACGTCGCTGCTTCCCCTGCCATTAAAGCCTCAAATGAAAAACGAAAATGTCTGACATTGACAAATGTCATCCGTCATTGCGAACATAAGATTGATATAGATTGGAATGTGACACAAAAATACTCACAACTTCCACCACCACCACCACCGCCGCCGTTGGTGGCGTTGTCGCAGCCCTTGTGTCACAACAACATGGCGACAGCAGGCAAAGACACAATGGCGGCAGCGATCCCTTGTACACGCAGAATTGTGCGTAGCTGACGATGACACAAGATGACGAGCGTTGATGAAAAACCTTCTCGTCTACGTCGGCGGCGTCGTCAGCACCGATGTCTGTCCATCATGTCACCCTTGTTTCCTCCACTGCAGCACCAGGGAAAAAACTATGGATTCAAAAAATTATTTTTTGGGGATGAAATGCCGAATATTTATACGCTAGCTGTTTTGTGTTGCCACAAAAGTTTGAGTCGGTATGTATCAAAAGCATTATCAAAAAGCTGGAAAGCTTCGCAACAAATAGTAATATGTAGATATTGTAATCGTAACTGTACAAAATATTAAAAGTAGTTTGTAGAAGAAACAATTATTGAAACATAGATTTGATTTGTATCTTCTCACCTCTCTATATTTGCCGATATAGAGAAGTTTCAGAATAGTAGCCTTAGTGGCTAAAGCTTGGAATCTAATCTTCTCACCCTATATAAAACGTTAAAGATCGCACGACTTTTAGCCAATAACTTATACATAAGTAGTTTCGTTAGGTGACACCGCACAAACTTTTTGAATGACCCGAACCCAAGCAATTTGCGCGTTTTTTATGCCCGAAGTGATGTTTTATGTGCATGGCACATAATAATGGTGGATTCTCTTTGTTTGGCGTTCATTTGTTATGCGTGTTGCTTTGCTGGCTTCTGCTGTATATTGCACTTAAGTTTATTAGAAAAAACAAAAGAAACCAAAATGACGAAAGAATGCTGAGAGTGTACGGATTTAACCATTTCATAGTTAATCTGTCTGCGGTTGTATTTCAAAAATTTAAATCCAAGTTAACGTTGTCAACGATGACGCTCTAACTGCCTCACCAGTTCCACGAAGTAGTTGCAAAATTAAAACGATGAGGCCCCCGTTTCCACTTATGCATAGCTATAGAAGATAGCGAAGCACTTATAAAGTTATCACTTGTGATGAAAGTTCCCCGAACTACAATCAAACGTTAATTATTTTATGGTTTTCAAAAGTTTACGTTCCGTGGTCTTATGCAGAGCTCGCACCGCAAATCATCATTCAAGATACACATCGATTTCACCGCTTCCGTGTCAGACAGGCGGCCGTCCAACCAGTCAACGACAGAGCGTACACTGGCATAAAAGGAACATTCATGTTCCTTCATTTCCTTTCGCAACTGTAATGAAACTTCCTTTTAGCACTCGTCCTCTCCTTAGCCCCTCCTCATCCGTGGCATGGCCCGCAGGCGCAGCAGAGGCGCTGAGCAAACTAATGTGCTCCCATCAGTTGATGATGGCATTCAGATTAAGCTGCCTGCTGCTGCATGAACTCGATGCGGTGATAAAAACATTTATCAACCCAAAGGACGAGTAATCATTGCTGCCTGGGTGGCGTTGACCAAGCTGATCAAGAGTATGGGTACGAGTATGAGGAGAAAGGCTTTCCCAACTTTTTATAAAACAATTAAAAACAAGCAAACAATTTTATTTGAGATAAACAAATGGTTTTCATTTACGAACATTTGTAAGATTTTCAAGATTTATGTACGAATTTTGTTTTTTGATGCACTCACGAGCTACTTAAAATGTGAAGTTTATTTTAAGATATATGTCATGAACTATGTACTCGCATAATAAATAATTGTTACTAAGGTTACAAGTCATGTATAGTAGTAAAAAACATTCCGATCTCTAGAGTGACAGGAATAGGATACGTTCCTAGCCATACACACAAATACTCGTATCGTCAAGATTTTGTTTTGCGTATGAAAATCAATCACAGTTGCCATATTCTTTAGTGTCCGCTCGGACTTGATTAATTTGCCAGCTCAGCAAATTATATGTATGGTAGTGAATAAGGAGAGTAAAAAAGTACATATATTGACCTATTTTGTGCCCGGCTTGTGGTGGGCTTGTGACTCCTACAATATTTCAGCCTAAAAGTTTTCCTTTAAGTGAAAAATATAAGCACAGTCTATTCTATTTTAAACCCTGTCTTCTTATAGCACTATAAGCCATAACTAATAGTTAAATTTGAGTACAACAAAAATCACTGGTAATAGGGGATAGAGCAGGAGGGCGGACATCGGAGAACCTGGCAACAGAACTGAGTTAAAGGTAAATACTAGTATATATGAATCGTGGATAATTCTAAAAATTATGGGCACTGTATATAAAACTCAGTCCATCTGGTCGAGAAACTATGCAGCGACTCATTTCTGTGCTCGCCAAATATATAATCGGTGTTCTTTCTATACACAGGGAATTTGAGCCCAGGATATTATTATTAATGTCTTTGTTAACAAAATGTTATGTTATGAAATGTTTGCGTCGTCTCGCTTATTCGTATACTGACCATCTCAGCATCATATAAGCAGTCGTACCTGAAACAAAAACCTGTACGAAACAGCCAAAGTACAAAATTCCAAATAAGATCTTTGTGTTGTCGACTGCTGACTTTTGACAGAGCACTGGGAACGCAAATGAGAAGGGGAGTGCAGTGTTAAGATGACAGTTGTAATTAATCAGTTTCCAATAAAAACAGCTGAAGGAGACAACGGGATGAAAAAAAAAAATCATCCAGACACCTTCCCGCGACCCCATGCCTGGTCAAAACCAGTCCTTCGCATGATCTGGCGTATTTGTGCTTACATGCTGGAACTGAGAAATTCGATGTGTCACAATTTTGTTGTAATTAAATGCAGCGATATCATGTCTGTCTGTCCAAGGCGGCGTTGGAAAAAGACCAACATCCATGCCAACTAAATACTGAGTTTGCGTTGGATTAATGCAAAATTACCTGTGATATCAAAGGTATGACTCCGACTCTGCCTTAGCCTATTAAGCCCCAACTCATCATCGGACCTGACAAATACCCAGCACAGATTCTATGCCACACATACTACACACATGTCATTGAAAAACACAAATATTGAACTACTGGCTCTTATTTTCATAGACTGTGCTCAAAGGGTATACAAATAGGCGAATTTTTGTATGTAGCACATAAAAAGAACGTCCGTTTATTCGTCTGGCAGTCTGTTTGTTTGAACACGAATATCTGAAACAAGTTTATTGTCCCAAATATTCTTTGGTTCAGATGTGTACTGCACATTGAACGCTTCACAATTAGGATTCAGATGTCTACAATTGTAAAAGTATAAGAGTATAGGTATATTATTTTCCTTGTTTTATTATTTGCATCTCATTTTAATTTAAATGTAATCTTATAAACAACAAGTAAAGTACAATTATATTAATTTTGGACTATTCCTTCGACAATTTATATCAGATTTGCTTAATTCAATGCATTAATGCGGACTCTCTCTTCTTTAATAAGTTAAAAAATTCGGGAAAACCAAGTAGGATGTGCAAAAAGAAACGCCGAAAGATTCAAGACAAAAAAACATTCACAAAATGTCTGCTTTGGCTTCTTCCCTTGAATTTTCGTTTGTTCATCGTGTCCATCGAATGATTTTGATGGATTGCTGTCATTAATCCATGGCGTACGTAACTACCAAAGGAAATGCCATCATCATCAAAAGCAACAACACCAGGGCACAAGCTACAGTAGTATGGTCCACAGGGGGTTGCCACGAAAGGTTCGAACGCAGGGGAAGCAGAGCGGTCACTGGAAAAGCAACGCGAAAAAAGCAACCCAAATGGTATGCTCTGACTGAAGGTACAAAGGCCAAAATGTATCATTTGGGAATTCCGAAAACAAATTCGCTCCTGTTTTTGAATTTCAAGCAGATCAAAAAATATTATACACAAATATTAAAATGTACTCGTATGAGAATAAAAGCTTAAATATGCACCAATTTATATATTTAAAGCAAACGAATACAAAATATTTTAAAACTACACAATAAAAATATAATCCGGAAATTTCAGACTACCACAAAACGTACAAGATACGTTTCTTGGTTCAGTTTGGTTCATGTAGCTTATTATTTTAAACCAATATTTAGAAAATTAAAATACGAGGGAAATGGGGGAAAGCACTGAAATAAACTGGGAGAACCTGCATTCCAAGTGTGATTAGTGTGAGCTCTGCGGTACTCACCTATCTAAAACCATTTTCATCGGATATGAATCCTTATGCTTATTACATACATTTATACATATGTCCCTTGACTATACAAATATTAAAATATATATTGATATTGATTGATTTTTATACCCTGTACCCAAAGGTTAACAGAGTATATTAGTTTTGTGCGAGTGTACACACAGAGGGAGGCGTGGAATACCCCATAAAGTATATATATTATTGATCAGGATGACGGGACGAGTCGATATAGTCATGTCTGTCTGTCTGTCCGTCCGGCTGTCCGTCTGTACGACACAAGGATCACAGAAAGTAAAATAACCAAACTTGGCATCCAGATTCTCCTAAGTCTGATGCACCCCCACTCCACAACTATTCAACTATTAACTCAAACTTGGCTATTACTGGACTCTAGCATTCCATTCTTGTTTGCTTATAAATCTATTAACGCCCAATTTTATTTTGGTGCCTATAAACATGAAAGAGGCACAGAGATAGGTGTGGCGAAGGCGAAGAAAACTTCCACACTATGTATAACAGCTAGAATAACCAAAATAGGTCTCAACATATGTATGTATTGAATATTTTGTAATAAATTAAATTAATTTAATAAATTGGTTATTCTAATTTAATAAATTAAATTAATTTAATTAATTAAATGTTTTAAAATTAATTGTACAAATTTTTAATTAAAATGGGGAGTGGGTACAGGGTACAGGGAACATTTAAAAAATATTTGTAATCGATACTAACTACATTAAAATAGCGGGCAATGATGATTAAATCTCGTTAAATAATCATTGACAATACAAATTAAATACTGACTCATTTTAAAATTATTATTATCTTTATTTATAAATCCATTATTTCTACATTTTCCAGTGACAAGTCTCTGAATCAGACTGCAACGGGATGACATATAGAGGCAAGGGCAGCAAGCGACATGCAGCCGACAATCAATTAATCAGCGAGAAATAATAAGGAACATGTTCGTGAACTGGTGATAAACTAAGTTGGATGCGGAAGACGAAGATGTCGGGGACTAAGTTTCAGCTGCGGAGACACAACAGACGAAGTTCGCGGACCGCGCGAACAATACTCGTCTCAGCATTTTATCAACCATATAAAACGGGAGGATCACAGAAGAAACGTGTAGATTCAGACCGTGAAACCCGAAATCTGTTTGTTGTTTATGAAGTTACTGCTAATTGTAATATTGTTGCAAATTTGGTCGCAAATTATTCCCGGATGTTGCAGTCCATTTTCTTAATAACTACACTATGTAACTTCTTTCAGCTTTATTCTTACTTGCGTTATCATATAAAAACATTATATTTACTGGAATACAAGGCTTGCTTAAGGTATACAAACATTAGATACATATAGATAATATATATATATATATATATATATATATATATATATATATATATATATATATATATATATATATATATATATATATATATATATATATATATATATACATACATACATACAATTATGTTTCGCTTTGATGTCTACATCAGAGTCGGTATACATACATATATATATATATATATATATATATATATATATATATATATATATATATATATATATATATATATATATATATATATATATATATATATGTATATATATTCCGACTCTGATGTAGACATCAAAGCGAAACATAATTCGCTAGCTGTGGCCCTATATATATATATATATATACATGTGCTGTATATACACGTACATATGGCGAGAGTTCAGTCCGCCTCTACAGCCGCTGTCATCGGCGGAATTATTAATTTCCGACTGTCTTGCATGCGGAGCAGTTTTAAAATGGATTTTCACGCTTTTGCATTTGATGCGTTTTCATGTCTCTTCGCCTGCCTACACGTTGCACCTTGTACACATACACATATACATACACGTATATGTTGCATACATGCATGCATATAACATACATATTTTTCACTTTGGCTTCTCGCAACTGTGGCCGTGGAATGCTGCGGCTGTGATTGCTGTCGCTTTATTTGACATATTGTCAACTTTTAAACATATGTATGTACATCCTACGAGTATGTATTTGTTTGCGTATACACAAACATACATATGCATAAATGTATATAAATATGAAATAGCTATGAGACCGCGCTGCTTGATATCCCAATTTTATTGGTCCAAGTTTTGCTGCATCTGTCACAGTTTCTTTTTTTCCAAACGCGCACTAATTTTCGTGTACCGGTTATTACCGGTTATTACCGATTATCAAATTAGTGCGTAATTTTGCGTATCAAGCCAGAATAGAACGCTATTTTTCACAATCCTTCTCTACTGCACACACTCAGGAGCAGGCGAGCATGTTCATACACGAACGTATAGTACTTACATACATACTAAATATATACCTACACACAAACATGTATGTAGATGGTGTATGGGTGGTGCTTCATCGAACACTAATTACAAAGCAACATCAAAATAATTATGGCTACTCCGGCCATAATAAATAAAGAATTTATACCTGTCAGGGGCCAATACCACCTTTGCTTGACGAGAGATTTGTTCAAATTGCTTTCACATTAAAAACACTCTCACTCTCACAACCCCTAGCAGCGCTGAAGAGAAACCTGTGTCTCACTCGCTTAGTCAAATGCAGATGGCTGCTCTGCCTACCTGCACTGGCGGGTGCAATTAATACCTTTCACCCTAGCCGACGCACTGCTCTTGTGTGGACGCCGGGGAGGCTGAAGCTGTTCGGCGACGGAGGCGAGAATCAGAAGCAGCGTTTGACGGCTGGGTCTGTCGTTGACCGATGGTCATTAGTTTGTGTCAACGCATGGCTAGGCCAACGCTGCCTGATGGTATGGATTAGAAAGTAATCAGTGGCGATAAGAAAGGCGGCTCTGAATAGTGACTGACCAAGGGCGGCATCAACATCAAGCGGTCAAAGCTGAGTAGCATAAAAGGGAAGCGCTCACAATTTAAACTGGAGTGTTACGACAGTCCCAGCCACCTCCGCATACACGAACGCAGATACAGTTACAAATGTCCATTGGGACTTTGCTAATCTGTCATTCGCCATGATGGCTCCCGAAGGCGGCCTTTCGATTCGCTTTCTTGCCTGAGTATGGGGCATTCCACCGCCCACGCACAGCTCAAACACACATGCAGACACAAACTGGAAATGAAAAAGGACGAGTGTCCATATAAATGACCAAAATGCCACGCACTGACCCACGCGGCGCCCAACCCTCCGGCCCGCTCATGGCATCGACGACATGGCAGATAAAATGTTCCAATGTCCAATCGAGTCATTTGTCAAACATCTCGCACTGACGCCACGAATGAACAGACGCGCTTTCGGGTAGTAACCTAAAAAATATTTGTAGGTTTGCGATGGAGGTGGCCATATATCGTGATTTTTGTAAGTGGCGACTCCAAGTGAATATAAGTTGGAACACATCCAAAACAGAATTCATGAAAAGTATTCGATGAAAAAAAAAGCATCTTTGTCCTTCCCTTATGTACGAGCAAGTCCATTTAAGAGGAAATTTAGTTTTATTTATGTACTTATAAGATACGGTTTCCAAATCCCGTTTTTCACATTTAAAATATAAAACCAGGCCCAACGTACCCTTGGCAATAGTTTTAAAAGCCAAAATGAATGCTATAAGATCTATTATTACAATTAAAATTAAGATTCTTAGATCATTTGCTAGACACAACACGTTCGCGCATGGAGCACTGCACTCAAAAAATGTCGTATTTTAATTAAATTCAAACAACGCAAGATTATCTAAAAACATATTTAATTCCTGATTTAAATATAAATTATATTCTAGGCAAAGTGTCAATCTTTGTTATTAAAGTGTATCACACAAGTATTGTATTTTGGGGCGTGGCATAGTTCAATGAGGTAACAGGAATCCCACCTACCATCATCGCATAAAGCATGTTTTCAAAATTACGTGCAGCTTACAAATGTTGTTGTCTCTTGTCTAAAAAATCGTACACTGTCACACATATATGTATGTATATTTGTCGACTTTCGTTCTAAATTTCATCCAAATCGGTAATTCGTAGAATATTAAAGCAATTAGCGAAAAACAATTACTCCAGTTCGGTTAAAAAATCCATCTAGATTTGTCCGTTCGTCGGTAATCAAGTTTTGACAATGCTTGATATGTTGACTCACCAAATCCGTAGGGGACACGATTTCATTAAATTTTTTGTTTTCTGCCTTCCTCCCGGATTTCGCCAATATTGTGCTCTATTTTCAACGCAACATGAACTAATCGAAACAATGTATTTCGGATTCTGGTGAGGCTACTGTACCATTCTGTCTTGTTTTATATGTTACCGGGTATTTAACTTTATGTGCTGCCAATCAGAAATCAAAATACATCATGATGGTCGTGGTAGATAACTAATGCAAGATCCAAACACTAAGGTCTGACGTGCCAGAAATTAATATTTATTTGAAATTCTTGCTAATTTGGATTCTGAAGCCGGGAGTATTTAATGCATAAGAAATTGTATTCTTTCCGAGTTTCTCGCATAGGTACATACAAATGTACGCACTGTACTAATATCGATCAAAGTGGTTTATATGTATGCATGTCCATCGAAAGAGGATGTATTTCAATTTGAAATTCCTTAACAGATATATCGCGGCTTGAATGACTTTATTGAAAATAAATTCTTTTATCCTGCAGGGCCTTTGTCGGGAGCTGGTTTGTTTAATGTAATATTAAGATCATTTTATAAGCTTGTTTATTTACACATTTGGATGGATCATATGACTAGCAAATAAGTTTTCCTTTCAAAAAAGTCATAATTAAGTGGTGGGTATGAATTTTCTGATCTTTGACTACTAAGATTATAATCTTACCTAAACGATATTTTTACGCTGAGGACCTGGGCTGCTTTTCTGTCGCAACATATGTCGTTTTAACGACTTAAGAGGATGGAAATAATTAATAATTAGTTAATTAAATTATGTTAAAAAAAAGTAAATCAATCTATGTGGAAGATTATTCGAGATTGAAATTACAGATTTTCCGAGCAGGGTGTACTTTTGCCACTAAAAAGTTTAGTAATTGCATTTTTAATTAAGCGTGCTATTCTTATTTAGAATACTTACGCAGATCTACATAATACATATAGATTTGTTCCCCACATCATTCCATGAATTCGTATAATGAATATTTTCAACACTGTTGATAGCTGATGGAACCGGAACCCTGCAATGGAAGATTGGATTGGTGGGCACAGCGTGGCCTCCGGCATGCATAGTACATATCCTTTTCATTCCCCTCCCTGCTTCTCTCATGATAAATGCCATTGAATCCATCACTGTCAAAATCAGACTGTTACAAAGCAGCAAGCAACGGCCATGGCAGCAGTGTTTCTAAATAGTCTGGAAAACGGGTGTCCAGGATGCACAGCCGGGAACGCCAACAATACAGAAACACAGAACAGAATAAAAGCAACTTTAAGCAATAGAGCTACCGGTTAATCCCGCTGCCAACACACACCAAAGTTCCTTAAATCCTTGAGCATTTCAATAACTATATTAAATTTTTTCACATTCAAGAACATCGTGCTCATATAATGACGTAGAGTGACACGAAAAACCTCATTTAGTTCCAAGTTACGTATGATCCTTTTTTTTATGTTTTCAGTCTTTCTTCCTGAGGTTGCATTATTGTTCAATTCAATTAACATTTCTGCTTTTACATTAATAATAAATTTAATTAATATACCTGTATAGCATTAATACCCTCAACCTTTAACTTAAAATAAATGAAAACATTGAAGCTCGAAATATTTGAGTTAAAGAATTCAAAAGAAAGTAGTATAAATATTCCTTTTGTATATCAATTGTCCAATATACTTGTAGATATCTACAAGTATTACTTTAGTATTACCACTACAAGTATTACTTAGGTATTTGACAAAGTAGAATATTTTCTACCAATATTTTGACCTATGCTGCCCAATCCAAAAATAAAGAAACCTTCTCATAAATATTTGAAATGTGAAAAATCTAACGTAAAGAGATTCTCTCAGTCGAAAACTAATTTCCGTATTTGACGTATATTTTCTTTTTATACCCTGTACCCAAAGGGTAAAAGGGTATATTAGTTTTGTGCGAGCGTACATGGAGCACACAGAAGGTGGCATGACAGACCCCACAAAGTATATATATTCTTGATCAGCATGACAAGCCGAGTCGATATAGCCATGTCCGTCTGTCCGTCTGTCTGTATGAACGCAAGGATCTCAGAAAGTATAAGAGCTAGAATAACTAAACTTGGTATCTAGATTCTCCTGAGCCCGAGAAAGGACGAGTTTGTTCATTTTTCCCGATGCACCCCCCACTCCCACCGTATTCATGATTTTCTATAACTCCCGTAATTCTTAGAATTTTTAACTAAAATCCAGTTAGTATAAATATAAATCCGTATACCAAATTTCATTATGATAGGTTGATCAGAAAGAAAGTTATAGCCATATAACCAGGCCCAATGCACACATACATACATATGTACAAGTACACAAACACGCATAGACACGATTCTGATGTAAATGTATGTATGCATGTATGGAATATTTTATATTTAATTTAGTTAATTAATTAAATTAATTTAATTTCTTTTTTGTGGGGTGGTACAGGGTATTTAAGAGTTGAGCCTGCTCGACTTTATCATTCCTTTCTTGTTATACTCTGTACATAAAATGTACAAGAGTATATTAGGTTTGCGGGAGCTAAAAATGTAACAGGCAGAAGGAGGCGTGGCAGACCCCACAAAGTGTATATATTCTTGATCAGAATGACGAGACGAGTCGATCTAGCCCTGCCTGTCTGTCTGTCCGTCTGTCCGTTCATAGCTGGATCTCAGAGACTATAAGAGCTAGAGGCACCAAATTTTGCACAAAGATGCGTTATGTGTGTACGCTGTGCAAGTCTGTTTTATTTTTTTGATTTTCCCCCCACTTTTCCATTCCTATATTGCCCTATTGCCTATATCTCGGAGACTATAAGACCTACGGACACCAAATTTTAGTCCCAGATGCCTTATGTATTTTGGAATTCCCCTTCCACCCCCCTCTCCCATGCAATTCGCGATTTTGCCGCGTAATTCTTAGAATTCCGAACTCAAATTTGGGAAATACCCCCAGTTAGTAATTATGTGTCCGTACAAGTTTCATTATGATAGACCGATGTAACAAGAAGTTATAGCCATAAATATATTTGCTGCTGCAGCGCTGCTCAAGCGCTGCCCAAGCGCTACTCGCGGCTGTTGTTGATGCTGGTGCGTTGGTTGACTGCGAACATGCTTACACAGACACAAATATACGAGCATATACATACATACACTCACATAGATGCAATTGCTTTGTATATGTGCAATTATACACCTTTTGCGTGAGTTCGAATACCAAAAGAGGTAAAATCGATCAATTTTTATACCCTGTACCCGTAGGGTAAAAAGGGTATATTAGGTTTGTGCAAAGTATGTAACATACAGAAGGAAGCATCTCCGACCCCATAAAGTATATATATTCTTGATCAGCATGACGAGAGAAATCGATCTAGACATGTCCGTCCGTCTGTCCGTCTGGATGAACGCAAGGATCTCAGAAACTATAAAAGCTAGAATAACCAAAGTTGGCATCCAGATTCTCCTAGGTCCGAGTAAGGACGAGTTTATTTTTTTTTTTTAATTTTCCCCCCCTTCCCCCGCTGCAGAATTTCGTCAATAGCGTCCACATTTCAAATGCTTCCTAAACCAAACTTTGCACACATAATTTATCTACTTTTGTTTAAAATTTTATTCAATTCTGTCAATTCTAAGAAAAGTTATTAGCGAAACAAATTCTCGCCAGTACAATTTTATTCAATTCTGTTAATTCTAAGAAAAGTTATTAGCAAAACAAATTCTCGCCAGTACAACCCCCACAAACTGCAGCAACAAGTTCGCTCTTCTTCTTCCTCTTTTTGCTGCTGCTTTGGGCGCATATAACTCGGTGACGGAAGTTTACCTGGGTACAGGGTATTACACTGTCGGGCTTGCTCGACTGTAGCGTTCTCTCTTGTTTTAATTTCTATAATTATTGTAAACATATGTACAGAGTATTTCAAAGTCGGGACACCCGACTTTAGCTTTTTTGCTTGTTTTTTATTTGCGCAGCTAGAGCCCATATATTTGTACCCTGTACCGGACGGGTAAAAAGGGTACATTAGATGTGTGTTCAAGTTATGTAACAAACAGATGCATACTAAAAAGTGTATATTCTTAAGACAAGTTCGATCGACGCCTGGATTTTAGAAACAGCTGAAAATATGTAATCTTTAGACCACACAAGTTTATATTATTTTCCTTTTTTCCACCTTCCCTTGCTGCAGTATTTCATCAAAACAGTATACAACTACCAAGTGATATAAACTTGGCATAAGTTAATGTATGTAGCGCTTAAGCATCATTTTAATTTTCATAAATAAAGTTAGTTGCTCGACTGTTACATTTGCTCTTGTTATCTGTTGATGTTTGTCACTGGTCGTTGATGTGAAATTTGTGGGAACAATTATATCAAATCAGGATATATCCTTATTAGAGCAATATTCTATGATTATTTTTCTACACTTCCGTTGCAAGATATATCTTCATTTGAAATCCCTATTATAAGACAAACAAGATTGTTCCGCATTTTGTATTTGGCGCAATTATTCATTTTCTAAAAATATTACTTTTAATAATTGAATGAGCTATTATTACGAGCTATTAAGGTGAAATTATAATGTATCTATATTTTAGGCTATATATGTCCACAGCATATATTTGTTGACTTGATAAAAAATAATAAATTGTTTAAAAGTTAAAAGTATTGTTTCACTTAAAATTCCGCTCAAAAGACTCGCTGGACAAAATGACCCAACAAGCATTATGCCTCATAAAGATCAATATACCGCTCTAAGATGCACAGAAAAACATTGTAATTACTACAGAAATTAAATTCAATCTTCATCAATTAAGCATCATTTAACCACAAAAAATCAAATTACATTTCAAAACTGTTGTAATAAAGGAGAGGGCTTACAAATACAATAAATAAAATATGGCTCGATGAGACTATGAACATTTGTAATGTTGTAAGCTACATATGTACGTTGGTATTAGTTAGATTATGGATTTTAAAATCTATAAAAGAATGCAAAAAAAAAATGCATACTCGGTTTTTATACCATGTACCCGTAGGGTAAAAAGGGTATATTAGGTTTGTGCAAAGTATGTAACATGCAGAAGGAGGCATCTCCGACCCCATAAAGTATATATATTCTGAATCAGCATGACGAGAGAAATCGATCTAGACATGTCCGTCCGTCCGTCTGGATGAACGCAAGGATCTTAGAAACTATAAAAGCTAGAATAACCAAAGTTGGCATCCAGATTCTCCTAGGTCCGAGAAAGGACAAGTTTATTTTATTTTATTTGGAATTTTCCCACCCTTCCCCCGCTACAGAATTTCGTCAATAGCGTCCACATTTCAAATGCTACCTAAACCAAACTTTGCACACATAATTTTTATATAATTGTCTACTGTTGTTGAAAATTTTATTCAATTCGGTCAATTCTAAGAAAAGTTATTAGCAAAACAAATTCTCGCCAGTACAACCCCCACAAACTGCAGCAACAAGTTCGCTCTTCTTCTTCCTCTTTTTGCTGCTGCTTTGGGCGCATATAACTCGGTGACGGAAGTTTACCTGGGTACGGGGTATTACACTGTCGGGCTTGCTCGACTGTAGCATTCTCTCTTGTTTGAAATTGGTCTTGGAGCTTGAATTAGTGGGGTTTTAATAATTATTAACTTTTTCAAATGAAGAATTGGTGTTATAAATTTGGGTATTGTAATCTACGTAACTAAATCTACAACTTTGCATTCAAGGATTTTCAAATTTTAGAAATACGGTTCTCGCTTTACAAATGCAGGCAGAACAAGCAACATAAAATGCATATCAAACAGTTGGGGACAATTTAATAATATAATATACATATACATACACACACACACACACACACACATACAAGCAGCTGTTCGATAAGTTGCGTGCAAACCATTGAAATAGCCAATGCAAAATGTGAGACACTAATGTGTGAATGTACACATGTCAAGAAATATTAATTAATTAAAAACGATTTAACATTTTCAAAAGTAATTTTTTTTTATACTCTGTACATGAAATGTACAGAAGTATATTAGGTTTGCGGGAGCTGAAAAATGTAACAGGCAGAAGGAGGCGTGGCAGACCCCACAAAGTATATATATTCTTGATCAGCATGACGAGACAAGTCGATCTAGCCCTGTCTGTCCGTCTGTCTGTATGAACACCTGGATCTCAGAGACTATAAGAGATAGAGACACCAAATTTTGCACAAAGATGCATTATGTGTGTATTCTATACGAGTTTGTTTTATTTTTTTGATTTTCCCCCCCATTTCCCCCCTATGGGGGTTGCCCGATTTTTTCGTATAATCGCCTATATCTCGGAGTTATAAGACCTAGGAACACCAAATTTTAGTCCCAGATGCCTTGTGTGAATACGCAGGAAATGTATATTTTGGAATTTCCCTCCCTCCCCCCTCTCTCCCCGCAAATTTTCTCTAACTCCCGTAATTCTTGGAATTTCGAACTAAGATTTTGGAAATACCCCAGTTGGTTATTATGCCAAGATTCACTATGATAGACCGATTTAACGAGAAGTTATAGCCATAAATATATTTGCTGCTGCAGCGCTGCTCAAGCGCTGCCCGCGGCTGTTGTTGATGTTGCTGTTTTGTTGACTGCGAAAATGCTTACACAGACACGAATAAAAGCGCATAGGCATACATACACTCACACAGACGCAATTGCTATGTAAATGTGCAATTATAAACCCTTTAAGTGAGTTCGAATACCGAGAGAGGTAAAATCGATCAAATTTTTTTTTTATTTTCCTAATTTTTTTTATTTTCTATAATTATTGTAAACATATGTAGAGAGTATTTCAAAGTCGGGACACCCGACTTTAGCTTTTTTACTTGTTTGTTAGTACATTTGGCATTATTTATTTATTATTTAAACGCATCGTGCATTATTTAATCAAAATTATAATTTTTTTGACCCCCTTTGGAAAACCTGCGTACGCCCTTGGCGGACTACACATACACGGTTCTCTACGTACGATCAAAACAGTAAAGGGAAACAAAACAAAATCCATGGATGCATATGTACATACATGTATGTACATTGGCACGCTCTTATTCATTGGTTCATATTTTTTCATCATATAATGATCTCAATAAATTATAAGATGTTATTATTTAGATATTCTGTTTATTGCATTCAAACTTCGATGTATCGATATATACTATCGATATCGATTCGATTTGTTGACATAAATAAATAAATAAACCTTTGTTTTGGCGTTCTATATGTTGCCTCATCTCATATAGTATCGTGCCCGCGTCTTAAGGTATTCAAGGTCAAAGGTCACGAAGATCAGAATTATTCGTATATCTCGCTCCCTAAGCCTTGGATGGGATTTGCACCTATAACAAAGTTGTAGAATATAAAATTCTCTACAACTTCTGAATAAACTTTCTTTTCAAACGAATGACCATTTTTGAGATTGAGCAGAAATGCAAGGTCAAGCATGAGTTACGGTTAATCCTACGTTGCACTATGGTTTTTTGCCCGTTTTTTTTGGCAGAAACATCGAAATATTAAGATATTTACCCCAAATTTAGACATGTGTTATTTAATATAATTGGAGAAGGATTTTACTTTTACCGATATTAACATAGTATTATATTCATCTAAGATGCTTACGTTAATTTTCTGTAATATATTCTGCTTAAATGCGTATTCTGAGTTTTTGTTGCTGCTACAAATGTCAACAAACAGTAGTTTTGCTGCAACAAACGCCATTTTTCAAAAAACGTGCTAATTGGGACGAAGTTATTTAGTAATTCCATAATAAACATATATTAGTTAGTATTTCAACATTTATAGCTTTTTGCAACTCTTTACCATTCAAAAGTACTATTCCACGAAACACAGCGCAACTTATAAAGGTTAATTTAAAAAGAAGCACATGAACAACACATGGCACAATTACACGAACACACTTCATCGCTTAAAAACAGTTTTGGATTATAATTTTACATACCTTGATTAACGTTTTCCATTATATAACTTAACTTTTGTAGGTTATTTTCTTAATGCTGCAAGCTCTGAAAGTTTACCAAAAATTGCTGCCAAAATCACAAATACATGTGTTTCACACAATCAGGTAACTTTGACTGCGTGCCAAGAAAATGGTGTTGCCATATCAGCAGGAATTAATTTAATTTTCGCTTAATTAAACAATTTATAATAAAATAAAAATAAAATTTTTTATATTTGGACAAAATTTTTTTTGGACTTTCTGCCAAAAAAACGGGGAAAAAACCATAGTGCGTTGTATAAAGTTCATTTTTTACTAAAAAAAATATTACACAGTAAACAATGGCTATCATTTACTTTTTATTTATATATATATATAAATAATAAGTAACTTAATTATTTGTATTTAATTAATTTATTATTTTTTAATACATACATACACAGACACACACAAACACGCATAGACACGCAAAATTATTCTACACATATGTACAGAGTATTTCAATGTCGGGGCACCCGACATTAGCTTATCCACTTCTTTTTATTTTATTAAATAATTGAATTAATTCAATTTATTTAAATTAATTTTTGAAATATTTTTTTTAAATTTTTGTCTATTTTGTGGATTAAAGAATTGAGCTCGCTCGACTCTAGCATTCCTTTCTTGTTTTAATTTAATAAATTTAACTTTTTTAAAATATTTATTTGAGAGGAGGTACGGTATATTTAAGAGCTGGGGGTCCACTTGACTGCAGCATTCCATTTGTATTTTATTTTTTGTAGTGATGCTTTATTTTATTACACACGAGCTTCTTAATATTAATCAGCTGGTTCGTTTTAATTTTTCCCTTTCATTTCATGTAGACTTACTTTTAACAGCTCAATTAATTTGGAGTCTCTCGTACCTGTACCGGGGCCTCAGCCAAATTATTGACGGCAACGCATTGGCCTTATCTGCGGCGCGCTTGCATGTGACAAGCGACCACTGATTCATTCCGTGGGCAGGAGCGCCATTCGACTATCAGTTGCCGGAGACGATAAAGATCTCAGAAGGATCGTGCTGACTGTTGTTGGCGTTACATTTGGCTGAAAACAAATGAGCGTCATTGCCATGCGACAACTCTTAGTTATGGTGAAAATGGCTTTAAGACAGTATTAAACTGGACAAAATTAATGTACGTGATAAGGCGTATGATCACGGCCACAAATCAAATAATTAGTATACCTTTGCCCAGATTGCTGCAGTCTTTATTTGTTGGGCCTCTTCGTTGCACCCAGCCAAAGTATTTCACCGCCTGAAATGGGAAAGACACAACGAAGCAGTCCTGACAAGCCCTAAACACAACACAATACAACACAACACAACATTGCGATGACAGGGCAAGAGTGTCATTTATACTACAACGGAACTATAATTGCTTGAGGGTAAGAACAAATGGAAAGTCTTAATTGCATAAAACTGAAAGAAAAATAATTTCCGTACGAATATGTAGGTAGCATGCGTTGGCTTCTGGCGCTTTATTACATTTTTTCCATTTTAATGGTGCAAGAGCAAATAAAAGAAAAATGTCGTTCTGATTGACGAATTGCGTGCGTATAATTGTATCTTCCAGATATTTTTTACTTCCACCATATTTATTCAATGTTTGTGCTGGATTTTTTTTTTCGTTCCATGAAAGTTTAATTAAGGCACAAGAGTGCCGCTATCTTAAGCCTTGGATGTGTTTAATGATCATAATTAGTATACTAGAGGGCCATTGGACACCATCTTTAGCCTACAAGCGGAAGCAGAGATCCACCTGTCTGTAGAAAGGTTTGGATCTTGGGGAGCTTAAGATACAGAGAAGGCGTTAAATTTATTAACGCTCTTGATGCGCTTTTTTCCTAACTCTCCTTCCTCGTTTATCAATGCGGATCTTTGGTGAAACATATCGTGTACTACATACTTGTATATAAAAATATATCACCAAAAGACACTTTCTTTTGAATTAAACAAAGGAGAGCCTATTGGTTTATTCCGACACAAAGCAAACAACAAAAGTGCACAATATTGACAAATCGGCTTGCGACAGCGCCCCTAAAAAAAGTTCCAGATTGTTATTTCAATATAACTTTTTTTAAATATGTCAATGTCGGGTGTCCCTACATTGAAATACTCCCTACATACAATATGTATATGTACAGACTCACTATCACTAACTAGAGGGATTTCCCAAATTTCAATGAAAATTTACAAGAAATACGGGAATTTTGGCGAATCAGTGATTGCTGGAGAGAGGGGGGAGGGAAGCAAATTCCAAAATACACAATTTCTGCGTATTCACATAAGGTATCTTGGAATCTGTAGGTCTTATAGTCTCTGAGATATAGGTGATTATACGAACAGAAAATAGGAAATAGGCACCTTTGTGCAAAATTGGGTGGCTCTAGCTCTTTTAGTCTCTGAGATCCAGGTGTTCATACGGACGGACGGATAGACAGACATCTAGCCCTGACTCGTCTTGTCGTGCTGATCAAGAATATATAGACTTTGTGGGGTCTGCCACGCACAAACCTAATATACCCTTGTACATTTCATGTACATGGTAAAAAGAACATAAATATTTTAGATCTTTATGCAGCACTGTACTTGTAATATTGATAACACTAAATAGACATTTTTTTTTTGGAAGAGCGTTTTGGTAAGAAAGACGTTGTGTTTTTTTTTTTTATAGCCTGTACCCAAAGGGTAAAAGGCTATACTAGTTTTGTTCGAATGTATGTAACACACAGAAGGAGGCGTGGCAGACCCCACAAAGTATATATATTATTGATCAGGATGACAAGTCCGTCTGACCGTCCGTCTGTCTGTATGGGCGCAAGGATCTCAGGAAGTACAAGAACTAGAATAACCAAAGTTGGTATTGAGGATCCCCTAAGTCCTAGGCAGGTCAAATTTATTTTTTTATTCTGATACACCGCTCGCTCCCCCGCAATTCGTGTTTTTTATATAAATTCCATAATTCTCGGAATTTTGAAATCAATTTTGGTAGTTACATCCAGTTAGTGATATGTGTCCGTGTGCCAAATTTCATTATGATAGGTCAATTCTGAAGAAAGTTATAGCCATAAATAAAATCGCTGCCCATGCTCTGTTTGTAGTTTTTTTGCTGCTTTGGTTCAACTTTGTGCTGCATACATACACGCATATAAACACGCATAGACACGATGATGTAAATGTATGCTGTTAAAACTGTACATAAACATGTCTTCTATGTATGTGTTAAATAAATGTTCTTTATTAATTTAATTAATTAATTCTTTTTTTTAATATATTTTTTTTAAATTTCCTTTTTTGTGGAGAGGACAGGCTATTTTACTGTTGGGCTTGCTCGACTCTAGCGTCTTGTCTTTATTAATTTAATTAATTAATTCAATTTTTTTATTAATTTAATTTAAAAAAAATTTTTTTTATTTAATTTTCCTTTTTTGTGGAGAGTACAAGCTATTTTACTGTCGACTGTAGCGTTCTCTCTTGTTTTTAATTATATTTTATCTTTTATTATTTAAGTATTTTAATTTTAATTTGTTTTCTTCTATCTTTTATTGCTATATTTTTATACCCTGTACCCAAAGGGTACAACGGTATATTAGTTTTGTGCGAGTGTACATGGAACACACAGAAGGAGGCGTGGTAGACCCCACAAAGTATATATATTCTTGATCAGCATGACAAGCCGAGTCGATATAGCCATGTACGTCTGTCTGTATGAACGCAAGGATCTCAGAAAGTATAAGAGCTAGAATAACCAAACTTGGTATCCAGATTCTCCTGAGCCCTAGAAAGGACGAGTTTGTTCATTTTTCGCAATGCACCCCCCCACTCTCCTCCTATTCGTTATTTTCTATAACTCCCGTAATTCTTGGAATTTTGAACTAAAATTTGGTAGTCACATCCAGTTAGTGATTATATATCTGTATACCATTACAAGTATGATAAGTTGATCAGAAAGAAAGTTATAGCCATATATAACCAGGCCCAAGCTGTATCCGCAGCTACTTATTTGTTGCTGATTTGACATAATTATGTAATGCACACATGCATATGTACAAGTAAACAACGATTTCTTTTGTTTTTTTTTAATATAGCCATAAATGTTAATAAATAAAGACTTACATAGACACAATTAATATATATGTAAATGTGCAGTTATACACCTTTTACGTGAGTTCGAACACCAAGAGGGGGAAAATCGAACAAAAATTTGTATACTTTTTTAATTTTATTTTTTTTCATTTCTATAATTGTTGTACACAGCCGTCAGATCTGCGGATTTGTGCATTGTCATTACTTTTCGATTGCAATATATTTTTGCAAGAATTGTTTAAGGATGCCGTAATTATTTGATATAATGCATAGGCTGATTATAAACACGCTTTTACACGCAGTACCATGTAGCAACAAATTTTAATTTCTTGTAGATTCATTTCGTACTATGCTCGGTTTTTCTATGCCAACAACGATAATATTTAAATTGTAATTGTTAAAAGTGGTTCGTTGTGCGACGAACAAATAACAGCTCATACCCATCCTTAAAACCAACAGGCAGGTAACGTCAAAATACCATAAGAGCCATTGACGGTGTTTCAAATTGTGTTTAATTGTAGACGTACTGCAATAAATCCAACTTAGTTCCATTCTAAAACGAAAAGTGCACCTTATGATAGATTGCGAACATTTTATTCTAAAGATTTGGGGGGCAACGCCTGATGCACTCCTCCACTATTCATGATCTTCCATAACTTTTGTAATTATTAGAACTTGGCTATTACATCCCTGTAATGCTTATGTGTACTTAAAAACCAATTTCGAGAGAAACCGGCCATGTTCATCTCTAGTGGGTATAAGCAAAATGAAGCTTCAAATAAAGGAATCATCAGAGCTTCAGCAAACATTTCATAGCAGTGGGTAAAAAGAAGGGTAAAAAGGGTAATTAAAATAAAATTAAAATTCACCGCCTACTGGCTGTAAGATAAGGCATAAATTGTCGAACTATTAATTATTTTTCCCCGCCAGGTTGGAGAACTTCCTTTGATCCTTAAGTAATCGAATTAGCTATTGATTCAAATTACGTTTTTTTTCTCTGTGTTTCTAAACACATTTGTCTGTGAATCGGGACAAATAAAATGACCACAACATGTCGGATGCCTTAATATTTAATGATAATATTTAATAAGTTAATTTTGAGGCTTTCTCATCGTTTCAGTTAAATTTATTATTTGTTATCAATATCTATATTGTAATCTACATGGACGTCGAAATAAAAATAAAATAAAATGATTCTGGCGGGGCACTATAAAAAACTCATAATCGAAACATATGTTGTCGAAATAAACATCAACATTCTTGGTATTATTTGGTATTAATATTTTTTCCGCGCTTGCTCTTACGACAACCATACAAGATAATAAGTCTGGTTCTATATAGACTTGGTCTACTAGTACATAAAACACGACGACTTTATTATGAAGGAAGGAAGCACAAAAGATCCCTTTAAAATAATAATTGCACGTCATTAAATATATAAGGAATCGTTACAATTACCGCTATTGTTTGATTCCCTTCCAAAAGCAATTGGATAGTTTTTCGACTTAAATTTTCGAAATCTCAATGCTACGAAAAAAAAAAGAAAAGATTAAAATCGAATTTACCTCTCTCGGAAGTCGAACTCACGTAAAGGGTGTATTATGCACATTTACATAGCATTTTCGTCTATGCGAGTGTATGCATGTCTATGCGTGTCTATTCGTGTCTGTGTGAGCATGTTTGCAGTCAACCAAAGCATCAGCATCAACAACAGCTGCAGTCAGCGCTTGGGCAGCAATTATATTTATGGCTATACCTTTTAGTTAAATCAGTCTATCATAATGAAACTTGGCATACGGGCACATAACTCTAACTGGGGGTATGTGCAAGCTCATGTAAAGAGTATACAATTTGTTTTCCAGTTATAATTTATACATCAAATTTAGTTTACTCTTTGTTTCTTTTTTCATAATTGATTTTATAGCACAATAATCATGCATTTCATTCTACTTTCCTATTTCTCATAATTAGGTGCTTATTTAATGGTACATGATGGCAACACATGCCAACACATAACATCATCTCAACATGTGTCTGCAATACAAATGTTGGGCAACATTAGCATCACGCAACATTTCCATTGCGCCGGCTCTGGCGTCGATAAAACCGTGCCGCCTGCCAACTGCTTGCATCCAGACAGAAATCGGGTTCATGTCTGAGCTACCAAATTCAGATAAGAAACCACATATGGCTCGTTCTGTTTCGAATTGGATTATTTTTGCAAATTTAGCTTTCTTTTAATTAGTACACAATCTAATACGAATATTAATATTCACGAAGGCAAACAAATCGAATAAAGCACTTTTGCGGCCAGTCACAGCCAGGTGCGGTTAGAGACGTTAATAGGCCTAGCACCCAACAAACAATTACCTACATATATATACTAGAAAAGTAATAAGATGGAGCAAACTGTATTCTATTTATCAGCTAGTTAAAAAAAAACAGGAAATCTTCCACTCGGTAGACTTGTGGTGACTTTTCAAACTACAAGTATAGAGAGATGGCGCCTGGCATAGCTCAACGAGCTAGCAGGGATCCCACAATGTGATTTCGTTCCTTCAGTAGGTACTCGGTTCGAATCACGCCGCAACCATCATGACAAGAAGCATGATTACAAAAATGTCAGAGCTATCATAAAATTTAATAATTGTCCAAAATAGGACAGATCTTAAATAAAGAAAAGGATTTTTAAGATTTCTCGCCGTTGTGGAGATAATTAAACTTTTAAGGCGACCTTAAAGTGCAAAAGGAGTCCACATGCGGTGATCAAGAAACACCACACGCTGGTCAAAAATTAACATTTTCTATTGGACTAACTCAATACCAAACGCTTGAAAAGCCTTTCAGCACAGAAGTTCAAGTATGAACGAGCTTTGTTGTGTAAAATAGTGAACGACCTTAATAAACTGTTTAGGATTCTGTGCGAACTAAAATGTGCAACTAGCAAGATAATTATTGTAGTATTAAGAACTAAGATGAATGTTAGATTTTGCCATAAAATACTGTAGCTACTCGAAACAAGAACCAGACTATATATTTTAAAAGCATGTAGATTAAATATTTTGTACCTCTTGAATGTCTTTATTAATAAAAAAATTGCACATAATAAAGTAAAAAAAAAAAAACAAGATAGGAATGCTAGAGTCGAGAGTGCTCATCTTTTAAATACCTTATTACCACTTTAAAAATAATTTAAAAAAAAATGATGTCACAGTTTCAACAGCACAATTTACATCATATGTGCGTGTATGTGTGCAGTACAGAATTAAGTCAAAGCAGAAACAAAAGCTGCGGGCAGAGCTTGGGCTGATATGACATGTATGGCTATAACTTCCTTTAAAGTTGACCTATCATGAATAAACACGGGGACACATAAGCACTACCTAAATTTAATTACCAATATTGAGTTAAAAAGTCAAAAAATTAAGGGTGTTGAGGAAAATCACTAATAGCGGGAGAGTGGGGAAGTGCATCAAAAAAGAGAGTAAGTGTAGGATAGAAACTGAGATATAATTTGAGCAAACGGAATGGATAATCAGTTGGGTATCTGTTAAATAAAGCGTTAAATAAAGCGTTAATTTCTAAAATGAACTTGAAGTTCAAGCGAGCCTTACGATAGATGAGGCTTCAAGCCTAAAACTCAGCTCGGGATCAAAAAGTGTCCAGGATTTTTTTTTAAGAGTTTCTGGATATCAAGTTTGGTTATTCCAGCTCTTATAGAGCTACAAATCCTTGCGGTCATGCGGACATTTCGATATCGACTCCTCTTGTCAGACTGATCAAGAATATCTATATAACTTCTAGAGGCTGCCACACTTCCTTCTGTGTGTTACTTACCATCGCATAAAACTAGTATACCCCTTTACCATTGGGTGCTACGTATAAATAAACAAATAATTTTAGTTTGAATGGAAATGGGTGCAGGGTATTTAAGAGTTAAGCCCACTTGACTGTAGCATTCCTTTCTTGTTTATTTAATTGTTTATTTAACACTGATTCACAAGGTACAAAAAACTACTTTATATTTATACTCTGTACATGAAATGTACAGGAGTATATTAGGTTTGCTCTTATGTGTGTACACTATACTAGTTTTATTGTTTTAATTTCCTACCCCCACGCCTATATCTCGGAGACTAGGAGATCTTGGGGGCACCAAATGTTAGTCCAAGATGCATTATATGAATACGCAGAAAATGAGCATTTTGTAATTCCCCTCCCTACCCCCACTCCACCGAATTTAGCGAATTTCTATAACTCCCGTAATTCTTAGAATTTCCGAATCTGGCAAGTACCTCCAGTTAGTGATCATGTTTCCATGCAAAGTTTCATATTGATAGGCCGATTTAACAGGAAGTTATAGCCATATATGTATGTCATCTTTGCCTAAGCACTTCTGCACTTGTTATTGCTAAGTTTTGCGCTCTTTTATATAGTATCTATTATCTTTTCTCTATAATCTTTATTCCTGAGTTTCTCACTGCCTCTGAGAGTCCCTGTACGTACGCTACCAAATTTTTGAAGTGGGAACAGGGGTTCCGTTCTACTTGTACTCAAGCAGAACAATCCACAATCAAGCCACAACTTTCTTTGCAAGCAACAAATTAACTAGTAATTAACTAGTAATTCAATTAGGCCTCTCTAACTAAAGAGAGCTTCAGCATTGCCAAAGCTCTTAAAGAACGGTGGCAGTGTACACATATGCATAAATAGTATTTGGTCTCAATTCGTGTGCTTATACTATATTGCAAATGAATATGCACCAATATTCATACAAGCAAAATTCTGCTTCCATAAATATATGTAGTATATGAGATGAGATGAAAATTGAAATTAATGTGTAGACAGGCAGTAGTCCACCTATCTCTCCTCCGCCAAGCCCATAAGTGTTCTCAGGAATACAAATTGTTGCCACCAGTTGCACAGTTGGTTTCAAAACGCCAAAGTGTGGCCGTGAAATTTGATCAAAAAGATGAGAGCCGAAAGCGCTACGTCGAGAGCCCCGTCTTTCATCGTTGACGACCTCTTTGGCAAAATCTGCACTACGACCAGCCTGCCAGCAGCAGCGGTGTCGGTGCTTTGGCAATGCCCTTAAGTCATTTTATGCTGTAGTGATTTTTTGTACACACATACCAACATATGTATGTGTTTGATTAAAAATTAAAATTATCATTCACGGCACATTTAAAACAAACCGACCATATATTTTTGCATGTCAGACCCATTTTTAAAAGAACAAAATGTTGCATGCTATGTGAATAAGCAGATATATACATAAGTTCGAGAGGAACTTGAAAAATAGCCCGCCAATTCAGATTCACACCAATAATACCAGAGACTTTCTTTCTCCGGGTGCCGAAGAGTAAAAGATCACTTAAACAAGGCATGCCAGAAAATTAATAAAAATTAATAATTCTTTTCATGTATTTATTTTATGTTCTGTTAATAGTGTTTATGGTAGCGTGATTTTTCAAATTTTTAAATTCAAAAACAAATCTCTCTCTCAAGTCGAGTCGATTGTCCGCATGGATCTCAGAAAGTGTATGAGCTAGAATAACCAAACTCGGTATCCCGTTTTTCTGATTCATCCCCACTTCTCCGCTCTATTACTCCCATAGTTCTTGGAATTTTTTACTCAAATTATCAATTGCATCTCTTTAGTACTTATAGTATAATTTTTTAAAATGTAAAACTTAAATTATACTGTTATTATTTACAACAACTTAAATAACTTAAACTTAGAGAAAACAAAAATACTGCTTATTTATGTGAGCTCTATTTAGTCTAGTCTATTAGTTTCATTGTGATAGTTGCAATTGTAATCTCTGACCACGGTCTGCCCGCAGCAGTTGTTGTCATTGCCTTGGTTGCTGCACACATACACGAACATCTAGTCACACGTGTGATTATGTACACACATAGTATATAAATGTGCAGTTGGGCACCCTTTATGTGAGTTCTAATAGCCGAGAAAGTACAATCAATATTGTTGTTGTTGTTGTTGTTTTGTCAGGCAGGCTATCAAGGCTAGTTAAGGCTTCACTCTATAATTTCTCTCTTGTGTCATCTAGGGGTGCATATATGGACAGCATCTGCTTTATGCTTACTCAATAAAAAGGCCTCGCAGCGGACATACTTGTATGTGCCTTAAGTGCTTACAACTCCTATTTCAAGCATATTTAGCTTTATTCCTGCCACGATTTTTGATTCTTTCCGAAATATACCACATAACATTTTATGTTGAGGCTAAACACATCTTAGGTTCCATTTCCCCAAACTGCAAAAATGTTTAGCGTTTTATGCCCTTGGCGCTGAAATTAAGAACTAAAGACATTTTTTATTAAACATATTTGTGTTCCCTGTATATGCCTTTGTATGTAACAGACAAAAGAAAGCATGTGTGAACCCATAAATTTAATCAGTATGAGGATGCCAGACGATTAAGCTATGCCCGTTAGTATAGATCGCGAGAAATATAGGATCTAAAATAGCAACCACTTTCACCCAGGTTTTCCTAGGTCTGACAGAGCACAATATATATAGTACACCTAATTCTGTTTTTAATTTAAATTTATTTAACACATGCACCAAAAGTACCCAGTGGAACAGCCGCGCCTGCAATATTTTAAAGATATGAGCCTGCAGTTGAAAAGATAAAAGCAAAGTTGCCCTTGACGGCCGTAATGTCTTGGCTTGAACTGAAATCACCGTAAAAATATACACTACATTTGCGACAATAGCACAAAAAAATGGTCAGCTCTAGTTTTTTTTAGAATGCATGAAAATCAAATGTGGAAAACACTCTTTAAAAAGAATTCATTTGCACATGCAGTGTCTTTTAACTATTGTTAAATAAATATTTTTTGCAGCGACTCAATTTTTTTACGGCCATCCGAATATTTGTGCACTCACTTCCATTTAAAATTCGAAGCGCACAAACATTTTTATGAGTTTATGAGTTTATCGTTTTATGACGCTGTCCCAATAAAGTTTTATTGGGCTGCTGAGGCATCCCTATCCTGCTCGAGTTTCGGGTCGTAAACCTTGTTTGGTAGCACTGAACTATATTAGGAGCAATTTTGCGAGTTTTGAATACAAAACCAGGTTCGCAAAAGTCCAAGGTCGCGAACTATTATGCAAGCAATGAATACAGAAAGATATTGTTGCTCGGGCATACGAGTACATAATAAGGGACTTGTTGTAAGCTACAGTGTGAGGTGCCCTGATATGTAATGTTGAGTCATCAGCACTCCCGACCCGACTCAATAAATCGTAGGCCTCTTGGAAAATATTTCTAAATATGCGCTCAAGTCCAAGATTACACAAAGTCAAGTTTTATTTCCAATGCACACACCAATGCTTCAATAGCTGATGGTTTTTTCTCGCAATCAATTTTCAAATTTTGTAATATTAATAGTAGCAGTAGACGTGCAGAAATATGCTCACCATAATCTTATACGTATATAAGTAGAATATTTGTACAACATTTGTCGTGCTAAAGCAACAACACTTCAAAAAGTACTGATATATTTATCACCGGCATGACTAAAAATACAATTGGAGCTTGGTGTGCTGAAGCGAAATAAATAACTGGGAAAAATTAGTTCCTTGGTTAAAGGCATGTATGTAATTTTAATAGACATTATTTAATGAGCAATTCTGAAAAATTGGGCAGAAGTAAAAATAGTATAAAGAGCTTTTGGAAAATCCCAAAATCCATGGAAAACGCAAAAGTTGTGGCCGTCCCTCCTTGGTAGGTCAACATCATGTTCGATATAACAAATTAAGAAAAACCTCAGTCCCGCCCACCTCTTAAATATCCTGTATTTCTACTTATTTACAAACTTTAGCATCAAGTTAGCCCTTCTTCTTTGTGCTTTCGCTATTGGTGCATATAACTCAGTGCCGGAGGTTTGTCTGGTTACAGGGTACTTCACTGTCGGGCTTGCTCGACTTTAGCGTTCTCTCTTGTTATATACAAGGGGTAATTGTACTTGTATGTCAACATTATCAGGTTTATGTAAACGGGTCTTTATAGGCAGCATTTACAACACAAAAACTTTTCATGTAGTTTTTGTTAATGCAAGGAAAAGAACATTACGAAGAGCCAAATTTTAGTTTTTATATTTTTGGTTAGATTTAATGTTGTGGATTTCTAAATTAGATCGCCATCTTAACCTCCTGACAGAAATTATGTATTTTACCATCCAATATATCTATTAAGCTACCAAGCACCATACGATTGAGTTACTACTAGTATGTATGTATTTTGCTTTCGACTGGCTGAGTATATTCAAGTATGAATGTACTTGTATTTTTATTTTTCTTATCTAACTATGCTTAGCTTAAACAATTGTATATATAAGCATATATCTATTGATGTGCTTTAAAACTTTACAAAAGAATAATTAGCTGTAACAGAATTTTGGGGTTTTCATATTTGTTCGATGTGCGGGTTTTGTCGAAACTGAGCCTATACTTTCCAAGATTCCTTATTTTTTGAGTACGAAATATAAAAATACATATACTGGTTTAAAAAACAGTCAACTATATTATAAAATGCAGCCATTTTAAAAATAAACTTTGAATTAAATATATAAAGTGTGATCCTTTGAGCGATTTTTGCACTATTTATTTTTCCAATGTTTATTCAATGTTGCAAAAGGTTTTGAAATTCACGAACATGGTTGTACTGAGACGTTTCCTCATTACTTAGCGTCTTCCTTGCCTCCTTCTGCCTCTTTCATACATTTTTAACTGAAGTACTCAACGTAAGTTAAATAAATTCGATCTATCGTTCAATACCCAAATGCAATTGTTCACTGTTTTGAATTGTAGGGAGTACTTTTTCATGAGAGGCATGAGGAGCGAAATGTCTATTTGAGAAACACCGTGCTTTCTTTCTTTATTTGGCTGAGGATATATTTTTACCTGGCCGTGTGCGTGTGTCTCGCATTAAAATGATGTCTTGTTGACAGAATTCCAAGGTCACAATTCGCGCGACTCGTATCGACAGTTTATGGAATGTAAATACACCGTGTCATGGTCCTTAAATGTCTTAATTGCCTACATATCCTTCACTAGGTCCGCGCACTTGGTTTCCCAGGCGGAAATATTATTGCCACGTCGTAAAAGTATAAAACTGTCCACAGGAGGCACGACGCGGCACATAGTCCTTTGCTACTTCGAAAACTTGCGATCACTATAAGCCAATTCACTGAATTCACAGCACACGACCCTGCGTACGGTTCTCAATTGTTGTTTACTAAACACGAGTAACAAATGCCTCCTAATCCATTAGCGGACCCAGTACTCTGTGCAGTCTTTCTAACGAATCCTTCTCTTTCGCTATATGCTTACTGTACGAAACTCCTGGGCGTAGCTTCCAAACTTCTAACGATTTATAATCGACTTTAATCAATTCAACTCAATGGGTATGTGCTACTCGAATATACATATACAAGGTGCAATTCGAAAGTTCCAGGACTTTTTGAAGCTAGCGCCCCCTGGTGGCGCTATCTATATGGTGCGTTAGAATCTGCTATCTTTATCGATTGTCCAGTGAGAATTTTATGACATTTCATCGATTGGAAGTGAAGTTATTGCGTTTTAAGTGTCAGTATGTTTGTGTTATAAAATTGGTAAAACTTTTACCGAAATTGATGAAACAAGTTTATGGCGATGATTGCCTATCCCGTAGCAGAGTGCACGAGTGGTTTCAACGTTTTCAAAGTGGTCGTGAGGACATAAATGACGATCAACATGTGGGCCAATCAAAATTCGTGATCACCAAAAATGCCATCAAAACAGTGCGTGAATTCATCAAAAATCAGCCGAAATCATCATTGAAATTGATGGAAATGGAATTGAACATCTCCAAAACATCGATTTATCGCATTTTGACTGAACATTTGGGCTTACGAAAGGTGTGTGCACGGTTTGTTCCGCCCAAATTGACTGATGACAAAAAATTGCTGAGAATCCGACCGATTATTTGACCAAAAATCACATTTTAACCATTAACCACTCGCCGTATTCACCTGATATGGCACCGTGCGACTTCTACCTTTTCAGAAAACTACATTTGGCCATTAATAAAAGTCCTGGAACTTTTGAATTGCACCTTGTACGAGTAGATTTTTAAAGGATTGTTGTACTCTGTAACCGTAGGGTTAAAAGTGTATACATATTAGGCTTGTGCAAAGTATGGAACTTAAAGTAGATATATTCTGAATCATCATGACGAAAGAAATCGATCTAGACATGTCCGTCCGTCCGTCTGTCTGTCTGTCTGGATGAACGCCTGGATTTCGGAAACGGCTAAGTGTACTTAAACCAAACTTGGTATGCAGACGCTCCTAATCCCTAATCTATACGAGTTTATTTTACTTTTTTGAATTTTGCCCCCTTCTCCCGCTACAGACTTTCGGCAATACCGTCCACATTTCAAAAGATACATTAACGAAACTTAATTAATATATAATTATCTACTTTCGTTTCAAATTTCACCTGAATCTGTAAATTCTAAGAAAAGTTATTAGCGAAGCAATTTCACTCGGTACTACGGCCACAAGCTGCAGCATCAAGTTCGCTCTTCTTCTTCCTTTTGCTTCTGCCAAAGGCTTATATACCTCAATGTCGGAAGTTTACCTGGGTACAGGGTATTTCACTGTCAGACTTGCTCGACTGCTCTCTTGTTTTTCCTTGGCATGAATAGCTTTTGATCCTATAACGGATGTACTTGTATATAAAACAGTTTGTCCTGACTGACTGACTGACTGATTGGCAATCAACGCACAGCCCAAACGGTAAGAGATAGGAAGCTGAAATTTGGACACAAGATCCCTCTCACAGTGAAAGTGGGCACTAAGAAGGGATTTTGGAAGATTCGAGCTCCAAGTGGTGGAAAACGGGCTCCAACCTTTGTATGTAAAATCTACAATTTTCATTTAATTGGCTTCAAATTGGGTTTGTGTAATCTATAAAAGAATTTAAACAAGTAAAAATGCTAAAGTCGGGTGTCCCGACTTTGAAATACTCTGTACATATGTTTAAAATAATTATAGACAAAAACAAGAGAGAACGCTACAGTCGACCAAGCCCGACAGTTTAATACCCTGTACCCAGGTAAACTTCCGTCACTGAGTTATATGCGCCCATATTGAATTTGTTTTGCTAATAACTTTTCTTAGAATTGACCGAATTGAATAAAATTTTGAACACAGTAGACAATTATATATAAATTATGTGTGCAAAGTTTGGTTTAGGTAGCATTTGAAATGTGGACGCTATTAACGAAATTCTGCAGCGGGGGAAGGGGGGAAAATTAAAAAAAAATAAATAAACTCGTCCTTACTCGGACCTAGGAGAATCTGGATGCCAATTTTGGTTATTCTAGCTTTTATAGTTTCTGAGATCCTCGCGTTCATCCAGACGGACAGACAGACGGACAGACGGACGGACATGTCTAGATCAATTTCTCTCGTCATGCTGATCAAGAATATATATACTTTATGGGGTCGGAGATGCTTCCTTCTGTATGTTACATACTTTGCATAAACCTAATATACCCTTTTTACCCTACGGGTACAGGGTATAAAAGTTAAGAAAATTTAAAAAAAATGTGGATCGATTTGACCTCTTTCGGTATTCGAAAAAAGGGTGTATATTTGCACATTTACATAGCAATTGCGACTGTGTGAGTGTATGAGTGCCTATGCGCATCATTCGTGTCTGTGTAAACATGTTAGCAGTCAACCAAACAGCAACATCAACAACATCCGCGGACAGCGCTGCAGCAGTAAATATATTTATGGCTATAACTTCTTGTTAAATCGGTCTATCATAGTGGCATACGGACATATAATAACTAACTGGGGTACATTTTGCATAAAGATGCCTTATGTGTGTATTCTATACGAGTTTGTTTTATTTTTTTAATCCCCCCCCCCCCCCCACTTCACCCCTATGGGCGTTTTCCCGATTTTCCATTCGTATTATCGCTTATATCTCGGAGACTATAAGACCTAGGGACACCAAATTTTAGTCCCAGATGCCTTATGTGAATACGCAGAAAATGTGTATTTTGGAATTTCCCTCTTTCCCCCCTCTCTCCGGCAAATCGTAACTCTCGTAATTCTTGGAATTTCGAAACCAAACTTGGCAAATACCTCTATTTAGTTATGAGTCCAAATGCCAGGTTTCATAATGATAGGCCGATTTAACAGGAAGTTATAGCCATATATGTACATAAGACCAAGTAGTGCCCGCAGCCAAGACATACACAGACACACACATACACGCATAATTATTCTACACATATGTACAGAGTATTTCAAAGTCGGGATACCCGACTTTAGCTTCTCTACTTGTTTTTGTTTAGTACATTTGGCATTATTTATTTATTATTTAAACGTATCTTGCATTGTTTAATCAAAATTATAATTTTTTTGACCCCCTTTGGAAAACCTGCGTACGCCGTAGGCGGACTACACATACACGGTTCTCTACGTACGGTCAAAACAGTAACGGGAAACAAAACAAAACCCATGGATGCATATGTACATACATGTATGTACATTGGCACGCTCTTATTCATTCGTTCATATTTTTTCATCATCTACGCCTTTTTATTGCACAGGCAAAATGCCAAAAATTTACAGTTACCGTCGCTAGGCAACCAGTGAGTAAGCGATAGTAAAGCAGAAACCGAATAACGGAGCTACGCATATTCTGCTTCGCATTGCGGACAGATGTACATATGTATGTATGTATGTACATACATATGTATATGATTTGTTCTAAATGATCTCAATAAATTATAAGATGTTATTATTTAGATATTCTATTTATTGCATTCAAACTTCGATGTATCGATATCGATAGTATCGGTGGATTCAGCTATCGAAAGTTTTACTCTAGAAAATTGAGATGGGGATTGTCAGTGCTTTTTGATCGTAGCTCATCGCTGCACGGCATTGACACGAGTGCCGCGTTTCATATTCCGAGTTGGTCCGTGATTGTATTGATTCAATAAGGCACGAAAAAACACAAATGTTAATTTAAAATTAGGATATACTCTTATAATGATTGCCCTTTTCTGCACATAGTCTATCTTAAAACGTTGCGTTATCTCTATATACATATATCAAATAGTTGGTCCTGACTGATTGATCAGCAAGGAAGCTGAAATTTGGACTCAAGTATTCTTTCTTAGTATCCAGCACAGTGTAAGTGCGCGCTAAGAAAGGCCTTTGGAAAATTGGAGCTCCAAAGGGGGGAAAACGAGCTTAAAACAAGAAAGGAATGCTAAAGTCGAGCAGGCTCATCTCTTAAATAATTTAATTAATTTCATTAAATTAATTTAATTAATTAACTAAATTATTCCATGCACACATACATATATATGTACAAGTACACAAACACGCATAGACACAATTCTGATGTAAATGTATGCATGTATGGAGCAGGCTCAACTCTTAAATACACTGTACCACCCCACAAAAAAGAAATTAAATTAATTTCATTAATTTCATTAAATAAATTTAATTAATTAACTAAATTAAATAAAAAATATTCCATGGACAGAGCATAAAAATCGCTGAAGAAGAGCATGAAGATTCCTTATAAGGAGATCTGGCTTAAATTCAATATAGTTGCAATAAAAAGATCATGTTTCAAACACAGGGTGAATAATGCTTAGCTAACAGCAAAATATGAACATACTCTTAAAAAATACAATCTATGCACGAACATGTAATGTATCTACTTGCGAGTAAATGGCTACAAGGTCCTACAGGGTGTTAATAGATTCACCGATTATCCAACAATGAAAATTCAGATTTGTGTCCGTAAACGGGCAGAAATTGTGACAAACGGTTAATTCCTTCGACTTTACGAGCTCAGCATTATGGGAGGTGTAAGACAATGGAAATAAGTGTGACACAAGCAATTAATGCCTGATGCGATGCGCCAAGGATATATCAATATATGTAGTATGTACGCACACACGAAGGCAGTTGGCATTGACGGCGAAAACAAAGCGGAGGGCTATCGGCAGACGAAGAAAGGGAACAGAAGCCATTGTAAGGCAAGGACGACGACAATAACAATGCGACGCGTGACGCATGGGCCATGTTTGCACACACAATCTGTTAGTAGAACACTAGATACTGGACCTCGCCAAGGCCAGTGAAATCGCAGCCTTCGTGTTTGCTACCAAGTAGCCAAAACTTAACACTAAGTAGTTTTCTAACACATACAATACATTCGGAAAATTTAAAACATTTAATCACTAAAATAAATTTAGTATTCCTTCCTAATTGTGCGCCGATTGACGCAATCAACTTGATTGCACTTCATGCGCCTACATCTTCATTAGTACGAGTATATAAACATACACGGTCTCGGTTTCCCGATCAAACAACAGTCAAGAGCCCCCGCTATGGCCCAGCTAGCTCCCACTGCTGAGATTTTGTCTGAGATTATCTGAGGTGCCTTTTATGTTGACGCATTGGTGCTATGCGCGAGTCCCCGAAGTTCAAAATATACTTTTTAGTAGTTCAACTTATTTGCGTTTGTTGATCATTTTTCTCGGGTTCTCCCAGCGTGCGACCATCAGCCTGACTCTGGGCTAGTTTCTGCGCAATTACCGAAGGCATGCAGAGACAATGAGCAATCGACGAACGTGAACATAAAAAATGATTCTGTAAAAAATCTACATCAAAGGCATCTAGAGCAGCGAGGAGTGTGCAGATAATGGTTGCAATTACCTATCAATCGACCGACTCCACTCAAACAGTAGAGTACTAAGGTAGCTGGTACCTTACGTAACAGCCCCCAGTCTATACATTTTGAAATACAAGTATAGTAAGACAATTTAAAGACAGAACATGAATTGCTAACAAATTATAAGGTCACAAATACCAACAGATTTCTAAGGACGGACAGGCGGAGATATCGATGTCGATGCGGCTTGTAATCATGGGGTCTGTGACCTATGGGTACATGATTTAGAAAATGTTTTTTCCGATTCTTAAATGTCCTACAATTTTGCTGATAAATAAAAATTGTTCCGCCTTATTGATCAGCTGAGTTGCAGTGAACATAAAAGTTTAAAATTGAGTTAAAGTTGTAAAGTATAAAAAACAAGAGAGAACGCTACAGTCGAGCAAGCCCGACAGTGTAATACCCTGTACCCAGGTAAACTTCCGTCACTGAGTTATATGCGCCCAAAGCAGCAGCAAAAAGAGGAAGAAGAAGAGCGAACTTGTTGCTGCAGTTTGGGGGGTTGTACTGGCCAGAATTTGTTTCGCTAATAACTTTTCTTAGCATTGAATGAATTATATAAAATTTTAAACAACAGTAGATAAATATGTATAAATTATGTGTGCAGTTTGGTTTAGTTTGTTTGGTTTAGGTAGCATTTGAAATGTGGACGCTATTGACGAAATTCTGTAGCGGGGAAAGGGGGGGAAACTTCCAAAAAATAAAATAAACTCGTCCTTTCTCGGACCTAGGAGAATCTGGATTCCAACTTTGGTTATTCTAGCTTTTATAGTTTCTGAGATCCTTGCGTTCATCCAGACGGACGGACAGACGGACGGACATGTCTAGATCGATTTCTTTCGTCATGCTGATTCAGAATATATATACTTTATGGGGTCGGAGATGCTTCCTTCTGCATGTTACATACTTTGCACAAACCGAATATACCCTTTTTACCCTACGGTATAAAAAACGTTCATCGGTATAAGCACATTATATACATATATACATTACATTATTATTAGACACGTTATTGATAGACACAGGAAAATGGTAAAATTCAAAAATATAAAATAAAATTAGAGGCAGTAAAATGTGGCGCGAAATCAAGACAGCTAAGTTTCGACGATTCATCATTCATATGATTTCGGCAAATAGATTAGTCTTTCTCCGATTATGTAAAAAACCCGGACAAATTTTGTTATAATATATGCAGTAACTCAACAAATAAAATTTGTACTCGTTGTCAAAAAAAGTTAAAGGTGCTCTATGTTTGCAATGTTGATATTTTCTGCAAAACTATAAAAGTGTTTTGGGATCTTTTGTGAAAATCGTTTCATCCGCTATAATCATATGAGTTTCGACTTCATTCCACTGCAATGAAGTCGGTTTTAATAATATGCGTCTTAATTAAAGCTGCATTTTCATCTTTGATAGCGCCGGTTGCAAATGTGTACCAATCAACAAGATTGGACTTAATGTAGTGTTCGGAGCATATACTTGTAAGAACAATAACAGGAAAAATATATATAAGTAGATATAAAACAAATAAGGAAATTTATTAATTGCTGCACCCTAAATTGGGGAAGATATGACAACAAGAAGATTAGTTGCACTATTCAGAATATTGTAAAAGTTCCATTTATATCCTGTATGTTAACTCGCTTTACACAGCTTTAAAAAAATGTATTCTACGAAGAATAAAATGCTGCGTTTGCTTTATTTTTGCTCCATGCTTAAGCTTAATGTTGAAGACTTTACTTTATAACTTGAAGTTCTCAAATTATAATCTAAGTTTACTATATAGTTTCTATTATCTTTGAGAATAAAATACGTTTGTACTACAAGTATATGAACACATTTTCATTATTTTGCATGTTGCTAAAGTCGGGTGTCCCGACTTTGAAATACTCTGTACATATGTATGTGTTGAATAAATATGCGTGTCTATGCGTGTTTGTATGTGTATATGTATGTCTCGTGTGCCCATGCAAAACAGCAACAACAACAGCTGCGGCAGTGCTTGGCCTGACATTATACTATATATATGGCTTTTTGTTAAATCGGCCTATCATTATGAAACTTGGCATACGGACAAAATTTTGTGTTTCTAGCTCTTTTAGTCTCTGAGATCCAGGTGTTCATACGGACAGACGGACAGACAGACAGAATATATATACTTTATGAGGTCTGCCACACCTCCTTCTGCTTGTTATATTTTGCAGCTCCCGCAAACATTGTGCATTTCATGAACAGAGTATAAAAATTTGCTTAAACAAATCTGGTCCTTCTAGATTAAATCCTGGCTATGCCCATGGTTCCAGATTCGAACATTATTTGCAAGTCAGATCTAAAGACATAATCATCCTTCGTAAAAACCCTCACAATATTGGAAAATATCAATTTATGTGCTGTACGATGTGTGGCTTACACAGCTTTAGAAAAAGAATCTGTGAACAAAATAGCCTTGCGATCTTTTAACTTTTGCACCCTCCTGAAATATACTTACTTTAAATTGAAAGTAGAGTATTTTTAGCAAATTTATAATTTGGTGTTGGGAACTGATTTGATTCAAATTCAGCAGAATAATAAGCATGACGCGATTAATCGATGTAAATATGTAAATATGTGATAAGACTTGCAATGAAATCAACTCTTGCATTATCAGCTACATTACATTACAACATTACATTTTTTTCAAGTTTTCAAATGAGCTAGAATTGTGAAACCACATTTCTACTTGTACTCGTTTTATAGTTTAAGACAGCGCTGGGCACCAAATTTAATCGGGAGCACTGCAGCACATTTACAATATGAGTAAGTCCTGGTATCTGGTTTTTAAACTTTACCAAAATGGTGTGTTATACAGTTGAACTATAATAATATTTGTACTGGGAAAAATGCCGAGTCGATGGAGAGTTATGCTTCGTAGCTCGGTACCAATGTATATAATACAATGAATGAATGAATTGGCAGACTTGGAATTTATAATCAAATTTGACAAAAACCATTACAAATATTAACTGATGGTAATTTAAGGTTTTGAAAACCTGCATGAACAATTTACGTATATTTGTATGTAAGTTTTAATGGAATATTGTCGTTTTTAGCAAAAGTGGTGCAGAATACCAAACCATTAAAACCATAGCGGGATCCCATTGGTCCAGATACATATAGATTAAAATGAAATTGATTCAATAACTTAGACTGTTACATTTTCAGAATCCATTTACTTAAATACGTGTGTATGTAAAATATTTGTAAATGTACATTTCAAATAAACCTCTTGATTTGCACAGTACCTAATGTACTATACGTGTATGTCCAGATAGTATAGACGAGTACGTAAGTACACCCCCTGTAGCAGCTGATAGACACGTGTCGGATCTTTCTCCGATCGCATTGACGGCTCTCTGTGAGCAATGTGCGAATTGCAGTACCAACGCTTGTGGAGGGTTCATGACAGTAGCGCAAAAGTACGGGAAAGCACGCGAAAAGGGACAACGGACACAGTCGTCTCCAGGCACCCGGAATACATGGCAGAAATGGGATGGTCCCGATTCAGTGACAAGGTAATTTATTAATTCGGCAATAAAAGTGAATTAACAGATGGGGTGTGCTGCAGTCGTACACTCGCATGTGGGTCTTACAACTCAATTAAAGTTGCCTTGACTTGCTGAGAGAAAAAAACTAAAAATATTTGTATATGTATATTCGCTAAATACTCGTAAATACGAATATATAAGAAAACCGACAATACAAAAATACCTCTCTACTCCGAATCGTTCACATTAGAGTTCACATACATACGACATATATCCACGCTCCTGTGTCAGTCGTCGACTGGTCAGCTGTAACGTTTTGTCAAACTGAAAAGTGCTAAAAATTCTGCTCGCCCGTCACCGAAGATGCGCCCCACAACAACAATAATATGGAGGATAGCAGCCGAAATAGTGTGTGGCGTTAAACGACAAAACTGGCAAAATGCACACATGTACAAAATGTCCATATGCCAGGACTACGTCGGTCGTAAGGGTAACTTGGGGTGGGTGTCAACATATCAAGCAACTGTGCTCGCTCGAGGGATCACAAAGTCATGTTTGTTCCAATGAATCTGTTAGGTTTCCTGACGGCATCGGCAGTATCGACTAAACATACAACAAAAACTACGAAAGTGCAGTGATATGAGAAGTTGGATTTTCATTAACCAGAGATGCCTACGAATGAGTAAAAAAAAAAAGGGGCGCACGCGCCAGAGCGACGCACGCGCAACCGAATGTCTAGTCTTGATGGCTTTCATCTTGGCAGTCCCGATCCAAAAATGTAGTTGTACTTCCAGGAAAGCACTGCATTAACTACTGCCGTGTTTCGAACCAAAATTATTTAATTATGCACAGGCAAGCGTTACGAGACAGGCAAGAAAAAAATCCAGAGAAATTTTTACAAATTTTCTTCTACAATAACAACTACAATAAAATAGCTAGAAAAGCCATTTGTTCACCAATCTCAGCGCAGTTTACAGTCTTTTTATGTCTTTATGATTATTGCAATTAGAAGAGTGCACAACCATCGCGTACTCCGCTCGCACTTGCGCTGGTGCCCTCGCACATTGCGACTTAATTACGGGTCGTGGGAGGTAACAAGGACTGCGCGCGACACTCTCTGTCTCAAGGTCTTACACGACAAGAAGAAAATCTAAGTCGAGGAGTAGGGGAAGCTGATAACTGTCAAAACGACTTCTTGCTCACGTTGGTACTGGGCGCGATAGCAGTAGTAGATCGTTGTCGCAGGTCAATTTCCCGGATAACTTGGCTCGGATAAAATGTGAAGTTTGCTATTGCGCTCTCCCTTAGTGTGATGTGGTCTCTCTGCGAGTCATAAATTTGACCTGAACTTGCATTTACTCTCTTTGAGGGAGGGGAAGTCGCTGCGAGTGACCCTGGTTCGCAGCATGTGTCAAAGTGCCATGCGCAGGGATATTTATGCGCTATGACGAGCGAAACAGCGCAGCGAGGTCGTGTGCCTAAAATCAGCGAACGCATTTTGGGTATTTTAGATGGCAGCGTAGTACAGAGTGGCTCATTCGCAAACTTAGACTCGTCGCGTTCACATCGCAGGACAACGCAGGACACGAAATGGCAGCCATTAACACACACAGTTATTATTACACCGACTTCAGCTGTTCCTTTAACTCAACTTCTACCACACATAATATGTACGCCGGTATCCCCACCTACTACGAGAGTGGGAATAACTACTACCATCAACAGGCACCGAGCTGGCAGCCCAATGGCGTTTATGCTTCAAGCTACCCACATCATGGCCAAGATCTGAACGTCTACAACGAAAACTTCTACGGCTTCACGGAGCAAACGCAAGAACGGGGGCTCCAGCATTGTCCCCAAAATGCTCACATACAGTCACCTGTAAAGCCGGAAAAGCGCAAGGCCGAGGAAAAATCTGAGGAAGCAATTGAGGAGCGTCCCAGCACGTTAAGAGCACTACTGACAAATCCCGTAAAAAAGCTAAAGTATACCCCAGACTACTTTTACACGACCTTCGAGCATGTGAAAGTAGCACTTGGTAGCAAAAAAAGTGGTACCAATGTAAGTGAACAGTCGCCTCAAACGCCGCCCAGCTACGAGCAGGACTTTGGAGCGCCAACGCCTTTGACTCAACAAATGCACATGTCACCTCAACGCAGCGATGTTGATTATCTGGACGTCTACTCGCCGCAGTCTGCCAAAGCACCCCCGCGCACCACAGCCTATCAACACCATGACTATCCCACTCCACCACCAGTGGCATCAGTAACAACAACGATCACCACGCCTGACCTGCTAGTCAATGGCATAAGCACACCACCCTTGTCGCCAGCCGTCAATCAGCACAAGCAGTCGGAGCAGAAAAATGAAATCAATCATCACATTTTGACAGCCGCTGAACACAATTGGTCGAACATCGAGAAGAGATTAGCATCAGGTAGGCACCGCCATTCCTAAATCTTCTCGCTTTATTGCCTGCTTTATTATCTAGCAGAAAAAATAGTACAATTTCAATGTTAAAAAAGCTGATTACTAAAGATGTATCATTTTCTGTTGTAGAATGTAAGGACTCAAAACGCACTCGTCAGACGTACACACGCTATCAGACGCTAGAGCTGGAGAAGGAGTTTCACTTTAATCGTTACATCACACGCCGTCGTCGTATTGATATTGCGAATGCATTAAGCCTGAGTGAGCGGCAAATAAAGATCTGGTTCCAAAACCGACGTATGAAGTCGAAGAAAGATCGTACGCTCGAGGGTTCTCCAGAGCACTACAGCAATGCGTATGCTATCATGCCACCACTGGATCCCGCTGTCGCTATGTCTGCGCCGTCACATTCCCAAAAGTCAGAGCCTGCCATGCCAATACCGTACTCGACATACCCCACGTATTTCCAAAGCACACAGAGCTACTCACCACTCAGTGATTATCAACACCAACACCAGCCGCCACCGCATTTTGGCCAACAGTTCGAAACTCACTACGTGCCGACAACCGCACCGCAGTATCATCAACAGACACAGCAGTGCAGCTACCAACAACAACAGCAGCTGCAGCACCCGCAAGAGCATCAGCAGGCACTACCAGCTGTACCATCCAATCAGGATGTGTATGTACCTTAGGCAAGGAGAGTCCACGGGAACCACACACCGGAACTAATTCAAGCTCGCCGCGATCTGAGCGCACTTTCGCCCATTTGCCGGTGACACGCAAATGGCAAACGAGAAGATGTGCCAATACCGAGGCGAGCCACGCTGTACCAGCAATAAACACACACACGTACTCCCTACAGAGCTCTACCCTCATCGTGAGCAGAGACGAGATCGCATTGCGTGTACGGCGGCACCGCTGACAGCGGCCAAAAACTGTGAGGTGCCCATAAATAATGCTGCTTTCTGCAATAACAACGGCGATTGAATAAACAACTCAGTGGCTGGCCATGGGTTGTCGGGATGCACAGGTTTTACAATTACGGGCTGCCAGTGCGGTGAGGCATCGTTTATCTAATGCTGCATTAAGGAATTTGTTAAATAATATATAGTAATAGCTATTTGTATTATAATATAATTAAGTATTCAATAACTTATTAAATGTATAAACTAAAAATTTAACTGTCCACCTTCAAACTAAGGAACTGTACGGTTCAACCACCCATAACCGATGGTTCAATTTCAACTTCATATAGTACAAGTATACATATAGTAGTATTCAATTTCGAACAGCTGCCAATTCGATATTGTTGCTTTTGTATCCCCGGATTGTCACATTTTCCATAAAAATCCCTCTTTTCGATAGAGCAAGCATTAGGCATTTGTGTGTCCGGTCGCTCCACTACCACCACCGCTCTCTAATGTTTGTTCAGGTTTGGAGGAGAGACACTGGTTAGTCATTTTTCATTCCCTTTTCTGACAGTTCTCGGTACGTGTGTACTCGTATGTACTCGCGTATGGGTAAGAATGTCGGTCACATCCTTAATTTGCCGTTTTATCAAACTATGGCTTGTACGTTTTCGGTTATCATTAAGCTACAATGCTAGCGCGTTTGTTTCGCAAATACATATAGTATGTATATGATCAAATATTACGGCACAAATAATTTTTTTAACATTGTTTCGAACTACTGTCAGATCAGTTCTATGGTAGCATTATAATGCAAACAAAAGCAAAGGAAACAAAGCTGAACATTCAGATATTTATTGAAGCCTAATAATAGAGACAAGCATTTACCTCCACACTCACTCTTCTTCTTCTAGAAGTCTAGATTCTGAACGGAACAAAAATTTTGCAGACAAATTTGAATTTGTGCCGCATTGTACAAAAATCACGAAAAAATACATCCATTGTATGGCTACGCTATATTGATCAGCATATATATATTGGAATTTTAATATATATGTATACTATATATCTATACAAGCCCAACAAATACATATATCCTTCACTGAAAGGGACCACTGATTAGGAGCGTTTTTGTGCCCACGGTTATTCTCACAAAAATTTTAAAAATTATACATTTTATAACATGCACACACTTAACACACATACACCCTTCTTTTTGCTATGAGTTGATTTTCTGAAGCTCCGACCCGTGATAACTCAACATACCGTAAAACATTGCTTTCGTATGTCGATCCCTACTAATTCGAAGGCTTGGCCTTGGGACTACCGGAAATTGAAGCCATATAAATGATCAAATGGGATCATCGGTATCCTCGTTATATGAGCTAGTTGACCAGTTGGTGGCCCGTTGATAATAGTTGCTACACTTACATTTTCCTGCAATTCCTTAATAAGCAGTCTCGTCCCATCGTACATGCTTGGAAGGATTTGATTTCTCAAAAGTAATTCCGAATTTTCCCTTCAATTTATGTGGCGGCAGTCCAGAAGGGTTTCGTGAATTTAAATGTCTTCAATATTAATCACGGTGTCGATCGATTTGTAATTTTTTATTTGGCTGGGGGCTTTTGAATAATATTGCCTTATTATTTAAAGTGACAATGTTTCGATGATGATTATGAACTAACAGCATGCTATTTAGGAGTTTCTTAAGGAAATTTTTTTAAACCATTGGTTACATTATTGGCGTTTTAGTAAGGATTCCATTCTTTTTTAATCAGGTGGACATGTCTATATCGACTCGGCTTGTCATGCTGATCAAGAATATATATACTTTGTGGGGTCTACCACGCCTCCTTCTGTGTGTTCCATGTACACTCGCACAAAACTAATATACCGTTGTACCCTTTGGGTACAGGGTATAACAAGTCTGGGTATGGTATAAATTATAAATGTGGTAATAATAAAGTGATTTCCGATGCTGATAAAAGAGCAATTTTCAAAGAAGCAAGATCAGGGTAAATGTTGGTTTTGAAGCCAGCTTATCTACTGTTCAAAGAGTGATAAGAAATGCTCCACATTTGAAAAGGTTGAAAATAGAGAAAAAATCACCACTTAAGGAAAGGAAATACGATTAAACCCAATTCTTATAAAATGTTGATTAGAGCTTTTATTTTCGGATAAAAACAAATGTTATTTGGAGGGACCAAATGGAGAAACCTATTATTTCCATGATCCTTGGAAGGAGGAGCATCATGCCGATTTGCTATTTTTTAACACAAATATGAATGCAAACACTTATAAAAACGTACCGAAAGCTGTTTTTCCCCATTTCAAAAATTTGCTAGGTAATCAAGCACAAAACGTCGATTTATTGAAGCGGCGCCTTACTCACTGGACACCAATATAATAGAAAACGTGCGGGGATGGCTGGTTCGCAAAGTTTACGAATCTGGCAGACAGTATTCTACCAAAAAGGAATTAATTGAAGGCATTAAAAGTGCTTGGTCAGCCATTTCTTTAAGTTATATTGAAAAGTTGTAGGAATTGCTTCCAAATTAGATCTATGGGACCAATCACAACAAGGAAGGATCGACTCATTTTTAAAATTATAAAGAAATGTTTCAATTAGTTACAATATAATTTTAAAAACAAGAAAGGAATGCTAAAGTCGAGCAGGCTCAACTCTTAAACACCCCACAAAAAAATTAATTAATTTAATTTAATTAATTCATTCATTTCATTAAATTAATTAATTCATTTAATTAAATTAATTTAAATAATTTACTAAATTAAATATAAAATATTCCATACATGCATACATACATTTACACATCAGAATCGTGCCTATGTGTGTTTGGGTACTTGTACATATGTATGTAAGTGTGCATTGGGCCTGGTTATATGGCTATAACTTTCTAATCAACTTATCATAATGAAACTTGGTATACGGATATATAATCCCTAACTGGATGTGTCACCCAAATTTTAGTTCAAAATTCCAAGAATTACGGGAGCTATAGAAAATCACGAATAGGGGGGGAGTGGGGGGTGCATCTGGAAAAATGAACAAACTCGTCCTTTCTCGGGTTCAGGAGAATATAGATACCAAGTTTAGCTATTCTATCTCTTATACTTTCTGAGATCCTTGCGTTCATACAGACAGGCGGACAGACGGACAGACAGACAGACGGACATGGCTATATCGACTCGGCTTGTCATGCTGGTCAAGAATATATATACTTTGTGGTGTCTGCCACTCCTCCTTCTGTGTGTTCCATGTACACTCGCACAAAACTAAAATACTTATAGACAAGCATTTGCATAAATGGGTGGCAAGTAAAAGCTTTGAAATGTTGTTGAAAGCTTGCTTCTAAATGGAATGAATCTAAAAAACAAGCTATAAAAGAGTTGCAATAACTCTTCGGTGCCCTTCTGGGAAACCGGTTTGCTTCATTTGAAACCTACTCACAAATTTCTGTGCACACCACCATAAATCTATGTACAACTAACTCGTTATGCATCCTTCGTGGAAAGACATGAAGGTCTTAAAGTCAATCCTTTAGCGTAATCCTTTAAATAGCCAAAATAAAGCCCGCCTTAGTCAAATAATTCCATACCAAACAGCCGGAAAGTGACCACTCCTTTTTCCATTACCGGACATCGACGAATTTGCAATGCTTGCGAAAAGGGCGTTTTATTGTGCCCACTTAGTTTGCGCGGTACCTGCCTCAGATGACGGGCGTAACGATCGTAAAATTATCCTTTCGCTAGCACGAGTACGAGTGGTCCGGATGAATGCCGAAGGAGTAACATAGTCATGAAAACAAAACACCTTTGTCCGAGCCACCATATTGGCTTTTGAATTATCCTTTCTTGGCCCCGGTCGCACTCTTTAACCCAGGCGACATGTTTACATTCATTTCAACGACAAACCGATTTTCGCAAATTACTTACAACAACAAACTAAATTGTTCAACCCAATGAGAATGTGAGTACCACATCTTAAGTGTAGAGAAGCTCTTTGAAAGCAAAGCTTACATCCATCAACTATATTCTGATTCCACTTGAAGGTTTTATACTGTATCATCTGAGCTGAACAGATCTGAGCCAAGAGCCTTTGAGTACTTATTGCATAATAGTCATCTCCCATACATACATAGCATACATTTCTTTGTTCGTAAAGACCAGCCAGTTTAGTGGCTCTAGCAGCGCACTAATCTATATACTTGTAGAAAGAATACAATAAAAAGACTATATTTATGAAATACCCAGAAGGAGGAGCAGTAGATAAGTTTATATTTTCTTGATCAGATTGATAAGATGAGAATTACATTCCCATTTGTTTGCCTGTTGGTGCACCTGCCATATATGCTTGATTCTCTCTTTCAAAAATCATGTGCATTGTTTTGTATGAATATCGCAATCTTCAAGAAGTTAAAATTTCCATCCGTCGACATACTGGTACTTGTATGACCTAAGCAAGTATCACCCGTCGTACCTCAATAAAATTGATATTTGTGCAAAATTTGTTTTTGATATTACCGATATTTTAATAGAGATATATATGTTTTGTGTATACGAATTTTATCCCTTATGCTTTGTGATGTTTTGTCATACATTTGTTTTTTATCAGCTCTTAATCTCTAGTACCGTTAAAATTAAGAAGAATACCAAGTCACGAATTTCATAGAAAATTGTGCAATTTATCCTTTTACATTTTAAGTGTATGCCCATATATTATGCCCAGAAAAAAAAATTGAATTGTCAAGCAGATTATTTGGAGGCTTCTTAAAATTAAATTAAATTAAATTAATAATAACTTAAAATGCCCCGCGGAAACGAGTTAAACACAGAAAATGAAATACAAATCAGAACTATGGCTGATTGTAACATTAAAGTCGGTGTTATTGTTAAAGCACTAACATGCATCGGAAAGGCATATTCGAGCTTTGGTAACCACCAAAGTGATGAGCTGCGCCTAATTCAGGAGAATTAAAGATGCCAATAACTGGGCTACAGTTGCGACAAATCTGCAGAAACCAAAGCTATTGCACCGACATAAAATGGTCCGTTTTGCATTTGACAAAAATACAATATTTGGGACAGGGAATTCAAAACGGTCAACTTCAGCAAGGAAAAATGTTTAATTTAGATGGCCAAGATAGAAACCAAAATTATTGGCGCGCGACCCTAGCAATTCCCGACAGATTTGACCATATGTTTCATGGTGGAGGCCCACTCAGCTTTTAGCTCCTTTGGCATGACGTTTTTCGAGACAAGAAATATTCCCTTAATGCAGTGTCCTGCAAAAGGTCCGGATTTAAATCCAATTGAGGACCTCTAGGGCATCCTATCTGGCAAAGTTTATAGGTGTTTAAAACAATTTAATCCTTTACCAAATTTTTTGTCTAGGAATAGCCAAAACTTGATTAAATCGTCCTTCAAAAGTTGATTAATACATATCCTGATGGTTGCAATTGGTCAAATTGCCATAGGGAAATACTATATCCTACATAAGTAAATTTATTTCAAAATGCAAATAGTAATTAAAATTTGAATTTCTTTTCATTTGCATAAATATCAACTTTCTATGAAAAATTTGTTTGTTTAATTTATTATTGATCAAATAAATCATAAATTAAATATATTTATGGTTTCTTAATTATTAATATCTATTACCTATATAAAAAAATAGTAGTAACATAATAATAGTAATAATAAAATGAGTCCCTAAATAACTTTTTAAAACAAGTAGAGAAGCTAAAGTCGGGTATCCCGACTTTGAAATACTCTGTACATATGTGTAGAATAATTATGAGTGTATTTATGTGTGTCTTGGTATGTCTCGTGTGCCTGACCAAAGCAGTAACAACAACAACAGCTGCGGGCACTACTTGGTCTTATGTACATATATGGCTATAACTTCCTGATAAATCGGCCTATCATGGCATTTGGACTTATAATACCTAAATGGAGGTATTTGTCAAGTTTGAGTTCGAAATTCCAAGAATTACGGGAGTTACGATTTGCGTGGGAGAGGGGGGAGAGAGGGAAATTCCAAAATACACATTTTCTGCGTATTCATATAAGGCATCTGGGACTAAATTTAGTGTCCCTAGGTCTTATAGTCTCCGAGATATAGGTGATAATACAAATAGAAAATCGGGAAAACGCCTATAGGGGGGAAGTGGGGGGGAAAATCAAAAAAATAAAACAAACTCGTATAGCGTACACATATAAGGCATCTTTGTGCAAAATTTGGTGTCTCTATCTCTTATAGTCTCTGAGATCCAGGTGTTCATACGGACGGACAGACGAACAGACGGACAGACAGGGCTAGATCGACTCGTCTCGTCATGCTGATCAAGAATATATATACTTTGTGGGGTCTGCCACGCCTCCTTCTGCCTGTTACATTTTCAGCTCCCGCAAACCTAATACAAGTATACTCTTGTACATTTTATGTATTTTTCTAAACACTGCACAACACGAACCTGTTATAACCATTAAATGTAAAAACGAAAAATATATCCATTTTAAGCACTTCAAATTTATATTAAGAAATATTTACTTATCTAGTATATGTGAACTAAAAGGCCGAGCTCGCCGCTCATTTAAAATTTGTCCAGAACTGGAAAAACTCGTGCACGTGTTTGACAGGGGATATTGAGTATATCTCTTGATATTTGCCTGAGCAACTAATAATTTTTGGATTTTTTCCAGAACGTTAACACCCAAATTCCTGAACCAACAGCACTACTTATAGTACATAGTCAATATTTCAATATCTATTTTTGACCTGCCCAGAAAAATTAATTTGAATTATTAGTGTCCATAAATTAAGAAAAGTCGTATTGACTGGCTTTCAGGTTCAAATATTAAATCGCTATTTAAGACCTTATTCCCTTTAAATAAACAAATAAACAAGTGAACTGGACAAACTTTTAAAGCAATCCAGTTTTCGATATATTGCGATTACTTATACTTTAGTTGTTCGAGCTATGGTCGTGCACGAAATCAGAATTTGCAACACGAACACGCGAGCCCACGGCCGAAAACACGGCCCGTACAAAACTCTAGTCTAATGCATGTATTTCCTTATGTAAAGTGATATGTCAATTGCAAAGCCATAACATAAATAAGGACACAAGCGCTAACCGAAAGCAATCTTCAAATTTGACTAAACAGATCAAAGGATTACGGGGGTTATGGAAAATCATTGATGGTGCGAGAGTGGGAGGGTATCTCGGCAAAAAAGAAACTTGATCTTTCTCCGACGTATGAGAAGAGGGTATCAGGTTTTGATATTCTAGCACTTGAACTTTCTGAGATCATGGCTATATTAACTTGTTTTATGGACCTCATAACCCCCACGCTTTCTTCTGAGTTTTACATACAACTCCTTTCACTCTTTGGGTACAGGGTATAAAAAACAAGTAGAGAAGCTAGAGTCGGGTGTCCCGACTTTTTAATTCTCTGTACATATGTTTACAATAATTATGCGTGTATGTGCGTGTTTGTGTGTCTGTGAAAAGCAGTAACAACAACAACAGCTGCGAGCACTGCTTGGTCATATATACATACATATATGGTTATAGCTTCCTGTTAAATATAATATAATTTTTTTAAATTTATGAAGGGAGAGTTGAGCTCGCTCGACTTTAGCATCCCTTTCTTATTTATAGCCTGTACCCAAAGTGTAAAAAGCCTTACTAGTTTTGTGCGAATGTATGTAACACAGAGAAGGGAGCGTGGCAGACCCCACAAACTATACATATACAAGTATATTCTTGATTAAGATGACAAGACGAGTCGATATAGCCATGTCCGTCTGTACGTCCGTCCGACTGTATGAAAGCAAGGATCTCAGAAAGTACAAGAGCTAGAATAACTTGGTATCCACATTCTCCTAAGTCCGAGAAAGGACGAGTTTGTTTTTTTATTCTGATACAAAATTATAATTTTAATTTTTTGTGCAGAGTACAGGATATTTTACTGTCGGCCTTGCTCGACTGTATCGTTGTCTCTTGTTTAAGTTTAAATTATAACTTAATATTAGTAAACTGTATTGACATCACTATTTGTTGATATAATATTTTAAAAAACTAAAAATTTACAAAAATTAAAAATGTATGTATGAATATTTTTTTAAAATTAAATTAACTTTTTTAATTATTTTAATTTTTTTTATAACTAATTTTGAAAAAATAGATAATTTTTGTTTTTTAGTGGATACAGGGTATTTAAGAGTTGAGCCCTCTCAACCCTTACATTCCTTTCATGTTATTATCAAATGCACATCCACTTTTTTGACACAAACACTATAGTAGTCCAGCATATAGACAGCCAAAAGCTTACACTTACTATTATACTTGTGCTTGTATATACACAACCACTGAATTAAAATGTTCAATTTTGTAACATTTGAGAATGTATAATACTGGTTTCTAGAAAGCTCAGGTTCGAATAATAATTTAAAATATTAAATATAGGGTGAACTGGTCTGGGGTTACATACAAGTAGTATTGTCAAATAATATCCATTTAGCAAACATTTTCGTATTTATTATTTGATGACTAGAATGATTAGGAGGTTATCTGCCGCTTGCATCATTTAAGCAAAGAAAAACAACACAAAGTATAAAATGAAAAGCTTGTAAAACCAAAAAACATCGTCACGTTTTATGAGGACGCAAGAATGTTCAAATTTTTGTGTACGGTTACATAAGAGTTTATCTCGCTTTGTTTTGATCGCCTCAGTTGGGCCTATTTTAATTCGGATCGTACAGCAATTAATTATGAAACAAATACATAGCTTCCAAAATGTGGGTAACACGCGGGCGCCTAATTATATATTGGATCAGCAAAGTACCAACAGAACGGCAATGCACCCTAAGCCCATGTTGGCGATCCAGTTGGCTACGACATAAGTTATGGTGGCCGTGGTTAAGCATCGCTTAAAAGGCTTATTGGCGTGCATAAATTTTCAGTAACAGCCCGAAATTGTAGATGCCACCGACACAGCAGTCAGATTCCGAGGAATCCTGACTAAGCAAGATCGAATCAGCGCCAGTCTACGGCGGCCAGATCAGTGCGTTAGGGCTAGAGACTACGCCGACATTAATATGTTAATGCACACATGTGGCGGAGTTACCGCCACTGTCTGGGGAGATTTATGAGTTCAGAAAATGCTTTATGGTGTGTCGGCTTGACTAATTTAGCCGAACTCACTGACCACGAATTTATCGTTAATTTATTGTTAAGCTGATTGTATTCGAATAGCGTGTAAATATTTCCATAAATATTTTATATTTTCCATTCCCAAGCAAATATTCAATACTGTGACAAAATATAATTAGAACTACGAGCTCACTCAGATTGAGATCTGGCCAGCCCAGAAATCATAAAAGTAGCCGAAATCACACCAAAATACAGCACAAAGAGCAAGAATGAAGGTGTCCTGCTAGTACTCATGCCCTTGATGGAACGGAAATTTAAGCAATTTTCGCTTTCATATTTTTTGCGTCATATGCAAAACGCGCATTGCTTGAAATAAGTGTTTAACCCGCGATGACGGTTATTAAAAATCATAATTAAATTTCTTGTATACAGCTGTTTGTTACGAAAGATGTGGCTGGAACATGCAAAGCCGACCACTGCAGAAGAGGGAGTCCGACTCATGGATAGGCACTCACGGACCGGCTGGCGGTAAAATTTCGAAAGTACGAGAAAAGCAATTAAAACCGAAGAAATGAATTCTTTCTGTGCAGTCTGGCGTGCCTCGTAACGCTGATTGGCCCTGCTATCTGGCTGCCAAAGGGCTAGGGACCTGCACTGGTTTCGCTGATTAGCATGAGGCGTAACAATTTTTAATTGCAGCAACATTTGACGACTCGAAGCTGTCAGCCGGCTCAAAACGACCCCAAAAACGAGCACTTATCTCCACCGCCATCAGAAAGTTGAAAAACTTTCCCCCCACTCCACTTTTAAATAGGAATAATAAAAGTTTTGCGAAAATTATTTAAGTTATGGCCTTAAAAAGAAAGCAGGTTAAAATAGGTATTTATTTCATACACCGGTGGGCAATTCTTTAAATACCATTAGTATGTCATCAACTTTAAAATACAGCAATGCATTTTCGTCCCATTTCTATGATCCTTTGGCCCATCCCAGTGCAAAAAAAAAAACCAATCACACTAACTACTACTACTCATACTAATTAAATACAATATTAAATAAATAATATGGTTCGGGCAGACGGACGGACATGACACTATCGCAGCATCGATTCGTCTGGCCACACTGAGTCTCCCGCTTTGCCAGTTAGTTTTATTTGGAGTTTAGACCTTCTAGTATACCATAGCACTATTTGGGTATAGGATATAGAAACAGAGTAAATAAAAAGCGTTCGTTGCTTGTTCTTGCATTTATTTTCGCTAATTTTTCGAACTTTCCGTACCGTGCCATTGCTTTAAATCCTATTTGGCTCTTGTGCACATGTGTTAGTATGCGTATCTGTAGTTGTGTGTGTGTGCAGCTATGTATGTATGTTATTGTATCTTATGTGTGCCGAGTCATTAATTTTGATCATGAGCTCAAATATGTGTCATTCAGTCAACGAAGCCAACGTCTGAACAGCGCCCAAACCAACGTTTTTAATATCCAGACAGCCCACACCACACCCTAGCCCACGCTCACATCTCTGCACCCTTCCTGGTGCACATTCAAATTGGGCGAAGCCACCGTCCCCCTCTCAGAAACGACCCCGATGGACAGCTGACTGGCACGGTTACGTGCCGCCGCTGCACATGTGTCGAAGTGTGGTGGAATTTTCTAATTTATTTTTTAGCAAATGGTTCCAGGCTCCTCACGTTCTGAGTGGCATATAAGTTCGAGAGCCGCTGCCACGTCTAACAAATTGTTAATGGAATCCCACGCTTTTAAAATTATTGATTTTCTGGCTCTACAAAACTTTCTCGTCTCGACCTCGACACAATTGACATTTGAATTGTACAAATTTGACACGAAGAAGACGATTAATGGCCAAGGTCGATGTTGTGTTTGACAGCTCGCTGAAAATGGAAATGGAGGCTTTTCCTAAATGTGTTGCTTGAATTTAAGTTTTCCATAAACGTTAAAGTCTGGCATGTACATTCTTGTGCAAGGCGAAAACAAAAATTGAGTATCCACGCATTTGAAAACTTTTTAAAATGGTTAGGAGTTTGTACATTAAACGTACTTTCTGTTCTCAATTCATACTTAATTTCAGTTTTTCATAAAACCATTTTAATGAAAAGGAATATTTGTTTGTAAAACAGATATTGAAATCAACATAACAATTTTTCTGATATCTGATGCTGTTTCATCAATCATGGGACTCAAATGGATAACCAAATACAAAACAGGTAGAAATTGCTTTCCAATAAAAGATAAGATAGTATTGACTCATTAATTGAGTCCATGAGTAAAAAAGATGACAAAGATAACTTCTAATGTCGATACCGCGTCAGATTTATAATAAGAAAATAAAAATAAAAATACCACGTAGGTGGACACTTACTTTGTACAAATTCATTGTCATAAATGTACATAACGTTTTCGTCTATGCGTGTCTATGCACGGGTATGTGTGCGTGTCTGTGCGTGTCAGCCAAAGCGCGAGGAGTGAAGAACATTTTTAAATACATTTATACTGTTTACCCATAATATAAGTAATCTCTTAAAACTTCTGATATCTTAGTAAGATTGACGAATATGACTTAATCGAACCACCTGCTAATGCTGATCTTCAATACGTATTTATATAGTAAATGAATATATATACTTAGTGGGGTCAGAAGTGGATTCTTTATAACAAGGATAGCAACAACTCCTTTAAGTCTTTAAATATTTCTGAATAAAAGTTGATCACCTTATGTGCTCCGATTTAGTCCTGTCGTCCTGATCAAGAATATATATACTTTGTAGGGTCTGCCATGCCTCCTTCTGTGTGTTCCATGTACACTCGCACAAAACTAATGTACCCTTTTACCCTTTGGGTACAGGCTATAAAATCTAAAAACGAACAAAAAATCATTAAAATAATAATATCCAAAATAAATTCCACTCCATCTTAGTAACTCATAGCAAAAAGAAGGGTGTATATGTGTTATAAAAGGTATAATTATTAAAATTTTTGTAAAAATACCCGTGCGAAGCAGGAGCAGAACGCTAGTAGTAAATAAGTAATGTTAATACAAATATGTATAAAAATAAATAAAAATAATGCAAATATGTAATACAAAACATACTATGTACATAGATTGTTGCAGGCAGCAACGCCGAAATTCCAGCTGCCATTTGTTGTGCCAAATTATTGTCTGGCAAGACCCATAGTTGCGCAATTTTGTTTGTGCTATATTTATTGAGTTATATGGTATGTGTATAATTTTATATAATATTGGTCCAAAGAATTTAATAATCCCCATACCGATAAGGTATGAATAATGCCTGTGGCTAATGGATGGAGTATCCGCAGTATAAAACGCATCCGGTTCGGATTAGGTCAGTTTCCACTACCCCCACCGGCGTAGGATAGTTAAATTTTTATTTACAAGTAGGTCTATTAATGCCTGAGAATCGAGGCTTAGCTGGCCAGATGGCACATAGAATTCGCTGATTCGCTTTAATTAGATGTTCATGTAATTTGATTAGGCTTTATTATAACGTTTGTATTTTGTGGTTTTTCACAAATTATAAAAAGATATTAAAGATATCTTATCAGCAGCTTCCAATTTTTAGTGAATAGGGCCACGCCTTTTCCCGCTTCAGCCATTCATCTTAAATAAACGTTGTTGTACCAAGAAACCCTAAGATAACAAGTGTGTATACGAAATAGTTATCCCATTAAATTATGATGGTTGTGATGAGTCACCGAACCAAACTCATAAATACAATATTTGAGTACGATTTAGGAATAAACAGAAAAGCGTTTAGCCCCCTACCTTGGAGAACAAGGTATAACTAAATCAATTTAATGGTATTTCAAATATGTAGTTGAGAATGAAATAAATTGGCAGACATTTAATTTGTGGGAGTTTATTACCTTGGATTCCAATATGACTGACATCGAATTGGACTGGTGGTGGTTATCTAGACGCAAACCCATCACACAATGGATAAGGGTGCGATGCAAGCGCACTGCTTGCTGCAGTTTCATGGTTGCATCATTTGGTGCAATGCTGGAGCAATCACCGCAGCAAATGTTGCGAGCTGTCTAGATGTTTAGATACATAGTGCCCTGCTAGCAGGACAAGTTTGGGTTTCTTTTTTCGGGCAATGAAATGTGATTGTATATACGACAATACTATAGTACACTGATAGCAAAAAACACGAAAATTTCAATATTTATACGCAGATTTAACTATTTTTACCATCGATTTAGCAATATCGTGTATTTTTGTAAATATAAAGTGTGCACACTTAAATTTTAAATTTAATATTAAAATATTAAATTTAAAGTGCGACGATATTAAATCACAAGTGATGATGTGGAAACGTGGGTTTGATTCACGCCAAAGGTTTATTTTTTATAATTATAAAATATTTTTTCCTCAATTAATTAACTTGATGTTTTTTATGCCTTTTAGTATCGAAATAGTTTGGATCAATATTAATATTAAAAGTGAAAGAGCAGCTGATTGAATAACACTTGACACATACATACCTAACGACCATATATGTATGTCAAGCGGTTAAGCTTTGTATTTATTCCACACAACCGCTGAAAACCGTCTTGAGAATTCCAGTCATTTAAAGTTTAATATATTTCTAGTATATTTAAAACTTCAAATTAAAGTTGAAAAAAATATTATAATTTACTATGGAATATAGTAAATTTAACTATTTAGTTTTATTTAATATGGTTCAACATTAAATTGAATATGACACACTTTAATAACGAAGTTTTCCACTTTGTTTTGAATATTATTCATATTAAAACAAGATAGAACGCTACAGTCGAGCAAGCCCGACAGTAAAATAGCCTGTACTCTCCACAAAAAGGAAAAATTAAAAAAAAAAAAAATTTTAAAAAAATTAAATTATTAAAAAAAATGAATGAATTAATTAATTAAAATAATTAATTAAATTAAATTAGAATACATGTTTATGTTCAGTTTAAACAGCATACATTTACATCACGTACCTATGCGTGTTCATATGCGTGTATGTATGCAGCACAAAGTTGAACAAAAGCAGCAACAACAACAACAGCTGCGGGCAGCGCTGCCGACAGAGCTGCAGGCAGCGCATGAGCAGCGATTTTACTTATGGCTATAACTTTCTTCAGAATTGACCTATCATGATGAAATTTGGCACACGGACACATTAGTACTAACTGGATGTACCTACCAAAATTGATTTTAAAATTCCGAGAATTACGGAAGTTATAAGAAAAAATACGAATTGCGGGGGAGTGGGGGGGTGTATCAGAAAAAATAAACAAACTCGTTCTGCCTAGGGCTTATAGGAACCTTGATACCAATTTTGGTTATCCTAGCTCTTGTACTTACTGAGATCCTTGCGCTCATACAGACAGACGGACAGACGGTCAGACGGACAGACGGACATGGCTATATCGACTCGTCTTCTCATCCTGATCAAGAATATATATACTTTGTGGGGTCTGCCACGCCTCCTTCTGTGTGTTACATACATGCGCACAAAACTAGTATAGCCTTTCACCCTTTGGGTACAGGCTATAATAAAATCACTAATTAAATCTGTTTTTAGTCAAATTTACGATGTTTATATTTGATGTGAATATGAAAAAGTAGAACGTTAAATTTAATATGAAAATATTCATCTGTCCTATGCAACTTTTTTTCAATTCATATACTATCTATTTTAGTATAAGATAGTAAGATATACAACGAAACAAATTATGTATTGTCTACAAATTTATATAAAACTGAAAGCGCCGTTGGACAAATTGTCTAGTATGTATTAAGAAATACTTTCCTAATATGAACAAGTAAAAAAGCTAAAGTCGGATGTCCCGACTTTGAAATTCTCTGTACATATGTTTAGAATAATTATAGAAATTAAAAAAAGGAAGAGAAGTTAAAAAAATTTTGTTATCGATTTTACCTCTTTTGGCATTCGAACTCAGGTAAAGGGTGTATAATTGCACATATACAAGTACAAAGCGTCTATGTATATATGTATTTTTATGCTCGTATATTCGTATCTGTGTAAGCATGTTCGCAAAAAAAATAAAAATAAAAACAAAAAAAAAACAAACTTCCACAGCGTACACACATAAGGCATCTTTGTGCGAAATTTTGTGTCTCTAGCTCTTATAGTCTCTGAGATCCAGTTATTCATACGGACGGACAGACAGACAGACAAGGCTACCTGTTACATTTTTCAGCTCGCGCAAACCTAGTATACTCTTGTACATATCATGTACAACTTAAAAGATAAGAAACCCTAAGAAAAAACCCCTTTGGGGGAATTTTATTTGCCATTTGGCCAGGTATGCCCCGAATCACAGCCATATGCGGTCAGAGACATTATAGACCTAACAGACTAAAAAAATAGTAATTACGGAAGGAAAAGTAATCCTACTTAACAGCTAATTAACCACAGTAAAATTAAAGAGTAACATGGAAATCTCCAAATCTCTTCTTTAGAAAAAATACCCAGTTTTAAGACCAGTTCTTAACAAAATATAATTATTTATTCGTTGCAGAAAATGTTTTCATTTTATGAAATAGTACTTGAATGACTTTTAGAGCAAATATTACATATAAAGACACTATATTATTGATAGAACATTTTTCAAAAGTAGGCCGATTTCAGGCATTTTACGAAACTGCGACAGTTTGGAAAGCTCATGGTTCGGGCCTTAATAGTCATCATTAACGCTACTGACCTCATTAATGGTCTTTATGTTGTATATTTGAACCCATAATTGCCTTGCCTCTTCCACCGAACTCGTTAAATGCTAATGGCTAATACAATCATGCTATTGGAGTTAATTTTCATTTAAACAACATTATTATCTAAGTACTATCCCAAAAGGAAGCCTATGGAAATTAGAAAACAATGGATTTCCAAACTATAGATTAATAGGCGGGCATGCTGCTATTTTCCTTCTGAACGTTTCATACATCCAAATACTTTAAGGTATGTTGAAAGCATTTATTCTTTTTGCTTCTGACTGTTTTTCATTTGCCATTTCCATTTCCAAAGGTCAACACTTTTTCCAGTCCAAGGAAAGGGCATCAAACCACCAATATCTTAAAAGCTTGCAAATAGATATATTTAATACGATAGGTGGCATTGTCGGGAACTCGATATCAATTTGTATCATTCGTTCTTGAATGATGTTCACATTCTGTAAAAATTTCTTAACGAACAATAAGACATTGATTGAATTGTGTTTAATAAATTAGCCGATAGATTCTCGGGAAGCGTATGATCCGATGCGACTCGGAGGTTCTAATACCATTGTGTTTGGTTCTGATAGTTTAATAAATAAAGTCTTTTAAGCCTAATAGTTCCTAAGGGCGACTATATTAGTCTGATGCGATTCTGATATGTTGTCTGTGTGTAGGTAGGTTCTGGACGATCAAGGGCAGCAGGAGCATTTCGTTGTTAGGCCTTTTACCATGTAAGATTAGGTTATCATTCTGATTTGGGTAGAATTAAGCCGTAAACTTAAAGATTGTTTTATTAATCGATCGTTTGTTTTGTATGTAGTACCAAGCATCTGGTATATATATATATATATATATATATATATATATATATATATATATATATATATATCATTGCTTGCACTCTTGACAGTAATATTTACAAACCCAAAGAACAGTCTCCATTTACTCGTATAAGGAAATTCCCTTCTACGTGGCCTTGATGAAGGTGATAAGGAGGCTAACTAATCTGTTCTTAGCCAGCTAGCAGGGTGCCGTACAACCGAAACCGACTTAAGGCGAGAGTTCGCCTAATATGGGCAAGTGTCGCGCAGCGACATCAACGTTGCGTTCGGAAGTGGAGGCGGCGCACCGCATCACGATAATAGACACAAATGAGCTGCTCTGGATTTGAATAGAAATTCGCAAGCGCATGAAATTGCAAGCATTTGCGACTCACAAATGCACGTGCACAACAATGCATGAAGACTTGTTCAACGGACATTTCCCAATAACCCGACCTTGGCACTCAAGCGGAAAACAAAGTAGTCTGTAACCAGCCTCCAGTGAGCCCGCCATGCTGCATTTATAGAATTAGGCTGCACATCTTTTGTTACGATATGAATCTGATTGATTGCTGTCAGGACAGCAGGCAGGCTGCCTGCCTGTTTGCTGCTTTAACAGTTGTGCGCTATTTGCTGGACCGGGTAGGGTAGAGCAGCTGCTAAGTGGATGCTATGGAATTGCAACTAAACACAAACTCCGCCATTTTAAACTCGACCGCTCATTGTTGGGCGGTAGTATTGAAGGCTACTCTCCTTGATGAGCAAAATCGCATGTACATGTATCTTGTATCTTGTGAATAAATGGGTGGAGTTCACGGTGGCTTCAATTCTAACGACAACTCCAGCGCCAGACCCAGACCCAGCCCCAGACCCAGCTCCCACCCACGCAAATTAATCATCGAATAAGTGCGCAGTGTGTGGGACATGCGCAACAGCAGCCGTTGTTAGGCCTCACCTCCTTATCCTCCTTATGAGCAACAGCAGTATTTTTCACGCACAGTTGCGGCCAAAGCGAGAGGGCTATACTGTGGAGTGTACGCAAAAGCTTTGAAAAGCTTCGTTATCTCTTCAATAAGCACATACATAATCACATATTCAGCTCCATGCACACATGTAGTGCTGCATACTAAACATGCAAGGATATGCATTTAAACATACCCAAGTATGTACAGTACTCACTATAGTGTGTACTCGGGTGTGTCCTCGTGTGCGATTCGAATGCAGGATAAAATCAAAATGGCGTTCTGGCCGATTTTAAAGTTTACAATTTTCATGCAGTCGTTTTCATTTCCACTCCCCTGGCACATGTGTACGCTCTTTTGCTGCCTCACTGCCCCGACTAATGATCGATTTATGCATCAGCGCGCAGCTTGAGTGGCGCTTCAGTTAAGCTCAGCTGTTGTCGTCAGGCCGCGCTGCTCTGGGCCGGGTCGGTCTGGGCAGCAATATCAACCACAAATGCGTCTAATGGTCTTTCGTTGGGCCACCATCTCGTATCCGCGCTATTCGATGTCTAAGTACCTCATTGCATGACAGCTGAGTCCCGTTCGTCATAATAAGAGGTGCGGCCCGTGCTGATGCGAGTATTAAATATCTTCGATGGCATTTCCCATGCCATTTGGAGTTTTTACAGCCGTGATCTGTATTTCAGAAAACGAAAGGGCAACCACAGAGGTGGATATTCATTTAAATTGACCCACAATTTTTATGATTTTACAATCAATTGACAAATCTAAAGCTCCCATTGTTAGTCGCTCCAAACTTTTTCCACTGCATATTACATATATTTCCCAGATCTTTCCAGTATGTATATAAGTATTGGAGAAAACGAGAGGACAGCTACAAATTCATTTAAATCAGAGTCTGAATTGATTTTTCAAAGAATAGACACTACTGATTCCTCCCATCGTTCTTTGATCTGAACTATTTGCACTGCTCCATATTTTCAAATACCAGCTTCTAGTTGCGGGCGTTGTGTCTGTCCCAAATGACTACCATTTATCAAGTGCTCAGGTAGACACAAACCCACTCCCACATCTAAATATCCTTCGTCACCTGGCACCACCGCCTATCTCTTCCATCCGCTAAGAAAGAATGGGAGAACAACTCAAATAGTAGTCGTGGAGGTTTGCTTGCCCACTGAGCCTAATTGGAAACGAAAATGGCATGATTAGGGAGTCAACCCATTTTCTTCTGGACCATTTTTCACTGTTCCTCTACTTTTTATGCGCTCCATAACACAAAAACATGCTGAAAGAAAAACTGATAATTGTTTGTTATTCAGGAGAAGAAAAATATGAACAACATTCTGAAGAATTGGCCAACCACATGTAGACGCTGGGCCGACTAACGAACTTTTAACTGCCCACCGGCATTTCCAGCTTTAATACCAAAGAAGCACATGGGCAGGTCTTTTTATTTAAAATCAATTAACGTTTGGCTTTTTCGAGTTTCGCATTCACTGTAGCCATTATATTTAAGAGTCGAACAGTCCCACTCAGTGTATACACACATGCTGGATAAGTACGTCTGTCTGTCTCTGAATTTTTATGAAAGGAAAAGCCTCAAAATTTCCTATGCTGATACTCCCAAAACCGGGAAAGAAAACCATACCAAACCCTGTACATGAAACGTATGCTAGTATTTTTTAATAAAGCTCTGAATTTCCCTGCTGGTCACGTTATTTTCCATGTAACGTGTTGTATCTTTTAGATAAGCACAAATTCCTAAAGAATGTACTAAAATGTACTTTATTTATAGTTTACCAATTATTTGTATATCCTGTACTCAAAAGGTAAAAGGCTATATTAGTTTTTTGCGATTGTATGTAACCCCAGACCCCACAAAGTGTATATATTCTTGATCAGGATGAAAAGACAAGTCGATATAGCCATGTTCGTCTTTCCGTCTGTCTGTATGAACGCAAGAATTTCAGAAAGTATAAGGCCTAGAATAACCAAACTTGGTATTCAGGTTCCGCTAAGCCCTAGGCAGATTAAGTTTCTTCCTTTTCTGATGCACCCCTCCGTCCTCAGTCCGCTCGACCCTAGCATTCCTTTCTTGTTCAGATTTTAAAGCATAGAAGTATAGATTTTCTTAATCAACGTGACAAGATGACTGATCATTCGATACATCTATGTCTGTCTGGATGAACGCTTGGATTTCGGAGATGGTTGGGTCCACATTTACCAAACTTGATACATACATATGTATGTAGACTTCCTTATGCCCAGGTAACACGAGTTTGTTTTATTCATTTGTTTTTAAGCCTCCTTCCGCTACAGACTTTTGTCAATACTATATAATAGCTATATAAATAAAACGTTTCCCACGTTACATATATGTAATTTATAATATATGTATAGTATTCTCTAAATTTGCTGCATCCAAATCGGTTGATTCTAAGAAGAGTTATTAGCGAAGCTCTCTTCATCTATTTATACCCTGTACCTATAGGGTGAAAAAGGTATATTAGATTTGTGCAAAGTATGTAACAGGCGGAAGGAGCCATCTCCGATCCCACAAAGTATATATATTCTTAATCAGCATGACGAGACGAATCCGTCTGGATGAACCCCCCGATTTCGGAAACAGACAGATGCCAAATGTATTAATTGAACAAATTTTCGAGCTGGGAGACGAGCCCCAAGAGTACAAGGGTCAAATCTTAGTGTAAAATGTATGTAATTCGTAGACGAAGAACCAAAGTTATAAGTAGACATGTGATCAGCATGATGAGACCAGATAAAAAAGACACATCCGTCTGTCACTTAGAAAAACAAACCACATAAACGTCCTAAGGTTGAAGAGAGCATCGGGTAATGTATAATTATTTATAATTAAACGATTGGAATATATATTTCCAGCTAAACACCAAATATGCAACCATAAAGACTATTAAGGGGAGTGTATTTATTATTGTGACATATTTAAACACCACTTTTATTTGATTATGTTACTTTACTATCAAAATATATTTGAGAAACAGTTTAAGTTAAATAATTAATATATCCCAGGAATGATTGTAAAGAGCTAATTATATCTCTATAAGACCTTTTATAACTGTGATTTAAAACTGTGGAACTGGATCCTAAAATACTTATGAAGTATCTAGGAAGATAATGGTAACCAGTTGGTTGTTTATATTTCAAAAAGGATTGTAAAATAAAACCGTGATTCGAGCTTTCAAGTATTGTAATTTCTTGTGCAAATATCATGAAAAAAATTTATTGCTACTAGCACATAGTGTACCAGCACAACAATTAATACGAAATTCATATTTAAAAGACATTTGATTTTTGAAGCAGATCATGAATTGATTTTAAGCTACAACAAATTAACTGAAAGGAACATAATTTAAATGAAAATCATTTTTTATTTGCTTAGACAATTGTACAGCTTTAAAAAAAACTGTAAGTGGAAGTGTTGATTGTGTTCTTGATGCCGAAGGCAAGGGAAACGTTTATAAAATAATAATGTGAAATAATAATGCGATGGTGATTTAACGGGAAACCTCGATTGAATATAAATAAAGAGCCGCTACTGGGACATCCAAGCTTACTAATCTAGGATATTTTAGCCTAATCTAGAACGAAAAAATCTAACATCGACAGCAGCGACGCTGGCGTTGGCGCTTACATTTCAAAGTGACACGCAGACTCGTAAACAAAAGCAATCATCTGAGCCCCAAGTCCAAACGGAGCCGAAGCCTGCCAATGCTCAACTACCTGTTTCCCTGTTGACTTAACGCAGCATTCGAGGAGCAGCGGCAGCCACCGCGCCATAGGCCGCTGCCGTCCGACACCCTCAGTGCATAAATCAAATAACGGGGCGGGGCTAGCTGCAACCAGAGAGAGCATTTGATATTCTATCCCGCTCATACCAGTTGTGGTAGCCGGCCGGCGAAATGATTTACAGTTTTCGAAACTCACACATATAGGAAAAGCAGGCCTCCACAGGCGAGCAAGGAGCGCAACACTCTCGTGCACCAGTTGTCGGCGTAGAGTAAGGCAGGGTGGGCTGACAGCAAGCAACGCACAAGCTCCGACTTCGCTCAAACATAACTCGAACGTGGCGCACAACAATCCGCCAGCAACGCGGTCGGTATCGTTAGTAAAGCCGCGAAAGTTTTTCCAATTTCAAGTTCTCTTTCGGCCGTGAACTTTAATTGATTGTGAGCTTAAGTCTTCGGTTAAAATTCAGAGGCTGAAATCCAAACTGAAGTGTTTGTATTTTAAGCTGTTATGTATAATTTAAAATTAATCAACAACTTGGCGAGCGATTGCAATATTTTTAGAACTTTTGGATTTATCAGCAGTGAAGCTGTGATTAGGCTTCCACTGTGAATAAACGTGACTTCTAATGAAAACCCCAATCAACAACTCAAATGTGGATTACTTACACACATACTTAGATATACATGTAAAAATTTATGCATATATACATACATACATACATAGAGTGGATTTGTTAACAAATTTTATTTTCGTTGTATTAGAAAATACATAGGTAAGCAGTGGTAATTGAAGGCGACTGAAAATGCATACTTTTTACGTGTAGATATAGATAGAACACGCCTCCGCATGTATTCATATGGAAATCTTGAAAATAATTTATTTTATATATTACCCTACACTCCTTTCAATCACTGATAAAGTAACTGAATCACCAATTTGGGGATTCTGTGCTACTTTCAGGAATGCAGTCATCGCCAGAGTTTGCTAAATAAAATATTTCCTATAGAAATATCAGTTTTCAAATAAAACCTTAGCAGAGTAATGTATCTCCCATTTAAAGCAATTAATATAACAGGTAAACATTCCACTACGTTTTGTAGCACATAATAAAAATATCTTTAAAAGCACTTTCGAACATCAACATATTCGAACAGCTGTCGAAACTTACATATGATCACACACGGACACGTGTGCGTGTGACACACGTACACGGGACAGTGTACGTGAGAGCAATAAGAATCTATTTTCTGAGCATTTAAAAATATTCGAACATACTCTGCGCCCGGGTGCTCTCTCGGAATTGCCGCGACGCTTTCGAACTCACACATATTGTGGCTACCCATGGCAACGCAAAAAACTCATCCAAGAGATACAACAGCCGCAAAGGTAGCAAACGAAAACCACTGTGTGTATGAGCAGGGCAGAAAGACACACAATAGGCTGGCCTGCTTACACACACACTCCTTATGCAGCTATTCGAAATTTCCTCTTTTCGTGGCTTCTGTGCCGCATTCGCATTCAATGAATGCACTTGGGTGTTTGTTTGTTTGTTTTTGCCACAGCCCTACTTGCTCGTACTCGCAGCTACAATTGGACGCGCATGTGTGTATGTGAGACGAGACTGCGCGTGTGTGCGCGAAGCGTGAGTTTTTTATTGATGCTCTGATATTTGAATTATGCCCAAGCAGTCAAAGTGAGACATTGGCGCTTTGCACACGTATTCGCGGACAGCTGTTAAACAATTCGGAATTGCTGCCGGTCGGTCGGCTATTCGTGCTACGGACAACAAAAAACTTTAAAAAATAAACAGCATCAGTTGGATTTGTCCCACTCTGTCTGTCCGAAATAACGCTGTGGCTTCAGTGTCAGAGCTTTCATGAAAGACGTTTGAAAAAGATTTCCGCTGATGGTTACTCATAAATGTGGCGTGAAATTTTTGGCTGACTCGCGTTGAGATTTTAATGAGCATCATCGATGTAATTTATGGGCATCGCCCAACTAGAACTGTGACAAATCCAGTGCAATAAAACCGGACCAACCCGCCGCTGATGCCGGGATCCCGAAAATCAAGTGCGCTGTTAATGCCAAACAAACACGAACTGATTACTGCAGGTAAACCAATTGCCAGCAGGATGCAAACGGATTAAGAATTCGCGAAAGAAAAGTGATGCACCAAATTAACCACGTTTCACTTGTAATGTTTTCCAAACGTGCAACATTTTGAAGGCAGCCTACTAGTTACCGTTCGGTAATTGACCAGTGCACTACTCGTACATACTATACGTTGCCAAAACAAATAAAAGGCCCATTTCAAACCAAGTGCTATCTCTTTCTGAGCTAAAGTTCACATAACAATATTTAGCAACAAAAAGCTTGTAAACATCCAATAAAAGTGCAAAAAAATATAAAGCGTTGTTAAAAAGACCGTCGGCACAAAAATTATAAGTGAACTCACGCCCCGCAAATAAATTAACAAAATTAAAAGTAAGCTTCTTATTTTTACGCTCTTTTATAACATACTTTTCAATATTCCATTTTTTTTTTAAATTTTAAATGTGTTTATGAATGTTCATAGTAAAAGTCTCTCATTTTTGCCTCAACTGGCTATAATAGAAGTATACTTACTAAGTATATAAAATAAAATATGAATTGCAATCGAGAAAGAAAAAAGAATAACAAATTCTTGTTCAGTCTTCAAAAATTAAATTTTACGGGTATGAACTTAAATTTTTACAAACCAAAAGTTGATCCAGTGGTAATGAAGTCTCCCATTCTTTGGATCTTATTAATATTATATATCGGACCTATGTTTATCCTTTTGTTTAGAAGTAAACAAAATCTAAATGAAAATAATTTTCTTACAAAAACATTACCTAACTCGAAAACGTACATATCTACATAGGAATCTATTTTGATCACCATAAATGATTTAGTTACAGGATATACTGTTTTCATTACTATGCCTTGTGCCATAATGTTATAAAGCACAGCATATTGTGATTTTTAAAAATATGGTAAACATTCTTAGTAAACATTAAGATGTTTATTGGAGAACCTTCGCATGTTGGATATTATAAACGAGTATACCAATATCTGGATCAATGATTTGTATACACGTATAATAACAAAATATAAAATAATCATACGATGTTTGAGTCTTTATTCCTTGCTTTGTATAGTTTAATTCAAATTTCTCGGCTTGCGTGCCTAATATCAGCGCCATGAATTTTCACTTCATTAAAACGAGTGCCGTCGTCTTTGAAGTAATTAAGAACCAGAAAGCCAAAGCAAAATGTCACAGCGAATGAAAAATGCCTAACAAGGCAACCAAACGCCACAACAAAAGCAGCCCCGACAGCGACGCGCCATATCTACGAATGAACCAACAACTACTTCTACATAGGGATAGTTCGCAACCAAAAACGTGTCCTATGTAATAATACTCGTACATAGGAAAGAAAGTTATATAGTCCGATATCGGAGGAATGCGTTTGCGTAATTATACAAAAATGGGAAGAACTTGGCTCGTTTGCATGCGCTAAGGGTGGGCATTTGAGAGCGCCCTCGCAGTCGGCGGCAACCAGATCAAAGGCGCCTTTCTGCTATTGCATAATAGGGACGCAACAGATACTGCAACGTCGGGGGCGCAGTTGCCAGAGTGATACCAAAGTGCCAGAGTGCAAATGCAGCTCAGCAACCCGTCGGGTTAATTGGACCGAATTGCGCAGCCAGGTTCGAGAGGCAAACACATGTGCAGCCAGCGGGCACAGCATGTTAGATTTCATTTCCTTCCTTTTGACAGCGACTAACTGCAGACGCTTCTCGTGCCTCCAACAACGGTCGGCTTTTAAATTTATTCCTTCGTAAATTCGGGCTGCGACTGAAAGAAATATCCATCATCGCAGAGTCAGTCTACAGTAAAAAAAACCCCTAATAATAATAAAACTTTAGTTTACAAATCATGACCAAAACGTAAGGTATGGAGCACGCAACTGTGTCATGTTTCATGATAAATACAGCAAAAACAAATAGTTCAAGAACAGGGCACACAGAGGCACTGTCTTTCTCGTTGTGCCGGAGACGTTTTGTTCACATTGATCTATTGGGCCGATCCTTGTCATCGTTTAAATTTATTGACTCTAGACGTAGTTCTGCCAGGACTTGTTGCCTCCTGCATTTCAGCTTACGAATTTATAAGCTCCGAAATTCCGCTCCTTGATAAAAAGCTAGCTTCTATAGACATACACTCCGCCTTCGACTTACCACCAGAAGTTTATATCTCTTATCTCTTAATTTCTATATATTTCTATATATGTACTATAACATTTCTAAAACTTTATAAGTTTTATAAGGCATGCTCAGAAAAATGTATTATTGTATTATTATGCAGTGCTCACCTAAGTTAATGTCAATGCTTTATCTCTAATTTCGCACCTTACCTTTTTATATAACTCAGAATATAAAAGCCAAAAGTCGCCTCCAAGTTTAAAATGCAATTACAGGCAAATAGGCCTACTTTTAACAAAGTTCTTTCTGAGTACAAGTGTTGCTTAGGTGAACTAGAAAAGTATTTCCTTATATCAGGAAAAATATACTGTAAGGTAAAATTGTATTTCATGCAAACTACAGAAACTTTATAAAGTGTATAATATTTTTGGAACATTCTTTACAATATGGATTTAATATTTCTCGAAAAGACTTTTGCTATTTGATTTGCCTCAATATTATTTATGTTATTTTTTGTTTTTTAAACTTATTTAAAATCTACATAACCTACAATTAATACTCAAACACTACTGCGGGAGTTATGTACATACATATAAATGTATTTATGAATGTATACATATGTATATAATCGATCCTACCGTGCATTACCCCCTCTTGTGAAGGCGTGAGCCCTCGATTCCATAGCTGTTAGACATTTTATAAAAATACATATGACCAACCTTAATTGAGTTGTTCTTGTTGAAATAATCTTTGTGCTTACAAATATGAACAATTGTGCATGCAAATATGAAATATAGAGCTCGGAAGAGTACAACAAACAGGCTTACAAACCTCAATTATCGAGGATGTGTGATAATGCCAACAATGGCCTCTTGCGGTGCGGATGAGATCAGTGTAAACAATGGCACCAAATCGAAAAGCCATTCAAAAACTCATAAAAATTATGAGAGCCAACCACCGCAAGCCACAACACAAACATCATCGAGGGGTAAGATAAGGGAAAAGCAACAACAACAACAGCAATAACAACAATGGCAATAACAAGAGCAACAAGACGCTGTGAAAACAAAACAGAGAAAAAATAATATTTATGACTATTTTTATGAGGTGCTTACAAATTTTTATGACTTTTTAATGGGTCTATGCTCGCATTCTTGTGCGTTTGTCGTTATGCGTTGTTCCTCTCTGTCGCACGCCCTATGGAACCTGCAGTGGGCAGAAGTGCGACAGGGACAGACGCAAAAGGAGTGGGAGAGGTAGAGGGGAAGAGTGAGACGTGCCAATGAATGTGACTGCGCGTGCGCAAATACCTTTTAGAATTGTATGAGACCTCGTGCGCCCGGCCCGGCCCGTCCCCGGCCACGGCCTGCTTACAGGCTTATGGTGGGTTTTAGAAGCATCGTGTTTACATACACGAGCTACGCCCAAGTTGACAACAAATATTAAAAATTATGATTTATGGCCCGGCTACAGACCGAGTGAGCCACTCGACACTTGACTGGAACACTGTTCTCTGCTAGTGAGGGGACATTGGTTCATTTGATAATTAAGATGGTGCGCTACAATAACGTTTTCGCGTTTTTTCGATGATTAAGAGCTAGCAGCCATTAATTGCGATTGCATGTGAGCTGTTTTGGGGTATTTCAATCGGAAGGTTTTGGCTAATAGTCAAATCCATTGCACAGAAATGTTTGTCTAAAACTCAATGCCAATCAACGGATATAATGATCCCATCCAACTTCGAAGCTTAGACAATTGATCTGCTTGAAAAAAAAAATCAGACAGATAATGTATGTATCTATAGAAGGAAGTCTTCTGCGCAGGCTTCCGGGCGTTACAAACATCAGAGGAAAGTTAAGCTCCCATTTGCAAGGGTATGACAACAAATAATGGCATTTTTATGAGGCCAAAAAACTGAATAAGATTCGATACCAATCAGATATATAGTAAGACAAACTCAGCTCTGAAAGTGTCAGCAATGGCCTTCGCAACACTTTCAAATATACTTTCTTCCACAGCTAGATTGACAGCTGACTGCAGTACGAATGTGGGAATCTGCTTCATATATTATAATGTATCTTTATCGAGCAGTTTTTCAGTACAAGAAACATAATTAAACCGATATATCACATAGGGATCTTAGCATTTACAGTAAACTAACTTCCTGTCGACCTCAGAAGCATCTGTGCAGTGGGAGATCCGATAAATGGCCCAGATATAATTTTCTAATCAACTTATCATAATGAAACTTGGTGTACGGATATACTATATAATCACTAACTGGATGTGTCACCCAAATTTTAGTTCAAAATTCCAAGAATTACGGGAGTTATAGAAAATCGTTAATAGGGGGGAGTGGGGGGGTGCATCGGGAAAAATGAACAAACTCCTTTCTCGGGCTCCTTGCGTTCATACAGACAGACGGACAGACAGACGGACAGACAGACGGACAGACAGGCGGACATGGCTATATCGACTCGGCTTGTCATGCTGATCAAGAATATATATACTTTGTGGGGTCTGCCATGCCTCCTTCTGTGTGTTACATGTACACTCGCACAAAACTAATATAACTTGTACCCTTTGGGTACAGGGTATCAACAATAAAATAAACTCGACCTTTCTCGGACCCTTTTTACCCTACGGGTACAGGGTATAAAAACAGACGGAATTTTCAATTCATCTGTGTGTTAGAGATTCATTTGCGAGTTGTTGAAAACTGCGATCTCAGAAAGTGAAAATGGGGAAAAATTACAAGTAAACAAGTTTGTATTTTTCAAATAATAAGCCAAATGACATATGTATACGTACAAGTATAACAACCTAAGCCTACACCACCATGTAATGGTACCAGCACATCAGCGAATACAGTTCGCTATCAATAGCCATGGAATAAAGATTTGTTATAAAACACATTGATGGGTATTGTAGCAGGCATAGTCATAGTTTAAAAGTTCGATGTTACAGTTTAATTAGAACTTATCAGCTGTTCATATGCGTGCAATGCGAATAAGGAACTTATATATTGGATTCGGTTTGTTAGGAAGATATCCTAAATAGTGGCTACAACAAACTTAATCATCTTTACTACACTATTCAAATACACATTTTTTTGTCAAGAAAATGTCATTTGCTTTCCCAGAACCCTTTTCAGATGTCACATACGACTATTGTTGATTTATGGAGGCCGTCGGGAACGATGCGCATGTGCAACTCAATTGCAGTAAAGCCTGTATAGTTTATTTTACCTGTCCTACTGCACACTAATTCGAAACCAAATTCGTTCTGCGGTTTAAGAGTCCGTCGAAATTCCACTCCCATTTTAGGGCATATACAACTATTTATACAAAGAGAACGAAATGAATAGACAGCCCTGCACAAAAACACTCGCGCTCTGCTCAGTCACCGGTGTTTTTTCTTGTTGTCTTCTCCCCCGTTTACCCAAGATGTCGGGAAGAAGGAATTGTAATAATTTATGACTCTTACATAAGATGGCAATCGAACACTCGGGACAGGGCTGCAGCATTGATGCCCTAAGTTTTTCGCATCCCCTTCTGTGGGATCTTCAAAAATTGGGGAGCGACGAAAATTCGCATTGCTTTTTCATTATTCATGGACTTAATTAACACCAATTGGACCGCTTGTCGCCTGACCTCCCAAACTATTTGGAAACAATTCTAGGAGCAGTATAATTTATGAACTTCATTTGAATTTTAAATGTGCCGTTAAGTGATCGACAAATAAATAGCGGCTTCAAGTTGGGCCAAATGTGGCAAAGTAATTGATCTTTGAATTTGAATAGCCCGCAGCTATGTACTTTCCTCCACCGTTTTCACATACCAGTATATGATGAAGAGTAATACAGATGTGTTATTTAATTATAGGAAAAAAATACCGATTTGTCGGCAACTTCAACAAAATATTAGCAACATGTAACTTCGGCCTTAATAACTAGTCTGGAGATAAATGGCTTAGAAAGGTTCATATAGCTACCAAGAAATTTGTTTTAGGAGTTATCGGATTTTTCAATATTTCGAATAGAAATCAGGCCTCTACATAATATTGATCGTTCATTCAACTTTTTCAAAGTCTTTCGATGTCTATCAGTCAAATGCTAGAACCGCATTCGTGCTACCCTTATGTACTCTGTACCCAGCTCAGAAATTCTCTTAATCTAATATGTATTTAAATATTTTTTAGTTTAACATTTCTTAATGCATACATAACATTTCCGACAATGAAACACCCTGTATCACTCCCACAAAAAAGAAAAAAACATTTAAATAGTAAAAAAAAATTAAAAAAAATAAAATTAATCTATAATTAAATAAAATAAAAAATATTCAATACATACATACATAAGTGGAGACGTATGTTTATGTTTCAACAACATGCATTTACATCAGAATCGTGTCTATGAGTGTTTATATGCGTATATGTCCAATACAGAAAAAAGTCAAAGCATCAACAACTGCTGCGGGCAGAGATAGCATTTATCTTTATAGAACTTAACGTACGGACACATAATCACTATTGAGATGTACTTGCCAAATATCAGTTTTCAAAATTCCAACAATTACAGGAGTTATGGAGAATCGTGAATATCTGGTGAGTGGGGGATGCATTAGAAAACAAAAAAAGCTCGTACTTTCTCGGTCTAAAGAAAATCTGAAAAACAATTTGGGTTATTGTAGCCCTTATACTTTCTGAGACGGACAGACGGACATGGCTATTCGGGCGACTCGGATTGTACCCCTGATCAAAATATAAATACTTTTTGGGGTCTGCCACGCCCCCTTCTGTGTGTTACATACATTCGCACAAAACGAATAAACCCATTTACCCTTTGGGTACAGGGTATAATAATATCAATTACTATACATATGTACGTATATACCGGTAACTATTTAGAATAGCTCGTCTTGCCATGTAATTATAAAACATTATTGAACAAGCTCTGCAAATGATCTTCATTTTCAAAATGCATTTTGGGAAACTTTTAGAAAAACAGATTTTATATTTATATTAATATCTTAATCAGGTAATCAAGGAGCAGTGGAAAGTCATCGAAATATATCCTGGTATATACGCTGGAATCTACGTTCCACATGGTGTAACCTGTAATGCTGTCCTCCACAATGCACCGCACTGTCCTTTTATATGCAAATAAGTTTTCGCTCAATTTCTGGCACATATATTGGTATTAATAGATGCTTTAAGTACGGACTTTAACAAATAATTTTAAAACAGGCAACTAAAACGTTTAAAATCAAGTTGTGTTTTGTCAATTTTTTGTAGAATCTGCTGCTGAATTACTTAACCTGAGATTGAGTTGTAAGAGTACAAAATCAATTTTCGACAAGGCTTAGCCTTTGATGGTTATATACAAGAATATGTTAAATATAAAAGTATCACACTCCCCTCACTTACAGTCAGGAACGCAATTTATGGAAAATAGCATATTGTTTGTTTTCATTGGTCACAGCTAGAACACCGTTACAATTACTATAAACTCTATAATCGGATAATGCGCAAGACCTTCGGCTACAATCGAACTTACTACAGTTCAATAGCGTACCTCATAAAATAAATCTCTAAATGCCGTCCGCCTCGCTGAGTGCTTCCTAGTTGCCTTCTATGCTTTCGTGTGCTTTTTGATTTTTTTTTATTTTTTTTAAATTTTTATCTGAGAACCTGAAAGCGCTCACAAGCCAACCAACCGTGGCCTCATGCTTGGACCCGTATGCCGTTTTAATTTAAGCTTCCAACTCCTTTCTTTGAACACCATGCTAAAGGGTAAAATTGCCCACTGAATCTAAATTATTGGTTTCATGGACTGGTGGGGAACGGTGCTGGTACCTCGCTCTCTCGCTCGCTTGCTCACTCGACTTAAAAAATTGCGGTATACATACATACGTGTATACGAGTACATACAAATACAGTATATAGGCATGTATAGCAAGCTAAATAGTATTTAGCCCAGGAAAAGGTCATTGATTTGCTTTTTGGGCAGTGTTTTCGTTTGTGGATATGGCTGGCTCGCTTTGGCTTTCCTGGCAACATATTTTTCACTTTTTGGGCTTCAGTCGTTTTCACCAAACGTGCTGTTTGTTTTTATTTATTTACAATCGCACAACATTTAAGCATAAAGTCTGCTTTCTCGTTTAAATATCCGAGCACTCGTCTATTAAACAAACTCGAGCCGGGGTCTGCAATATTTATAATGGCAGAGTCGGAAAGTGCAGCCCGAAATTTCCACAAGGGTACAGCAGCAACAGTGGGCGGGTCAGACATTCCTGGCCATGCCGTACCAAAATTACATGCACCTAATGCCAAAGCTTAGACACATCCAAATTCCAATAGTTTGGCTGGATCTAAGATGCAACCAGGGAAATAGATGCTTTGACGGGTTTTAACGTAATGATAACAAATTATAACAATAGTATATGAAGGGAAAAATAAAGCAGCTGTGCAAATGGGTACATAAGAACAGTGGTTTCATTGGTTGTAAGCGTCAAGGCCCTTAAACTCAGCTTAGTAGAGAGCTCAGTGGAATGAGATTATCTGTCTGCTATCAGCGAGTCGCAGGCGTCGCTAGAACTGGGTACAAAGTTCTATTCGTTTTCATTTTACCTTTGCAATCAGAAAATCCTTTAACTTAAAGATACACATTAAAATTTGAAAAAGGCAACAACAGCATTTACTTTATGCAAATTTTAAGCCGATAATCTGCATACATATAAGTATAAGTAAAGTAAATAAAATTGAAAATATACAAATGCGCTCAGGACGCAGCATGCATGCATACTTATCTCAGATTAAATCTTTTGGTGGGGCTAGGGATCTTTTTTATCTGTCTATGCAACCATCGTTGCTTTACTGTGCGCACAAGCTAACTAATGCTCCTCCATTTGCTCGTTGTAGAAACAAAGAGATCAAAAACACCGAGTGTGGTTGCATCAAAATGGATCCAGATTGCTTCGCCATGTCGTCATACCAGTTCGTTAACTCACTAGCCTCATGCTACCCACAGCAAATGAACCCACAACAAGGCCACTCAGGCACAAGCTCCAACACTGGCAACAGCAACGGGGGAGCGGGGACGGTGGTCACAAGCGGAGGACAGGGTACCTCCGGAGCGGTCACACCGAGTGCAAACGACTATTTCCCGGCAGCGGCCGCATACACTCCAAACCTGTACCCAAATACCCCGCAGGCGCACTACGCAAACCAGGCGACTTATGGCCTGGGCTCTGGTGCGACCAGTGGAAGCCAGGCCAATCCCGATATGGTTGACTATACACAGCTGCAGCCGCAGCGACTGCTGCTGCAGCAACAACAACACCAGCACGCCCATGCGACAGCGCAGCACGCAGCGGCGTCCGCTGTCGCCCAACAACAACAACAGCTGGCCCAGCAGCAACAACACCCGCAACAGCAGCAGCAACAACAGCAGCAACAGCAACAGGCAAGCATAAGTTGTAAATACGCAAACGATCCGTCGACGCCAGGCAGCAATAACAATAATAATAGTGCTAACAGTAACAACAACAATCAGTCGCTGGCTAGTCCGCAGGACCTTTCAACTCGGGACATCTCGCCAAAACTATCACCCAGCTCGGTCGTTGAGAGTGTGGCACGATCTCTGAACAAAGGAGTCTTGGGCGGCAGCTTAGCAGCGGCCGCGGCTGCCGCTACGCTCAGTAATAGCAACCACAATGCTGGTGGTAGCGGGGGTGGCGTCAATGTGAATGTACCCTTGCATAGTCCAGGTGGCGACTCAGATTCGGAGAGCGACAGCGGCAATGAAGCGGGAAGCAGCCAGAACAGTGGCAATGGCAAAAAGAATCCACCTCAGATCTATCCATGGATGAAACGAGTACATCTAGGACAGAGTGAGTATAATCTTCAAAGTATTTGTTGGGGGTGGTGGGATGAGTTGATGTTGACTTCCGCGAAAGTGATGATTTTATGCTTTATATTTCGCTCTACCAGTATACCGTTTCATGCTAAATATGCGCTACGGAGACGAATAAAAAACACCCCATAGTAGTACATAGCCAAATAATGGACGGCTAGATATCTTGTCCTGTAACTAACAAGTTTCAACCTCATTTTGTCCCAATTTTAATTCAAAACTTCTGGTTAATAAAATTTGGAAATATTAACGAATCTTTCAATATATCCATACACGACCAAAAGAAGGTGGAAATGCAGGGGTTGTGCCCACTCATGTCTTAAAAACTCTGTACCCTCTTCAACAAAAATGTATTTAATTAATTGGAAGTAATCTAACAGTTAATATTAAACACACGCATATATACATTTATTGATACACATTCAATTGTATAAATTAGTTTCGGGTTTGTGGTCATGTTTTTTTGCCTCACTGTGTTGAATCAATGCAGCAGCAACACTAACAGCTGGTGCCAGAAATTTCATTTATAACTATATACTTCTATTAATTTCTTTAGAATTGAACTACCTCACTAATCGAATCTAATATTCCTATAAGTAGATGGGCTTTGGAATATTTAAGTATAACCGTGGTGTATGGAAAGGTGGGGGTATAGCAAAAGGATAACACAAAATTCCCTTGCTGAGGGCCTTTGAAAATATAAATACAATGTTTAGGAATTATGGGTCTAGGTCTTATACTTTCCGAAATTCTTGGAATCCGAGTTCTCTTAAGTCCAAGAAAGTACAAGTTTGTAAATTTTATAAGCACACCACCAATCCCCGGTGTTAGTCATTATCCAGAATTCCTGGAATTGTGTGCAATTACATGCTGTTTTAAAGATTCTAAATTCATCATGATTGGGGAATTCTAAAGGAAGTTATAGCCATAAATGTGGCAAGTAGCCAGGGGCGTACAAAAGATTGGATTTTTTGAAGTTTTTCTGTTGATCATATGCAAAAAATTTAATTTTAACGCATCGTGCATTATTTAATCAATATTTCCATTTTTTGATATGTATGTGCTAACTATGCTAACTGAATTAGATACGAGTATGGATATTTTACAAATACAATGTTTTACTCTCGGATATACTCTCCTACGAAGTGAGTACTTAATGCTTACAAGTTCCAGTAGACCAAATGCCTTGCAAACGGTACGTACTTTTCCAACAGCGAGTCTTGTCAAAATATATAAACAAAAACATTTCTTTCGCACTAACACTTTCCCATTTGTCTCGGGCGCTGCATGAAAACTCAACCATGCCCAGTTGTAAACAAATGTGGAACAGCCCGGCACCCGTAGAGTCTGCCGATAGACTCCCACAATAACTCATAATACAAATACAAATGCAGTTAGGCTGTGGCTGAATTCAAATCTCGCACCTCGGCAAACCCGACCGATTTATATTTACATTTTTCGAATTTCATGGAAAAAGTTTCTATGCCGAAGCATAGGCCCAAATGTATGCTGTGCGGGAATTGTAGAAAAAATGTTGAATGATTTTTCTTCGTGTCAATACGCGCACACCAATTTTTCTTTTACTTCGTACTGTTCCGCATCTTCCACCTCCGCCATTCGTCGTTGACAGACTAACTTATAATAATGAGCAAGTTAGCGGTAAATTTTTTAGGCAACGGCTAATCATAATTAAATCATTTAATTCACTACAGCTCTAACCCTTTTTTGTCTTTTCAACCTCTTAGGTCGAAAATTTGAAATTTGGGAATTACGACGAAAAGTTATCGAACATTACGCTAAAGGCTAAAACCTTATAACCAATTGAATCATCAGACCATTGTCAAATTTCCACAGTTCCAATAATTATAGAAGTAGACAAATCATTAGCTAGGAGGCATCAGACCTCCTCCAGGAAAAGTCACAAACTTTATCTGCTCAGCAAATAGTAATACAAAGGTCTAGCTCTTATACTTTCCAAAATCCTTGCGTTAACACAGACAGTGGCGGACGGACCCGACTATAACGCTTCGTCTTCACACACTTATCCAGAGTATATGTATTGCTTTGTGGGGTCAGCCACGCCTCCTTATGTGTGCAGCAAAGATTCGGACTAAGCTAGTATATCGTTTAACCCTAGGCACAGGGTACACACGTGAAGGCTACAACCGAACAAATTGTGATTTTCAAATCAACAGCAATTTATTTCTTACTGCATTTCCCTACCCTACCGCTTCTTATATTTTTAGAGACTAATGAAACCGCATCCATTCATAAAAACAAAATGAGAATGGCAGCAACAGAAGCTAGAGATAATGCAGAGATATAGCTCAGATTTCATGCAAATGTGTTTTCTGTCATGGCACTAACATCGAGGGATTTTTAATTATGGTCCCCATCGTTCGTCGCCCGCCTTTTTATCTGCATCGTCTAGTGCCAATGCAAATATTTGTATACACTATACGAGAACATAGTGCCGCCTACTCTCAAGCCAACTTAGTGCGACTTAATACTCGCAATGTATGTATGTATGTATGTACCTTCTTCATTCATGTTTCTTGCTTTAGACCAAGCAACAAGGCAATTTTCCTTACTCCAAATGCAATTATAATTTTTTGCACTGGCCGACCGCTGCACAAACACTTGTTCCCCACTTCTGCACCCCGTTGATTCAAGTTGCTTTTGTTTTAGTTGTTAATGCTCGCTTGCTTCCATGAGTTACAAGTATGTAGGTAGGTACATACTATACATAAATAATATTAACATTATGCTCCATTGATTGGCTGGCACGAAACAAGTTACGTTGCGCGCTCACGATAGGGAAATCGGAAAAACGTTACCAGAAAATCGCGCAACGCTTGTTGCTGTTAATCAATATCTGCTGAGTTTTGCGTATTTGTTGTTTTCGATTCGATCGAAGGCTCTTGTGGTTAAAAATGCAATTACTTTAACATACGATGTCGCATTTATTTGTAAGTCTTTTTTTTATTTTCGGCCCCTTTGTGATTATCCTTGTGTTGCGTTTGCGAGCTGTTATTGTTGTTCTTATTCCAGTCGAATAACTTAAGCAAAACTATTCGACCATATCTTGCCATTTTCAGGAAGTCTGTTTTGTTTTCCATTAAACATATATTTAATTAACAACTATAAAACAAGTAAAAAAGCTAAAGCCGGGTGTTCCGACTTTGAAATACTCTGTACATATGCAATTTCGTCTATGTGAGTGTCTATGAATGGCTATGCGCGTCTATTCGTGCCTGTGTGAACATGTTTGCAGTCAACCAAAGCACTAGCATTAACAACAGCTGCGGGCAGCGCTTGGGCAGAAAATATATTTATGGCTATAACTTCTTGTTAAATCGGTCTATCATAGTGAAACGGACATTCGGACATATAAGCACTAACTGGGGGTATTTGCAAAATTTGAGTTCGAAATTCCAAGAATTACGGGAGGGAAATTCCAAAATACAAATTTTCTGCGTATTCACATAAGGCATCTTGGACTAAAATTTGGTGTCCCTAGGTCTTATAGTCTCCGACATATAGGCGATTATACGAATGGAAAATCGGCAAAACACCCGTAGGGGGAAAGCGTACACACATAAGGCATATTTGTGCAAAATTTGGTGTGTCTATCTCTTATAGTCTCTGAGATCCAGGTGTTCATACGGACGGACAGACGGACAGACTGACAGACAGGCAGGGCTAGATCGACTCGTCTTGTCATGGTGATCAAGAATATATATACTTTGTGAGGTCTGCCACGCCTCCTTCTGCCTGTTACATTTTTCAGCTCCCGCAAACCTAATATCAATACAATACAATACAATATCCTGTACATTTCATTTACAGAGTATAAAACAAGAAAGGAATGCTAAAGTCGAGCTCAACTCTTAAATACCCTGTACCTCCCACGAAAAAGAAAAACTTAAAAAAATAAATTTTAACTAATTTTAAAAAATTATATTAATTAAATTAAATACAAATTATTTAATACATATATACAAAAGTGGTGACATGTTCATGTACAGTTTCAACAGCATACATTTACATCAGAATCGTGTCTCTGCGTGTTTATATGCGTGTATGTATGCAACCTTATGAAGTTGCACCTACAGACGTTTACTAATTGACAAAATTGAATCTGGCGCTGTTCCAAACTATTTTCTAAGCAGATCATCAAAGGTCTTGGCATGTTTTCGTCATTCACATCATTATTATCCGCCCACACCATAGCACTAAACAAATACTCAGTTCGTACCCACCTTACAGAAATGTCAAATTCTTTTTATAGGCAGCGCAGTTTTCGGTCTATTTTCGAGATATTTATTTTCAATTTAAAAATTTTTCAAGCGTGCCGCAGTTGGCACGTCATCCCTATGCCTCTAATGATCCAGATGCAATTAGTGGGTTATATCGGTTAATCAAAAGACAAGTGAGACAATACTACGCCCCAAAACTGCTCCTTTTTTATTCCCTGGACTTAAAAGGAACAAAATGTAAATTGGGTTTGTCTATTTGCTTTAACAAACAATGCAATAAAAAACAATGCGTTTAATGAATTTGATCAATTTTAGTTTTAAGTTTTAGTGTTTTAGTTTTAGTTTACATGTATACAGTAAGTATGTACAATTGTCAGTTCTTTACAATTGTTGATGACGCATTAAATGCATTAAGGAATCTAATAAATGTCCTCCTATAATCGACATCGACTTAATTTGTAGAATCCCTGTTTTATTCCGCGTGCAACATTACACGTATATGGAACGTCAAAATCGAACTGTTCCGAATTGTTTTATAATTTAAAACAATTTAATGGCTTGTATTGAAAGTTCTTTAATTTGTTAAAATATTTTCTTTCATATGGGCTCTATTCCTTTAGCCATACATACTATAATTCTGTCTATATAGCAAACGAAGTTCAATTTTTTGTGGTGTACAACCCCAAGGCCACGCCGGTGCAGGATGTTACAGAAAATTAATAGTTTGCAAGCGAGTTGAACAACAGATGCAAGATACGGCGGCTACAACGCCAATCCAACAGCCACATTTACAGCAACAGCAAAAAATACTTGCAGCAGGTTTTTGCGACTTCTGCTGTCGATTGCTCCGTTGCGCAGCGCCACTCTTTTTTGCAATGGCTGCCTGTGCTCTCGATGGCATGGTTCTTAGTCGCGGTCCACAATGCTGGTTCGAGTCTATGGCCATGCTCAAACACCGAACTCCTGCACAGGTACCTGCCTGAAGTGTGTACTCGCGCCCAGAATTTGTTGCGCGATTACATTTTCATTAACTTGGAACACGACTTTTCAAATGGCTACGTTTAATCATAATGATTATTATTATTTTAGTGCTGATTTTCGTTTCTTCCATCTTCTCTTTCTGTTCCCCACCACACCCATACGTAGATACTGACATATGTATGTACGCATAAAACATATACATAGTATGTATGCACATACTTACACATATGTACATATGTATGTATGTTTCAACTTGCTGTTCAGCACTTTTCGAGCTTCGTGCCTCGAATCATTATTATTATGCACGTTCGGACATGCAAAGTCAACACAATCGGTGGGAAAAACTATAGAATACTAGTTCATGTTTTTTATTCAGTGGTCAAAAAGATTAAAATGTAATATTGTCCACTACAAATGGCCGTGAATTGTCTCAAATATCTATATCTATATACATATCTATAAAGGAACATTTTCGCATAATCTGATCCTTCTGTCACTTAATTGTCAATTTGTCAATGACTGGTACTTTTGTCACCTATGGTGGCAATTGGCGATTGACACAGAATGGAATCTCTGAATTTTGTATTCAAAACATACATACATATATGTTTGGGTACATATGTACATTTATTGCATCCATTTGAGCTATCAAATTTTTGTTCAACTTGTCAAATACAATTAAAATATTTCGTCCAAGTACAGTCATTCTCACTTGGAAGGGGTATGGATGAGAAACGGGCTTTTAAAAGCGTACATAAGCACGTGCGGCGAGATTGGTCAAGCTAATCCATCCAAAAATTAACGGACAGCTTTCATGATTTGAATTATATATCTGAACATTTGAAAGAACAGTCCTTATCTTCTTTGGCGTTATCTTCTTTATCAGAGCATATTTTGTCGTGCAATTATAACAGTTTTCCCAATTTAAAGCCCTCTCTGTTCGGCTAATTTCCGTAAATATCGGGGTGCTCTTTTGCTTTCCTGGCAACACGATGCCGACGGCGACAGACGATGTCGGAATTCAAAACACGAACACGAAAATTACGACCGATGCCAATGTCCCGTTTATTCAATAAGGCTCCTGACCATTCAAATGACATCTGCCTGATCCATACTGTGTGGAATAATGATCTGTTTAAACGAATATGAAGCTTCCCAGGCCAATTTTGAGGCATTATAATATCGTTTGCAGAAAAACTTTATTTTTTCAGTAAAATTTATATCTCTTGCGGTTTGTTGAAAATATGTTATTATATTATTATTATATGCACATAATTCATTTTCTATGCGGTTTCAGTAATAAAATTGAGATTACATCTTTTAACATGCATCAAATTTTCTAGAAACAGCCTGCAATTTGTCGTCCAAAGCAAAAGATTTACAGCGACCAGTTGTAGTTTCATCAACATGCGTCTATTTTTTTATTTAAATGAGTGAACAATGCCTTGGTCTAAAGGTTGCATTTGGTGGACAAATTTTATTTTTTCTAATACAGCCTTCTTCAGTTGTGTAACTTGCCGCATTTTCAATAAAAAAGCCATATTTTTCGATAATGCTTCTTCATTTCATTATCAAGATTATTTTTTGCCAAATTTTCTTTTTATACTCTGTACATGAAATGTACAATAGTAGATATATTAGGTTTGCCCGAGCTGACAAATGTAACAGGCAGAAGGAGCGTGGCAAACCTCACAAAGTATATATATTCTTGATCAGCATGGCAAGACGAGTCAATCTAGCCCTGTCTGTCTGTCCGTCTGTCCGTCCGTATGATCACCTAGATCTCAGAGACTACAAGCTAGAGCTAGAGACACTAAATTTCGCACAAATATACCTTATGTCTATACGCTATACGAGTCTGTTTTAAAACTAGGTATCCAGATTCTCCAAAATCCAATAAGTCCCCCACTCCCCCGCAATTCGTGTTTTTTTTCATAACTCCCATAACTCTTGGAATTTTGAATCTAATTTGATAACTACATTCTGTTAGAGATTATGCGTCCGTATGCCAAGTTTCATCATAATAGGTCAATTATTATGAAAGTTATAGCTTTACATATAATCTCTGCCCAAGCTCTGCCCGCAACTGTTGTTATTGTTGCGTCTTTGTTTCAACTTTGTGCTCCATACATACACGCGTATATACGGATTCTGATGTTAATGTATGCTGTTGAAACATAAACATATGTCTCCACTTATGTATGTACAAATGTATTGAAATTACAAAAAATTACCGCCAATATGAGGCATGACATGACATACTCGTACAAAGACTGACTGAAGAACATTTTTTTATACAGTGAACGACATCTTGTAAAATTAATCTGTTTATTAAGATATTGGATCTATGTATATTAAATATAGGTAGGCTTTTTCTTTTTCGCATCATAATTAACATTGATTCGAAACCTCAATTGAAAAAAGATTTTGTAATACAGACAACATTCTACTGATGACAGTGAAGGAGAAACGGCAGAAAACGTGAGTGTTTAGCGCGCTTGTTTCATTCTGGTTTTATAAATAATTAAATATGAAACAAATGCTCTTGAATATCACTCGCCATATACTCCATATAAGCGATGAAAAAGGGCCACTTCACCTGGACCGCTTTCTAAATTAAGAACAAATTCACGAAACAGATCGTATTGTATACACGCGTGCTGGTATATAAAAAATGTTGATGATGTCTTCAAGTGGCTCCATTTTGGCCATAGTTAATAAAATCACATAAAAAGCACCAAACATAGACATCAGGTAACAGGGAAAGACGTAGCGTTAGCCTAAAATAGGGCAGCCCAGTAATGGCGCCACTAATGACTGATGATGTGCAACCGCTGATAGATGCGAATCCAACGCCGCATTGTGCCAGAAAGATACTCGCCTACAGATACACTACTTTCCAATGCAAAACAGCACTTTACTTCGAAAGGCATGCCTTTCAGATTTGTTTATTATTTCCGATTCAGCCGAAAGCATTTGAAGTTCGCGTTGACGAAGCCCCTGTTTAGAAAGCAAACATCTCCAGCGGCGCAGGTGTGAAAAACGTTGCAACAGCGTGTATGTAAAATTTTAGAAAACTAAACTACATATATGCAAAAAAAAATTGCGATTTTAATGGTAAAAAAAGCGCACCATAAATTTAACTGAGTGTCACGGGAGAGCTTCATACGAATTAATCAAATTCAGGCGCGAATTGGCGGACATCCGCAGATTACACTGCTACCACAGAGATGCATATGGAATATTAATCTCTTGGCGCATTAACTAAAATTAAACGTACCGGCAATAGGAAGAAGTACAGTATCACAAAAACCCAAACTTGTGCTCAAAAATTACCTAACGCAACCGGCGGCTAAATATGTTCAGATAAGCATCAGTATTTATAAGCTCCTCAGACAATAATAAGCCAAATGAAATTACAAGGTCTTTTGAGAGCACTCTTAATTTTTTACAATGTCTCAATCGCGCTTCTATAGTTTAAAAAATATATTGTGTGCCACTGTGCGGGCACTGTACCATTTTGGGTAACTCGAACACACAATAATGGAAAAGGCATAACAAGTGAGGCAGGATTGGCCTGGCCCCGGACTCGTCATGGCCCAAGCCGAGGCTGAAGTCAGTCAGCAGACCAACTTAAACGAAAACCATCTCAAATCGCATACAATTCCGGATGAAAATTTGAATTATTAATACGATTGCGCAAACTATTTCACATGTACTGAGTATGCAAGGCCAAAGCATCTTCTCGAACATCTTCCCCTCAGCGTCCTGTCCTGCATTGGAAATTGAGTCACACGCACGGCCCCAAGCCCCAAACGCAATGCGTGAATGTGAGTGTGAATGTGTGTGTGAATGTGAGTGTGAATGTGAGTGTGAATGTGTCGGATGCGAGTTGGATGCTGCTACCCCTGCTCAAGCCGACAGCTAAAAGTGGCTGCATATATGTGTCTTGTTGATCCAAGTATGAGTACGTGGAATACCCGCGACCATTTCCCAGATTAGATCAAGCGGCCGTGTGTCCGCTTGGAGTGCCCTTTAGCCAATTCGATTTGAAAATCTGATGCTTTTACGGAGCATCCCTTTCCCTTGCAATTCCTTAACGGTTTCTTTAAATAAAAACAAACGAACATTTTTTGTCTCAGCTGAAGTGACAAGACCTGGAGCCCAAGTTCGTTCAGCGATGCCATTTCGGAAGAGACACCATGCCAGAGTCTGCAGCCGGACTGCTGTCTCTCCAATAACAGTGAAATACATACAATGGCAGCAATTTGTAATTTGTTTTCACCATGTCTACGTGCCTTTGGGCGCCCACACCGTATCAGGGTCCAAGTCCAACCAGAGAGGCTGCGATCAGGGCTGGATGCTTATTCAACAGTGGGCTATGTATGCAGTATTTTTACAATTTTGTCCTGCCACATCTGCTGCACTTCGCGCTTCATTACCAGTAAACGCGGGCGGATGCACAATGTTCTTCTTGCACAGTTGAGTTGATGGCAACAACAAGCAACCAAACGAAGCAGAGCCAAGTCTAAATTAAAAGATTTTTAAAGGCACCTTTATAGCAAGTTTAAAACTCGTTTCTTTCTCAATTTTAGCTTCGCCATCTTCATCGCAGCGGCATTGCCTGAAAAGAAACAGCACAGCTTCAGACTTTGTCTTCGCTGGGCTTGCTTTTTTTTAGTCTGCTGTCGACTGACATGTTGCTGGCAGCCATATTGAATACTTTTGTTTTCTAAAAATGTTCAAGTTGTTGTCTTTGAATGCGCAGAGAAGTAAGTGTAAGCCCGCATGATCTAACAATGCTCCCAAAGCCGGATACCGCATAATTTTAAATGAAGATTCTGAGCATGAAGCTAATTTAAGCACATTTTTGTATGTATAGCTAGATTGCATTTTGTTTTTTATTATTATAATAATTATTAATACTTAATAGAAACATGGTTACAGCGCATATAACTACAAGTACGTATTGCATTTAGTTGGCCACATATTGTTCACTGTTTTAAGTTAATACTACATATGAATTAGTCTATTTCAAAAAGCGAGCTGAAAGCATTTTGGTACGTCTCTCAATATAGGCTTTAAGTCGAGAAATCAGCAGCAGAGTGAAGCAATGGATTTATTTATTCTCCCATGCCCTTTTTATAGTATCAAGTAACATATCAATCGACCTCCGAAGAGAATCTTTTAATTTGTTTCTATTAATATCTGAATAGATCTCATTTCCAAAATACTTGTTTTCTGGTCGAAGTCGAATGATTTCTAATTTAGTACACAGTATTGATTGATGTACATAGTTTACTCAATTGGCTGACTTTATGTAAATATTTCTACATTTATGTATCTGAATATATTGCTTGATGAAGCTTGGAAGAAATCAGATACTAAATTGTAATTAAATGCTCAATAAAAAACTCATAAACTAACTCGTTAGTCACGTTGAGCTACCATTACTACTGACAGTGTTGGAACGAAATTCGCTACAAGTACAAACTGTTTTTGATGGCTTCCAATTAAACTAAATAATGCGCGGCAGAAACGGAAAACAGAATTCTAAGAGAAATATGGAAGATAAGTGAATTAACGCTTTGCCGGTGACACTGGCATAGAATGGACAGTAGCAGCCTCCTGCTCTTAGAACGTATTCACCCAGCACTAAGCGTACAATCAACCTCACACTAACACTTTTTTTTTATACAAGAAGAATTCATCACAATTACAACAATTGCCACAGGATGCAATTTACAAAGGAAATTATTGATGGAAAATCAATGAGCTCACCGAGATCTTTTTAAAATTCTTCATCGTCCCATTGATTGATTACACACTGGCAGTTTTTTCCCTCTGGCCCAGAACACGGCCGGGCCCATTCGCATCACAGTGGCACGTAGTCATCATCAGCGCCAGTCAAAGACCCTTCACTTAATCATCGGCACAAACTTAACAACAATACCAAAAAGTGAAAAAATACTGCCTCAATGCAGCGCTGCGGCGAAAAGTGCAGAAGCGACACGCCGAATGCTGTCCAAGTCGGTGCGTAGCGTTCATTCAACTGAGCGTGTCTGCAGAAGACAGGACACTCATTAAAAATGAGTGCAAGGTGCGAGGAAAGCGGCGCTGATGCGCTGGTGCGGAATGGCAGGCGACTATTTATGCGCTTTTTACACGGCGGACCAATCTGGCTGCCGCTGCCAATTGGAACAGGTTCAGTTGACGGGACTTATTCATATGCACATGCGCGCTCCTATCTTATACATATACATGCAATATATGTATATGTATATGTGTGTGATCGTGTTTGTGGGCTCCTTACTCGGGAGCCCCATAATTAACTGAGGTAGTCATTTTGAATTCATCCATTCCCACTAAAAAGAGAACAAAACATGCACACACCTTGAATTCGGGATGCCGAGCCAAAAGCAAAACAATCTGAACGCACTTCTGAAGTCCTCTTTAAATAAAAGTTAAGCGATAATTATCTAGCAAAAATGCTCGCATAAATTATTTGTAAGAAGCCACATTAAAGTCTTACCTAAGAGATACGCGTCATTTGATTAATAAAAAAAGCGTGTTCAAGTTCTTGTCCATCCCAGCCGTTAACCTTAGCACTTGCCAGCTTTCGCCTCTTTTGCGGCTGACCATTCAAATAAAAAATAAACTGCTCTGCTACTCTTTTGCTCAACGTTCGTTTATTGTCGTTCCCTCAGCGCCTGGAACTGGAAGTCTGCGTTCTCCATTAAAAATTAAAAGCTCATTAATTACAGAGATAATTCATTTATTATATTTTCAACACTGCCGCACAATTTCCAACCAAGCTCAGGCCACGAGCGAGAACAAGCCCTGCCTCGACGGGCTCATTATGCATGCTGCCGGTGGTTGGGCGATGTGGTAACTGTTTCGAATCGAAAACAATTATTGTAGTAGCGCAGGGCGAAGGGTGGTTTCCAAACACGTCAAGGCGGTGGGGGTGTGACCGGTTTGGCGCTTGCTCTTGAAATTTAAATTTCTGAGGGCACTTAAGCCATGAGCCTTTGGGGTCTTTGTCTCAAAACCTTGAAATGTCCCAATTTCTTTGAGAATCAAACCTAAACCTGGCTTAATTGATTTCAATATGTAAATATATACATTGTATATATCCATTACTATTTATTTATTGGTAATTAGTTCCTAGTGCAACAAGTTGAGTTACAGCACTAGCCATTCTATTAGTTTAGATTTGATCGAATATATATTAAACAAGAGAGAACGCTAGAGTCGAGCAAGCCTGACAGTGAAATACCCTGTATGCAGACAAACTTCCGCCACTGAGTTATATGCGCCCATAGCAGCAGCAAAAAGAGGAAGAGGAAGAGTGAACTTGTTGCTGCAGTTTGGGGGGGGGGGGGGGGGGGGGGGGGGGGGGGGTGTGGTTGTACTGGAGAGAATTTGATTCGCTAATAACTTTTCTTTGAATTGACCGAATTGGATAAATTTTAATTTATTTAATTTTAATATTTAACTAAAGTAGATAACTTTACATAGATTGCGTGTGCAAAGTTTGGTTTATGTAGGTAGCTTTTGAAATGTGGACAGTATTGACGAAATTCTAAGCTCTTTCTTTTTTTGAACCTAGGAGAATCTGGATACCAGTTTTGGTTATTCTAGCTTTCATAGTTTCTGAGATCCTTGCGTTCATTGAGAATACATACATACTTATCATAAACCTAATACATACATATACCCTTTTTACCTTACGGGTAAAGGGTATAAAAATATATCAGTGTATATCATGGTGTATAGTGTATAAAATATCCAAAAACATCGTCTAAAAACTATCTATATTTCGCTCTGGGGCGGCCACATATGGTCATCAGGAAAAGGTTGTAAAAATATGAGCAGTTAATAATAATGGTATAAATACTTAGTATGCTTCCATAAGAACGAACGAGTAAATATCAGCGCAAGCAAATCCAGTTCGTTTAAAAGTTTTTAGGCATTTAATTTGTTGGTCAGCTGTGTGTCAGCAACATGTTTTGAGCACGGAACACATAATTCCATTTCAGTTGACTGGCTCTCACATCTAAAAATTGGGAAACAACATCAATATTTCTACGCAGTGATTGCCATGCAGAGCCCCAACTACCCATTGTGTCATTCTGCGGCAACGAAAATGCAAAACGTGCCACACGGGCTTGACGTACCGGCTGAGTGTGCTCGTGTTGACAACGAACACGGGATATAAATTGAAAAATGCTTTAAAGTGAAATAATCAATTTACTTCTTGACATAATTTCCATTTTTCACGAAACCAAAAGGAACTACGCGAACCGGCAAGAAAATGAAAAGAAAAGTTGAAAGCAACGCACAGTTCGCATGCGGCGGCTGAAACAAACAAATAAAAAAGTAACAAAAACAATAACATAGTCATTTGGCCCAAATGCGACCCCGAACACACAAAGATGTTACAAACATTAAAAAAGGTATATTGATGTGTTTTTGTAAGTTAGCTCCTCCTGCAATTGCCCGCTACATATTTATATTTGTTCATAAAGTGTGCCGAAATACTTTTTGCAATTTTCTTGATTTTCCTGATGCGCCCGACAGCTGACCAACAAGATGAACAGCTGCCAAGCTTGGTTTCTATTTCAGTCCAATTGCTTGTACAACACCCCCTGCGCCTCTATATTTGCGCTTTGATTAATGGTATTGGTAACTTATACTCCACAGTTTGTGGCCACCGTGACAATTTAGTGCACAATTGTGGTACTGTTGCGTCAAGTGGCTGAACAACAAAGGGAGGCAGAAAAACAGACTGCAGAACAGACAGAGAAACGGAGAAAACAAACACAAAAACATCGCACAGTAGTTTAAACTACGATTTACTAACACTTGAAAAGCCTTCAAAAAGAAACCCAACAGAACCACCTGTTGTGTTCCCCTAGGCTCCCCTTCCTCAGTCACTGTCCATTAATAGCACGTGCCCGCTCACTGGCCACAGTTAAGGTGCAACACTTTTATTATCACAAATGTCGCATCATTTACCGCACGCACAAACCCTCAGCATCATTTATCACCAAAGGAATGCGACTCACACACTTGATTAATTTTCTTTTCCGAAAGAAATTAACCCGCTGCTCATACTGAGGCAGCTGAGCTCTTTTGACACGTCCCGCCGATCGCTGCGCTTAGTTCAAGATTTATTTTCTCCAGCACTTCCCAGCACAGCAACGCTGCTCTCTCAGCAATGTGGCTCTCTTGCTTCTATTTTAGGGATACCAATTCAAAAATATTAAGTCCACTTGGGCGTTTGAAACTGTTAATTTAAAACAAGAAAAAAAGCTAAAGTCGGGTGTCCCGACTTTGAAATACTCTGTACATATGTTTACAACAATTAAAGAAAATAAAAAAAATTAAGAAAATTAAAAAAAAAAATTTGATCGATTTTACCTTTCTCGGTATTCGAACTCACGTAAAGGGTATATAATTGCATATTTACATAGCAATTGCGTCTGTGTTAGTGTATGTACTTGTATGCCTATGCACAAATATATTTATGGCTATAACTTCTTGTTAAATCGGTCTATCATAGTGAAACTTGGCATACACATAATAACTAACTAGGGATATTTGCAAAATTTTAGATCGAAATTCCAAGAATTACGGAAGTTACGATTTTCGGAGGAGAGGGGGGAGGGAGGGAAATTCCAAAATACACATTTTCTGCGTATTCACATAATGCATCTTGGACTAAAATTTTGTGTTCCTAGGTCTTATAGTCTCCGAGATATCGGCGATTATACGAATGGAAAATCGGGATAACCCCCATAGGGGGGAAAATCTAAAAAATAAAACAAACTCGAATAGCGTACACATATAAGGCATATTTGTGCAAAATTTGGTGTCTCTATCTCTTATAGTCTCTGAGATCCAGGTGTTCATACGAGCGGACAGACGGACAGACAGACAGACAGGGCTAGATCGATGTACAAGTGTATATTAGGTTTGCGGGAGCTGAAAATGTAACAGGCAGAAGGAGGCATGGCAGACCCCACAAAGTATATATATTCTTGATCACCATGACGAGGCGGGTCGATCTAGCCCTGTCTGTCTGTCCGTCTGTCCGTATGAACACCTGCTATGTAAATGTGCAGTTAAACACCCTTTACGTGAGTTCGAATACCAAAACAGGTAAAATCGATCAAAATTTGTTTTTCTAATACTCTTAATTCTATAATTATATTATTCTAAACATATCTACAGAGTATTTCGAAGTCGGGACACCAGGACTTCAGCTCTTTTACTTGTTTTTATTTTGCTTATTTGTTGTTAACTCGTTGCCTGCTAACGTTTCAGCTTTATATAGAAAAGAGAATTAAAAATTATCTCGAAATTTCTTCTGCAGATTTATATGGTGACTTTTTGTTCAGAAACTTTTTTCCTAGTGGAGAAGCTAAAGTCGGAGATCCCGACTTTGTAATACTCTGTACATATATCCAGAATACAGCGCTGAACCAAAGCAGCAACAACAGCTGCAGGCAGAACTTGAGCAGAGATTCCCTTTATGGCTATAACTTCGTTCAAAATCGGCTTAATATAATTAATTAATTTTTGGCACACGGACACATAATTAGGTATTTGGAGGTACTTGGAGGTAGTTGCCAAATTTAAGTTGGAAATTATGGAAAATTACTTATTAATTTATAAGTGAGTCAGACACACTTTGCATAACCAGGTAATAGAAAATTCACTGATTTGCAATTAAAGATTCTCTAATTTCGTACTCAGCTGTAAAGTTTGTACAACAACTAAAACAATTTGTCAGAGCTTGAACTTCTCACGTTTACGGAGCTGTTTACAATGACAATGCTTAAATTTTTGTGATCACTTGTAGGCCCCGGTCTTGACAAATGACCGCAAGTGTTTGCGACAAGCCGCAAATGATTTTATTTCATATACAAAATCAATTAAGCTTTGCATGGTTAATAGTCCCACCCAGGGTTCAAGATTGTAGTGACCTGTACCTAAGGTTTCACGCTTCATTCAAGCTGGCAAGTTCCTCGCAATCGCAGCCGGTATGCCAGTATGCTAATTGCGTGTCAATCCCACATGATCAGATGCAGATGAACAGATTCCATGAACAGAAAACATGTAGAGACACCAGAAGTGTAGTCAAATGCAAAGACGCACAGGTTCAGACAATGGCAATTTGAATTGCAGAAATGAAAACGACACCGAGCTGGAATCTGAAATACAATCGGCCAGGTCAGAATCGGGCAACCAGTGAATGGAAGAAGATGTTCGACAGCTTACTACTGTTGTTGTACGAGGATTTCGTCAATAATCTCTGTGATACTTAATCAATTCTGCGCTTTTTGCATGCCTTCCCAGGGATGCCGCTATGAACCAAATTTCCGCTGATATATTAGGCCACGGTCATCTGTGTTTTGATATGAAACAAAAGATAAACTAAACCAAAACAAAACGACCAAGAGTTATCTCTTTTATACCCTTTCCTCCATATGCGGGAACTATTGTAATAAAGTTTATTACATGAACTATCGCCACGACGAAATTAAAACTGAACTACAAAACTGCAGGTTCTTATTAGTTGTTATTGTGAAAGGCTATTGTAGACGATCACAAACCAGACCACTACAAGTATATACAGAGTTATCATAGAAACGATGATATACTTGTAAAATATTGTAACTTATAGAGATATTCTAATGAATTTGTTCTTATAAGGGTTGTTGACTAAGATTAACACAGGTATAACAGGCATCAAGAAAAAATGCGTTATAAAAAAATATATATATAAATAAGGAAGGGTACATTATTATAGTTGGTTTGTAACACCCAGAGCGCAAAATGTTCCTCGGTCTGTACCTATCAGTACTCAACCCCAAAGTTTTATAACTATCGTGATGAAAACATAATTCTTCAAGTACTATTGTCGACACCAAAATGATTGATGGTTTTAGTATCAAAATCTAGTTTGTTTCTAAAGATATGGGAACAAAATTCAATATTGAGAATGTTATTTTGCATCACTCGAGAGTCGCGAATGGCGACAATTCAATTCAATACAAAAGTAGAAAGTGTCTTCTGCCTTCTTCTGATGAAATATTAGATTGTATAGATACAGTAGGGTATACCATTACCATGGGGAATATTGTTTTGTTGTAGGACACAGTGAAGGGTATATAGCTTGTTTGTTCGTTTTTTTTTTTTTTTTTTTTTTTTTTAATAGTTGTGTATAAAACCCGACTATCTGATGGATTTTATACATTTATATATACATTTGTGCCTATATGCAAATACCAATATGTCTGTATAGTATTTCATAAAGACTGCCAACATGTTGACATAAAAAGACGGCGACGGCGATGACGATGACGAAGAAATAGGCACAAAGTTGTAAAACGCTTCAAATGCTCGCTCATTGGCGCTGTCAAATAGGCAATGTGGCTGTCAAATACCGAGCATGTGCGTGCCCCAATCTGCGGCAGTGAAGACTGGCGCGGAGAAGGGGGCATGTGATATGACATGCCAGGTGCCTGCCTAGTCGTGGCTTTGCCCTGTCCATGACGGGAGAAAAGGCAAAAGCGAGAACAGCGTACGTACTTGTATTTAGCAGAAGCAAAAGTGCTGACATCCAACTGGGTTGTCGCCGATCGGGTTCTTGTCTAGAAGAATGCATTGAATTGATCTAATAATGAAACTGATTGAAATGTACAGGATAAATGTTGTATTTGAAAATATGTCCCTTTCGGATTGTCTGAATTATACTATAGTTTTTCTTGTCATATACGCTGGTGCGTTTTATCCTTTTAATTAGATGTGTTTATATACTCGTACATTCAGGCTATCCCACAAGTCTTCATTCATCGTTATACATACCTTAGATATTCACACTCACAAATAATGTTCTGCAAATGTTGCAAACAAATTACAAGATATGACAGGAACATTTGACAATTGTAAATCGTTGGCAATACTCAGTGCAAATGTTGTTTCTGCTGTTTGTTGCACATGTCTCCCTTTGTCTTTGTCTGCCCTTCGCTGTACTCTTTGGATTTGGCAAGCGTCGCTTTATACTTGTATCTTAAAAGCAACGTCCATTGACTGTTGTATGAGCGTATGTCGCTTCAATTTTGTGGGCAAGGTCAGGATAAAGCGAATACGAACGCATTCAGCCAGACAGCGGTCCAGGCCAATATCCACGGTGTCTGCACATCATGTATCATCCGCATCTTCGTCATATCAGCTGAATATTGCATGACTATTGTTGTGGTTATGGTTGTCACGGTCATGTCTGCAAAGTTTAGAGAATTGTATGGGAAGTGCAGGAGGCATTAATAGAATGCTCGAAATATTAGTTGCACAATCAAATTTGATAGCTCGGATTAAGGATTGAAACAGGTTAACTACTTTATCCTATTACTGTCTGATGGAGACTATCTATAATATTAATGACTCAAAAAACGTTCGCATTTTAATTTAATTCGAGTACTAACTATTAAGCATGAAATATATTGGAATACTGAGTCGACGGATAGCTACGCAAAAAACATACAAATATCCAAAACGGTACAGAAAGAGCAAAATCCAAATATTAAATCCATGACGTAATACCTACATTCCGTGTCCTTTCTCATTTCCTCTTTCTCACTCTCACTCTCGTTCTCGATCCGCATGACTGATGGAGCTGTGTTAGTGGACTCCGTTGTTGTCTGGTTACTGTCTGCTTGCTGTTTAGTCGGTCATTAGTTTTAAGCAGTTCGAGCCGAGGACGGCCATACAGCTCCCTTTTGAGGCGCAAAAGTGCTTTTGATACCAGCGCATCACACTCACAGAACATGTGTGCTTTTTGTCTGTGCTGGTATTTTGTTGGCGGCTTGTGCTTCGATCCGCGCGGTTGCCACATTCAAATTCTCATTAATTAAATGTGTGGTAATTAATTTCAAGTTTAATCAGAAATTCCATTTAGATTTTCTACTGATTGATGTGATGACATCTTTTCTGCTGTCTCTGTTACAGATAATACCAGAAAAATAATGTTCTCTATTCCCTTTTCAATAACAAAACATGTTTACAAAAGCTACTTATTTTGAATCAACTGACTACGACCGCAGCTTTCAACATATACTCGCAATCTAAAGCAAGTCTCGTAGGCCTTCTGATATGAGGTTTGGAAAGCATACAAATCCTGCTCTCATAATTCTGTCAAAATTTGATTATGATGACTTTTAATAGAAAGTGAAAGATTGTTTTGTTATACATAGATCTCCACGGCGGGACGGAATATGGCAATGTCAACCAGATGATACTGTATATAGCTGTTCTTTAAACTATGTGATTTGATATTACAGTTGGACACAAACATTTTCCAGCTGTGTTTAAAGATACTCTCCTATATTAAGCGATTCCAAATAATTACAACTAAATTAAAAATTACAGCTTTAAATATTTTTATACCCTGTACCCGTAGGGTAAAATGGGTATATTAGGTTTGTGCAAAGTATGTAACATGCAGAAGGAAGCATCTCCGACCCCATAAAGTATATATATTCTGAATCAACATGACGCGAGAAATCGATCTAGACATGTCCGTCCGTCCGTCTGTCCGTCCGTCAGTCCGCCCGTCTGTCCGTCCGTCTGTCCGTCCGTCTGTCCAGATTCTCCTAGGTCCGAGAAATGACGAGTTTATTTTATTTTTTTTTTAATTTTCCCCCCCCTTCCCCCGCTACAGAATTTCGTCAATAGCGTCCACATTTCAAATGCTACCTAAACCAAACTTTGCACATATCATTTATATAATATATATAATTTATATATAATTGTCTACTGTTGTTCAAAATTTTATTCAATTCGGTCAATTCTAAGAAAAGTTATTAGCAAAACAATTTCTCGCCAGTACAACCCCACCAAACTGCAGCAACAAGTTCTCTCTTCTTCTTCCTCTTTTTGCTGCTGCTATGGGCGCATATCACTCAGTGACGGAAGTTTACCTGGGTACAGGGTATTACACTATCGAGCTTGCTCGACTGTAGCGTTCTCTCTTGTTTTATTTTATGTTAATATGAATGTAGTATGTCATATACTACAATTATATATGAACTCTCTAACGTAGTCTGGTTGCATTCCACTGCTGCTACGGAAATATATTATAGAAGCCCCTAAATTTACTTCTAACAAATGTTAAAACAAGTAAAAAAGCTAAAGTTGGGTGTCCCGACTTTGAAATACTCTGTACATATGTTTAGAATAATTATAGAAATTAAACAAAATAAAGAAAATTAAAAAAAAAAACAAGTAAAAAAGCTAAAGGGTGTCCCGACTTTGAAATACTCTGTACATATGTTTACAATAATTATAGAAAATAAAAAAATTAAGAAAATTAAAAAAAAAAAATTTTGATCGATTTTACCTTTCTCGGTATTCGAACTCACGTAAATGGTGTATAATTGCACATTTACATAGCAATTGCGTCTGTGTGAGTGTATGTATGCCTATGCGCATCTATTCGTGTCTGTGTAAACATGTTAGCAGTCAACTAAACAGCAACATCAACAACAGCCGCGGGCAGCGCTTGAGCAGCGCTGCAGCAGCAAATATATTTATGGCTAAAACTTCTTGTTAAATCGGTATATTATAGTGCAAAATTTTAGTTCGAAATTCCATGAATTATGGGAGTTAGAGAAAATCGCAATTTGCGGAGGAGAGGGGGGTGGAAGGAAATACCAAAATTCACATTTTCTGCGTATTCACAAAAGGCATCTTGGACTAAAATTTGGTTCTCCTAGGTCTTATAGTGTCCGAGATATAGGTGATTATACGAACGGCGTTTCCGAAAATCCCTGATAAGGGGGAAGTGGGGGGAAAAAAAAAAACAATCTCGTATAGCGTACACACATAAGGCATCTTTGTACAAAATTTGGTGTCTCTATCTTTTATAGTCTCTGAGACGGTTATACGGACGGACGGACGGTCAGACGGACAGACAGACATAGATCGACTCGTCTTGTCATGCTGATAAGGAATACATATACTTTGTGGGGTCTGCCATGGCTCCTTCAGCTACCGCAAACCTAATATATAGTAGTCTTGTACATTTCATGTACAGGGTATAAATAGTTACTTGTGTATGTTCCACTTTTCTGTAGTACATACCAAATTTCATCGATCCGATCGAATTAGAAATTGATTACGATTTTTCATTTCATCCAATAATACACAGAAAATTAAACAGTTTTTGGAAATTACAAATAGAAAAGAATAAAATATCTTACGGACCCCCTGAAAATAGCCACTAACTTATTGGAAGTAAAATCAAATGGAAAATAAAAAACTGTGCGGTTAAAATTCAAATACCCCGCGATAAATGGCGGTATGGACATCATCTTTAAAATCTTCATGCAAATTCTGAAATTACGTATCTATTTACATGTTAACCATCTCGATAGGGGCTGTCTATAAACTGTAATATTCATTTACTATAATGTCATTAATATATTGTCCTATTAGCACTTAGTTAAGCCAGAGTCTTCGTGTCCCTTTAAATGCTTAAGCCCACACTCATAAAACACCTTTCCCTCCGACGATTCTAGGCGTTTCTAAGCAATCGAGCACGCTTAAGTGGACAGTACGACGTCTAACTGCAAACTTGGGGTGAAGGTAATTTTCTCATTCATAATGTGTTTTCTTGGCGGTTGCGCATTTCATAAAAATGACGTGCCTAACTGCAGTTTAGGCAAAGAAATCGAAGTTATTGCTATTAGAAAAGAAATGTCAGAGGAGAAGTTGTCACCCTCCATACTACTTTTCTTGTATTGTTTGCTGCCACTTGCCAAAAAGTATCTGAGTGGTTTACCCTCTGCAATGGTACTTCTGTAGCAAAAAAGACTTTTGAAAAGTCATAAAACGTGGTGTGTTTATACTCTGTGCATGAAATGTACAAGAGTATACTACGTTTGCGGGAGCAGAAAAATGTAACAGGCAGAAGGAGGTGTGGCAGACCCCACAAAGTATATACATTATTGATCAGCATGACAAGACGAGTCGATCTATGTCTGTCTGTCCGTCCGTCCGTCTGTCTGTCTGCCTGTCCGTATGAACACGTGGATCTCAGAGACTATAAAAGCTAGAGACTCCATATTTTGCCTTATATGTGTACGTGTGCAAGTTTGTTTTATGTTTTGATTTTCCCCCCACTCTCAGAGCCTAAAAGGTCTAGGGACACAAAATTTTAGATGTCTTATGTGAATACGCAGAAAATGGGAATTTTAGAATTTATATGCATTCATAATATGCATACATAAGTATGCAATTATACACGCTTAACGTGAGTTCAAATACGAAGGAAGGTAAAATCCTAATTTTTTTAGTTTCTATAAATATTTAACACATATGCACAGAGTATTTCAAGGTCGGGACACCCGACCTTAGCTTCTCTACTTCTTATATAATTCAGTTGAATCGCCCGCCTGACATTGGAATGGAAAAAAACAAATCTAAAACAGAAGGGGGCGTTTTCTTTTCTTATATATATTTATGGTAATTTAAATTTTGTTCATTATTTTTTAACTGTAATGGCTTGAAGCTTTCAATATTTAAAACACCACCCACCGAATAAAATTATGTTATAGCTTTTTGCAATTACCATGGACAACAGTCCATGTAGGGGACTAAACCACCAGAAGGTAGCTCTACTATACACTTCACTAATATTATAGCTAGTTGTATGGTATGCATAAAAAACTACATTTAATTAGTCACTAAGAAATATTGAAGTTTAGTTTAAGTAATTGAATTGTTGAGTTGAATATATGTACATATATACACGTACATTGTAATTTACATGCCACGTTTGCTAACAGCTGTTAGTTCCATGCTTGCTCTCCTGTGCTCTCTTTCAATGCGATCCACATGCGCATGGGAGTAAGCATAAGCAGTCAACTTAGGTAATAAACTTACTTAGAAAACAGAGATCAGACTGTGCAGTTCGCTTTTGTACCATTTCGCTTAAATTCAGTGCGAGCCAAAAGCAGTCTGCCATTTTTGTAAGTAAACGACTTGGAACTTGGACCTTTGCTTTGCCATACCGGCAAGTTTCCAGCTTTAGCTGTTCACTAGTTTTGAGTTTAAAATCAAGAGGATAAGCTAAAGTCGGGTGTCTCGTCTTTGAAATACCCTGTACATATATGTAGAATAATTAAAGAAAATTTAAAAAATCTAGATAATTAAAAAAAATGAAGATCATTTAAGTGGAATTGTGTCTATGTGAATCTATGCATATCTATGCGTTTCTGTGTGCGACCATGTATTCAGTATAAAGTTGAACCTAATCTGCGGGCAGCGCTTGGGCAGAGATTATATTTATGGATATAACTTCCTTTAAAACCGGACTATCAGAATGAAACTTAACATACGCTCTCAGTATCTGGAGGTATCTGCCAAATTTGAATTCGAAATTCCACGAATTACGACAGTTATGGAAAATCGCGAATTACGGGCGGAGGAGGGAGGGAAGGAATTTCCAAAATACACATTTTCTGCGTATTCACATAATGCATCTTGGAATAAAATTTGGTGTCCGTAGGTCTCCGAGATATTGGTGATTATACGAACAGCGTTACGGAAAATCTCCACTATCGGGGGAGCGTAGGAAAATCAAAAAAAAAAAACAAACTTGCACAGCGTACACACATAAGGCATCTTTATGCAAAATTTGGTGTTCATACCGACAGACTGATCTTGTTCGCTGATCAAGAATATATATACTTTATGGGGTCTGCCACGCAAACCTAATATAGTCTTGTACATTTCATGTACAGAGTATAAAAATTAAATATTAATTTAAACAAGTGAGAATTCTACAGTCGAGCAAGCCCGACAGTAAAATACCCTGTACCTAGACAAACTTCCAACACTGAATTATACATATGTGCCTCTAGCAAAAAGAAGAAAAGCGAAATTGATGCTGCTGTACTGAAGTGAAGTTTTTTCGCTAATAACTTTTCTTAACATCGACCGATTTGGATTAAATTTAAAACAAAAGTATACAATTGTATATAGATTGGTTGTTTGGTTAATGTTGCTTTTTAAGTGTGCACAGTATTGACAAAACTGTAGTGGGAGAGATGGGAAGGAAAATAAAAATAAAAAGACTAGAAGCGTCTACATACTAAGTTTGGTTATTGTGCGCCCCGCCATTTCCCAAATCCAGGCGTTCATCCAGACAGACAGACGGTCATGTCTATATCGGGTTTTCTCGTAGTGCTAATTAAGAATATATATACTTTATGAGATCAGAGATGCTTCCTTCTGCCTGTTACATGCACAAACCTAATATACCCTTTTTACAGTTTATAGTATAAAAACAAGAGAGAACGCTACAGTCGAGCAAGCTGAAGCAAAAAGAGGAAGAAGAAGAGAGAACTTGTTGCTGCAGTTTGGGGGGGTTGTACTGGCAAGAAGTTGTTTCGCTAATAATTTTTCTTAGAATTGACCGAATTAAATTTAAAACAACAGTAGATAATTATAAATAAATTATGTGTAAATTATGGTTTAGGTAGCTTTTGAAATGTGGACGCTATTGACGAAATTCTGTAGCGGGGGAAGGGGGGAAAATTAAAAGAAAAAACTCGCCCTTTCTCTGACCTAGGAGAATCTGGATACCAACTTTGGTTGTTCCAGCTTTTATAGTTTCTGAGATCCTTGCGTTCATCCAGACAGACGGACGGACGGAATCTAGATCGATTTCTCTCGTCATGCTGATTCAGAATATATATACTTTATGGGGTCGGAGATGCTTCCTTCTGCATGTTACATACTTTGCACAAACCTAATATACCCTTTTTACCCTACGGGTACAGGGTATAAAAAATAAAAAAAACTCGTATAGCGTACACACATAAGGCATCTTTGTGCAAAATTTGGTGTCTCTATTTCTTATAGTCTCTGAGATCCAGGTGTTCATACGAACGGACAGATGGATAGACAGACATAGATCGACTCGTCTTGTCTTGCTGATCAAGAATATCTATATTTTGTGGGGTCTGCCACGCCTCCTTCTGCCTGTTACATTTTTCACCTCCCGCAAACCTAATATACTCTTGTACATTTCATGTACAGAGTATAATCAATGGAAATTAATACAGATTTAAGATTATTTTTATTTATATTTCATAATTTGCAGTGAGTTTAATACAAATCGTTCAAATATCATTTTTCTATTGCAGGTACTGTTAATGCCAATGGCGAAACGAAGCGACAACGGACCTCATACACCCGCTATCAAACTTTAGAACTAGAGAAAGAATTCCATTTCAATCGATACCTGACGCGCCGGCGACGCATCGAAATCGCACACGCGCTTTGCTTGACGGAGCGCCAGATCAAGATTTGGTTTCAGAACCGGCGCATGAAGTGGAAAAAGGAGCACAAGATGGCTTCCATGAACATCGTGCCCTACCATATGGGCCCCTACGGTCATCCCTACCACCAGTTCGATATCCATCCGTCACAGTTCGCACATCTGAGCGCATAGGACGCGTGGCACTTTTCGGGTAGTGGTTAGAGACTCAATCAGTTGTATCAAGAACCATATCAGGCGGCGACAGCGGCTAGCGTGGCCGGCGGCTACCAGTCTCAGAGTACTCAGGATGCTTCCGCAGCTGTATTGGGCGGAGGTGGTCCAGGCAGCAGCGGAGGCAGCAGCACTGGTCTCTCCGGAAATGGTCCTAACTCGCTGTTTGCCTCCGCCGCGGCAGTGGCCTCCACCAATTCCGAGTGTATTAAATATCCGCAAGAGTTCTGATCTCAGGTTATCAAGAGGACGCAGCAGCAAAAGAAACGAGCACAGGCCCAGACTGCAACTTGGACACCCACGCTCCATCAGCTCAACGGATTAGATGAGCTCTTGGAGCCTGAGTGCAAGCCCGAACTTGTTACCAAGCTCGGGTACAAAGCGCAGTTTGTGGGTTGCAACTTGTTCTACTGCTAAGCACCATGGCCATTACAACCATGATCCCGCCATCTTTCCCTCTTCCGCCGTCGCAATCGATCAATCAACATCAATGACGATGCTTCTTGTTTGCAACTGATTCGTGTTAGAAACGAGCCGACGCATAACTCCTGCGCCCGCTGCTCGTTCGGGTTTATTATACTGGACGAATGACGTACTATCGGCTCTTCTTTTGAATACCCTCTTTAATAAACCATTGTAAAGCAATTTTATACTATACGATATGTAAATGTGGGACACTTTCAAAATTTTTAAGCTCAAATTGTTAATTTGAATTAACAGTAGTTGGCGTTGATACTTACGAGTAAGGAAAGTCAAATTCTAATTTGAAAGTCTTCTATTTTAGCTATTACGTTGACCTTCCAGTATAATGAACCCCTTTCTCTAAGCAGTATTCGAAAAGCGGTTAGATATAAGTTAATCATAAATTATTTCTTAAGCGTATACAATAATGAAAACCAACAAACACACTAAGACCCTTATATATATTTGCAATAGTTTCAAACAAGTGATTTTTTACAATATTAGTCTCGTTTTGTGCAACGTCGAGGCTCCATTGTGTGGTCTGATGTATGCACATGTACTAAATAAAACAATAACATATATATATATATATATATATATATATATATATATATATATATATATATATATATATATATATATATATATATATATATATATATATATATATATATATATATATATATATTTGTATATATGTATGCCCACAAAAATAAAAATGCTACTTTTACTCTAAGTCTATGTTTAATTTGTAAATACCTTTGTAAGAACTTATTTAGCTGGAGCCCTTGTGTTGTACTATTGATGACTGCTTCTTTTTAAAAAGAACTGTATAGCTCAAGAGCTAATTTATAAAAGAATGGCTACTTTACTTTTTATGTTGTTGAAAGTGCTTTAGCAGGTTTGAAATGCTTTACTAATTTTACCCAACTTACTTTAGTGCATTAATTACTTATTAGCAACCTACATTTATGTTTTAACAAAGTAGATAAACGAAAACAAATTCGGAGAACAAACAGGGATTCGGTTAGTAAGCGAATTTGGCCTGCGAACTTTACGAAAATGTATAGCCCAATTTAGCATAATTTCTATAATAAAACAAACTTTAATTCACATATGTATGTATTTAGTTAAGAGGTCGACACATTCGATATGATCCTTCAATGTTTTCCTTTATTAGATCCATAACAACAATTTCAACGAATTCGTTCCCATCAATATCAATTCAAAAATGCACAGGAAGTAATTAACAGCAAATTGTTAAACTAAGAAACTTTACAAATTATTTGTATTCATTTATACTGTAATTTTTTGCTAAGCTATGGTTAGTGCATTTTAAAATATATAATAGTATGTGAACATAGATCATAAGTTGAATGCATTGTGTACCGAAATGTTAATTCAGATTCGAGAAAAGCAGGTAAAACCGGGGAAAGTTACAATATACTTAGCACGAATTAATTACCCGTTCAGTTTTTGTTTGATTATTGTTAATTTTTACGATTTGTCTTAGCAAATTGATTCAAATTGCAACATCTAAGTACATGTAATGTTTGTACTTTGGGATAAGTAGCGCATACAGTGGATACCGTTGCACTGTGAAAGCAAACAGCTTAACTGCATTCCATGTAAAAATGTAAGCAATTTTAACAAAATTTACATGTATTAACGTAACGCAAATATGAAACGAAAATATATTCATTAAAAACAACAAAACAACTCTGTAAAATGTACGAATACAGCATATAAATAAAACTACTTATTTTAAAATGTAGAATTTAGGTTTTCAGATACATAACAGTTCGATTGGCTTCCCGGGGACGTGTTTGGCCTATATACTTAATTTTTGTCAAGAACAGAAAATGTTCATTTAAATACCTTAAATGCCTTCCTACTGGTAACCTTTAAGGTGAAAACATATGGGTAGGTTATGCACACACAAAATAAATACAATTGGAAACATATTGAGCCGGGTTAAGACGGGCAATACCTGCTAGTAAAGTATATATATTCTTGGTCAGGATGACAAGTAGAGTCGATATAGCCATGTCCGTCTGTCTGGCTGTATTAACGCAAGGATTTCAGAAAGTATAAGATCTATAATAACCAAACTTGGTATCCAAATTTTCCTAAGTCAGAGAAAGTACGAGTTTGAGTTTTTTTCGATGCACTTCCCCGTAAATCGTGTTTTTCCATAACTCCCGTAATTTTTATAGCCCGTACCCAAAGGGTGAAAGGCTATACTAGTTTTGTGCGAATGTATGTAACAGGCAAATGGAGGCGTGGCAGACCCCACAAAGTATATATATTCTTGATCAGGGTGACAAGCCGAGTCGATATAGCCATGTCCGTCTGTATGAGCGTAAGGATTTCAGAAGGTACAAGAGCTAGAATGACCAAACTTGGTATCCAGGTTCCCCTGAGCCCTAGGCAGGTCAAGGTTGTTTTTTTATTTTGATACACCCCCCCCACCCCCCCTCCACCGCAATTCGTGTTTTTTTTCATAAATTCCGTAATTCTTGGAATTTTGAAATCAATTTTGGTAGTTTATTTAATTTCATCATGATTGGTCAATTCTGAAGAAAGTTATAGCCATACACAAAATCGCTGCCCATGCTCTGCTTGTTCCTCTGCCCGCAGCTGTTGTTGTTGTTGCTGCTTGGTTCAACTTTGTGCTGCATACATACACGCATATAAACACGAATAGGCACGTGATGTAAATATATGCTGCTAAAACTGAACAAAAACATGTCTTCTAATTTACTTTAATTACTTAATTAATTAATTCATTTTTTTTTGATAATTCAATTTTTTTTTTTTAATTTTCCTTTTTTGTGGAGAGTACAGGCTATTTTACTGTCGGGCTTGCTCGACTGTAGCGTTCTCTCTTGTTTCCTTTTTGGTGGGAGGTACAGGGTATTTAAGAGTTGAACTCGCTCGACTTTAGCACTCCTGTCTTCTTTGAATTATTTAAATTCAAATTTGGTTATTACATCCAGTTAGTGATTATGTGTCCGTATGTTAAGTTTCATCATGATTGGTGAATTCTGCAGAAAGTTATAGCCATAAATAAAATCCCCGCCAATGCTCTGCCTGCAGCGCTGCCCACAGTTGTTGTTGTTGCTGCTTTGGTTCAACTGTGTGTTGCATATATTCACGCATATAAACACGCAGAGACACGATTCTGATGTAAATTTATTCTATTGAAATTGTACATAAACACTTATGTACAAGTATGTATGCATATGTTGAATATTTTATATTTACTTTAATTAATTAATTAAATTAATTAAATTTTTAAAAATAATTTTTATACTCTGTACATGAAATGAACAAGAGTATATTTGGTTTGCAGGAGCTGTAAAATGTAACAGGCAGAAAGAAGCGTGGCAGACCCAACAAAGTATATTTATTCTTGATCAGCATGACAAAACAAGTCGATTTAGCCCTGTCTGTCTGTCCGTCCGTCTGCCTGTCTGTCTGTCCGTATGAACACTTGGATCTCAGAGGCTATAAGAGCTAGAGACACCAAATTTTACACACATCTTTAATGCGAACTCCCAGTACGACTGCCTGTAGTTCTAATCGAGGAATAGATAACGGTTTTAAAGGGCTACAGGAAGCCTTACGTAAAACGAAGGCAACTAATACTTCGTCACAATGCAATTGTATAATGCAATTATTTTCCAAAAATTTCGAATGATAACATCTGGGTATTCGTATTGAGTTTACTGCATTGTATATGGAATAATTCCATACATTCTTTAGTTGATCGGGTATAACCTGGTCCCAATCCGTTTTAGAGCGACACAGCTCTTGTATAAGCAATTTTCTTTTTATAACATAGTGTGCGATAAATCCAAATGGGTCAAAAATAGACATGACAATTGACAGTACTTGTCTTTTTGGGAGATATGATTTTATTTCAGCGACTGATTCGGGTATTTTAATAAATTTAAGAAGAGAGAACGTCACAGTCGAGCAAGCCCGACAGTGAAATACCCTGTACCCAGGTAAACTTCCGACACTGAGGTACATGCGCCCATAGCAGAAGCAACAAGAGAGAACGCTACACTCGAGCAAGCCCGACAGTGTAATACCCTGTACCCAGGTAAACTGCTATCTCTCCATAAAAATCTTTGCGAATCTTTTCCAATGGCAACCTGATGAAACATCTCCTTGATGTCTCCTCATATGCCAGTGCTTCCTTCACGAAATTTCATTAAAATTGTTGGTAACAGTACGGGCTGGTAAGCGTCAGGTTCTTTCATTAAGTTCGTATTAAGAGACACTCCATTCATCATAGCAGCGGCGTCAAAGACAAGTCGCAGCTTGTTGTTTTTATTTGCGTTGCAGACGGCAAAATGTCGCAGAAACCATGTTCTGTGTCCTTTTTGTCTTTCTTCTTCTGATAAAAGCGTGCGTACATATCCCTTTTTCAAGTAGTCCGATATCTTTTCTGTGTACCACATCTTATGCGCAACGTCATTATTCATTTTCTTTTCCATAGCTTCTAGGCGCTTCAATGCCATCTCATAGTTGTTTGGCATTTCAATATTAAACACAATCGGTTCTTTTTGACAAATTCCCATCGATCGGCCAATTCTTTTCGGTGAAAGACATTACATTTATAAAGTTGATGTTCGTCGTTACATAGGAGACACTTTTGGGACTTCGTGTTATTTTCGTATAAAGTAAATGTTTGCTTTGGTTCAGGTCTTTTATCTCGCATTCGTTTGAATTTTTATACTCTGTACATGAAATGTACAGAAGTATATTAGGTTTGCGGGAGCTGAAAAATGTAACAGGCAGAAGGAGGCGTGGCAGACCCCACAAAGTATATATATTCTTGATCAGCATGACGAGACGAGTCGATCTAGCCCTGTCTGTCTGTCTGTCCGTCTGTCAGTCTATCCGTCTGTCCGTCTGTCCGTCCGTATGAACACCTGGATCTCAGAGACTATAAGAGATAGAGACACCAAATTTTGCACAAAGATGCGTTATGTGTGTATTCTATACGAGTTTGTTTTATTTTTTTGATTTCCCCCCCCACTTCCCCCCTATGGGGGTTTTCCCGATGTTCCATTCGTATAATCGCCTATATCTCGGAGACTATAAGACCTAGGAACACCAAATTTTAGTCCCAGATGCCTTATGTGAATACGCAGAAAATGTATATTTTGGAATTTCCCTCCCTCCCCCCTCTACCCCGCAAATCGTAACTCCCTTAATTCTTGGAATTTCGAACTAAAATTTTGCAAACACATCCAGTTAGTTATTATGTGTCCGTATGCCAAGTTTCACTATGATAGACCGATTTACCAAGAAGTTATAGCCATAAATATATTTGCTGCTGCTGCTGCCCGCGGCTGTTGTTGATGTTGCTGTTTGGTTGACTGCGAAAATGCTTACACAGACACGAATAGATGCGCATAGGCATACATACACTCACACAGATGCAATTGCTATGTAAATGTGCAATTATACACCATTTACGTGAGTTCAAATACCGAGAAAGGTAAAATCGATCAAAATTTTTTTTTTTTAATTTTCTTAATTTTTTTTTATTTTCTATAATTATTGTAAACATATGTACAGAGTATTTCAAAGTCGGGACACCCGACTTTAGCTTTTTTACTTGTTACTGTTGTATACGTTTGTTTAATACGATTGTTAAGTATTTCGCAATTTTTTGAAGCCAATCTGAGAAATCCCTTACTGTTGGGTATATTAATTCTTTTTCTGACATATATTATTTATATTTTGGACACTCTTGTACATAGGCAGTTTACTTACCAACTCGTCAATGAGAGTTGGATTACTTAAGGGCGGCTTAGCATTACAATTTTCTAAAAATGCTGTCAAGTTGGCGGCTAATACGAGCCCCGACCACTATTAATTCGTACGGCATGCTTTTTTACCTATATGCACTAATGAAGATAACACATGCAAACATATTTTTTCTGAAAGATCATTTTATTATCTTAACTTTAGAAAAAAAACTTTTGTTGTACTTCCAACAACAACAACAATAATATTTATTTAGTTAAGTGCTTTGCGTTACTGATAAGAAAAGTGTGACCACTATTACTTCGTACGCTGCGTAAAATATTTAATATTTGATAAAAAATATAAATTTTCTTTAATATTAATATTGGGTAACATCGTCTTTGGTTCTTTGAGGCTCATTTTTCTGGTTTCTTTTCATTATTCCACATATATTTTCGATTGGGCTATTTGATGGCCAATCTAGGACCTCAATTTCATTATACTGCAGCCAATTTCTCGTTCGTTTGGCAATGTGAGATGACGCTCCATCCTGCTGAAATGTGTATTCACCACAGTCTGCGAGTTTTGGTATTGATGGAAGCAAACAAGCCCACATGTTGATCGTCATTTATGTCCTTACGACCACTTTGAAAACGTTGAAACCACTCGTGCACTCTGCTACGGGATAGGCAATCATTGCCATAAACTTGTTGCATCAATTGAAACGTTTCGGTAAAAGTTTTATCAATTTTAAAACAAAATTTAATGTTGGCTCTTTGTTCGAAGCTCATTTTCGCACCGATAACACAAACATACTGACACTTAAAACGCAATAACTTCACTTCCAATCGATAAAATATCATGAAATTCTCACTGGACAATCGATAAAGATAGCAGATTCTAACGCACCAGTCGATATATAGATAGCGCCACTAGGGGGCGCTAGATTGAAAAAGTCCTGTTTACTTTGGAACGCACATTGTATATATATAAAACAGTTTGTCCTGACTGACTGACTGATTGGCAATCAACGCACAGCCCAAACGGTAAGAGCCAGAAAGCTGAAATTCGGACACAAGATCTCTCTCACAGTGAAAGTGAACACTAAGAAGGGATTTTGGAAAATTCGAGCTCCAAGTGGTGGAAAACGGGCTCCAACGTTTTCATGAAAAATCTACAATCTACATCCGATTAACTTCAAACTTAGTATACTCTCATAAAGAATACAAGAAAAACTGTATATTTAGTTTTTCGCTACTTTTCCTGGGTCCAGAATTATAGGGATTTTCCCGTGGAAAAATCAGGACACGAAAAGCTATGTGCAATCAACGCACAGCCCAACTGGTAAGAGCTAGGAAGCTGAAATTTGAACATAAGTTGTCTTTTATGGTGTAGGTGAGCACTAAGAAGATTTTGGAAAATTGGAATACCAGAGGGGGGAAAACGGGCTCCAAAGATTGTATGACAAATCTGCAATTTTCGTTTAATTGGCTTTAAACTGGGTTTGTGTAATAAAAGAATTTAAAAAACACTGCATACTTGGACTTTCACCATTTCCCCTGGAAAAATTGAAACACAATCAACACCCCACAGCCCAAATGGTAAGAGCTAGGAAGCTGAAATTTGAGCTCAAGTATCCCATCGTAGTGTAGGTGGAAGGGCTTTTTGTAAATTCGAGCTCTAAGTGGGGAAAATGACATCCAAAGTTTGTTTGAAAAATCCGCATTTTTCTACCAATTAACCTCAAATTTGGTTTTATTAATCTATAAAAGAATGCAAAAAAACTGCATACTCGGTTTTTCGAAATTTGTGTTGGAGCTTGAATTATTGGGGTTTTAATATTTATTAACTTTTTCAAGTGAAAAGTTTGTGTTATAAATTTTGTCCGATCGACTTCAAATTTGGGTAATGTAATCTACGTAACTAAATCTGCAACCTGGCATTCAAGGATTTTTTAATTATAGAAATACGGGTTTCGCTTTACAAATGCAGGCAGAACAAGCAACATAAAATGCATATCACGCAGTTGGGGACAACTTTGTATACATACACACACACATACAAGCAGCTGTTCATGTAGTTACGTGCAAACGATTATAATAACCACAGCAAAATGTGAGACACTAATGTGTGAATGTATGTACACATGTCAAGAAATATTAAATAACTAGCAGGTCTTGCCCGTCTTTGCTGGGCTAAGTAAAATGTGCTTATAATTATAAGTTTATTTATTATATGATATTCTTCTTTCGACGCTCTCTTAAGTTTTTTAAAGAGTTAATTTTCCATATAGCAAATATAGTACAATAAGTACTATGTATGTTTATACGTACATACATACATATGTACATATCTTCGTTACGCACCGGGCGGACTGCCAGTCCTGACTTAACTGTGTGCTTCCTCAGCACGCTTTTTACGCACGGTCAAGTTATCCGTCTATATACATACATACATACATGTATAAGTATGTATTAAATATTCTAATTCAATACTAATTTGTGTCTTCAATTCCAAAAATGATTGTTGTGAATGTAAAAGGTGTTTTCTGCTTTTGTAAATCGCATGGCTAGAGCATCAAAACTATCGATAGTTGAACCCGACGTTACAATCAATAATTCCATCGAAGTTTAAATGCAATTAACAGAATATTTAAATAATAACATCTTATAATTTATTGAGATCAATTAGAACTAATCATATACAAACATACATATGTACATCTGCCCCCAACGCGAAGCAGAATATGCGTAGGCCCGCTTTCGGTTTCTGCTTTACTATCGTTTACGCAGTCGTTGCCTAGCGACGGTAACTGTAAACTTTTGGCATTTTGCCTTTGAAATTAACAAGCGTAAATGATCAAAACGAAAGAAGAAGCTCGAGCCAATGACGTGCAGTTGTTGTTGTTTTTCGTTGTAAAAATTTGATTTAAAACCATAGAACATTATTTATGAAAATGTAGTGGGGTGGACGCTGTGTGGTACCAAATGCAGAGGACGAGTTGATGTGGTGTTGGTGTCGTTTATTGTTCCAATTAAAACTTCACAGATTAACTTAAATCGATTTGGGGGCGCGCATGCGCTGACTTCACACTTGCGATACAATGCGAATACTAAAAACTAAGCCTAATCTAAACTTATTCTAAGCCTCTGCTAGGCGGTCGCCGGTGTGGTGAATTCAAAGTCGGCAGCCGACGACCGACGGACAGTACGCACTCCTCTTACGCGAACACTCCGCCCCCCTTGCAATACATTGCAAAACAACGTGGGGACGGCTTGGGAAGCGCTTAGCCGCTGCAGAAGCCGGACAAGATCCAGCCGAAGAGGGTGTTCTGAGCGACGGGGATTTCGGCTTGACCCGGCAACAGCCCTTGCTGTATGATTTTTGGGTACACATCAGCGCCGAAGACCAGGAAGACCGTGGAAGGCCGGTCAAAATTGGGGTCCGCCAGTGACAGATGCGCGAAGTGGCGCCGAACCGACTCGCCCACTGCAGCCGAGGGGGTCCGGTGCTGGACCTTGGCCTCCACCTTCAGGATCACCTCCAGTTCGGTGGAAGGGCTGTGCTTGGAGCGCACCAAGGCTGAGCAGGCTTTTTCGGCACCGATCGGGACACTGGCCAGCTTCAGGCCTTTGGCGAAGGATTCGCTGATGCGGCTTACAGGGCTGCAGGGATCCAGGAGGACGCGGACGTCAAACCATTTCCGCCCTGAACCGACTTGGACGACAGCCGTGGGCATGACCAGAGTTTTCCCGTGTTGGAGGAGTGAGGAGAGCGTAGGAGCCTGTGGGACAGGCAACGAGGACGGCGCTTTGGCGGACCGCCTTGGAGGCGTGCCTGCACGGCCTCGTCCGTGTTGGCGCGGCAAGCGCTCGACCACGACCGGCGCTCTGGCGGACCGCCTGGGAGGGGTGCCTGCACGATCGCGTGTTGTCCCACGATGTGCGTGCTCCCGCATGTGGAGCAAAGTGTGGTGGTCCTTTTCGCAGATCCGACACCGGTCACCGCTCCGACAGTCAGCTCCAGAGTGCTCGTGGGCCAGACAGTTGGGGCAGTACTGATTAATGAGCACTGCCCTAAGCCGCTTTTCCGCATTAAGCCGCAGGAACCGCTGACACTTGCGGAGGGGATGGACTCCCCGACAGACTCTGCAGCGGAACGAATCCACTCCCATGCGACGCTTGCTCCCGTGCGACCGGTTCTTGTGAGGTGCCATGGTTGTGGGAAAAGAGCTGCACGAAAAAGCGAGGAAAAACATTAAAAAATTATGCATGGAAACGGACGTTGGGAATGTTAGTCATTGGACAGTGGAGCTGTCCTCGAACGGAAGGAAGACTAATTTAACGATGGGCCTTTTGATGGTGCCTCGTGCAGTCCGAACTTCGACTACACGGACTCTGCCATCCGAGCCAGGAAATGTGTCTTGAACACGGCCCAGGCGCCATTCATTGGGAGGAATGTTATCTTCCTTTATGACCACCATGTCACCTGATTGGAGATTCCGCGCGGGCTGTTGCCACTTGCTGCGCTTATGGAGCTCCTTCAGGTACTCGTCTTTCCAACGAAAACAAAACTGTTGGTTTAAGGCCTTGAGACGACGCCAACGGTTGACAATGGAGACTGCGTCTTCTTGGATTTCTGGCTCTGCCAAGGAGAGAAGGGGGCCACCGGTCAGGAAATGACCTGGAGTAAGAGCCAGCAGGTCACTGGAGTTCTCGGACATCGGAGAGATTGGGCGTGAATTAAGGCACGCCTCAATCTTGCAGAGCAGCGTGGACATCTCCTCGAATGTGTATTTAACACCGGAAGTGTGTTTGTAGAACAGAGCTTTGAAACTCTTGACACCGGCCTCCCACAAACCACCCATATGGGGAGCACCGGGCGGAATGAAATGCCAGGAGAGGATCTGTTGAGGATAGGATGCAGTTATGCAAGCTCGTGTCGCCTCAAGGAAATCACGATCCAACGCTTTTGCCGCTCCGACAAAGGTCGTGCCGTTGTCAGACTGGATTTGCGTTGGACATCGCCGTCGAGCCGCGAAACGTGCAAAGGCTGCCAGGAACCTTTCGGTCGTCAAATCGGAAGTCGCCTCTAAATGGATTGCTTTTGTGCTGAAGCAAACGAATACGCAGACGTATCCCTTCGTTATGAGGCAGGCACGGCCAGTGTAGTTTTTAATTTCGAAGGGGCCGGCATAATCAATACCAGTGTGGGTGAATGGCGGAGAGAAAGTGCTCCGTGGTACTGGTAGCTCTCCCATCAACTGTGTCTGGAGCTTCTTTTTGTGGATAAGGCACACCTTGCACGAGTTGATAATAGACTTGACCAGGACCCGCAGCCTCGGGATCCAATACCTAGATCGGACGAGGTTAATTGTGAGTTGGTTTCCTCCATGTAGAGAAAGCCGATGAGTGAACAAGACCAGGAGACGAGAAAAGCAACAACTGTAGGGGAGCACAATAGGGTGGCGTTCATCATAGCTCAATGTCCGAGAGGCCACCAATCGACCACACGATCTCATGATCCCGTGTTCATCCAAGAAGGGATTCAAATTATGGACTGAGCTTGACGAGGACACCGGTTGCCTTTTCTCCAAGGATTGGAACTCTTTCGGATACTCCCTTCGCTGAGTGCATATGATGAGGGCCCGTTGAGCTTCGACCAGCTCAGTGCTGCTAAGCTCGCTGGGCCGTTGGGGACGTGCCTTCCGGCATCGTGGGCTCAAACGAAGAACGTACGCTGTGACCCGAAGAGCTCTGCCGAAGTCAGAAAAACGTTCGAGGAAGTCTGCAGCTGGTGGCACTTGCGCAAAATGGCTTCTAATGGTGCGCTTCTCCATGTCGGTGTCAAGCATCGGGAGACCCAAACGGGGCCATTCTGCATGAGGGTACTTGAGCCAATCAGGGCCATGCCACCATAAGGTATTTGACCACAAGTCCTGCGGAGACGTACCGCGGCTTGCAAAATCCGCCGGATTGTGCTCGGATCGCACGTGTGACCACTTCTCTGCGGCGGAAGCAATCCTTGCAATTCGATTGGCGACGAAGGTCGTCCAAGTGCAAGCTGGCTTGCTGAGCCAGGCCAGCACAATCGTCGAATCCGTCCAAAAGAAAGTGTCGTAGCTGCTAAGGGGGAGATTCGGCAGGACGGCAGCAGCCATATCAGCCAAAAGGACAGCACCGCACAGTTCCAGCCGTGGCAAGGACACGGTCTTAACCGGAGCCACTCTCGTCTTGGCTGTGAGGAGATGCACTCGCACATCGTTGCCGAATTGAACCCGGACGTAAAGCGCGGCTCCATACGCGCGTTGGGAGGCGTCACAGAAACCATGGAACTGGAAGGATACTTGGGGTTCATAATTAAGCCATCTCGGTACGCGGATGTGGTTAATTTGGGGGTACTCCTGCAGGAGCTCGTTCCATTGACGATGCAACTGAGGAGGCAACGGGTCATCCCACCCGATCTCGCTCAGCCAAAGCTCTTGCATGAACATCTTCGAGCGCAGGATAAAGGGAGCCAGCCAGCCCGCTGGATCGAATAGCTTAGCGACATGAGAAAGGACCTCGCGCTTTGTATAGGAGGATTGTAGTTCAACCTTGGGAACTACAAAGAAGAATTCATCTGTTGTGGCTTTCCAACGGACTCCTAAGGTTTTTGCTGTGCTGGCATCTTCGAGATCCAGAAAATCAACGCACAGCATGTGCTCACGAGGCACATCTCGTAGCAACTCCCGATTGTTGGACGTCCACTTTCTTAAAGGAAAGCCAGCGGTGCCCAGAGCTTCCCGCAGCTCATTAATGGTCGCCACCGCGCTGCGGATTGTATGTGCCCCCGCTAGTACGTCATCCACGTACATAAAGTTGGAGATCACTTGGCTCGCTAGCGGATATTGTGTGTGGATGTCTTTGGCAAGTTGCTGTAAGACTCGAATGGCCAAAAAAGGGGCGCAATTTATACCAAAGGTGACTGTGCTCAATTCGTAGTCACAAAGATCACCATCTTGGTTGCGGAAAAGAATCCTTTGAAACGGCGTGTGTTTGGGATCTACAAGAATCTGGCGATACATCTTCGTGATGTCGGAGCTAAACACATACTTGAAAAAACGCCATTTCAAAATTTGCATGGTGAGATCGGATTGTAAAACCGGACCTGAATGGAGGACATCATTTAGGCTCTTGCCGTTAGAAGAAGGGTTTGAGCCGTTGAAAACTACCCGAACCTTGGTAGTAGTACTGTCAGGCTTGAGCACGGCATGGTGAGGCAGATAGAAATTGGCGGATGCGGTATCGGGAGCGACTTGTCGCATATGACCCAGATCAAGGTATTCTTGTACCACTGAGTCATACTGCTCTTTCTGAGAGACGTTCTTCTTCAACCGAAACTCGTTTTTCAGGAATTGAGCCAGAGCAATGGATCGGGAGTGCCCCAGATCAATGTGATCAGGATCCTTGAATGGTAAGGTGACCACATACCTGCCGCTCTCTTCTCTTCGTGTAGTACGGACAAAATTTTGTTCGCATACGGCATCAGATTCCTTCATCACTCTGCCTGGAAGATCCTCCACCTCCCAAAATTTGGTGAGAAGATTTTCTAACATGCCGTCATGGCTCACCGCCACGTGAGTGGAAAACGAAGCGAGAGACTGCACGGGGCTCTGGGTCACTGGACCACTTAGGATCCAGCCGAAAATCGATTCTTGCCCAAGGAGAGTGCCACAAATATTCTTCTGGAAGCCGCCTAAAAGAATCGATGGGAGGATATCAGCGCCAATCAGCACGTCAATCTGCGAGCTTCTGTGGAACATGGGGTCAGCCAGCTGAACATTTGGCAGGTCCCTCAAGCGATCTTGAGGAATGGTGTACGAGGGAAGATTTCCTGCCAATTGCGGAATTACGAAGGCTGAGGTCTCGACGTGCAACCTTGGTTTAGTTGGCGATGCGAGCGTAAAATGGCAGAGCTTGTGCGCTTGGGCGGATACAGCTTGGTTAAGGCCCGAAACTTGGGCTTGCACCGATTGGAATGGAAGCTGTAGACGATTAAAAAGTCGCTCGGAAATAAATGTGGCCTCTGATCCGGAATCGATCAGGGCTCGCGCTGTATAATTTGTACCCAAATGACCAATGTCAACTAAGGCGGTGCCCAGCAGGACATTTTGGGAACTGGCAACAAAATAAGTATGAACCCTTGCTTCGCTATCGGATGTGGACTGTATTTGTGGCGTGGAGGACTGAGCAGCCGGAGGAACACTGGATGCCACAACAGACGAAGGGGAGGCACGATGAAGTAGAGTGTGATGCCGTCCCTTACACGTAAAACAGGTGTGCGCACTACTACACTCTCGTAGTTGATGTCCTCTCGCAAAACAATTTAGACACAGTTTGTTCTGCTTGATGCAGGCAATCCGGTCTGTGATGGACATTGCCAGAAAACGAGGGCACATTCGGATGGCATGGTTCTCCTTGGAACATATGTTGCATGCCTGTGGCTTGGCCTTGGTGGATGGAGGTGGTTTCACGCTAATCTTTGCCTCGAATGAATTGAGTTTCTTAGGCGGCCCGTCCCTTCTCTGAGGCTTGGAATGGCTTTGGTCCTGAAAACTAGACGCCGACCTCTCGTCGTCCATTGCCTCAAGGGTACGGTAGCGTTCAACCAAAAACGTGTTGAGATCCGCCCATTTTGGAATTTCCGTTTTACTTTTTAAGGATTGCTCCCACAGGCCTCGGGTGACCTTGGGAAGCTTGCGCTCGCAGAAAAAACACAAAATAGGGTCCCAGTTTTCGGTTTTTACCTTGGAATGTTCCAGAGCAGTAAGACACCCTTGAATGGTGCTTTGAAGGGCTTTGACAGCTGCTCCAGACTCTTGGCCGATTGTGGAAAGGCCGAACAAAAGGTTGAGCTGGCTATTAACCAACAATCTTTTATTCTCAAAATGCTCTTTTAAATTCTCCCAAGCGGACTCAAAGCCGTCATGTGTGAGCGGGGACTTAGCAACAATGGATTTTGCTTCTCCAGCAGTTTTGGCATTGAGATGGAAGAGTTTCTCAATGGGAGTGAGCCTCGGATTACTAATAAAAACCGCAGTGAACAAATCACGGAAAGTAGGCCACCGTAAAGGATCGCCACTGAAAACTTCAATGTCGACCGGAGGGAGTGAGCAGCCTCTGTTGCTGGTCGCAAGATGAGGTGACAGCAAGGGCTGGCTAGGTGGCTTACTGGCGGCAGAAAGGCTGTCAATGCTCTCGCTGAGCTTGGCGGTACACCTTTCATATATCAGATAGCAGTGCTCGTACTTCTTCAGGACTACTGCAAGATCATGCCTGCTCTCTTCAGTGGCCAACGCACTTAGTGATCTTGTGCATTGATCACACTCCTGTTCTACTTGTGCCCATAACGACTTGACTTGGTCTCGGCGAGTATTGAGGATATACAGGGATGACTCGCATATTGAGGCGGCGGACATCGTAGCCTCGAAAGCGCTTAATCTGTCGCTCACGAGGAGGAAGGTGTTGAGCGACATTTGGCTGGTCGATCTAGACTCCTGAGACACGGACCTTGTCCTTTTTTTCTCAGTAGGAGCAGTCTTGGCTTCGGAAACAGAAGCCTTGGAATTCGCGCTTGATGCGAGCGGCTGAGTGGGACTGGCCCTTGATGTTGAGGCGGATGGAACGCTTAAAGTAGCTAGCGCTGGCGTGGAAGGTGTATCGGCTATGTTCTTTTGCTCTGAAGCCTTAGCCTGATCCCCTGCTGGCATAGTAAACGTTGAAAAACGGACTTGGACTGACTATGTTGGGCGGCGCTACGAACGGAAAGCCTCGGATTGCTTTCGTAAATTTTTTTTAAAAAATAAAAAAAAAAAAAATATTTATACGGCTCCAATATTTCGGATTGCGAAAGGACAAAAAAAATATGTAAATATTTTGCGCGGGCAAAAAAAACGAGGAAAATATATTTCAATCAACGCCGCGGTTGGTATTGGACCCAAAATAAACGCTTGTACAAATTATGGATAATTTGCACACGACCAATTAATTTGGAGGAAAAATTAAATTTAATAAAATATAAATTTTGCCCAAGTGCCGAAGAAATCCAACGATGATGTCCAAATATATGTATATGTGGGCCACAGAACGCAATTAGATGAGGAATTCACAAAAACGAAAAAATATTTTTTTCAAAAAAATTGCAAGGGCAGGAGCATACATAAAAATCGCAACACCCGGTCCGTATAGGGTATGCGCATGCATAAACGCTGCGGAGAGGAACAGCTGGCGGTCAGTCTACACGCTTATTGTTTCAGCTGCGCTCAAACTGACGCTGCCAATGCACTGCTGCAGCGAGACGTTTTTGTGTGGGTATGTGTGTGGGTGTGAGCGCCAGAGAGCGCTAATAACGGCCGAAGAGCGAAGGCGTGGTGAAAATATTGATGAGCCGAGGAGCCGGCTTATCTTAAGCGCTGGAAAGTTTAGCAAACAAGACAAACGACAAAAGCCCAAAAAATATGTATGTACATATATGTATGTATGTATGTTGCTGATGTGAATAATAATGTTGCTAAAGATTTGGGAAAAAACTTATATGCAATATAATAATGCGGAGGTAAATAAATAAGTTGGTTTATTTGGCGGAAATTGTACAAGTGCAGTGCGCGGGTTGGATAAATGAAAGAGAGAAATATAAATAATAATGGGCGCTCCGTGTGTAGTGTCTTAACTTAAGCGTGTATAGGCCAATTATGTGTGGAATTGAATATTAATAAATGCCTATGTGAATTGTGCACTTATTAACACTCATATGTTGGCACAGTTGGGTTTGAGGCACAACACAATATGTTCGCTTATACACGTTTGACACTTAAGACCTTTGGACCTTACAACACGGCCGAGTTTGAATTGGAAATTCGAAGTTCGCAGGAGTCTCTCTCTCAAAGGCGGGAAAAACAGTATGGCGACTTATATATCTATATGTACATATGTATACTTGATGTAAGATATGTACATAAGCTACATATAAGCCGCTACAATTTTTCCTTTCTTTTGATTGCACTGGCACTTGCACTTGTAAATTGCTTTTTTTTTCGGAACGCACTTGGACAGTGCGGTTTAGCAATAGTAAATGGATAATTTACAGATGGTACTTAACACTTGAATCCACCGATGCTAGCTGGGAGGACTTCAAAGCAGCACAAGACGAGGATGAAGGTTGGAGGTGCAGCAGACAATATCCGGCTCGAAGGACCAATGAAAATGTAGTGGGGTGGACGCTGTGTGGTACCAAATGCAGAGGACGAGTTGATGTGGTGTTGGTGTCGTTTATTGTTCCAATTAAAACTTCACAGATTAACTTAAATCGATTTGGGGGCGCGCATGCGCTGACTTCACACTTGCGATACAATGCGAATACTAAAAACTAAGCCTAATCTAAACTTATTCTAAGCCTCTGCTAGGCGGTCGCCGGTGTGGTGAATTCAAAGTCGGCAGCCGACGACCGACGGACAGTACGCACTCCTCTTACGCGAACAATTTATTACCATCAAACAACAGTGCTCGATTGTCCAATGTATACATACATACATACATACGAATGTACATACATGCTATATATGTACATACACAGGCATACATACTTTTTACTGTTTTACGTACGGTTAAAACAGTAAAGAGAAACAAAACAAAACCCATGGATGCATATGAACATATGTATGTACATACATGTATGTACATTGGCACGCTCTTATTCTTTCGTTCACATTTTTTGATCATCTACGCTTTGTAATTGCAAACGCTAAATTCCGAAAATTTACCGTCGCTACGCTACGACTGAGTAAGTGATAGTAAAGCAATAACCGAATAACGGAGCTTCGCATTGCTGACACGCATTGAAACGAGTGCCGTGTTTCATATTCCGAGTTCGTGCATGATCGTATTGACTCAATAAGGTACGATAAGACACAAATTTAAATTTAACATTAGGATATACTCTTATAATTATCCCACTTTTCTGCACATAGTCGATCTTAAAACGTTGCGTTATCTCTATATACATATATCAAACAGTTGGTCCTGACTGACTGATCAGCAAGGAAGCTGAAATTTGGACTCAAGTATCCTTTTACAGTATCCATCACAGTGTAAGTGCGCACTAAGAAAGGCGTTTGGAAAATTCGAGCTCCAAAGTGGGGAAAACGAGCTTAAAAAATATTAGTTATAGTGGTCATGTGTGTGCACGTTTAACGAAATATTTTGGCAAGAACCAACATGTAACGGACTACTGAACAATTTTTTGTCAAGAACAGAAAATGTTAATTTAAATACCTTCCTACTGGTAATTAATAAGGTGAAAATATATGGATAGGTCATGCAATAAATACAATTTGAAACATTATATTGAGCCGGGTTAAGACGCGCAATAGCTGCTAGTAATCACATATAATTGTCCCTTCATTGAACTTAAGAGAACAGGTGCATACTATATACCAAACTGATCCATTCCAGATCAGCACTGAACTTATTAGTAAACCCTTTATGGGCAGAGCATAAAAATCGCTGAAGAAGATAAAGATTCCTATATATCAATATATGTAGTATGTACGCACACACGAAGGCAGTTGGCATTGACGGCGAAAACAAAGCGGAAGGCTATCGGCACACGAAGAAAGGAAACAGAAGCCATTGAAAGGCAAGGACGACGACAATAACGATGCGACGCTGATGCATGGGCCATGTTTGCACACACAATCTGTTAGTAGAACACTAGATACTGGACCTCGCCAAGGCCAGTTAAATCGCAGCCTTCGTGTTTGCTACCAAGTAGCCAAAACTTAACACATATAATACATTCGGAAAATTTAAAACATTTAATCACATAAATAAATTTAGTACTCCTTCCTAATTGTGCGCCGATTGACGCAATCAACTTGATTGCACTTCATGCGCCTACATCTTCCTAAGTACGAGTACATATATAAACATACACGGTCTCGGTTTCCTGATCAAACAACAGTCAAGAGCCCCCGCTATGGCCCAGCTAGCTCCCACTGCTAAGATTTTGTCTGAGATTATCTGAGTTGCCTTTTATGTTGACGCATTGGTGCTATGCGCGAGTCCCCGAAGTTCAAAATATACTTTAGCAGCGAGGAGTGTGCAGATAATGGTTGCAATTACCTATCAATCGACCGACTCCCCTCAAACAGTAGAGTTCTAAGGTAGCTGGTACCTTACGTAACAGCACCCAGCCTATACATTTTGAAATACAAGTACCTTAAATGCCTTCCTACTGGTAATTAATAAGGTGAAAATATATGGGTAGGTCATGCACACACAAAATAAATACAATTTGAAGCATTATATTGACCAGGGTTAAGACGGGAAATACCTGCTAGTTATCTATAAAGTAACTTAGTTTTACAAATAATAACTTTTTGCTACATACCAATCCCTTCTGACGCGATAATTCTAAAGTAATGACCGATAAGTACAGAGTTTCATAAACAAATAATTGGCAGGTACTTTCAAATTCAAATTAAACAAGTAAAAAAGCTAAAGTCGGGTGTCCCGACTTTGAAATATTCTGTACATATGTTTACAATAATTATAGAAAATAAAAAAATTAAACGAAAAATTTTTTTGATCGGTTTTACCTCTCTCGGTATTCGAACTCACGCACATTTACTTATCTTGTCTCGTACCAATTCTCTTTCCATTGGGCTAAGTCTATATGGCCGTCTTTGAACAATCTTTCTTGGGTCTATTCATTTAATTTTCATTTCACCCGCACTAACTCTAGAATGAAGAATCTTCTTTAAAAAATATTTTGAATTTGTTTCTAATAAGCTACTCAATTTATCTTCATCTTCACCAATAAAATCTGTGTTCAACTCATTGAATTTCTCATCATTTAAACAATACAAGATGTGTTCCAAAGTAAACAGGACTTGTGGCAGCCCTGGGACACATAGCTGATGAGCGAACCGGTGCAGCCGAAATCGTTGTAACTGTGGCATCAGGGAAGAAGAAGAGACTTTCTCGGAAGATACAAAACTTACACACATTGTAAAAGTCTCTCCAGATTAATAAAGAATATATTAAGTTACAACTTGAGCTTAAATTGCTTAACAAAGCCAAAGTGGACACCCCGACTTTAAGAATCAACTGTTCATGCCAAACAATCGCTACTTCTTGCGCTCCACAACTAACGAGCAACTTGCAAGTAGGTAGGTAGGTAGGTAGATGCGGCAGCCAGGGTGAAGAACCCTGGCTCACTTAGGCCTTAGAAGTTGGCCCATTGTGGCACCGCGTGGACTGTTCCACTTCCCATTTCCCGTGGTAATCTGCAGGTCTTCGCATGTGCTAACTCCATCCAGATGCCTGGATGAATTTAAAAATGTCCCTCGGCTTCCTTATGGATAGTGCCGATAAGTTTGGGAGGAAACATGCCCCTAGAAAGCGATATCTTGTCCTTAATAGGGCTGGGCAGTCGCAGAAGAGGTGGGTTACAGTTTCCTCCTCTTCTACGTCTTTGCAACTTCTGCAGAAGTCGTTATGGTGGAGCCCTAGTCTGGCGGCATGGGTGCCAACCAACCAGTGCCCAGTGATGGCTCTTATTACGGTTGAGCATTGATTTCTGCTGAGTTTGCAGAGTTCCACGTCAAACGCGTAATTTTTTGGGAATCTGTTTCGTTGGTCCACATTTGATTTGCTATCAATTCAAAGTGGTTACTAACTGAGAGTTTGCAGCTGGCCATCGGTATACTGACACTTTCCTGGTCTAGAAGGAGAGAGGTAGTGGTACCGTGTCGTGCCAGCTCGTCTGCTATACAATTTCCCTCAATGTCCCTATGGCCTGGGACCCAGATGAGGTAAATAGAGAACTGTACTGCCATCTCGTGAAGAGATTTGCGACGGTTCTGCACTGACATCGAGTTCGATGTAATGGCATTTAGGGATTTTATTGCCGCCTGGCTATCCGTGTATATGCAGATTTCTCTGATGCCTATGGCTGAACATGGCAGCATAAGGAGAGCTTATTGAATAGCTATGATTTCTGCCTGGAACACACTGCAGTGGTCCGGGAGCCTGAAGGCCTTTTTGATACCAAGTTCTTCGCAAAAGACGCCTCCGCCTACGCGGTTGTCTAGCTTAGAACCGTCTGTATATATTCTGATTGAGTTTGTGGGGCCTGGAGGGCCGGAATTCCATTCTTCCCTAGAGGGAATGATGGTATGAAAGGGAGTGTGGAGATACTCCTTGGGGGTGCAGTAGTCAGTGACTGAGGGGATGGTGTCGTTTCCTCTCAGGATTTTGGCATGACCAAAACATTCTTCTGACCACTGGTTGGTTTCTCTCATGCGAAGCGCCGCCAACGTAGCGTTCATTTTTCCCATGAGATGGATTGGGAGTATTCCCAGAATCGTTTGAGTGGTGCGTAGTGCACCCGAAATCGTTAGTTCAGCCTGTCGTTGAACTTTCTTTAGTCTCTGAAGAGATGAGTTTTTGTTAGTGATGGCCACCATATAGAGACCCAATATAAGAGTATGGGTCTGATTATTGGAGTATATAGCCAGTGGACCACGTAGGGGACCATGCCCCATTTCAGTCCAATGGATTTCCTGCAGGTATAGAGTGCGATTGTGGCTTTCCTCACCCTATCCTCAATGTTCAGGTTCCAGTCCAGCTTCCTATCCAGTATCAGACCTAGATATTTGGCTGAGCTGCTGGAGGATAACGGTACCCCATTAAGTAATGGGGGACGAAGAGGCGGAATTTCATATTTCCGCGTGAATAGCACCAGCTCTGTTTTGCTGGGGCTTGCACTCAGGCCACTTGAAATGGCCCAAGTTGATAATGTGCTTAAGGCATCTGTCATGCGTTCGCACAGAGTTTGGGGGAAATTACCCGAGAAGGAGATAGTCACATCATCTGCGTAGGCCACAGCTCGGCATCCCCCTATTCCCTCCAAGGATCGTAGAAGTGTGTTTACCGCTACGTTCCATAGGAAGGGTGAAAGAACGCCGCCCTGAGGTGTTCCGCAGCGTACGAATCTGGAAATCGTGGACGACCCCAGCGTTGCCTTGATGGACCGCTTGATTAGAAGCTGTCTTATCAGTTCAACGATGGAGCTGTCCACTCCCAGGTCCATAAGTGAGTTGGTAATAGCGTCAGGGGACACATTGTTGAAAGCGCCTTCTATGTCTAGGAAGGCGGTGAGGGTGTAGTGTTTGGTACTGAGAGATTTCTCAATACTCGAAGTAACAGCGTGAAGCGCCGTTTCTGTCGATCTGCCTTTGCAATAGGCATGTTGAGAGCGTGAGAGCTCAGAGAGCGGGATTTTGCTTCTTAAATAGAGACCTAATAGTCTCTCAAACGTTTTTCGTAGAAAGGACGAGAGACTAATAGGTCGGAAGTCCTTCGGGTTGATATGCGAGGCTTTACCCGCTTTGGGTATGAAGACCACTTTTGATCTAAGCAACGTTTCTGGGATATTTCCTGTTAAGAATATCCAAGGTTCCTGGATGAGGACTACATCGACGTCGTCCTGGCTTAGACGAAGTTCTAGAGCAGCAGATGCTGCTTTGCAGTGGTGGAGATTAATTTGTAGAAACCTCAGAGGCATCTACATCTATCTCCACCACTGTCTTGTCGGCGTCGTCATCGTCAAGGATGGAATCTTCATCCTCTTGGCCGAGCGTGACGAGCCCTCGTACAAGCTCTGATGTCTCGGAGGAATACCCCTCAAGGATATCCTCTTCGTCAGTCATCGTTTCCGTCTCTGAAACGACTGGTTCCGCATCGCTAAGCTCAGCTTCTTGCGTGGTTGTCTTGCCACTTGCTGCGTCGGACCGGTAGACCCGTATGGCTACGGACTTATAGCCATACCTGACCAGCCCACCGATCCTTGTCAGTTCATCAGCAGATTCCTGGTTTATTGTGAGGACGACCTGGCGTGTGGTTCCTTCTGCCTCCTCTACCTTGGCCACACTCCAGTCGCCCGTTTTTAACTGTGGATTGCATATCTGAAAAACCTTCAGGATTTCCTCCGGTTTTTCAGGTTTAGCCGACACCCTGACCCTGGCTCGCGGTCTATTGGGTACGTCGAACCAATCCACTGCAACTAGCTTGGCACCTGGGTACACCTCACCAAGTGCAGCAATTGACTTTTTGTAAGCTTCAGCCGACCGTTTATCGTAACAAGCGATGGCCTTTATCCTGCCTTGATGCCAGCCTGCATCATCGCAGATCGGTGAGGGTCCACCGTTTGAGGCCAAGTCCATCAAAAAGAGGCCTTGCAGCTCATTTTCAACCCCTGGCCATCTGTGCCTTAGGATCAGACCCTCCTTGTTGCCCATGTCTAGGACACCAATGAGGATCTTATCCTTCGCCTTTTCTGCGAAGGTTCGATGCATGAGCTGTGGTCGCGTTCGTTTGGCTGGCTGTGGCGGCGTCTCTTCTGCCGACTTCTCCCTTTTCGGGGCATTTCTATGTCGTTTTATCGGAATTGCTGGCTTGAATTCCGGTAAAATTCCTTTGGCCCACTCTACCATCCTTCGACCATCTGGCGACGTCTCCGGAGTGGTATGGTGCTTCTGCAGTATGGCTGCTGCGCGTTTCTTGTCTTGAAACTTTGTTTTGATTTTTGGTGGCATCATCGCCGAAGTGCCTGGCTCTACGGGTTTGCCAGCCACCTCCACTTCGGCAGGTATCCAGAGTTCGCATAGTAGAGACTGAGCAGCCCCTCAGCCACGCATCCATCGGCCTAAGCTGTTCCGCCTTGGATTGGGGAAAATTGTATAGAGTTTTCAGCTCTCGCCCGACTACCATTCGTCAGCACCACTTGGCAGAGACACGACCTTGCCAAGGGCCTGCTTCCAGCCGCCCTCGCGAGGAGAGTATAGTCGCATTACCAGTGGTGTATCACAATTACGGCGCGTACCCCTGGCTTGGTGGTTACACGGAATCCCCTTGTGATACCCATTGGCTGACGGACAAATTGCAAGTAACGCCGAACAATTTTACGACGCAGAAAACATGCCGACAACTTAAAGCACCCTGAATGAAGAGATTCAGGAGTTGAAGGTGCAACTGCAACTACTTCAATTATCAGCTCCACAATCCTTCACACCAAGTTCGCAACATGGTCCACAAATAAACATTCCAAATTTTAACAAAGCCAACCCGCAACTATGGTTTGCACAATTGGAACGCATGTTTAATTTACACAATGTTATAGCGGACGATCGTAAATTTGACTTGGTGTCAATACACCTGAATGAGGATGTGGTTTTGGCCATCGTGGATCTCATAACACAGCCGACCCTTACTAACAAGTATGCGGCGCTAAAAATACGACTGCTTGAGGCATTTGGCGAGTCAGAGGACTCAAAAATCAAGCGGCTTCTATAAGGCCGTGATATGTCTGGGAAAAAGCCGTCAGAAATCTTAGCACACATGCTTCGCCTGGCACATCAACATACATAATGTCATTACAAAGCAACGCCGCTGAGTAGCCAGCTAATCTGGAAGCAGTAAGTAGCAACAAATCCAGCCTTACAGACGTTGCTGTCGCTTTGCAAGCCCTTTCACAGAAATTCGACAAGCTAAAGGACGAACTACGCAAATCAAAGCAGCCCAACATGCCACGCTCAACAAAGCCTAGAAGTGGAGAGGAAGATGGTAACAAGGAGCTGTGCTACTATCATGCCAAGTTTGGTGACCGCGCTCGCAAGTGTCAGCCAAATTGCCGACACTATCAACAGTTAAACTAAAGTTGCTACCGCTAACTCAGCTGGTACGCGGTAGCATTTCAACGACCAGCAACAAATTATCACATCCGAAGATCGGTCGCGACCGTCGACTACACATCGAGGATCGAAATACACATTTTTCATTTCTCATTGATTCAGGATCTGTGGTGTCACTTGTACCAAGTGAAATGGCCCCACATAAACGAAAGAAAAGCTGTATGCTGCCAATCAACTGTATGCTGCCAATCAAACTATAATACAAACTTACGGCAAACATGACTTAGAACTAGACTTGGGTCTGGGCTGTTTATTCAAATGGTCCTTTATTGTCGCTGATGTCCAGAACGCAAGCAGAGTTCCATCTGCTAGTCGACATTAACCAACAACGTCTCATCATCTAAACAAACAACGCTGCCAGCAACCCATCGGGCAACTCGCAGGCTATCCTGAGCTGTGACGTAAATCAACATGAGACACGTTCTCAAAGAAACGACGTGGATGCAGTAAATATGGCTGCACTAGAGAGTACATGTGTTGGACATGGAGTCCGCCACTATATTTTAACATCTGGAGCACCTGTGGCAGATCGGCTCAGACGGCTGATGGCCGAATAACTCTCGGCGGCAAAATCACAAATTCATCAACTAATCGATGGCAAAATTTGTCGTTATTCCAAAAGTCCCTGAGCGAGCCCGCTTCATTTGGTGGCAAAACCTGATGGCGGCTGGCGCGCATGTGGGGACTATCGCAAGTTGAACGAAGTAACAGTTCCTGATCGTTATCCGATACCACATATTCATAATTTTGCTGACCGCCTGCACGGCAAACAAATTTTCACAACACTCGACCTAGAACGAGCATACTATCAGATTTGAATGGCACCAGAACACGTTGAAAAAATATCAGTGTGCACACCGTTTGGATTGATTGAATTTTTGAAAATGCCGTTTGGGCTCAAAAATGCTACACAAACGTTCTAACCATTCATGGATCAACTCTTTCGTGGAATCGACTATGTATATTGCTACATTGATGACATTCTTATTATGTCAAGCTCAGCTAAGGAGCATACGCAGCATGTCAATAGAGTTCTCAGCATCTTGAAAATGGCCTTACCAACAACAACAACAAGAGTCAATTTGGATTGTCTGAAGTGTGTTCATTGACCTACATCGTCAGCAGCAAAGGCATTAAGCCCCCCGAAGATCGAATAAAAGCAATCACACAATACACTCGGCCACAAACCATCTGTGAACTAGGCCATTTCCTAGGAATAGTGAACTATTACCGGCGCTGTATACCTCATGCGTCGGAGATACAGGTTCCGCTTAATGATTTCACGCGCAATATGAAGAAGAATGACAAACGACTGGTCGAATGGACTCCAATCACAATCGAGGCATTTGAAAGATGCAAAAGCAGTATAGCGAATGCTGCCACTCTTGCACATCCTAGTCCACATGCAAATCTGAGCTTGACTTGCGATGCCTCGGACACAGCCATTGGCGCAGTATTGGAACAACACAATGGGGGTATATGGGAGCCTCTTAGTTTCTTTTCCAAAAAACTGAGCGCAACAGAAAGCAGATACAGCACATACGATAGGGAGCTGTTAGCAATTTATGAGGCAATTAAATATTACAAGCACAGGCTGGAGGCACGAATCTTTATCATCAAGACAGATCATAAGCTTATACACGCCTTCGCTCAGAAACCGGAGAAGGCATCAGAGCAATTGGGTTTCATCTCTCAGTTCTCCACAAACATTTTGAATGTGAGCGGAACTGAAAATGTAGTGGCAGACGCTTTATCTAGGATCAATGCCATCACGATGCCAACTATGATGGATGCAAAAAGCATCGAAGCGGCCCAGTGAACAGACAACGAGTTGCAAGACATCTTAAACGGCCACACTACACTTAAATTAAAACGTGTTCAAATCGACAATCAAGTTTATTTGTACTGTGATGTTGCTACTGGAACAAATCGTCCCTATATTCCACAAGTGCTGCGACTCAATGTATTTGCAAGCGTTCATGGCCTGAACATTGCCTACCATGTCAGCGAGCTAAAATTCACAGGCACAATTCTGTGTTGCCAAACAAATTACTGTTCCTGATGGTAGATTTGACCATATACATCTTGATATTGTGGTCATGCCCCTGGTTGACGGCTATAGATACTGCCTCACTATTATTGACAGATTTTCTCGCTGGCCGGAGGCTGTACCTATCAAAGACATGACAGCAGAGACTATTTGCGAGCCTCTATGGACAAGCTGGATATCGCGCTTCGGTTCGACCGGTCAAGTGTCACAATTCGAGTCTGCACTCTTCAGGTTACTTGCAAAAATGACTGGTAGCGGACACATCCATACCACCCACAGTCAAACGGGATGATTGAACGTTGGCACAGATCAATGAAAGCCGCTTAAATGTGCCACCCGGAGGTACCATGGACCAAACTACTTCCAACTGTTATGCTTGCGCTCCGCACCTGCTTTAAAGAGGACCGTCAGTCATCTGCCTCGGAAATGTTGTATGGATGTACACTTCGGCTTGCTATTGAATATTTTTATGACCTGGACGTCCCATCGGACCCACGTGAGTTCGTCAGCCAATTCCGTAGCAGCATGCAGGCGGTGAGACCAACTCCAGCATCACATCACATAAAGCCAAAACTATTCCTGCTGAAGGATATTCATAGTTGCTCACATGTTTTTGTACGCAACGATGTTGTCAAGCCACCGTTAGAGCCACCTTATTCGGGATCACACCAGATTATATCCAAGCCATCGGATCGGGTGTTTGTTCTTCGTATTAACGATAAAGAAACGGCCGTGTCGATTGACAGGCTCAAACCCGCATTCATGGCAATTGAGGAAACCGTTTCGCTGAACAACCAAACTTCGCTACTTAGAACATATGAAAGAAAGAGACATCAAACCAACCCTCATAATCCGTGACTTGTCTGGAGGGGAGTACTGGGGCAGCCCTGGGACACACATATCTGATGAGCGAAGCGGTGCAGCCACAATCGTTGTAACCGTGGTATCAGGGAAGAAGAAGAGACTTTCTCGGAAGATACAAAACTTACACACATTGTAAAAGTCTCTCCAGATTAATAAAGAATATATTAAGTTACAACTTGAGTTTAAATGGCTTAACAAAGCCAAAGACTTATTGAATCTGAATATCTATACGTCGAACGGTGCGTTAGAATCTGCTATCTTTATCGATTGTCCAGTGAGAATTTCATGACATTTCATCGATTGGAAGTGAAGTTATTGCGTTTTAAGTGTCAGTATGTTTGTGTTATCGGTGCGAAAATGAACTTTGAACAAAGAGCCAACATTAAATTTTGTTTTAAAATTGGTAAAACTTTTACCGAAACATTTCAATTGATGAAACAAGTTTATGGCGATGATTGCCTATCCCGTAGCAGAGTGCACGAGTGGTTTCAACGTTTTCAAAGTGGTCGTGAGGACATAAATGACGATCAACATGTGGGCCAATCAAAATTCGTGATCACCGAAAATTCCATCGAAACTGTTGCGTGAATTCATCAAAAATCACCTGAAATCAGCATTGAAATTGATGGAAATGGAATTGAACATCTCCAAAACATCAATTTATCGCATTTTGACCGAACATTTGGGCTTACGAAAGGTGTATGCACGGTTTGTTCCTCACAAATTGACTGACGACCAAAAATTGCTCAGAATCGTCTCATCGATCGACGCTTGTGACCTATTATTTGACCAAAAATCACATTTTAACCATTAATCACTCGCAGTATTCACCTGATATGACACCGTGCGACTTCTACCTTTTCGGAAAAATGCATTTGCCCATGAAAGGAAAGCATTCTGCAGACGTAGAGGCAATTCAAAAGGCTTGCACCGGCATAAAACACTTTTTCGACATGCTTTTGGATCGTGCAAAAAGCTGTATTGAAGCAGAAGGAGACTATTTTGAATAAAATAAATTGATTTTGCCGAAAAAACCATTTGTTCTCTTTTTTTAAAAAACGTCCTGTTTACTTTGGAACACACCTTGTAATTTACATTTTTTTATTAAGAATTTCAAATTTCCCTGATGACATAACATTGAAACCATGAGATAGTACTTTTCGACCAATATCGATATAATTTTTCAAATGTTCGTTGTGCAAGACATGAAACATATTTCGATACAATGGTTGTTAATTTTTACGTTGCTAAGTATTTGCAATGTACTATAATTCTTTTACCAACTAGTTTGCGACTTATCTTTTCTTTGAGTAATGAACATTCCGCTCCAGAGTCGAATGTGGTTGTGAAAATCTAGCCTTGGTGTACCATCTCTCCTTTGGGTTCAATGACGTCACAAGCTCTACTTTTTTCACCTGTTGCGTAACCTTATCCATCTTTCAAGTGTAAAGTCGTGATTTTATTGTGCTCCGAAAATACTGTGTGCAAAATTTGCACACGTCGCAAATTTCGGACGCTGTTTCGGCATATGATTAATACCAACAAGTAAAAAAGCTAAAGTCGGGTGTCCTGACTTTGAAATACTCTGTACATATGTTTACAATAATTATAGAAAATAAAAAAAAATTAAGAAAAAAAAAAAATTTACATAGCAATTGCGTCTGTGTGAGTGTATGTATGCCTATTCGCATCTATTCGTGTCTGTGTAAACATGTTTGCAGTCAACCAAAGCACCAGCATCAACAGCCGCGGGCAGCGCTGCAGCAGCGCTTGAGCAGCGCTGCAGCAGCAAATATATTTATGGCTATAACTTCTTGTGAAATCGGTCTATCATAGTGAAACTTGGCATATGGACACATAATAACTAACTGGGGGCATTTGCAAAATTTTAGTAATTCCAAGAATTACGGGAGTTAGAGAAAATCGCATTTGCGTGGGAGAAGGGGGAGGGAGGGAAATTCCAAAATATACATTTTCTGCGTATTCACACAAGGCATCTTGGACTAAAATTTTGTGTTTCTAGGTTTTATAGTCTCCGAGATATAGGCGATTATACGAATGGAAAATCGGGAAAACCCCTATAGGGGGGAAGTGGGGGGAAAATCAAAAAAATAAAACAAACTCGTATAGAATACACACATAAGGCATCTTTGTGCAAAATTTGGTGTCTCTATCTCTTATAGTCTCTGAGATCCAGGTGTTCATACGGACGGACAGACAGACAGACAGGGCTAGATCGACTCGTCTCGTCATGCTGATCAAGAATATATATACTTTGTGGGGTCTGCCACGCCTCCTTCTGCCTGTTACAAATTTCAGCTCCCGCAAACCTAACATACTTCTGTACATTTCATGTACAGAGTATAAAAACGTAAAGAGTAGAGCGATAAAACGGCACGCTCTGCCCATCAGGCAAAACTTTACCCCTCGTTCCCTGCAAGAGGGGCAATGCAAATAAGTGTATATAAAAATGCCAAAAAGTGAAAAAATTTCTTCTGACTATTACCTTAGAAGTAAGCAGATTGATTACAAAAAAATGCGTTCTGCTGCTGGAAAATTAACACACGAAATTATAGCTGAGTACAGCCTAGACACCAGCACGGCCACTACAACATTACCACTCACTAGTGCCAGTTATAATATATACCACGGTTGCTAACTGGTCAAGTCCTAATGATCATGATGATCTCAATTCCCACCACTCATCTGACAATTCTGCTTCAATAATCAGTGCCGCTGCAACAAGATTGCTGGATGCCCAAAAGCAGGGAGCAGTTAAAAGGAAAAATGGCTAAACGGTTGACCAGCTGCCTAACCCCACATCCACCCCCGACTAGAAGTCATAATGCAAACTCAAACAACAGGTTTGCAATTCTTGACATGGATGTTTGCAGTGATGTTGAGGATGAAAACTCCAGTGGCATAACTGAAATTCCTACTCATGCCTTCCCAGCTGCATAGTGTACCTAATGCTCGCAACCAGCCTAAGGGACCCCCAAAGCCACCGCAAATTGTGATAAACGTTGCCAACCTTAATGACCTTTTTGAGCTCATTGAGGAGGTTGAATGTTCCACATAGACATCGATACATATAGGGATATTGTTAACCATTTGGACACCGTTGGAATAGAATTCCATACATATCAAATGAAGACGGAGAAGCCACACATAATTGTAGTCAAGGGTCTCCATCACAGTACCCTAAATACTGAGATCACTGCTAACTTCAAATCATTGGGATACGAAGCTCTTCACATACACAACCCCAGGTCCAGGAGAAATAGAGATGAAAAACTTAATATATTTTTCATTAATATAGAGCCCTGCGCCAAAATTAATGAAATATACCAAATTAATACCCTTTGACGCCAAAAAGTAAGGATAGAAAGGATGCGAAAATCTACCGAAATCGCTCAATGTTTCCACTGCCAGGATTACGGCCACACAGCCAAATACTGTCGGCGTCGTCCAAACTGCGCCAGATGTCAAAATCACAGCACCTCACAAAGCATACGTCCTCAAGAGGCACCGCCTACCTGTATCCACTGTGCTGGAAGCCACATGGCCAGCTACAAAGGCTGCCAATGGTACCAGGAGTTTCTTCGCCGATCATTTGGGCCTGCGAAGGCGGTGAAAAACAGAAACAAGATGAGCCATTTAAATCCATTTAGAGCTACATTCGCAAGCGGGCCGCAACAGCCAACTTCTTTGTTGCCTGCCGATAGTAGGAGGCCTAATAATCAAACAGCGAAACAACAAATAAACCCATGCACTGCTAGAACTAATATAGGTGTTACATATGCTGATGTAGCAAGAGGCCACGGTGGACCTGCCCAGCGCAATCTTCATAATCTTCAAACGCAATATTTAGTAAAGCAACAGAATATGAATAAGCAGCAACAGAGCTCACTTGATGTTAATGCTTTGCTACAGCAGCAGCAACATCAATTTCAGCAATGGCAACAACAGCTTCAACAGCAGCAGCAACAGCAATTCCTCCTGTGGCTACAACAGGAACAACAGCAAAACAACAGCAACACAAGCAAGTCAGCCAACGCTTAGAAAGACTTGAATATATGCTATTTGAAATGGCCAGCAAAATTAAGCAATGGACTGGGGATAGTTCTATTCTCCGAGCCCAGAACAACGCTTCATCATCAAAACAAGATAGAACGCTACAGTCGAGCAAGCCCGACAGTAAAATAGCCTGTACTCTCCACAAAAAAGAAAAATTAAAAAAAAAAATTTAAAAAAAAATTAAATTATTTAAAAAAATTAATGAATTAATTAATTAAATTAAATTAGAATATATGTTTATGTTTAGTTTTAACAGCATACATTTACATCACGTGTCTATGTGTATTTATATGCGTGTATGTATGCAGCACAAAGTTGAACCAAAGCAGCAACAACAACAACAGCTGCGGGCAGCGCTGCCGACAGAGGCAGCGCATGAGCAGCGATTTTACTTATGGCTATAACTTTCTTCAGAATTGACCTATCATGATGAAATTTGGCACACGGACACATTAGTACTAACTGGATGTACCTACCAAAATTGATTTCAAAATTCCGAGAATTACGGAAGTTATAAGAAAAAACACGAATTGCGGGGGAGTGGGGGGGTGCATCGAAAAAAAACTCAAACTCGTACTTTCTCGGTCTTAGGAGAATATGGAAACCAAGTTTGGTTATTCTAGCTCTTATACTTTCTGAGATCCTTGCGTTCATACGGACAGACGGACAGACGGACAGACAGACGGACAGACAGACGGACGGACGGACAAGGCTATATCGACTCGGCTTCTCATCCTGATCAAGAATATATATACTTTGTGGGGTCTGCCACGCCTCCTTCTGTGTGTTACATACATGCGCACAAAACTAGTATAGCCTTTCACCCTTTGGGTACAGGCTATAATGAATTCATTAAGGATTCTAGTCTGGAATGTCAACGGCATTTCAGGAAAAGCCAAAGAAGTTGAACTCTTTGTGCACAACAACAACATTGACATTCTCCTTCTAACAGAGATCAGGCTCAACCGTGGGCAAACAATCAAAATATACGGATATGTCTTCTATCCTGCGAACAAGCCATCGCGCAATAATCACAGCGGCGGGGGAGCAGCTGTATTGGTGAGGAGCTCTCTTCGCCATTTCCTTCAAAAAGTCATTGAGACGCGCACTATCCAAATGTCAACAATTAAGGTTGGTACAGATATAGGAGACCTGGTATGCAGCGCCATCTACTGCACCTCAAGAAACATAATTGAAGAAAGACACTTTATTGACGTACTCCGTGCCTGCGGCCAAAGGTACATAGTTGGTGGTGACTGGAATGCGCGACACTGGCTGTGGGGAGATACATATAACTCACCCAGAGGACGAGAACTAGCAGAAGCCATTTCTGCCAGCGGGGCTAAAATTCTTGCCACAGGATCCCCAACACGATATCCATATGTGCTTAATCATACGCCTACATGTATTGACTTCGCAGTTTATCATGGAATACCGGATTTTCAAACCAGTATAAATCAGAGTTGGGATCTAGACTCCGACCATCTGGCCAGATGGGGTGAACACCAGTCCAAGTCCTCGACTCATCACCAAGCGCACTGACTTAATTGCGTTTAAGCAACATCTAGAGAGATCTGTTCATTTAAACACAGTCCTGAACTCTAGTGAAGATATTGATATGGCAGTAGATATATTAACAGATAATATACATAGGGCTGCTGCTGCTTCAACGCCTCCAAATCCTCGGCCATGTCTCATGAACTATGGCATCGTGCTCACAAGGGAGGCCAGAGAACTTCTTGCAACAAAAAGGCGTCTCCGAAGAAGAGCAATTCGATCTCAAGACCCCTGGGACCGAATTCTGTGGAACCGGGCAGCAAAACAGCTGCGAAACCGGCTAAAGGAACTCAGAAGCGATTTCTTCGAGCAAAAACTGGCTTCCATGGACTACACCATTGAAGCCAACTACTCCCTGTGGAAATGTACTAAGTCGCTCAAAAGACAACCCTTTAGGCAGGTTCCTGTTCGCTGTCCTGGAGGTGCCCTTGCTACGAATGAGGTAGAGCAGGCTAATGCATTCGCACACCATTTGGAGACCCGCTTCACACCTTATGACTTTGCTACGATGGAGCAGGTCAGTGAGACCCATGACAGCCTACAGACAGCCCTGCAGATGTCCCTTCCCATTAAGCCAATCCGCATTGAAGAGATATCCGAGGTAATCAAGAACTTACCAAAAAATAAAGCGCCTGGTATCGACAAGGTTTGTCATGCCACACTAAAGGCGCTGCCAACTAGGGCGCTTCTTTACGTAGCGTTAATTTTTAACGCTATGCTCAGAGTCCAAGCCTTCCCGAAGCAGTGGAAGATGGCAGCAATTCTTATGATCCATAAGCCAGGCAAACCAGAAACTGATCCAGAGTCTTATCGTCCAATAAGTCTCCTGCCTTCCTTATCTAAGGTATGGGAGAGGCTTGTTGCCAACCGAATTGGTGAAATCCTAAGAAACTGCGAAATCTTACCGGACCATCAGTTTGGCTTCCGAGTGGGACATGGAATCGTGGAACAGGTTCACAGATTGGCGCTGCACATCCTGCAGGCCTTTGACAAGCTTGAGTACTGCAATGCAGTATTTATTGATATGCAGCAAGCGTTTGATAGGGTCTGGCATGACGGTCTTCTGTGCAAGATTTAAAAACGTCTACCCGCGCCCTATTATGGTCTCCTAAGATCATACTTGGATGGAAGGCAGTTTAAGGTCTGTGTCAGGGGCACCTACTCAGCCCCCTGCCAGATGAGGGCTGGTGTTCCACAAGGCAGCGTGCTTGGCCCACTGCTCTACTCGCTATATACTGCTGATTTACCTAGACCCAATGTAGAACATATGGAGGACCCCTCGAAGGCTTTAATTGCTACATATGCGCCGCAAAATCGAATTATAAGCGCATCCAGGTCCTGCAAAACCGTGAATTGCGGCAAACTACCAACTGCCCCTGGTACGTGCGCGGCTCGACCCTTCACCGAGACCTAAACCTGTTCACCGTGGAGGAACAGATTGGAAGGTATACAAGTAGATACAGTGACAGGCTTCTGAGTCACCGCAGTTTGCTTGCCAGAGGACTCCTTCCTGCTAGACCTTTGCGAAGACTGAAACGATTTTTCAAAATATTTAGATAAGCATAAGCCACCACTAACTTATTATTCCTCGCGCGGAAGTGCTCGAGGTTGGGCTATTTTATATTTGTAAAAATGTATTGTTAAGGTGCTAATCTGAATGCACGGCTTCAATGCTTTGATTAAACATCATTCCGTTACGTTCAATAGCATACGAGGAAACATTTTGTTGCTGTTTAGCTCTGCATTCGACCATCTTGTGGCCTTATTTTCCACAAAAATTACATTTTATTATTGAAAGTTTCTGACGCTTTATGTCCTATATAACTGTTTGTTCATGTAGAGCATTCTTTCTTTTGTTGAATGAAAATGCTTTTAGCTCGGTTTGCAACTCACTTCTGGTGCGCACATTAGAAGTAGATAGTTATCGTTAACGTTCGTAGATGTCGGACGTATTCTTTTATCGCTCCGCCGTGTAACAAAATTAAAGTGCAATTAACGCCAATTTAATTCACGAATAGACGCTTAGGGTATGCATGAGCACCTGTGCTCGTGTTACCCCTATAAATTTATTTGTAAAAAAGCTGAATCTTGTTAAAAAAAAAAAACAATGCCAAATGGTAAGAGCACAAGCTCGACCAACTTTCGGCAGTTCATAACAACAACGCGTACTTCACTATACGCTCACCCGAGGCAACGGTACCAGAAACAACTGCATCACTGGGTGCTGACTCGGAGAGAGAACGCTCTCTCTCTCGCCAGCAATAATTTATTTATTTATTTTATTTATTTCCATGGACAAACATTGCAGTCGATGTACATTAAAAAAAAATCAATACAATATAATAGAGAACTTAAACTAAGTAAAACTAAAGAAATAAAAAAGCCTATAAAAATGACAAAAATATCTAATAACGAATCCGACACGGTGGGGGAATTTTATTTGCCAAACGGCCAGCTATGCCCCGATTCACAGCAGAGAGTAGTCAAATACGTTGTTAGACCTATCAAAGAAGATGTGGAGATGAAATATAGCAATAAAAGATAGAAGAAAACAAATTAAAATACTTAAATAATTTAGTAGTAAAGTCAGGTCTTTAAATATATATGTATGTAAGTATTTATTTACACAAAGCACTTCACACAACTGTCTTGCACAAGGAACGATCAAAAAGTGATGTTCTCTTTTATTACTTATGTCTTGTGTACCTCTGAGAGCGGGAATGCTCTCAGTGTGTACACTAATGCTTATTAAACTAAGTATAAAAGTGTATACATCCTTACTTTCTACGATGATTAGAGTAACGGCCTGCTACAACTCGGCCATCCTTACGTCTAGATCTCCTGATAGTACAGGTATTATTGAGAACATTATTTTTTCTTTTATGTCTAACATGAAGTAGAGATTTTCTTAACTTAACAATTGTATTACTTAAACATAATTTCACACTACGACATTTTCTTTTGTAGGCTTGCTTAAATTAACAAAGGTGGTTTGTTCTATTGTACTTTCTCTTTAACAATGTTTTTTTTGTTTTGAGATACAATTTTTATTTATGGTATATTTATTTATCTTTTGTACATTTGTGGTTTTTCTTTTTATCCAATATTTTATATTGTGTATACCCCCGACATCTTGATATGGATTGCGAGAGACTTGAAATCCTTCGACACCTTTCAGAAGAAATCTGTCATTTTTTAGAACTTTTGCAATAACATATTAGCCTTTATGTTTTGGAATTAATTTTCTTGATACACCTACGGTAGAATCAAACCATTCATAGTATCCTTCATTGTATTCAGTAGGTTTTTTTCTTTTCCTATCTACATATGTTTTGTTATACATTTGTGCTCTTTTCTGGTTTTTTTCAGCCTTTTCTCGTATATTTTTTAAGTCTCTTTTCGAATAAGTTTTATCTAATTCCTCTAGCTTCTGTCTTAGCTCGTCTACGACCTTCCCTGTCTGTTCTACTCCAAATAGCATTTTGCTGGGTAACTGTTTTATGCTTCGATGCTGGGTGCTATTTAATGTATGTTCGACTTTTTCTAAAACTAGATCCCAATGCAAACCATATTCTGGTTCTATCAACTTTGCTATCATTGGACCAAGGCTTCTACTAACTCTTTCTACCTGCCCGTTTGCTTGAGGTGATCCTGTAGCTATTTTAATGTGTTTTATATTGCATTCCTCAAGGAAGTTTTTGAAATTCTCGGAAGTAAAAGCAGAACCTCTGTCTGAAATAATGCATTTCGGACGACTGTATGCTCTAAAATAGTCTTGTAACGATCGAATTACCTCTTTTGTATTGGTTGTCTTTGTTGCATATAATCTAACGAATTTAGTGAAAGTATCTTTTATTACTAATATATATTTATTAGCTCTTCCTGCATCTACTTGACCGTAATGGTCAATATGTATAACATCAAATGGTTCATCAAATGGTTCATTTGGTGAAAATGAGACGCATTTTAAACAGTTTTCGATATGTCTAGAACATTTTTCTTTAAGGTTAGGAAGCCAATAGCTTTTCTTTATAGCTTCAATCATCTTGTCTCTACCTACATGTCCAAGTTCATTATGGTACTTGAACATAACATGATCTTCCATTTCAGTTGGAACATAAAATAGCAATCTATTATCATTTGACTTTTTATATATTATTCCGTTGCGCATCTCATACAATTTAAGTTCTGTTTTCTCTAAGAATTGTCTAATTTCTTTCAGTTTACTATCTTTTGCCTGACATATAACTAGATTGTCCTCAAAGCTATGTGTTTGAATTGTCATTGTTTGTACACCTGCTTAGAGCATCAACGTGCTGCATACGTGTACCAGGTCTATGGACTAGTTCATAAGTATAATCTTGAAACTCAAGGGCCCATCTGGCAATTCTAGGATTAAGTTCAATATTATTAAGTGTAAGTCAATCTGTAAAAATTTTAAAATCTTTGCCCTGTAGATAAACTCGGAATGTTCGTAAAGCATAAACAAATGCTAACGTTTCTAACTCAAAGCTGTGGTATTTTGATTCGACATCTGTTGTTCTTTTGGAAAAATAGAAAATTGGGTGAAATTTTTTGTCTTCTTTATTTTGCATTAGTACGGCGCCAAATCCAAGAGAACTGGCATCGCAATGTAGTTCTGTTTCGTGTTTGTAATTGTATATTGATAGAACTGGTGCTTATGTCAATTTCTCTTTCAAGAATTTAAAACAATTGATTTCATCGAGGCCAAATCGGAAAAGTCTATCTTTCTTTAGAATATCTTTTGAAGGCTTAGCAACGGTAGAAAAATCTTTTATAAACCTTCTGAAATATGAACAAAGGTCCAAAAAGCTTTGTACCGCGTTAACGTTTGTTGGCGTTGGAAAATTTTGAATGGCCTTGACTCCTTTATCATTGGCTTTTACTCCGTCTTTTGTTATTAGGAAGCCTAAGTATTTGACACTTGGTTGCAAGAACTCGCATTTGTCTATTCGAAGCTCAAGTTTGTTTTCAACTAACCGTTTAAAAACTTCTTTGAGGGTATCTAAATGTCCGGTAATATTTTTGTTTGCTATCAAAATATCGTCCATATATACGACGACCTTGTTTCCTTTAATCATGTCGTAGAAAATTTTGCTAACAAATCGTTGAAATACAGAAGGCGCATTTTTAAGGCCAAATGCCATTCTTAACCATTCGTACTGGCCTAATGGTGTGACAAAGGAAGTGGAAGTGTATTTGACTGTTTCTTCGTTGACAAACACATGGAAGAACCCAATTTTTGAGGTCAAGTTTTGTGAACACCGTTTTATCTACCAATTTGTCTAACAGGTCATCTATCAGTGGTAAGGGATAATTATCTTTCAGTGTAATTTTATTTAGTTTTCTAAAATCTACACACATTCGCAATTCACCTGTTTTCTTTTTTACTAATACAATGGGTGAAGCATATTCGGAATCACTTGGTCTAATAAATCCATTTTCCAAGTATTCATTTAGTAACTGTTGTAATTTATATTTATACTCTGTACATGAAATGTATGGGGATTTTCCTGATTTTCCATTCGTATAATCGCCTATATCTCGGAGACTATAAGACCTAGGAACACCAAATTTTAGTCCCAGATGCCTTATATGAATACGCAGAAAATGTATATTTTGGAATTTCCCTCCCTCCCCCCTCTCCCCCGCAAATCGCAAATTTCTCTAACTCCCGTAATTCTTGGAATTTCGAACTAAATACCCCCAGTTGGTTATTATGTGTCCGTATGCCAAGTTTCACTATGATAGACCGATTTAACGAGAAGTTATAGCCGTAAATATATTTGCTGCTGCAGCGCTGCTCAAGCGCTGCCCGCGGCTGTTGTTGATGTTGCTGTTTGGTTGACTGCGAAAATGCTTACACAGACACGAATAGATGCGCATAGGCATACATACACTCACACAGACGGAATTGCTATGTAAATGTGCAATTATAAACCCTTTACGTGAGTTCGAATACCAAGAGAGGTAAAATCGATCATTGAATTTTTTTTTATTTTCGTAATTTTTATATTTTCTATAATTATTGTAAACATATTTATAGAGTATTTCAAAGTTGGGACACCCGACTTTAGCTTTTTTAATTGTTTTCCATATATGATAAGCGTCTTGGTGAGCAGCTAAACGGCTTCGAATTGTTAAGACTTATTTTTAATTCACGCTTTAATAACGGAGCAAACGGTCGTTTTGCATTAAGATAAACGTTTTCAAACATTGTAACGACGCGTTGCGCAGCAACCAGATGTGCGTCGTCACGATGCCTGAGTAGGCGAGTAGTTTTAAGAAGTAGTTTAAGTATTAGAAGAAATAAGTAGTTTCAAATTGGAATTGGAGAGAAGAGTTTTTAGTTCTGGTTTGGAAGTAGACAAACGCGCACTGAAGCGCACCCTCCTGTTTTGTATTAGGAAATTAAAAACCACGAACATATTCACTTGGCGTACTGCCCTCTTTTATTTGGTGGACACCTTGGCACTTTGGGGTGCCTAATTTATTTCAGCATAAACTCTGGCCGGCAAGTATACCCGCGGCAGAGTAACAACCTTACAAGTGGCGCCCGAGCAGGGACCCCAAAGAAGATTGAGGTTATATCCGACCAAGTATAGAGAGAACCGCGTGGATTACGATGCTACGAACGAGCTGGATACGTGCGCTGCGGAAGGAAGAGCTCAGCGCGGTGTTGCGTGAGTTCGAAATTGAAGAGACCGGCAACGTGGAGGCGTTGCGGTCGCGGCTATCCACGTTCGTGAAGTCGGCCAAGGAAGAGTACCGAACCCGCCTGGAAGAGCTGGCGGCGTATCATGAAAACATGTCATCGCGTACCGCAGCAACAGGCCAGTTGAGCCCGGTGCCTGGCGGACAGCTGTGAGTCCCGAAATAAGAGGACGTACGGGAAGGTCTACAAGTCGCGATAGAGGCAAATACGACACCAGCCGTGGCCCCGGTGCGAGCCACGCCGTCGACTCCAGTCGCCAGTCGCCAGTGCCGACCATATCGGTAGCGGTCGCAGCCTCATCCGCAGCGACCGTAGCCAGGCCCACGGCAACCGCAGCGGCACCCACAGCGACTCCAGGGCCCTCCACGGCAGACCTGACCCAAACCGGTACCGATTTGTTGGCAGCGCTGGCGCAGTACCGATTGGCCCAGACCATGGAGGATGGTTTTCAGAAACTGTCGAGCCAGATCCACGCTCCCACCACACCTGCTGCTCCTACTGGTGGTGCACCTGACGATGACAACCCAACAGCACCGGCTCCAGCGCCACCACTCACGAATGCGCTGGTGGTGGCAGAGCAGCATGCGCCAACACCATCCGAACCAGACAGACGAGCCGCGTTGCAGACACAGGTATCACAGTGGGACGTCCGATTTGACGGCAGCGGGGACCCAAGAACGTTCCTTCGGGACCTGGAAGATAAGGCAGATATGAGCAACGTGCGACTAGACGATTTGGTGACAGTATTACCGGAAGTCCTGGTCGGCGAGGCAAAGGAGTGGGAGTGGTCGAGGCGCAATTTGGCACAACGGTGGGTCGAGTTCCGCCAAGATCTACTAAAAGAGTATCCAGCAGGCCCCCATATAGAAGAGCGCCGACGGGAAGCATACAGCCGGGTCCAGGGTGCATCGTTTTACCGTCGTGACCGACCACTTTGCGTTGGCTCAACTCGATCGAGAGCCCCACCGGCCGCATCGCACGCTGGGCCTTGGAGCTACAGCAGTACACCTTCGATGTCCAGTACCGAAAAGGATCCTTGAACGTGGTGGCCGACGCGCTGTCCCGGCAGCCGCGCGAGGTGGCAGGTCACGCACGCGTGGAGCCAGAGGCGACGCCAACCTGCAAATAGTTACAGCGGCTGTCGACAGCGGTGTTGGAGAACCCCAGCAAATATCCCGATTACGCCATGCAGAATGAAAGGCTATACAGACGCATCGCCCACGTGCTGGGAGAAGATGAGGTGTCACCATGGAGGCTATGCGTCGCCACGCCCTTGCGACAGGAGGTGTTGAGAGAGTGCCACGACGACGCCACAGCGGGCCATATGGGAGTGCGTCGAACATTAGCGCGTGTCACAGACCGTTACCACTGGCCTGGGCTGTATCGTGATGTCGCAAGGTATGTGCGCCAATGCTGGCTGTGCCAACATTACAAAGCGCAGCAACAACTGACAGCCGGCAAGATGCACTTCAAACCAGCGGAGCGGCATGGGACGTCGCTTCGCTTCTGTTGGTTGCATCGTAATAGGCGCCATCGCAGTTGCTGAGGGCTCGCTGTTGTTCGTTTTGCGTCAGAATGTTGGTCCTGTCATTATTTTCGTGGGAATTGTTGTTGCTCTGCCCACATTGTTGCGAACTATTGGCGTCGGGACGCAATTCGTCGTTGGCAATTTCACATTGTTGTTCATAAAGTTCGGAATTTCTGGGTGAAAAATTGTCATCCACATTTTGGGCTTGGGGCTCATTTGGGTATACGTCACGCTTTTCAATATTGCTGAGTCGGGCGACCAGCTCTGCTTTTGAGCCCATTGTTGATTTACCCAAGGCGTTAAGCCAATTTTTTAAGATCTGGGTTGTGTTTACATCAATTGTATCGTTCATAGCGCGTTACTATTCCAGTTCTGAGATTTTAGTAGTAAAGTCAGGTCTTTAAATATATATATATATATGTAAGTATTTATTTACACAAAGCACTTCACACAACTGTCTTGCACAAGGAACGATCAAAAAGTGATGTTCTCTTTTATTACTTATGTCTTGTGTACCTCTGAGAGCGGGAATGCTCTCAGTGTGTACACTAATGCTTATTAAACAAAGTATAAAAGTGTATACATCCTTACTTTCTACGATGATTAGAGTAACGGCCTGCTACAATAATAAAATATAATTAAAAATTAAAGGTGAAGAATCCCGTTGGGGGGATATTTATTAGCCAGTCCGGCAAGCTATGCCCCTACTCACAGCAGTGGTGATCAGTGATTCTGTCGGAGGTAGCTGAAAATAAAAGATTTTAGTGAGGGGAGAGAGAGCTCACTTGAGATTAAAAAGTGAAAAGTATTATAATTAGCGCATAATACTCGAAAAGGATTGTGCATGGCGTAATCACTAGTGCATCTGTTAAGTTGAATAGGCAGAAAGTTCCTTGTTGGCCTAGAAGGAACCGAAAAATTGATACGAGCATAGAGGAATCAACATCTCCAACAATCAATTTGTGGAGGAACAGAACACCAAGAACTATTCTACGGTGAGCTAAAGAAGGGAGGTTAATAAGGAGAAGTCCACTGGAGTAGGAAGGTAATCGTAGATTAGGATCCCAGTTTAGACCACGAAGAGCAAAATGAAGAAATTGTTTCTGAACCGACTCAATGCGATCCTGATACAATTTATACTGAGGACACCAAACACATGAGCAGTATTCTAGCACTGGCCGTACTAGAGAACTGTACAGTAACTTGGTGGTGTAGGGGTCGTTAAATACTCTGGACCAACGTTTAATAAAACCAAGAACACCCTTAGGTTTGTTAACGATAGTGGAGATGTGAAGATTGAAATTCAATTTGGGATCAAAAAGAACTCTAAGATATTCAACTGTAAATATATACGTTGCAATGGTATATTGTCAATCGCATAAGTACCTAGATATGGTCTGGACCGGTGAAAAGTCATAAACTTGCATTTAGAACAGTTAAGGTGCAGGTGGTTGACCAAGCACCACCGTTGAAAACAGCTTAGATTAGCTTCACAACATCGGCATACATTAGTATACGGGAGTGCAGCAGGATAGACGGAAGGTCATTAATAAATAGAGTGAATAATAGGGGGCCAAGATGACTACCTTGAGGTACACCAGAAGTTACGAGAACAGGGTTAGAAGTATTCGACCTGAGTAGTACCGTCTGTGTCTTATTTTTTAGGTACGAGGAAATCCATTTCAAAAAGTTTGAGGGAAATCCCATACAAGTTAGCTTGAAGAGGAGGAGGTCGTGATTCACAGAATCAAATGCTTTGCTGAAGTCAGCTTGCATCTTTGCTAGGAATGCATCATTTATCAAAGATGTAAATTCAAGCAGATTAGTCGTTGTTGACCGATTTGTAAAAAATCCATGCTGAGCAGAGGAGATTACAGGCTTACAATGATGCTGTAAAGAGGACATAATTATTATACTCTGTACATAAAATGTACAAGAGTATATTAGGTTTGCGGGAGCTGAAAATGTAACAGGCAGAAGGATTTTCTTGATCAGCATGACGAGACGAGTCGATCTAGCCCTGTCTGTCCGTATGAACACCTGGATCTCAGAGACTATAAGAGGTAGAGACACCAAACTTTGCACAAAGATGCGTTATATGTGTACGCTGTGCAAGTTTGTTTTATTTTTTTGATTCCCCCCCCCCCACTCACCACCCTATGGGAATTTTCCCGATTTTCCATTCGTATAATCGCCTATATCTCGAAAACTATAAGACCTACGGACACCAAATTTTAGTCCCAGATGCCTTATGTGAATACGCAATACGGAATTTCCCTCCCTCCCCCCTCTCCTCCGCAAATTGCGATATTCTCTAACTCCCGTAATTCTTGGAATTACGAACGCAAATTTTGCAAATGCCTTCAGTTAGTTATTGTGTCCGTATGCCAAGTTTCACTATGATAGACCGATTTAACAAGAAGTTTTAGCCATAAATATATTTGCTGCTGCAGCGCTGCTCAAGCGCTGCCCGCGGCTGTTGTTGATGTTGCTGTTTGGTTGGCTGCTAACATGTTTACACAGACACGAATATACGAGCATATACATACATACTCTCACATAGACGCAATTGCTTTGTATATGTGCAATTATGCACCCTTTCCGTGAGTTCGAATACCGAGAAAGGTAAAATCGATCCAAATTTTTTTTTTGTAAATCTCTTACTTTTTTTAATTTCTAAAATTATTCTACAGAGTATTTCAAAGTCGGGACACCCGACTTTAGCTTTTTTATTTGTTTTTTCAAATAATTTAGGAATGGCATAAAGTTTAGCACTTCCTCTATAGTTGGAAATGTGGAGTGGTATAATTAACGATTCTTTCCAAGAAGCAGGAAAGATTCCGCTCTCAAGGGACAGATTAAAAAGCTTAAGCAACGGTTTGCAGAGGGAAGAGGCGCAGGAGAGAATGAAGCTTTTACAGATTGTATATTAGATAAAATACAAGAATCTGTAATTATTGGAGCAAACATAGAATTTGAGGGCATAATGCGGAAGGGTAAAGAATTACCGTTAAAAGACTCAGAGGAGTACGTCGACTGGAAAAAATTTGCAAAAATTTCAGCACAGAATTATTACAATAATTTTTATTGGCAAGGAAAAATGACGATGGCAAAGTCGAAGATTTTCGATTAGAATTTACGAAGTTTTAGAACTTTTTAGGGTCATGTTTGCAACGCTCAAGATAATTTGTGTTACAAAAGGAGTTTAAAAAAAGAAAATTAAATTTTGCAATACAATATTTAGAGAAGTCAACACCTAAGCCCGACTGCTTGAACTTTTTAAAAGATCTGGATTTTATGTTTTTTAGATTAGAAAGTCTACGCGTAAACCATGGAGGCTTAAGAGAAGAAAATGATGCAACGCTATTGGGAACACAGACATCGAAGGCAGAATACATAGTGTCATAAAAAAATTGTGAAGCAACATTTATATCAACGGAGCTATACAAGAAAGACCAATTAGCATTGGATATCAAACGGTTGAGCATAACAAAATCACATTTGCGAAAGCATTTGCAAGGCATGTTACACTCAGAAGACCATGCACTAGATCTAGAAAAGGGAAGACAAATTTCTAGAGTAGGATGATAAATATCTTCACGCAGTGTTAAAGGGGAAGATCTAGAAACAACAACATTAGTGATATCATTAATAAACACCAAATTGAGATATCTATGAAGGTGATTGTATATTGGATTAATTTGAACTAAAGAGAGTTCAAGAAGGCAATCCAAGGAGTCATGCTGTGACGATGGAATAAGGAATATGCTCAGTCAGCACATTGCAAGGAGTCATGGAGTACCCAGTGCCAGTCCCCAAACCCCTCCAGCCTACAAGCTACTGATAACAACAACGACCAGCACATTGCCTTCGCTTACAACTGTGTTTTCGACTTCAATAACGACAACTACAACAACAACAACGGCAGTTTCTCAGCGCCCGGTATTGTCAACTCAGTAAGAAAAGTACGCAGAGCGTAAGCAGAGCGCTAATACAGACCGGGCTCGATCGCGATGTGCAAATTAAACGAAAACTAAGCCCACAAGCGACTAAGAGAAACAACGAATCCAAAATAATAAAAACATCAAAAACACTTTGCCAACTGAGGCGCTGAAAAAAAATAGATAGACCAAGCAACCAAAGCCACCACCTATTTATGTGCGTCAGGCAAATTGTACATGAATAGTTAAAAAGTCACTACTAAAATTGGGGAAAACAAATTCTATGTCACGTCTATAAAAAGGGGTAACATAAATGAAACTAAAATACAAGTCAATGGCGAAAATAACTATCGATCAGTTACCAAATACCTCGACGCTGAAAAAATGAGTTATTATACCTACCAACTTAAAAGTAGCAAGGGACTACAAGTGGTTATCAAAAGAATATAGCCACCACAGGAACCATCAAGGTAATAGATGCACTTAAAGATAAGGGCTTCGAAGTAAAAATGGCCATGAATATTATAAACAGAAATTAAATTCCCCAACCAATGTTTAAGCTAGAACTGACACCTGACTCTATGCCTATAAATAAAAACGAAGTTCACCCAATTTACAAGCTGGAACCGCACAAACGAAATGGACCTGTCTAATGCACAAACTGCCAGGAATATGGACACACAAAAACCTATTGTACCCTACGCGCAGTCTGTGTTGCCTGCGGGGATGTACATCTCAATAACGCCTGCCCTGTAAATAAGGAGGACCCCTCTGCTAAAAAATGTAGCAACTGTGGGGGAAACCACACTGCCAACTATAGAGGTTGCCCTGTATACAAAGAGTTAAAAAGTCGCCTAAGCCAACAAAAATCCGCAGCTCGAAATCCAGTCATCCGACAAAACTTGCCGTAAGACGTCAAGTTACACCAACGAGTCGTACGTCTCAATCTCTAAACAAACCACTGCAAATCCATCCCAATTGCCTAGTGGGATTGAATCAATTCTGGCAACTCTAACAAATACAATGGTAGCAATACAACAAACGATGCAGGAAATTATGCGCAATCAAAATCTCCTCCTGGAATTACTAATCAAACAGAAATCTACTTAAATGGCTTCACTAAAAATATGTTTCTGGAATGCTAATGGAATTTCACAGCACAAATGCGAGCTCTTGCAGTTCCTCAATCATCATGACATTGACGCCATGCTTATATCAGAGTCTCACCTAAGAAACAAAAATTATTTTCACCTCAATGGCTACAACTTCTATGCGACCAATCATCCCGATGGTAAGGCTCATGGAGGTACTGGCATCCTGATAAAGCGTCGCAGCAGCCACTATGCGGTACCATTATTTGCTATAACTTATCTACAGGCCACAGCAATTCATATCGAAACCCAAAGCCTAACCGGAGTATACTGCCTACCGCGCTTCTCCGTTTCTGATGCAGAATTTGTACATTTCTACGACCTACTAGGTGACCACTTCATAGCATTTGTGACTACAATGCCAGACACACACATTGGGGAACCCGACTCATCAACCCAAAAGGAAGACAACTATATAACGCTATAATAACACCACGAAACAAGCTTGACTTTATTTCTCCGGGCTGGCCTACATACTGGCCCACAGATTCAAAGAAGCAACCAGACTTGATTGATTTTTCTGTTACAAGAAGAGTGCCACAGGCTCAGATTTGTGTGGAGCACTTAACAGATATATCATCGGATCACTCGCCAATCCATCTTCACCTTTATGACCACCCACAGTACTCGGAGCGCCCACACTTTTTAACTTCTAGAAAAACTGACTGGATTAAATACAGGAAGTACGTAAGTTACCATATTGAAGGCTGCCCAAACATTAACTGCAAGATGACATAGATACCTCAGTTGAAGCATTAGTGTCTGTAATGTCACTGGCGGCAAAACATTCCACTCCAGAAATCACAGCTTATAAAACTCACAAAAGCAGTCGTGTTCCCAGACATTTTTTGTAGAGCTGCTACGAAATAAGAGAAGACTTCGGTGAGAGTGGCAAGCGCACAGATCACCTGACTCAAAGGAGCGGTTAAAAATAGCCAATCATCTACTACGCAAAGCCCTAAAAGATGCGAAACACCGGGCTCAAATTGACTATATGGAGCAACTCTCCCCAAACAATAACCGATTCCCATTGTGGAAAGCTAAATCAGGTGTATGTCCACCAATCGAGAGTGAATCACCATTACGTACACAAAGAGGTATGTGGGCTCGCAGCAACGAAGAGAAGGCAAATCTATTTGCCGCCCATTTAGAAAAAGTCTTCAAACCACATCCTGCAACAAATAGCTTTGTGCTCCCACTAACCAATCTTCTTGAAGCTAGCACACCTATCGTATTCCGTATTCAGGAGAAGTTACAAGTGTCATAAAGGGCCAAGTTTTAAAGCAAAACCAAGAGAGAACGCTACAGTAGAGCAAGTCCGACAGTAAGCAAGCCTGTACTCTCCACAAAAAAGAAAAATTAAAAAATAATTTTTTTTTTAAATTGATTTATTAAAACAAGAGAGAACGCTACAGTCGAGCAAGCCCGACAGTAAAATAGCCTGTACTCTCCACAAAAAAGAAAAAATTTAAAAACAAGATAGAACGCTACAGTCGAGCAAGCCCGAAAGTAAAATAGCCTGTACTCTCCACAAAAAAGAAAAATTAAAAATATATATTTTAAAAAAAAATTAAAAATATTTAAAAAAATTAATTAATTTATTAAATTAATTAAGGAAATTTATTTAATACATACATAGAAGATATGTTTATGTACAGTTTTACATTTACATCACGTGTCTATGCGTGTTTATATACGTGTATGTATGTAGCTCAAAGTTGAACCAAAGCAGCAACAACAACAACAGCTGCGGGCAGCGCTGCAAGCAGAGCATGGGCAACGATTTTATTTATGGCTATAACTTTCTTCAGAATTTAACAATCATGATGAAACTTGGCATACATACACATAATTACTAACGGGATGTAGTTACCAAATTTCGAGATTCCAAGAAAAACGGGAGTTATGGAAAAAACACGAATTGCGGGGGAGTCGGGGGGTGTATCAGAATAAAAAAATACAGGCTATAAAAAGCGCCGGACCGACACTGTATATCATATACACAGTAGATATACCGACAAACATTCATACAACAATTTCGACATTTGCTGATGACACTGCCACCCTAAGTCGCTCCAAGTTCCCAACAAGAGCTACAGAACTCTCATCATCTCACCTCGTGGCTATAGAAGAATGGCTAACAAACTGGCGCATACATGTAAACGAGCAAAAGTGCAAACCTTTACCCTAAACAAACAAACCTGTCCTCCATTGTCGCTAAACAACATCAATATTCCACAAAAAACCAAAGTAACATACCTTGGTGTCCATTTGAATAGACGGCTTACTTGGCGCAAACATTCACGAAAAAAGCACGTTGCTGAGGGCAGTTGCAGCTTACCATCGGGAGGGAAAAAAACCACTAAGCTTGCAAATGCTTGGGTTTGACTCTCCGGCTCCCATTTATATTAATGAACAGTTAACAAGGGAGAACTTTTTCATCTTTAAAGAGGCTGTTTAGAGGAGGCACTGGTTTGTACCACTTTTGGCCCGATTATAATCAGTTTGTGCCATAAAACCATCAGAAAAGTACTCAATCGCCACAAGTACTCATCACATGTAGCAAGGAAGAAGCAATTCCTGTCTGCTGCGAAAAGCGTTTGAATTTGGCAATATTTAATGCGAACCAATCTCAGAAGTATTGGAATGACGTCATTTTTTGTGACAAGACCAAGATCATGTTGTAAACATAGTGCCTACAGTAAAATTCGGCAAACTGTAGTTATGGTTTGGGGCTGTATTTCATCCAAAGTTGCTATAATGGAAAAACACTAGCTGTATCAAATTATCAGTGCGTTTGCAAAAATGGTCAAAGTGACAGATACGTTACCAAACTGAAGCAAATTTTACAAGGAATTACTTTTTTCTATGGTCTTCTTTCAACCAGTGTTTGCATTTTGCAAACAATTAATTGTGTCGTAAATGTCGTTGTTTTGTTTTCTTCGTTTCTTTTACGTTTTACATGGAAATTCGTCTCTTTGGCATACCCATAGCTAATACATATCTTAATAATAATTGATAAGCAAAATATTCCCAAATAATGCCATTATTTATAAATTTAATGTTAAAGTTGAAATTTGGTGACAAATTTCATTTTGCAAACAATTAGTTGACAGACTGTATGTCAAAAATAGTTTGAAAGCTAATGTGATTTCCAAACAACCAGTAGACAGCAATATTGAGTATCTGTTTATACAATTATCGACTAGTACAAATATGGAAAACCTACTAGTTGGATGTGTTTATCGACCTAACAAATACTACACTGATTTTTTGAGCATTTTCTCCTCGGTGTCCCTGAAACACAATAATATTGTCCTGGCTGGAGATTTCAATAGCAATATGCTAATTGAACGACATTTAAAGGACGATATGGTGTCTCTTGACATGAAGCTAGTGAACTCTAAAGTACCTACACATTTCTCTAACACCTCTAATACCCTTCTTGACGTATTTTTTGTAAATCACACCGAAAAAAATATTTTATTCGACCAGCTATCAGTACCAGCTTTTTCAAAACATGACTTGATTTTCATAACTTACGACATATTCTTGGATCATACTGACCTGTCATATAGTTATAGGGACTTTAGGCACATTGACCATAGGCTCCTGTTTGATTTTTGCGATAACATGATCTTCGACGATTTTTACGTTTGTGCCGTTGCGACACAAAGTAATCAGGTCTATAAATCATGAATGGTTCAATAGAGATATCGGGTGTGCAATAAAAAGCAGGGACGACGCATATAAAAAATGGAAATGGTACAAGACGACGGCTCACTTGTTGCAATATAAAAAACTGAGGCGCATAGTGGGGCTGAAAATTATGAACGCGAAGCGTGCCCACTTCTCCTCGAAATTCACTTCAGTCACTTCATCTAGACAAGTTTGGGCTGAGGTTAAAAAGTTAGGGATTGGGAAAAGCAGACCTCCTTTAAATCTTGACGTAGATGTTAACGAACTAAACAATACATTTGTACAACTAGGAGTACTTGAAGTCCCTGTAAATGAGTACCTGAATTCAACATCGTTATTAAACTGTGATACTAGTTTTAGTTTTATGTGTGTACGTCAATGTGATGTCTTAGATTGAGTCCTCAAAGTAAAGCCCAACGCAATTGGCCTAGATGAGATTCATCCCGAATTCTTAAAATTACTGCTCCCTAAAGTCCTAAAATATATTACTCACATTTTCAATTCAGTGCTTACAACTTCGTGCTTCCCGTACAAGTGGAAATCAGGAAAAATTATTCCTATTCCGAAAGGAAGCAATGACTTTAGGCCAATATCAATTCTACCATTTCTTTCAAAAGCACTTGAACACCTGATGCCGAAACAAATTAGTAATTACATGTTAGAAAATTCACTCTTGAGCGACAAACACTCGGGCTTTAGAAATAAAAGAAGTTGTGCTACATCATTAATTAAAATCACTGACGATATTCGAAAAGAAATGGACAACAGTATGGTAACTTTCTTAACGCTCCTTGACTATTCAAAAGCTTTTGACTCCGTAAACCATTCCATTCTTTGTACGAAATTGAAAAAACTTTATAATTTCTCTGACTCAGCTGTTAATCTTGTCCAGTCATATCTGTCCTGTCGTCACCAAGCAGTTGTCACATCGCATAATATTTCGTCTCTTTTATTAATAAAGCGTGGAGTCCCTCAGGGGCCTGTCTACGGGCCACTATTGTTCTCAATTTATGTCAATGATCTTCCATGTTGTGTGTCTAATTCCGAGCTACACATGTATTCCGATGATGTTCAGATGTATGTTAGTCGTCCGTTATGTAGAATAGATGAATGTATTCGTGTCTGCAATGATGATCTCTACAAAATCAGTAAATGGGCTAGTATTAATGGATTGGAGGTTAACCCTAAAAAATCAAAATGCCTGGTAATATACAAAAAAAATTAAACACACTCAATCTTGAGCAAGTGCGCCTTAACAACGAGTCCGTTGAGTATGTAGAGCAGGCAATAAACCTAGGCATAACTATAAATCAAACGTTATCTTGGTACGATCATGTCAATAAGGCAGTTGGAAAGCTCTATAGTGCACTAAGGCGACTGTATTTGACCCAGAATTTTCTTCCATTGAAACTAAAGCTCCTCATTGCCAAGACGTGCCTGTTACCCGTTCTTTTTTATGGAATAGAAATCTTCGGAAACTGTGATTCAGTAAGCCAAATCAAGATAAAAGTACCATTTAATAGTATAGCACGGTATATTTTCAATATTAAAAGAAGAGATTCCATAACGACGTATGCCAATAAAATATACAATCTGACTCTTGATTCCTGGATTAAACTAAGAACCCTAATCTTCTTGCATAAAATTATTACAAGTAAGGGACCAAGTTATTTGCACGAAAAAATTACTTTCACGGCATCAAGAAGAACCAAAAACATAGTTTGCACAAGATTCAAATTAGCAAGTTCAGAAAAGCATTTCTTTATTTTCGCTGTTCGTCTGTGGAATGAGTTACCGCACCAACTAAAAACAATTAGCAGCGAAACGCACTTTAGGGTTAAGATTCAAGCACACTTAGAAAACATTATCTACATTAACGTTACATTAAACTTAATACTAACAACACACTTAGTTTAGTAGGCAAAATAGATTAAGTATATAACTGGTAATACAAACCAAAAAATATATATAATAATTATAAAGATTAATAAAAATTTTGAATGTTAAAAATAAAACTAATATTAAGAAAATAACCTAATAATAATAAGCTCAATATAATTAAATTTGTAATGACTAGCGTAATAATTTAAAAGTAATCCAATACTTGGATTAGGATAAGGGTTATAAATAAATAAATGAAAAAATTAAAAAATAAACTAAAAACTAAAAACTATTAATCTACATTGACTTATAAACGTCCGTTCACCACTAAAACTGGAGTAGAAAGTACTCTTGTACAATGCAGTACTCAAACCAATTTGGACATATGGCACTGAACTATGGGGAAATTCTTTCATTAGTAATTTAGAGTTAATCGAGAGAGCTCAATCGCCAAGGTGAAAGCAAAGTACCAGCTTAAGCTTCGGAACCATCCACATAGACTTGCGCAGAATTTAACTTGGCAGGCTAGCCATACACGACTCCGGCTCCTCCTCAACCCAGCAATAACAGTAAGGGCCGTAATTCAAATATTTAATTGCATTAAATTAATTAAATAACTAAATTAGATTAAGATTTGACTACTTATGGTAAGTCTCCGAGAGAGAAGATTCGATAAATAAATAAAACTTAAAAAAAAAACAAGTAAAAAAGCCCAAGTCGGGTGTCCTGACTTTGAAATACTCTGTACATATGTTTACAATAATTATAAAAAATAAAAAAAAATTAAGAAAATTAAAAAAAAAATTTTGATCGATTTTACCTTTCTCGGTATTCGAACTCACGTAAAGGGTGTATAATTGCACATTTACATAGCAATTGCGTCTGTGTGAGTGTATGTATGCCTATGCGCATCTATTCGTGTCTGTGTAAACATGTGTGCAGTCAACCAAAGCACCAGCATCAACAACAGTCGCGGGCAGCGCTTGAGCAGCGCTGCAGCAGCAAATATATTTATGGCTATAACTTCTTGTTAAATCGGTCTATCATAGTGAAACTTGGCATACGGCCACATAATAACTAACTGGGGGTATTTGCAAAATTTTAGTTCGAAATTCCAAGAATTACGGGAGTTAGAAAAAATCGCAATTTTCATGGGAGAGGGGGGAGGGAGGGAAATTCCAAAATACACATTTTCTGCGTATTCACACAAGGCATCTGGGACTAAAATTTGGTGTTCCTAGATCTTATAGTCTCCGAGATATAGGCGATTATACGAATGGAAAATCGGGAAATCCCCATAGGGGGAAGTGGGGGGGGGGGGAAATAAAAAAAAAACAAACTCGTATAGAATACACACAAAAGGCATCTTTGTGCAAAATTTGGTGTCTCTATCTCTTATAGTCTCTGAGATCTAGGTGATCATACGGACGGACAGACGGACGGACGGACAGACAGACAGATAGGGCTAAATCGACTCGTCTTGTCATGCTGATCAAGAATATATATACTTTGTGGGGTATGCCACGCCTCCTTCTGCCTGTTAAATTTTTCAGCTCGCGCAAACGTAATATACTCTTGTACATTTCATGTACAGAGTATAAAAAAAGCATTATAAGTTAAGGTCAGCTGCAATCGGCTATCACCATGAGCCAAGTGAACAAGGGTCACAGAATCTGCAATTTACTCCACGTCCATCTCACGCCATTTAATGATAAGAGTCGTCACCATGTGACTTGCATAATTGGAAAGACATTCACCGTCGCGACGGTCGGACGATTTGCTAGCATTGCTGGTGTTTCTGCACTGGCATAACGTTGAGCGAAAAGTTCCTTAAATTAGGCCCAAGTTATGTTAAGGTAACAGATTTGTGATAAACACTGCACTTCGCACTTCGTTCCATTGCTGTACTTAAAGCCTGCCTTTAATTGTATTTTCGTCAAGAATTATGTCTACCGTAGAGCACCACGCCGACGCGTCGGCGCCAGCTAGATCTGCGAATTTGTGAATTTGGAATTAGTGTCGGTCACTAATTTGCTATGTCCTGTTTCAGATGCCCGTGATTGAAAAGCGCGCAACAGCTCGATCAAAATTGTATTTTGTTGTTCCATAATAATACGCCATGGGCCATCTGATGTTGTAGGTAGAGATCCAGATCCCACTTCTGATGTCGGAGTATTAATCTCCACTATCTAATAATCTACACTATGGACGGTGAACATGGGCTATATTATATTTGAAAAAAAGAATGTAATCCTTATTAAAACGCCAATAATGTAACCAAAGGTGTAAAAAATTACCTTAAAAATCTCCTGAATAGCATGCTGTCAGTTCATAATCATCGTCGAAGCATTGCCACTTTAAATATTAAGGCAATCTTATTCAAAAGCCCCCAGCCAAATAAAATATTACAAATCGATCGACACCGTGATTAATATTGAAGACATTCAAATTCACTAAACCCATCTGGACTGCCGACGGTAAAATTCGGAATTGCAATCATGCTTTTCAGAAATTAAAGCCTTCCAAGCATGTGCAATGGGACGAGGCTGCTTATAAAGGAATTGCAGGACAATTTAAGTGTAGCAACTATTATCAACGGCCCAGCAACTGGTCAACTAGCCCATATAACGAGGATACCGATGATCCCATTTGATCATTTATATGGTTTCAATTTCCGGTAGCCCCAAGCTCAAGCCTTCGAATTAGTAGGGATCGACATTCGAAAGCAATGTTTTACTGTATGTTGACCTATCACGGGTCGGAGCTCCTGAAAATCCATTTATTTTGCTACCACAAAGTAAAACATCAAATATCTTGTACAGAGAACATCTGACCTAATAAGGAATAACAAAAAAAATCTAAAAACGAACAAAAAATCATTAAAATAATATCCAAAATAAAGTTCACTTATTACTAACTCATAGCAAAAAGAAGGGTGTATGTGTGTTCAGTGTGTGTGTGTTATAAATGGTATAATTTTTAAAATTTTTGTTAAAATACCCGTGCGAAGCAGGGGCAGGGCGCTAGTAAATAAATAAAATTGTAAAATCGAATTCAAAAATATTATTTAAAAAAATTTAATTAATTTAATTTAATATAAAATATTCAACACATGCATACAAGTATATACATAAGTGTTTATGTACAATTTCAATAGAATAAATTAACATCAGAATCGTGTCTCTGTATGCAGCACAAAGTTGAACCAAAGCAGCAACAACAACAGCTGCGGGCAGCGCTGCGGGCAGAGCATGGGCAGCGATTTTATTTATGGCTTTCTTCAGAATTGACCAATCATGATGAAACTTAACATACGGACATTTAATTACTAACTGGATGTAATAACCATATATGAGTTCAAAATTCCAAAAATTACTGCAGTTATGGGGTGCATCGAAAAAAACTCAAACTCGTATTTTCTCGGACTTTGGAGAATCTGAATACCAAGTTTGGTTATTCTCTTATACAAAGGCGTAGCCAGCTTTTACCAAAGGGGGGGGGGGGGGGGGGGGGGGGGGGGCAAAAAATTAAAATGTTGATTAATTAATGCCCGATGCATTTAAAAAATGATGATCGATGAAAAAACTTTAACAAATCCAACGCAGATCTATCTTAAGGCGAAATAGTGCGTCATAATAATGAACGTGTGGTCGACTTTATATTGAAAAATTTTTTCTAGGGGGGGGCAACGGCCCCCTCCCCCCCTCCTGCTCTTATACTTTCTAAAATCCTTGCGTTCATACAGACAGAGGGACGGACATGGCTATATCGACTCGACTTGTCATCCTGACTTGCGATCCTGTTACATACATTTGCACAAAACTGGTATACCCTTTAATCCTTTAGGTACAGGGTATAAAATGCAGCTCAAAATGCCGATGAATGCAAATAACGTTTGCAAGATCTTTGCGAAAGGGCATCTACGTCGAGGGCCATAGGAACGAAACAAGAATGGAAGTTGCGGCTATGGCAAATGCGGGAAAGGGCATCACATCTGATCCAAGAAACACCAACGGGGGCGGTGGACATCCTTTGTACAGATGACAAAAGGTGGACGACAGTGGGTACTCAATCGAAGCCATAAAAAGCGAAGGAAAGATGTGACGTCAGAAAGATTAAAAAGCACTATAATTCAGTGGCGCAGTAATGCAAGCTGGAAACGCTAATTTTCAATAAAACAAAACACTCGGTGATTTTCGGTTATAAAGTGTTGGATTTATATGGGTTAATATGGATATATTTTTCGTTTTTACATTCGTGTCGAGCCGTGTAGCCAGCCCATGCCCATCTCTAGTACAGAGTATTTAAGAGTTGCGCCCGTTCGACTCTAGCATTTCTTTCTTATTATTCGTTTATTTTTTCCGATAGTACATTCGCCCTATTGGAAATGTAACAGTTGTTAACATTAGAAATAAGAATCCATATAATCTGGCAGCATTAAATCAAGCATCAGGCGATGCTTCTTCCTTATTTTATAATTACTCATTCGTATTCAGTTCCTAATAAACGTTCGACCGAAACACTACGCACTCGTATATTATTCTGATATGCCTTCCCAAAAGGTTATGAGCCCAGGAGTATGTGTCGGCTAATTAAATTAAATTACAAGGGCAAATTAGCAAAAATGAACATGTCGCAACAAATCGAAAAACTTAGTGACGACAACTACGAGGTATGGCACATGGCCGTGAAAAGTCTGTTAGTAACTGCAGATTTGTGGAAAGTAGTGTGTTGAAAATATGTGAAAGATTCAGAGAATGAATCGGAAGCTGAAAAATGGGATACAACGGACCAAAAGGCACTGGCGTACATGGTTTTAAACGTAAAGCCATCCCAGTTGATGCACATGAGGTCGTGCACAACGTCCACAGCAGCAGAGAAAAAGTTAAAGGAACTGCACATGCCTGTGGGGCCTATAAAGAAAGTCCAACTGTACCAGAAACTATTACGTTTCAATATGCAGCATGATGGCAATGTAGGTACCTATGTAAACTCATTTGTGGAGACAATTGAAAAGTTGGCAGAAGTAAACATTAAGATCAACGATGAGTTGAAGGTCATAATGTTGTTGTGCAGTTTGCCTGATACATGGACAAATTTTGTAGTCGCGATCAAAACTCGCGATGAGCTCCCAACATTTGAAGTCGTCAAGATTAAATTCGGTGAGAGAGGATCTATTAAGATGTGCCAGAAAACGTTCATTCAAGGCCTACTGGAGACGTATGGCATGAGAAGGAGCTGTCCAGTTAGCATGCCGCTAGACCCAGGGTTCCAAGCGCGATGCGAAAATGACAATTGTGTCCAGGCGAATATTAAAAGATTTCAGTCACTAATTGGCTCCCTTATGTATTTGGCAGCCTGAGTCGGCCGGAAATTCATTCTGTTAGCAAATTGTCGCAAATAAATGCAGATGCACACATGTACTTCTGTACATGAAATGTACAAGAGTATATTAGGTTTGCGCGAGCTGAAAAATGTAAATGGCAGAAGGAGGCGTGGCAGACCCCACAAAATATATATATTCTTGATCAGCATGACAAGACGAGTCGATCTATGTCTGTCTGTCTGTCCGTATGAACACCTGGATCTCAGAGACTATAAGAGCTAGAGACACAAAATTGTGCCTTACGCTGTGCAAGTTTGTTTTATTTATTTTGATTTTCCCCCCACTTTCCCCCTATGGGTGTTTTCCCGATTTCTATAATCGCCTATATCTCAGAGACTGTAAGACCTAGGGACACCAAATTTTAGTCCAAGATGCCTTATGTGAATACGCAATTAGTGATTTTCCATAACTCCCGTAATTCTTGGAATTTTGGCAAGTACTTCCAGTTGGTGATTATGAGTCCATATGCCAAGTTTTATTATGATATGCCAATTTAACAGGAAGTTATAGTCATAAATATATTTGCTGCCCAAGTGCCCGCAGATGTTGGTGCTTTGGTTGTCTGCAAACATGCTCACACAGACACCAATAGGCGCAATTGCTTTGTATATAGTGAAATCGATAAAAATTTGTTTTAAGTTTTCTTAATTTTTTGAATTTCTATAATTATTCTAAACATATGTACAGAGTATTTCAAAGTCGGGACACCAGGACTTCAGCTTTTTTACTTGTTTATTTATAAAACGTGTTTATTTATAATTCCGACCTACACATGTATGCCGATGATGTTCAGATGTACGTTAGTCGTCCGTTATGTAGAACAGATGAATGTATTCGTGTCTGCAATGATGATCTCTTCAAAATCATCAAATGGGCAAGTATTAACGGATTGGAGGTTAACCCTAAAAAATCAAAATGCTTAGTAATATATAAAAAAAATTAACATACTCAATCTTGAGCAAGTACGCCTTAACAACGAACCCATTGAGTACGTAGAGCAGGCAATAAACCTGGGAATAACTATCAATCAATCATTATCTGTGTGTGACCATGTCTATATAGCGCACTAAGACGTCTATTTTTAATTCCGAACTTTCTCGCTGTAAAACTAAAGCTGCTTATTTCCAAGACATGCCTGACACCCTTGCTATTTTATGGAATTGAAATTTTCGGAAACTGCGATTCTGTAAGCCAAAACAAAATAATAGTAGCCTTTAATAGCATAGCACGGTGTATTTTCAACATTCAAAGAAGAGATTCAATAACGACGTACGTCAACAAAATATACAATCTGACCCTCGGATCATGGATTAAACTTAGAACCCTAATCTTCTTGCATAAAATTATTACACGTAAGGAAATGAATTATTTACACGACAAAATTGCTTTCACCACATCAAGAAGAACGAATAACATAGTTTGCACAGGATATAAATTAACAAGCTCGGAAAAGCACTTCTTTATCTCCGCTGTTCGTCTGTGGAATGAGCTACCGCATAACCTGAAAACAATCAGCAGCGAAACGCACTTTAGAATAAAGATTCAAGCACACTTGCAAAACATTAACTAAATTAACGTTACCAAAACTTATAATATTAAACACACACTTAGTTGAGTAGGCAAAATAGATTAAGTATAAAACTAATCAAACAATCCTAATAAATATATATTATTACTAGCGTCCTGTCCCTGCATCGCACGGGTATTTTTACAACAAGTAGAAAAGCTAAAGTCGGACGCCCCGACTTTGAAATACTCTGTACATATGTGTATAAATATTGTTAACAGAGGCATAATTTTTCATAGGCTAGTACATTATATTAATTTGTATAAATATATGTTTATGTTAGTGTCGCCGCTCGAATTGGCTCCCGATTAATGAATTTAATCGGTACCCAGGGAACACCACGGGGAGGCCATTACCTACGCAATGGGGTCCTTTAGCAAAAACTAATTTTTTGCAGACCTACGAGTCGACTTGCGTTGTGCAAATACAACTCCTATGTTCCCCAAAACTAAAAATAAAAGTATGTTATTAATAAATACTTAATAAATTAAAAAATTAATAAAAATAAATAAATATAAATAAATAAATAAGTAATAAATAATGAAATTATACAAAATCCTAATTCTCCTGTAAACTAACTAAAATTCCACTATGATGGCTATAAACTGCGAACTGAAATATTTGAACACGCCCAATCAATATGTGTATCACTATTGGTCGTAGACGTGTTCAAATCTAACAAAAATCGAAAACTATGACTACCTAAAAAATCAAATATGCTCCTACTGCACCCTGACAGAGACCGTAGGCAAATATTAAAATCTCCTCCTAATAAATTATCTAAAAATGATAATAATATAAATCCTCAAACTCTGTTTTAAACTTTTGCAGAGAATATGTTGGGCTTTTATAAACTACTAATAACCTTAAAGACCTATATTTTAACACGGCATACTCAAATACTGCAGAACGCTCATTTTCGGAATTAGCAAAGTACCGGCGACTGGAGCAAAGACTAACATTCTCAAATATTTAATTCTTAACGAATACAAGAATGCCTCTTTACCAGTTACTTGCGGACAATCTAGGCGCACTGCACTGGTGAAGCCAGGAATTTCATATATTTCGTTTGAGTATGTGGAAGCCTCAACGAAATATCGCTAATGTGGCAGTGCAAACTTTCCGTATTGTGGAAAAAAACATTGAAAATAGAATTTTCAAATAGATTGTCAAAGTGAGTGTACAGTAACTTTATGCTTCTTAGATTTTGTAGCTCTTGTTCTACATCTGAATGTCGATTAGACTTAGGAGGGTCAAACGGTCCAACTATGAAAAGGCCATCCGCACTTGTGGCTCTACTACAAGCTACATATAATGCTTCACGTTGCATACGAGAAATTGTGTGGACCACCATTTTGGTATATGTAGCTCCCTGACTTTTATGAATAGTTATACCTTCTGCAGGTGTAGCTGGAAATTGTTTGCGGTCAATAGTAATTTGCTCATTTGATAAATACTGAAAACTTTCAGTTGTTTTCAAAACTGGGGTCCATGAAGGCTCTATGTGATGTGGGCACTTAGCTCGAGCATTTACTCCTACACTGTCATCTAAAAATGTTATCCAAAGAATATGAGGGGAATTGGATACATTGAAACCTACTTCCATTAAAACGCCTGTGGCTCCATTGACGAGACCATCTGCTGTATCTACATTGACCGTCATCATATACTTTGCAGTGGTTTTCAAAATCAGAGTTGTGCACAACCCTTGAGTTTGAGAAGATTTAAAATTCTTGACGGAATCTAATTTTTGTTGCTTACTTTCAGCATTTAGGTGTGCGGCCTTGATGAAATCAAGAGCAACTGAAATATGCTGTTCTGTAGCAATCGATTGCAATTTTACCGTGTTAAAAGCATTTGTATCCTCATTCCTAAGAAACAGATGAATTGCATCATCTGGGACTTCACGGACATTGAAAATTCGGGACCTAAACAAACTCATATCCTCTGACGACATTTGGCCGGATGCCATGTTATTAAGTGCTTTTGCAAAGGATTGGTCGTCTCTCTGCCGCATTATCTCTATGAGTTCAAAAAACTTAAAACTATCCCACAGAGAAGATCCATAAATAGCACTGTATGGATCATGCGACGCCAAAGTGGATTGTCTGAGATCGCCGAAAACTATAACAGATATTCCTCCAAATGGGACATTTCTGTTATTGAAAATTTGTTTGAGACGACTATCCAATTGGGAAAACATTTTGGCACCGGCCATTGAAATTTTGTCAATTATAAGAAGTTTGAGATCAATGAATCTCGAACGCAGGGTATTTAACAAATTTGCACCTAAATCTTCAAATGACGACCCGGACTGGCTCACTGGAAGTGAAAACATGGAATGAAGGGTGGAACCCCCAATTCCAAATGCTGCTTTTCCTGTGGGTGCGCACAGTACACTTTTTGCAGCTGTGGGGTCGGAACCAGGTCTACGATTATAAAAATGTGAGAGGGATTGAAAAATTGCTGATATAAGCCTACTTTTGCCAACACCTGCTCCGCCACCTACAAACTCCTGGAAAATGTTATTATGTATCGTGCAAAACATGGTTATAAAATGTTTTTTGCTTCAAATTAAGTGATCTAACTATATTTTCTAAATTTTCAATAGATATAATTGGCGGGAGCTTTATTACTCGGATAGTATCATCCGATTCTTCTATATTATTTTCTGCATTTACGTTTAAAACATTTATTTGAGAATTTATCTCAGGAAAAGCTAAAACCCTATACTCATTATCTAAAACTGCCTGACTTTCTATATTTTCCTCACTTATTTCTTCATTTTCCATGGCCCTTCTAAGCGCGTCTTCTAAATCTGCTAACACATTGTATTGAGAAAAGGAAGTCCTAATGGAATCTGTATTTTGATTATAAATTTCCTCGCAATTTCTTTCAACTAATTCTGCCTGTTCATCTCTCCACGGTAAGAAAAGCATTAGAAGTTCCCTAAAGTAGTTCTGTCTGTCCAAATTGACATTGAACTTCCTATTCCGAATTATACACGGCTTGGTCCTTTTTCTAAGAAACCCACTGCTATCGCGGAGAGGAAGAAAAACACTGCCTAGGACCTCATTTTCATCTGCATTGTCATTTTCACTTTGGCGAGTTGCTCTGCGGTTTTTCGAAAAACTATAAAATGCAGCGAAATCGGCTAAACACAGGCCTTTGAGACTATCCGGTCGGTGTATATAATGGTCGAAAAGACCTACTACAAAAATGTCAGTAGAATCCTGAGGCAAATTTTGTAGCTGTTGTCTAGACTTGAGCATTCTAACTCGATGCTCTGGAACTGAAGTATTTATGTAAACTTTTGCGTTGCTAGTCTCAGACAAACGCATTCCTAGACAACAATACACGGCTTCCTGAGCGGAGATCTCAGTGCCTGAAATAAATTTATGACCAATATGCAACAGTTTTTGTCTGATGGTTAAATCGCCTCTGTGAATCTCGTTCACGGCTTCACGCATCAGTTTCGAAATTCCCCTTTGGCTCTTGTTTATATAATTAATAACATAACTGCAGCACGCATAAGGGTCCAAAATAAACTGAATATCCATGTTGGCCCTTATCATTGAGAGAATGTGTTTATTATAAGCGTTTACTTTAATGGCTGTTCTGAAAAATTTGGGGTTTTTTCAAACCAGACCTAAGAGCATATTTATAATCCTCGTAACTGAGACTCATCGTGAGAAAGAAAATTTTCGAATACGCTCAAGTGACGTAAACTATTAGCGTCAAATGGGAAATTTAAAACATTTTGAATTTTCTTTAAATTTTCGCGATGAAGAGAAATGTTATCAGTTTCTTCCGGCAGTGGCTTTACAATCTCTGTTGGGGCATTGGAGGATATGGAATACCAAAGCGACAAAAAGAGTTGCCTCTAACTTCTCTCATACATGAATGCCCATGATTATGCTTTTGGTATTCTATAAACTGCGCTAAGTCAGTATTTGTTACATCTGTGGTAACGAAATTATCAATGAAGGCTATCACTGGAGAAATAGACGCTTCATTGTCGAAGTCCACTGCTGGGGCATCTTTAAGCCAAAACATGCCATGTATATGGGGAGAACCTCTTTCTTGGAACTCAACTCGCCAATAGTACCTAATAACGTTATGCTCACCGAAAACGCCCCCCCTCTTCTTCATGACTTTCAGTATTTGCCGATACCGAAAGTCGAAATACCTAGCGCAAGTCACAGGGTCTACTCTACTTAAGCGTGCTTTTTCGCCGAAACTTAAAATTAGAGCACTTTCCTCTGTTATTTCTTGCCTATCTACTGTTCTTTTTAAAATGACAAGCAGCTCAGTCCACCTCGTCTCATCAGCCGACATAGTGATAAAGAAAGAAAGTAGGCCGAACTGACGAATCATGGCCATAACCTTCTTTTTTTCTGCTTCCCAATGAGCAGGTGATGTCCGAATACCTCTAAGAACCCTATAGCATTCATCGTGGCTAATAAGACGATCCATATGATCATCATTAAGGGCGTTAGTAGCTGTTATGCCGTGAGGGGCGCTATGCTTTCTTAAACATATTGAAGTATTATTTCGAATATGAATCAGCTCTAACTTTTTATACTCTGTACATGAAATGTACAAGAGTATATTAGGTTTGCGGGAGCTGAAAAATGTAACAGGCAGAAGGAGGCGTGGCATACCCCACAAAGTATATATATTCTTGATCAGCGTGACAAGACGAGTCGATCTAGCCCTGTCTGTCTGTCTGTCTGTCCGTCTGTCCGTCCGTATGAACACCTGGATCTCAGAGACTATAAGAGATAGAGACACCAAATGTTGCACAAAGATGCGTTATGTGTGTATTCTATACGAGTTTGTTTTATTTTTTTGATTTCCCCCCCCCCCCCACTTACCCCCTATGGGGGTTTTCCCGATTTTCCATTCGTATAATCGCCTATATCTCGGAGACTATAAGACCTAGGAACACCAAATTTTAGTCCCAGATGCCTTGTGTGAATACGCAGAAAATGTGTTTTTTGGAATTTCCCTCCCTCCCCCCTCTACCCAGCAAATCGTAACTCCCGTAATTCTTGGAATTTCGAACTAAAATTTTGGAAATACCCCCAGTTCGTTATTATGTGTCCATGTGTCAAGTTTCACTATGATAGACCGATTTAACAAGAAGTTATAGCCATAAATATATTTGCTGCTGCAGCGCTGCTCAAGCGCTGCCCGCGACTGTTGTTGATGCTGGTGCTTTGGTTGACTGCACACATGTTTACACAGACACGAATATATGCGCATAGGCATACATACACTCACACAGACGCAATTGCTATGTAAATGTGCAATTATACACCCTTTACGTGAGTTCGAATACCGATAAAGGTAAAATCGATCAAAAATTTTTTTCTTAATTTTCTTAATTTTTTTTTATTTTCTATAATTATTGTAAACATATGTACTTGTTTTTTTTTTATGTTTTATTTATTTATCGAATCTTCTCTCTCGGAGACTTACCATAAGTAGTCAAATCTTAATCTAATTTAGTTATTTAATTAATTTAATGCAATTAAATATTTGAATTACGGCCCTGACTGTTATTGCTGGGTTGGGAGGTCTCTTCGCCGGAGTCGTGTATGGATAGCCTGCCAAGTTAAATTCTGCGCAAGTCTATGTGGATGGTTCCGAAGCTTAAGCTGGTACTTTGCTTTCACCTTGGCGATTGAGCTCTCTCGATTAACTCTAAATTACTAATGAAAGCATTTCCCCATAGTTCAGTGCCATATGTCCAAATTGGTTTGAGTACTGCATTGTACAAGAGTACTTTCTACTCCAGTTTTAGTGGTGAACGGACGTTTATAAGTCAATGTAGATTAATAGTTTTTAGTTTTTAGTTTATTTTTTAATTTTTTCATTTATTTATTTATAACCCTTATCCTAATCCAAGTATTGGATTACTTTTAAATTATTACGCTAGTCATTACAAATTTAATTATATTGAGCTTATTATTATTAGGTTATTTTCTAAATATTAGTTTTATTTTTAACATTCAAAATTTTTATTAATCTTTATAATTATTATATATATTTTTTGGTTTGTATTACCAGTTATATACTTAATCTATTTTGCCTACTAAACTAAGTGTGTTGTTAGTATTAAGTTTAATGTAACGTTAATGTAGATAATGTTTTCTAAGTGTGCTTGAATCTTAACCCTAAAGTGCGTTTCGCTGCTAATTGTTTTTAGTTGGTGCGGTAACTCATTCCACAGACGAACAGCGAAAATAAAGAAATGCTTTTCTGAACTTGCTAATTTGAATCTTGTGCAAACTATGTTTTTGGTTCTTCTTGATGTCGTGAAAGTAATTTTTTCGTGCAAATAACTTGGTCCCTTACTTGTAATAATTTTATGCAAGAAGATTAGGGTTCTTAGTTTAATCCAGGAATCAAGAGTCAGATTGTATATTTTATTGGCATACGTCGTTATGGAATCTCTTCTTTTAATATTGAAAATATACCGTGCTATACTATTAAATGGTACTTTTATCTTGATTTGACTTACTGAATCACAGTTTCCGAAGATTTCTATTCCATAAAAAAGAACGGGTAACAGGCACGTCTTGGCAATGAGGAGCTTTAGTTTCAATGGAAGAAAATTCTGGGTCAAATACAGTCGCCTTAGTGCACTATAGAGCTTTCCAACTGCCTTATTGACATGATCGTACCAAGATAACGTTTGATTTATAGTTATGCCTAGGTTTATTGCCTGCTCTACATACTCAACGGGCTCGTTGTTAAGGCGCACTTGCTCAAGATTGAGTGTGTTTAATTTTTTTTGTATATTACCAGGCATTTTGATTTTTTAGGGTTAACCTCCAATCCATTAATACTAGCCCATTTACTGATTTTGTAGAGATCATCATTGCAGACACGAATACATTCATCTATTCTACATAACGGACGACTAACATACATCTGAACATCATCGGAATACATGTGTAGCTCGGAATTAGACACACAACATGGAAGATCATTGACATAAATTGAGAACAATAGTGGCCCGTAGACAGGCCCCTGAGGGACTCCACGCTTTATTAATAAAAGAGACGAAATATTATGCGATGTGACAACTGCTTGGTGACGACAGGACAGATATGACTGGACAAGATTAACAGCTGAGTCAGAGAAATTTTGGGAGCTGAAAAATGCAACAGGCAGAAGGAGGCGTGGCAGACCCCACAAAGTATATATATTCTTGATCAGCATGACGAGACGAGTCGATTTAGCCCTGTCTGTCTGTCTGTCCGTCCGTCCGTCTGTCCGTCCGTATGATCACCTAGATCTCAGAGACTATAAGAGCTAGAGACACCAAATTTTGCACAAAGATGCCTTATGTGTGTATTCTATACGAGTTTGTTTTATTTTTTTGATTTCCCCCCCCCCCCCCCCACTTACCCCCTATGGGGGTTTTCCCGATTTTCCATTCGTATAATCGCCTATATCTCGGAGGCTATAAGACCTAGGAACACCAAATTTTAGTCCCAGATGCCTTGTGTGAATACGCAGAAAATGTATATTTTGGAATTTCCCTCCCTCCCCCCTCTCCCCCGCAAATGCGATTTTCTCTAACTCCCGTAATTCTTGGAATTTCGAACTAAAATTTTGCAAATACCCCCAGTTATGTGTCCGTATGCCAAGTTTCACTATGATAGACCGATTTAACAAGAAGTTATAGCCATAAATATATTTGCTGCTGCAGCGCTGCTGCAGCGCTGCTCACGGCTGTTGTTGATGTTGCTGTTTAGTTGACTGCGAAAATGCTTACACAGACACAAATAGACGCACATAAACATACATACACTCACATAGACGCAATTGCCTTGTATATGTGCAATTATATACCCTTTACGTGAGTTCGAATACCGAGAAAGGTAAAATCGATCAAATTTTTTTAAATTTTCTTATCATATGTACAGAGTATTTCAAAGTCGGGACACCCGACTTTAGCTTTTTTACTTGTTTTTTATATCAGTTGTTACACCCAAATGTCGTGTTCGATCAATTTCAATGCCGTTTAATTCATATCGTATTTCATTAAATAGGTATGCCATACAATTATTTCATAAAGCTACTTTGGTTTGTGACTGAATCATCAGTAAGTGTGATATGTGTAGGAAACTTTCGCTTGGTAAGACATACAAGTCTTGATTTTGTATTGCAATCCGAATTTCATCATTGTTTTCATACGATCGTAAATAAGATGTATAACTATGATAGTCTTTTTTTATTATCGAATTATCAATAGTGGGTTTCTCTAATACATTAATTATGTGTCATTTTTGAATTTTGAAACCTAAATCTAATAAAAATTGTTTATTGCACTTAGTTAATGGTTTTTGTTGTTGTTGTTGTTTTGATTCCTCGTTAGATTTTTTTCCTTCTTTTTGTTTGCTATTATATGATGATGGGCTTCCTCCGTCCGAACTGTTCGACGTTAACAAAGTGAGTGAAGATTATGATATAGAATCATTATTATTTTGTCGGTCTTAAATGTAATCTTATCGTAATTCTTTCACCACGAAAAATAATTAGATTTCCGTTTTGATCAACGATTTTTAAAGCCTGTACCCAAAGGGTGAAAGGCTATACTAGTTTTGTGCGCATGTATGTAACACACAGAAGGAGGCGAGGCAGATCCCACAAAGTGTATATATTCTTGATCAGGATGAGAAGACGAGTCGATATAGCCATGTCCGTCTGTCCGTCTGTCTGTATGAGCGCAAGGATCTCAGTAAGTACAAGAGCTAGGATAACCAAAATTGGTATCAAGGTTCCTATAAGCCCTAGGCAGAACGAATTTGTTTATTTTTTCTGATACACCCCCCCCCCCCCCACTTCCCCGCAATTCGTATTTTTTCTTATAACTTCCGTAATTCTCGGAATTTTAAAATCAATTTTGGTAGGTACATCCAGTTAGTACTAATGTGTCCGTGTGCCAAATTTCATCATGATAGGTCAATTCTGAAGAAAGTTATAGCCATAAGTAAAATCGCTGCTCATGCGCTGCCTGCAGCTCTGTCGGCAGCGCTGCCCGCAGCTGTTGTTGTTGTTGCTGCTTTTGTTCAACTTTGTGCTGCATACATACACGCATATAAACACGCATAGGTACGTGATGTAAATGTATGCTGTTTAAACTGAACATAAACATGTATTCTAATTTAATTTAATTAATTATTTTAATTAAATAATTCATTCATTTTTTTTTAATAATTTAATTTTTAAATAATTTTTTTTTTTTTAATTTTTCCTTTTTGTGGAGAGTACAGGCTATTTTACTGTCGGGCTTGCTCGACTGTAGCGTTCTTTCTTGTTTTATAGCCCGGACTAACGATAAGTGCAAACTGATGTAATGTGTGTGCTGTTTCATTGTTTATATACGATCCATTTATAATATTACATTGTACGCATATGCTATTGATTTTTGTAATATCAATTGTCTTATCTGAAGTATGTTTTCTCTTAGGTTCCAATATTTTTGGAGTGAATCCTAATAATGATCCAATTGTTCGATTTTTATTAAAATATATTGGATCATTTGAAGAAAATATTTCTGTTTGTAGAGTGTTATAGTTTGGAACTAGATAAAATTTCTTATAGGTTTCATTACTATCATCATTTCCTTTGTTTAATTTGTTATATTCATTCATTAACAGTTCACTAATATCATTGATTTCATATGAACCAACCGGAATTGTTATCACATGTTCACCAATATGAAATAGGTTATTTTCAACGTCAACATTAGGAATCGATTTGTATGTATCTAAACTTATTAAGCCGCAACTATAGTTTTGTTTAAGTTCAATTGGTGGAAAATAATTTGCAATAAGCACTGATTCATCACCCGTTAGTGTTAATGTTATTGATATCTTAAGGTCTCGGAAACGAATGAAGTGTTAATAGCTTTTACATATGGTTTTTTTTTTTTTTTTTTTTTGTTTATAAGTTAATCCATGAATTGTGCTCTGATGAGAATCCTAACCATTTAACAAATACCATACCATTTCGCCTCCGAATAACCTTTTCTACTAGATATGTGTTAGGAAATTTAGTTTTCAATAACTCATATTCATAAAATCCTCCTTTAATAGTATGTCCTTGATAATCTTCTAATATATATGTAATAGGATTGGTATTTTGTATTATTTTGATTTTAAATAACTCAGTTGTCCAGTTTGGTGTATAACCTTTTTCAAATACATGTTTGTATTTACTTATACGCACATAATCGCCTATTTTGAATTTTGGTTTATGCGTAATTTTTAAATGATTGTAAACAGTGTCAAGAAGCAATTTTTCATTTGTAAAATTTACATCGTTTGGAGTCATCTTTATTGTTCTATGATATGTATTATTATATTTATCAATTAGTTCCTTGTATATATTGATCCATTTATAGGTACCTTGATAGCTGAACTCTTTCCACATCATATTTTTTATTGTTCTGTTAAATCGTTCGATTATACTTGCTTTTAAAATGCTATATGTTGAATAATGATTAATATGATTTAATTTCAACAGATTTTGAAATGATTTATTATAAAATTCTTTGCCATCATCTGTTTGTAAGTTTTTTGGTTTTCGTTGTGAGTCATTGAAAATACTTTTCATACTTTTCGTAACGCTGTCCCCCATGCTTTTTTCGAAAACGTGTCAATAACAGTTAAAAGATAACGATAGCTCTCATTATATAATTCAAAATTTATCATTTCAACTAAATCAGCTTGCCATAAATCATCAATTCCTTAGATTATAACACGTCGCCTATTAAAATTTTTTCGTCCTTGTTTATGTAACTCATCACGATTTGTCTTTTATCCGCATTCATGTCTACACTCATTCTTATTTCTTTTTACTTTTGTCTTGTATATTTATAATGTTTTTTTTTTTGTCTTTTCTTAGAATTTTACAATTGGAAAATTTATTTTAATTTTTTTTACATCGTCGTCATTAGGTCTTAATGCGATTAATTTAAAGATAACATCTTCAAGACTTTTAATATTTTGTTGTAATGATTTTATATATTTCGTGTAAATAACTTTTGAATATTCAGCAAACGTTGATCTTAACAAATTTACGTTGTCATTGGTCTCAGTTTTAAGAGATGTATTTAAACTATCAATTTTACTCTTTATAATTTTTATTTCCTTCTCTAAGTTTAAAATATCTATTTCTAACTTTTCATGTTGCTTATAGAAATATTTTTTCAACCTTAGAACGCTTGTTGAATTTGCTTGCGAAGAGGTTTCACCAAATTTATTAATCTGACTCATTTTATTATATTTGCTTCTTTAAGTTCTTCTATAATAGATACAATTTCGTTTTTATGATTCTTATTGCCAGCACTCTCAGATGCTAATGGTAAACGTAATCTATCTATTAATCCATTCGGATCATCCCAATATTTATATCCTTTATCCTTTTTTAAGTAAGATTTTGTTAATAGACCTCTTCCGATAAGTGATAACTTTGGTTTAAATAATTTTTTAATTATATGTTGGTATTTAAACGATTTACTTCCTTTAATATGTGTTTTAGATTGATATTTTCGTTTATGAGCGTTTGTTGATATTAAAATTTCTCGATAATTTTTCAAGTCTTTCTTTGAGTAATTTATTGGTTTGGTATGAAACAATAATGCAAATAAACCAGGTGTAATTTTCCATTTAATATTATTAATAATAATTGTGTTATTATTATATTTTAGTTTACTGTTACCATAATACCAATTACCATTTTCTTTTACATTTAGTTCATACAACATATCCAATTGTCTTTTCTTTTTTAAAATATTAAAATTTTTTAATAGCATTGATTTATTTAACGTGTTTTTTATTTGTTTTTCTATTTTGTTATGTTGGTTTTCACAAGTATTAGTAGTAGTAGTAGTAGTAGTAGTAGTAGTAGTAGTAGTAGTAGTAGTAGTATTAGTGTATGTATCATCAAGTTTAATTTCTTCTTTGATTATTTTGTTCTGATTTAGTTCGTCGTTTTCCTTGAAACATAATCTTGTTATTATTATTGTGTTTGCTTTGATCTTCCTTTCTAGCTAACAACAGTAATTTAAGCTCATCATTAACATTATTATTATCTAATAAACTTATCTTCTTAGTATTATAATATCTTGGACCATTGATTCGAAAACTTTTTTCTAATATTGAATTGAAATGATCGTCTTTATTATTATTTAACTTTAGTTTTTTATTACTTAATAATGAAGTTGGTGTAGAAACAACATTACGTTTACGATCTATAAAGGCAGGATTTGTAATATTTTCGTCATGCTTGTTATTCATTTTCCTTGTTTTTTTTCTATTATCATCATCATCATGATCATCATCATCACCATCATTGTTATCGCTTAATCTATCTCTTCGTTTTAAATTTTGTCTCTTCGGTTGCGGTGATGTATTACTATCTATGCTTGTTAATAATTCAGGATATTTTTCCATTTGTTCCAATAAAAAACTATCATATTCATTATAAACCAAGTCAGAATAGTCTGTATCTGTATGTTGTTCTTGTTGTTGTGGTTGTTGTTGTTGTAACAAACTATTAAAATCGATCTCATCATGATTCATGATGGGTGTCATGACAAACATGTCCAACATATTATCAAAGTCGAAATAGGCATATCCATTGGCATATGGAATGCCAATGGAGTTGTGAGAAAAGCTAAGGAGCTTGAGCTATTTCTTAAACAACAGCAACTCGACGTCATGCTCCTCAGCGAAACCCATTTTTCACAAAGATCTAGCTTTTCCATCCCAGGTTATTCACTGTATTGTTTCAATTATCCCGGCAACAACTGCCATATCGGAGGCGCTGCGGTCCTCATCAAGACTTCCATCGATCACCACTCACTACCACCTACATCGTTAAGGCATCTTCAAATGGCTCCTGTTGTAGTCAGCACTGACTATGGGGAAATTGCCCTAGCTACCCTTTACTGCCCTCCAGTTAGAAGCGCCCCTGACGAAGCTTTCTTTGATTTTCTAAATACTCTTCCCCAAAGGTTCATAGTAGGTGGGGATTGGAACGCCAAAAGTCGCCTGTGGGGGTGCTACAGATCCTGTCAAAGAGGCTCCCTACTTGCGGACAGGATCCTCAATTCTGCACTCTCCATACTTGCTACGGGAGAGCCCACACATTTCCCAGCCAACTCGAACTCGCCGTCAGCCATCGACTTTGCCGTCACCAAAGGGATCCCCACAAACCTCACATCCATCCGCCGATTAATAGACCTAAATAGCGATCATCTGCCTCTGGTGGTGGAGCTGGGAGTCGCCTCCAGGTCTTATGCTGCAAGGACCAAACTTCTCCCCAGGTCCTCCGATTTGGGGATTTTTCGCAAAATCATGGAGGACTCTGTCCACCTAAATATCGAACTCCGAACCCCGGAAGATCTGGATTATGCAGTTGAGAAGTTTACCCAACTCGTCCACAACGCCGCTGCTGCATGTACACCGAGCGTGGATCAAAATAGGGCTCCCCGTCTCACCAACTCATCCTGGCCCCTTTTAAAAGTCGAGGCTCTGAATCTGGTAAGGCGGAGGAGGTCCCTTCGCAAAATCTACATGAGGACTCGACACCCTTTTGACTACAACGCATGGCAAGTAGCCTCAAGACAGCTCAAACGAATCCTGAAGGATATACAAGGATCATACTTGCGCTCCTCCCTCTCCGTAATGGATGACACTGTAGTCACTGGCTATAGTCTCTGGAAAGCCACTAGGGGCATCACCCAGCAACCCAGATGCCACTTTCCCATAACGAATTCTGCTGGGAGATGGTGCTGCTCCGCTCAGGATACTGCCAACGCTTTCGCTGATGCTCTTGAGAACAGATTTACGTCCTACCCCCTCGCAGAACCAGAACACCAGGCCTCCGTCAATTCTGCCTTGCTTGCTCCACTACCCAACTCTGCCCACATTCGCCACGTCTCCTTCCAGGAACTTTGTTCCGAGATCAGGCGACTTCCTCGCAACAAGGCGCCTGGATATGACGCCATCGATGCCAAAGTTATCCAAGCCCTGCCTAGAAGAGCTGTCATATACTTACTGAAGCTTTTCAATACCATGCTATGGCTGCGCCATTTCCCATTACAATGGAAATGTGCGGCAGTCGTCATGGTATTGAAGAAAAACAAGTCCCCTTCCAACACCGACTCGTACCGCCCCATCAGCCTCCTTCCAGTTCTCTCCAAAGTATTCGAAAGAATAGTTCTGGTTAGAGTCCTGGAGGAGGTTGAAAGGAAAAGCGGGCTACCAGACCATCAGTTTGGTTTTCGGCAATGGTATGGCACTACGGAGCAAGTGCACAGAGTCGTCCATCATATCACGCGAGCAATGGAGAAAGGGGAGTATACTTCTGCCGTATTTATCGACATACAGCAAGCATTTGACAGAGTACGGACAAACGGGCTGTTGTACAAGCTGCTCAATCTTCTGCCGCCGTCACTGTTCGAGATCCTGAGAAGCTACCTGAGCGAAAGGACCTTTTTCGTAACAGGCGGAGGTACCGAATCTCCCCTCAAGCCGATATCTGCTGGCGTCCCACAAGGCAGCGTCCTTGGCCCAGTCCTGTACTCGATCTACACAGCAGACATGCCTGTTCCAGTACCTAATAGTTTATGCAGTACAATGCTAGCCACATACGCCGACGATGTTGTCTGCCTCTCTAGCAACGCCTGGATCAACCAAGTCTCTATACACACCCAGCAATATCTAAATCGATTCCACTCCTGGTGGAATTTGAGGATAAACACTGCCAAATCCGTTCACGTAACTTTCGGCAGTAGGCGAGGCGACTGCCCTGCAGTTATCCTTGGAGGTGAAACTGTGCCCCATAAGGCAGAAACTAAGTATCTGGGCATGATACTAGACAGGCGACTGACCTGGTCCGCTCACACCTCCTACATTAAAGCCGCCACGCTCAGAAGGCTTAAGGACCTACACTGGCTATTGAAAGCTAACAGCGGCCTTTCTCTACACAACAAGAGACTTGTCTACCTACAAGTCATCGCACCCATATGGCGTTATGGCATCGTGACTTGAAACTCTTCACAGTCTGCGAAGAGATCAACATGCACAACAGCCGGTACAACGACCGACTGCTGTCCCACGTCAACCCACTTGCCAGAGCACTGGCTAACCAGCCTATACCACGACAACGGCACCCCAGGCGCTTTCTACGACGAGCCAGCTCTGCCCAATTGGACGAACCAGCTCATGTGCGCGTCGAAAGGCGAAACAGGGTAGTTTTTAACGGGCGCCCACCTCCAGTCACCGATCCTAACATCATTATATTATGATCTTATTTCACTGCCAAAATTAGTATTAATACATGTCATAATTACTTTAATCCTGTCAAGCTTTATGTACCAACTTAGCATAAGTTTCCTCTGTTATCTATGTTCTTAAATTGTCACAAACATATGTTCACGTCCATCCACGTCATTTGTAAGCGTTATATATGTGGAATATGGCACATAAGTGCTGCTGGCCACTTATAATAAAGAATTAAAAGAAAAAAAAAAAGTGTATTTTGGAATTTCCCTCCCTCCCCCCTCTCCCATGCAAATAGTAACTCCCGTAATTCTTGGAATTTCGAACTAAAATTTTGCAAATACCCCCAGTTAGTTATTATGTGGCCGTATGCCAAGTTTCACTATGATAGACCGACTTAACAAGAAGTTATAGCCATAAATATATTTGCTGCTGCAGCGCTGCTCAAGCTCAATTCTGCATCTGCTTGAGAAGCTATGAAGGGAACAGTCTCGGATGCAAAATTAGACATCCACTGTTTATTATTTGTGTATTAACTAAATATCCAATTGCATCTGCAATTTTTGAGGGCCTAATGGTTTCAGCAATGAAATCATGGGAGTATTCCATTTTACGCTTGAGGTGGAGCTGGGCGACCTCGGCTTCATGGAAAGCTCGTGGGAGGCAAGTCACGATATTGCTTACCGGTATGGGGACATTGACTACAGCTCCTTTAATAGCACTCTGGCGCTCAAAACTTAAAGACTTAATGACTTAATGATCATAAATGGAAGGCGAGGAGAAATAAGGCGTTCCTCTAAAGGAGTAAGCCCTTTAAGACAATTGGGCAAATTAGGAAAATCTAAGCCATTCGAAATGGAAAAATTTGGTTTTTTGTTAGATTTAATACTGCGGGCACATGTTTTAGCCACGAGTAATTTTTTCCGTTTGGTGCGGAAACTATAAGCGTTTACAACAAACGCAAATTTGGTCTGGTCCCAACTTAACCATCCTATTATATACTGCTACCTGAGCCTCTATACTATTGGGTACCATGACATTCTGAGAGATATTGCGTTGTTCACCTTCATTTTGGGAAGCAAATTGCCGATTTTCTGCTGCTATGTTACCCCTATTACTCCTATATCCACTAACTCTTTGGCTAATTCTCCTCGTGGCATCTAATGCTGCTTGTCGTGCTGACAGCCGTGCGCCGTGCTGCCGTGTCGCGGGCTCGTTCTATAATCCTTCTAATAGGATTGTCCCTAACTTGAGACCTATTTACCCTATCCTGCTCTCTTTCTATTATGCGGCGTTCAACATCGGCTCTTACTAAAGCCCTCCTATCAGCGTCCTGCCTTTGTTCGCTAGTTCTAAAGTCTGTGTCTAACCTACTGTTGGCTCGACGCAGAGTATCGGCTGCCTGTTCAATCTGCCGAAACTCTGCGTCCCCACGTCTCTGTCTTCTAAAGTCCGTATCCTGTGTCTGTTCTTTTGTCTGATAAACTACATTCTGCCGACGATTCGATCGACGAAGAGTGTCGGCCGCTTGTTCCGGCTCCCGTCTCTCCCGTCTCGTCTCTGTCTTCTAAAGTTCGTATTTTGATCCTGTTCGTCTGCCCTGTAATCATTATCTAACCCACGATTCGATCGACGCAGAGTGTCGGCCGCTTGTTCCGGCTCCCGAAACTCTACGTCCAATCGTCTCTGTCTTCTAAAGTCCGCATTTTGATCCTGTTCGTCTGCCCTGTAATCATTATCTAACCTACGATTCGATCGACGCAGAGTGTCGGCCGCTTGTTCCCGCTCCCGATACGCTGCGTCTAATCTCTGGCTCCTGTGCTGAGTATTTTGCTGCTGTTCGTTTTCCCTATAATCTAAGTCCGTTCGTATGTCTTGTCTATGTAACGTATCTTGTACTTGCTCCTGCTGTCGAATAGTAGCGTTACGTCTCCTAGTTGAACGCCGCAAACTATTATTAGCCTGTTCATTTACCCTATTCTCTTCATTTGCCCTACGGCTCCTTTGTGCAAGTGCATTCCTACCTCTTTCTGCCTGTGAATAAATAGCTTCTTCCCTATTTTCCCTATTTCTCAATCGGCGGTTTCGAGCCCGTTGAGAAGCAGACTGACGACTGCGTCGAGGCATATCGGACGGATAAATAATATAATATAATAAAAAATATTAATATAATATAATAAAAAATAATAATATAATATAACATAATAATAAATAATAAAATAATAATAAATATTAATAAAAAATATAAATACAGTAAGCCTTAAAAAAGGCTAATTTTATAAAAAATATGAAATTATATCACCTGAGATGCAGCAGCTAAAAAACGCGCGAAAAAATTTTCGTTCCGCAGAACGTCACCCTCACTGCAAAGTTTATTAGCCACTGAAATCCTAAGCGATTGACCTGTCATATTTTTGCCAAAAACCCACTCAATTACTCTTATTATGCAACCCATTATTCTGCGTACTTGTTCTCTTTCTAATTCACACGACTAGAGGCGCTGGACTTTCTTTATTTTATTGAAATGGCTGGCATTGCTTTTAATCGCGTAAACAGTCATTAAGTTATGTAAGGTAACTATTAACAATCAGCTTTTGTTATTAAAATTCAAGTAATAAATTAATTCATACATTTGTGTCCACGTGCATCAGCCACTTATTCTTTGACTTTTTGGTCAGCAGAGAAGGGGGGCGTTTACTCTCTTACAAAAGAGTACACCTGGACGTTGTAAGTAAATTTTTCTCTTACACACAAATCCGTGCGCAAATGACTCGCCTGGTGTGTGTACATATATACATATATATGTTTTGTTAATGCACCCCATTTAACCATTCAATCAAATGGAATAGTGGCTTATTTATCATCACAATTGTTATTATTAAAATTTAAACGAAATAGAAAGGAGGGGCATTTCTTGATGTACAGGGATTTTAGCCGCAACGGCACTGCATCCGATCATTATTTATTTTATCCCGCCAAATTTAACAGACCATTCCACTCAATTATTTTTTTTACAATACCGTCATAAAGTATCTCTTTCTTTTTACGCTCTTTATTATTGTGGCCTTGAAAATATTCGCAGTCGCCTTGGCTTTGGCCGTGGCCACGGCCGAGTAAAACCAACAAAAACTGAGATAGGTCATGGTTGAAATACCTTCTTGACTTTTTTTTATTATAATTTTAAATATAATTGATTCATAAACCAAAAACAAAATAAATAAATGTTTTTTTTTCATTATATATTTACAGCATTCAAATTGAAATATAATATTTGCTTGCGTATAATTTAAACCTTCATTAGGTAGCATCCGATCATTATTTATTTTATCCCGCCAAATTTAACAGACCATTCCACTCAATTATTTTTTTTACAATTCCGTCATAAAGTATCTCTTTCTTTTTACGCTCTTTATTATTGTGGCCTTGAAAATATTCGCAGTCGCCTTGGCCTTGGCCGTGGCCACGGCCGAGTAAAACCAACAAAAACTGAGATAGGTCATGGTTGAAATACCTTCTTGACTTTTTTTTATTATAATTTTAAATATAATTGATTCATAAACCAAAAACAAAATAAATAAATGTTTTTTTTTCATTATATATTTCCAGCATTCAAATTGAAATATAATATTTGCTTGCGTATAATTTAAACCTTAATTAGGTAAAAATATTAAAATTTATAGTAGCACTAGCAGGTCTTGCCCGTCTTTGCTGGGTTGAGTAAAATGTGCTTAAAATTATAAGTTTAATTACTATATGATATTCTTCTTTCGACGCTCTCTAAAGTTTTTTAAAGAGTTCATTTTCCAAATAGCAAATATAGTACAATAAGTACTATGTATGGTTATACGTACATCTCTATATATATAAAACAGTTTGTCCTGACTGACTGACTGACTGACTGACTGACTGACTGATTGGCAATCAACGCACAGCCCAAACGGTAAGAGCTAGGAAGCTGAAATTTGGACACAAGATCCCTCTTATAGTGAAAGTGAGCACTAAGAAGGGGTTTCGGAAAATTCGAGCTCCAAAGGGGGGAAAACGAGCTCCAACGTTTGTATGAAAAATCTACAATTTTTATCCGATTAACTTCAAACTTAGTTTGTATACTCTCAAAAAGAATACAAGAAAAACTGTATACTTGGTTTTTCACCATTTTTCCTGGGGCATGAAAAAGGGGGGGTTTTCCGTGGAAAAATTGAAACACAATCAACACCCCACAGCCCAAACGGTAAAAGCTAGGAAACTGAAATTTGGGCTCAAGTATCCTATCATGGTGTAGATGCGCACTAAGAAGGGATTTTGGAAAATTCGAGCTCCAAAGGGGGGAAAAGTAGCTCCAAAGTTTGTTTGAAAATTCTGCATTTCTGAATCGATCAACTTTAAATTTGGTTTTTGTAATCTATAAAAGAATACAAACAAAACTGCATACTCGGTTTTTCGTGTTGTGTTGGAGCTTGAATTATTGGGGTTTTAATATTTATTCATTTTTTCAAATGAAAAGTTTGTGTTATAAATTTTGTCCGATCGATTTCAAATTTGGGTAATATAATCTACGTAACTAAAATTACAACTTTGCACTTAACGATTTTTAAAATATGCATTTTACAAATGCAGGTAGAACAAACAATACAAAATATCAAACAGTTGGGGACAACTAAGTATACATACACACACACACACATACATACATACAAGCAGCTGTTCGTGTAGTTGCGTGCAAACGGTTGAAGTAGCCAAAGCAAAATGTGAGACACTAATGTGTGAATGTTCATTTGTACAAATGTATGTACATATATACATACATACATATGTATAAAAGTACATTCGTCTTGCACTGACAGGGCAAGAAATGTTAATTAATTAAAAATTATTAACATTATAACATAAACATTTTTATGTTATTTTTTCTTTGTTTAGTACATTTGGCATAAGGGATTTTAGGACAACGGACTACAAGGGCGTACGCAGGTTGGGCAGGGGGGACATTGCTCCCCTTAGAAAGAATTTCGCATTATGAATTACACCAGCACCATATGTATTACATACGTACATACATATGTACATACGTCTGTATGTATAGTATGTACATATGTACATCAATAAGTATGTATGTACGTACATACATTCTTATATACATATATAGGTTTGTATGTATGCAGTGGGCCATAGAACACTGTTGTTTAATTGTAATAAATAGTGTTCTATGTTTTCAAATCAAAATTTTTAAAACAACAACAACAAGTTATTGGCTCGCAAAACTTCTTTCGTTTTGATAATTTACGGCTGTTAATTGCATACGAAAAATGCCAAAAGTTTACAGTTACCGTACACATACAAATACATTTGTATGTATGTATGTACATATGTGTACAGTGAACAATCGAATACAGTATTATAATCAATAACTCTCAAACGATGTTTTTCGATGTATTTGTATTCGACATGTATTACGATATATCAACACAAGTATCGATATTTTCGATATATCGCATTTGATTTTATTATTGGGGTTTTAATATTTATTCACTTTTTCAAATGAATAGTTTGTGTTATAAATTTTGTCCGATCGATTTCAAATTTGGGTAATGTAATCAACATTATATCAACAAATTGGCATTCAACGATTAAAATATAGCAATATGTTTTTTACTTGCCATATATCAAATAGTTGGGGACATCACATACACACACTCACACATACATACAACAAGCAACAGTTCGTGTCTATGTGTGCCCATGCATACATACATATGTACATGCATATGCATGTATGCCTGTATATGTATGTAGCATGTACATACAAAACAACAACAACAACTTTAAGTTGTTGGCTCGCACATCTTCTTTCGTTTTGACCATTTAATGTTAATTGCAAAGGTAAAACGCCAAAAGTTTACAGTTACCGTCGCTAAGCAACGACTGCGTAAGCGATAGTAAAGCAGAAACCGAATAACGGAGCTACGCATATTCTGCTTCGCATTGCGGGCAGATGTATGTATGTATGATTTGTTCTTATTGATCTCAATAAATAATTAGATTTTATTATTTAAATATTCTGCTTATTGCATTCAAACTTCGATATTTTGATGGTATCGGTGGCTTCAACTATCGAAAGTTTTACTCTAGCAAATTGAGATGAGAATTGTCAGTGCTTTTTGATCGTGGCTCATCGCTGCACGGCATTGACACGAGTGCCGTGTTTCATATTCCGAGTTTGTGCGTGACCGTATTGACTCAATATGGCACGAAAAGACTCAAATGTGAATTTAAAATTAGGATATACCCTTATAATTATTCCCCTTTTTTGCAAATCGTCTATCTTAAAACGTTGCGTTATCTCTATATATAAAACAGTTTGTCCTGACTAATTGGTGATCAACGCACAGCCCAAACGGTAAAAGATGAAATTTGGACTCAAGTATCCTTTCATAGTATCCATCATAGTGTAGGAGCACACTAAGAAAGGCTTTTGGAAAATTCTAGCTCCAAAGGGGGGAAAACGAGCTTTAAAAAATATTAGTTGTAGTGGTCATGTTCGTTTAACGAAATAGTTTGGCAAGAACAAAAATGTAACGGACTACTGAACAATTTTTTGTCAAGAACAGAAAATGTTCATTTAAATACCTAAAATGCCTTCCTACTGGTAACTTATAAGGTGAAAACATATGGGTAGGTTATGCACACACAAAATAAATACAATTGGAAACATTATATTGAGCCGGGTTAAGACGGGCAATACCTGCTAGTACACACATATGTATGTACATATCTTCGTTACGCACCGGGCGGACTGCCAGTCCTGACTTAACTGTGTGCTTTCTCAGCATGTTGTACGCACGGTCGAGTTATCCCCGAAAAGTCCGACGCGGGACATTTAATTTTGATTTATAAATCATGCAGGCGTTATCCGCCTATATACATACATAGTTGTACATATATAAGTATGTATTAAATTTTTTAATTCAACACTAATTTGTGTCTTCAATTCCAAATATGATTGTTGTGAATGTAAAAGGTGTGTTTCTGCTTTTGTAAATCGCATGAATAAACTCACAAAATAGGCTTAACGATAAATGACTCTTAGATTTGTTCAGAGTATATTTGTAGCGTTGTTAGCTAACACTAAAACGGTAAGTCGCTGTAAATATGTGATCAGCTGAGATGCTAGAGATGGGCATGTGTCGGATGCTCTATGTGTTAGAGCATCAAAACTATCGATAGTTGAATCCGTCGATACAATCAACAATTCCATCGAAGTTTGAATGCAATTAACAGAATATTTAAATAATAACATCTTATAATTTATTGAGATCAATTAGAACTAATCATATGCAAACATACATATGTACATCTGCCCCCAACGCGAAGCAGAATATGCGTAGGCCCGCTTTCGGTTTCTGCTTTACTATCGTTTACGCAGTCGTTGCCTAGCGACGGTAACTGTAAACTTTTGACATTTTGCCTTTGAAATTATTGTTTGTTCTGTAAATAATTTTTAATTAATTAACATTTCTTGCTCTGTCAGTGCAAGACGAATGAACATACACACATACATAGATATGTACATGTACATAGATGTGTACATATGTATGTATGTGTGTACATTCACACATTAGGGTCTCACATTTTGCTTTGGCTATTTCAATCGATTGCACGCCACTAAACGAACAGCTGCTTGTATGTGTGTGTGTGTGTATGTATACTAAGTTGTCCCCAACTGTTTGATATTTTGTATTGTTTGTTCTGCCTGCATTTGTAGAATGCATATTTTGAAAATCCTTGAACGCAAAGTTATAGATTTAGTTACGTAGATTATATTACCCAAATTTGAAATCGATCGGAAAAAATTTATAACACAAACTTTTCATTTGAAAAGGTGAATAAATATTAAAACCCCAATAATTCAAGCTCCACCACAAATTTCGAAAATCCGAGTATGCAGTTTTGTTTGTATTCTTTTATAGATTATAAAAATCAAATATAAAGTTGATCGGTGCAGAAATTCAGAATTTTCAAACAAACTTTGGAGCTCGTTTTCCCCCCTTTGGAGCTTGAATTTTGCAAAATCCCTTCTTAGTAGGCACCTACACTATAAAAGAATACGTCCAAATTTCAGCTTCCTAGCTTTTACCGTTTGGGCTGTACGTTGATCACCAATCAGTCAGTCAGGACAAACTGTTTTATATACATATATAGAGATTTTTCATAAAAATACAGAGTACATACATTTAAAAAAATTTAATCGCGCGTTGAAAAACACGATTCCTCACGGGGAACTGAACTCAGGGAGCACGCGATGCGTGGAGAACCCATCGCATCTGAAACCTCTACACCACAGAATCACCCTCTTGCTTCACAGCTATTACACAACATACATTTAATAACACTAATATGCGCTGATTATTTTTCGACGAGTTCAGTAACTCAATGTTATTCTTTTTTTTACCGTTATGGCTGAGTGTGAAAAACAAATCAAAAAGAACGAGCACTAGAGCATGCTGGATTCACTCGCTCACTTATTTAAGATAGCTGAGAGCGTAAAATGAGTCAAAAAGGAGAGAGCAAGAGCATGATGGACAACTCAAGTCTTTGTTATTTAAATTAGGTTATTAAATAGTTATTGAATCATAGTAAGTGGCCTCATTTTAATTGTAAAATTAACAAAAACAAGAGAGAACGCTACAGTCGAGCAAGCCCGACAGTGGAATACCCTGTACCCAGGTAAACTTGCGTCACTGAGTTATATGCGCCCATAGCAGCAGCAAAAAGAGGAAGAAGAAGAGCGAACTTGTTGCTGCAGTTTGTGGGGGTTGTACTGGCGAGAATTTGTTTCGCTAATAACTTTTCTTAGAATTGACAGAATTCAATAAAACAACAGTAGATATTTATTTATAAATTATGTGTGCAAAGTTTGGTTTAGGTAGCATTTGAAATGTGGACGCTATTGAAATTCTGCAGCGGGGGAAGGGGGGGAAAATTAAAAAAAAAAAATAAACTCGTCCTTACTCGGACCTAGGAGAATCTGGATGCCAACTTTGGTTATTCTAGCTTTTATAGTTTCTGAGATCCTCGCGTTCATCCATACGGACGGACAGACGGACGGACATGTCTAGATCGATTTCTCTCGATCGAAAACAATGTTTCGATCGATTTTCTTCCTTCGTGGTTCGAACTCACGCATAGGGTGTTAAACTGCATAAAAATAGTACATTGAACTAACCGCCTAGGCACCAAAGCTAACGCAGGCCCTTGGATCATCTTGCCAAATGTGAATGTGAGTAAAATATATGTTGGTGGGGACATTTCCTTCAACTCTGACTTTCTTGCACCACGTTTTAATTGAACAAACTTCCTTTAGGAATATTTCGTTGTTTATTGGGCAATTGTATGGACGTTTTTAATATGAGCTGTATGAGTTTATTATTATGAAGGATTTTAGCAAAACGCGTGTCGTTTAGCTGGGTGTGTATGTGCGCAGTTGCAGGCAAAACAGCAACAACAACAGCTGCGGCCAGTGGTTGGTTATATATAAATACATACATATATGGCTGTAACTTCCTTGTTATTCGGTCTATGATAATGAAACTTGGCAAACGAACAAATAATCATTAAAATAATAATATCCAAAATAAATTTCACTCCTTCTTAGTAACTCATAGCGAAAAGAAGGGTGTATGTGTGTTAAGTGTGCGTGTGTTGTAATAGGTATGATTTTTAAAATTTTTATACTCTGTACATAAAATGTACAAGAGTATATTAGGTTTGCATAGCTGAAAATGTAACAGACAGAAGGAGGCGTGGCAGACCCCACAAAGTATATATATTCTTGATCAGCATGACGAGACGAGTCGATCTAGCCCTGTCTGTCTGTCTGTCCGTCCGTATGAACACCTGGATCTCAGAGACTATAAGAGATAGAGACACCAAACTTTGCACAAAGTTGCGTTATATGTGTACGCTGTGCAAGTTTGTTTTATTTTTTTGATTTCCCCCCACTTCCCCCCTATTGGGATTTTCCCGATTTTCCATTCGTATAATCGCCTATATCTCAAAGACTATAAGACCTACGGGCACCAAATTTTAGTCCCAGATGTCTTATGTAAATACGCAGAAAATGTGTATTTTGGAAATTTGAAAATTTTTTGTGTAATTCTCTTATTTTTTTTAATTTCTATAATTGTTCTAAACATATGTACAGAGTATCTCAAAGTCGGGACACTTGTTTTTTATTTGGTTGGGGGCTTTTGAACAATATTTTATTTATTTATTTATTTATTAACTTATCCTAGAGTTACAAGTACGAGATTACTTTTTAGTTATTACGCTAGTCATTACATATTCATTTCATTCAGTTAATTGTTAATTTAATTACAGGATTAATTTAGTTTAAATTGACATTTAATATTACAATTACATTTAAGAGTTTCACAATTTGCCTTAGCTTTAATTATTATTTCTTATTTTATATTAATAGTTTACTTAAATTAATAATTTCTAAAGTTATTTCGTTTTGTGTGTTGAAGAGAATTTAGAAGTACTATTTCAAGTGTGCTTGAGTTTTAAGTCTAAAGTGCGTCTCGCTGGTAATTGTCTTCAGGTTATGTGAAAGATCGTTCCACAGCCGAACAGCGTATATAAAAAAGTGCCTTACCGAGCTGGCTAGTTTATATCTTATGCAGACTAAATTATTTGTTCTTCTCGACGTGGAGAAGGTGATTTTTTCATATAAATAACTCGGTACTCTGCGTGTTATAATTCTGTGCAAGAAAATTAAAGTTCTCAGTTTTATCCAGGAGTTGAGGGTCAGATTGTATATCTTGTTTGCGTACGCCGTTATGGGTTGTCTACTTCTAATGTCAAAAATGAATCGCGCTATGCTATTAAAGGCTACTTTAATTTTATTCAGGCTTACAGCATCACAGTTCGCGAAGATTTCAATACCATATGCTCATTATTTAGCCTCAGTTTCTCTAAATTGAGTGTATTTACTTTCTTTTTGTATATCACTAAACATTTTGACTTTTTCGGGTTTACTTCCAATCCATTTAACCACGCCCATTTATGTATCTCACAAAGATCGTCATTACAGGCACTTACACATTCAACAATTCTACTTAAAGGACGACTCACATACATTTGGACATCATCTGCATACATATGTAACTCACAGTTTGACACACAACATGGAAGGTCATTTACATAGAAGGAAAACAGAAATGGGCCTAGCACAGATCCCTGGGGGACTCCACATTTAATTAACAAAAAAGACCAACAACAATCCGAAGTGACAACTGCTTGGTGGCGATTGGACAGATACGACTGGACTAAGTTTATTGCAGTGTCAGAGAAATTATATAGTCTTTTTAATTTAGTACATAGTATGGAATGATTTACGGTATCAAATGCTTTGGAGTAGTCAAGAAGGGTAAAGAAGGTTACCATACTGTTGTCCATTTGCGTGCGAATGCCATCAATGATTTTTATTTAAGAGGTGGTACAGCTCCTATTCTTTCTAAAGCCCGATTGCTTGTCGTTCAAGAGTGAATTTCCTATCATATAGTTGGTCATTTGGTACGTCATTAGATGTTCTAGTGCTTTTGATAGGAAAGGCAAGATTGAAATTGGCCTAAAATCATCTCCTCCCTTCGGAATAGGGATAATTTTTCCAAATTTCCACTTATTTGGGAAGCAGGATGTTGTAAGAGCTGTATTAAAAATGTGCGTAATATATTTTAGAGTATTCGGAAGCAGCAACTTTAAAAATTTGGGATCTAACTCGTCTAGGCCTATAGCATTGGACTTCACTTTTAGGATTGAATCTAGGACATCATATTGACGTACACACATAAAGCTAAAACTTTATATTATATTAGGTTGTGCAAAGTATGTAACATACATAAGGAAGCATCTCTCTTGATCAGCATGACGAGAGAAATCGATCTAGACATGTCCGTCCGTCTCTGTCAATTCTAAGAAAAGTTATTAGCGAAACAAATTCTCGCCAGTACAACCCCCACAAACTGCAGCAACAAGTTCGCTCTTCTTCTTCCTCTTTTTGCTGCTGCTTTGGGCGCATATAACTCAGTGACGGAAGTTTACCTGGGTACAGGGTATTACACTGTCGGGCTTGCTCGACTGTAGCGTTCTCTCTTGTTTAAATTGCAAAAAGTGGGCCGACGTCTTATACCGTTTCCACTTCTTATACGCATCGTCTCTACTTTTAATTGCACTATCGATATCACTGTTAAACCATGCATGTTTAAGAAGCTTGATAGTTTTCTGTCGCAGAGGCACAAAAGTGTTGACTAGATGCTGAACGTTCTCATTGAACAGTTCAAGCTGCTCATCTACAGTGGGCTTAGTGTATATATCATCAAAGTTTAGGTTATCGCAATAGTCAAGCAGTAACCTATGGTCAATGTTCCTGAAGTCCCTATACGTAATTAAATGGTCACTTTGTTCTAAAAAGATATCGTACGTCAAGAAAATCATGTCGTGCTTGGAAAAGGCTGATACTAAGAGCTGGTCAAAAAGGAGAGTTTTGTTGGTGTCATTAACGAAAAATACGTCAAGAAGCGTATCACAGGTATGAGAGAAGTGTGTGGGTTCAATGGTGTTTACAAGTTTCATCCCAAGGGATACCATATCATCCTTTAGCTGTCGTTCCGTGAGCATATTGCTGTTGAGGTCTCCAGCCAGGATAATATTAGCGTACTTCATAGACACAGAGGAAACAAGATAGAACGCTACAGTCGAGCAAGCCCGACAGTAAAATAGCCTGTACTCTCCACAAAAAAGAAAAATTTAAAAAAAAAAATTAAAAAAAAAAAAATTTAAAAAAAAATAAATTTAAAAAAAATGAATGAATGAATGAATTAATTAAATTAAATTAGAATACATGTTTATGTTCAGTTTTAACAGCATACATTTACATCACGTACCTATGCGTGTTTATATGCTTGTATGTATGCAGCACAAAGTTGAACCAAATCAACAACAACAGCTGCGGGCAGCGCTGCCGACAGAGGCAGCGCATGAGCAGCGATTTTACTTATGGCTATAACTTTCTTCAGAATTGACCTATCATGAAATTTGGCACACGGACACATTAGTACCAACTGGATGTACCTACCAAAATTTATTTCAAAATTCCGAGAATTACGGAAGTTATAAGAAAAAACATGAATTGCGGGGGAGTGGGGGGGTGCATCGAAAAAAACTCAAACTCGTACTTTCTCGGTCTTAGGAGAATATGGAAACCAAGTTTGGTTATTCTAGCTCTTATACTTTCTGAGATCCTTGCGTTCATACGGACAGACAGACGGACAGACGGACGGACGGACAAGGCTATATCCACTCGGCTTCTCATCCTGATCAAGAATATATATACTTTGTGGGGTCTGCCACGCCTCCTTCTGTGTGTTACATACATGCGCACAAAACTAGTATAGCCTTTCACCCTTTGGGTACAGGCTATAAAAACATCCAAAAATTCATTGTACTCAGTGTGCCTATTCGGCCTGTATACACATCCGACAAGGATGTTTTCCATATTTATGTGGGTTGAGATGTGCAGAAACAAATACTCAATGGTACTTCCCATGGGCTGTTTACAAATAACACGACATTTAAGATTATTTTTCACATATATGGCAAAACGCCCCGCATGCCCCTCACGATCAGAGCGATATACACTGTAACCATCACAACATACAAAATTATTACTAAGACAAGTCACAAACCACGTCTCAGACACACAGATTATATCTACATTGGAGTTAACAAACCAATATCTGAACTCATCCATCTTTTTTGATAAACTCTGTGCATTAATATGACATATATGTATACCCTTCTTTTGCTTGCAAAGAACCCTAATTATGGTTTTGCTGTTCGCTGTGGAATTATGTCTTAAGTTATTTTGAACCATAAGACAAACAACCGCCTACGCACTATAGAAAAAACAACAAGACTTAACAATATGCACACTAAACTACGTACATTTACATTTAAGCTTAGCTGAAACTTGAACCTTGTAAAAGCTCGCTTAGCTAGAACTAGAGTTTGGTTGAGAGGGAGAGTTACATGTAGAAGAGGCAGGAAAGGGAAACCCATCAACGCGAGCGAGCTTAAAAATCTCATCTCTGCTTTGAATAAGCCGCGCACTCTCACTCTCCTTATGCTTCACATGCACCAATCCTCTACGTGTGAAGACGGCAACTAGATGTTTTTGTTTCTTGAGTTTCATAGCTTCTTTAAATATATTATAGTTCTCCCTAGTAAGCTGCTCATTTACATAAATGGGAGCCAGAGAGTCAAAGCCAAGCATTTTTAAATTTAGTGGTATTTTTTCGGTGCGACGGAAAGCTGTGACAGCCCTCAAAAACGTGGCTTTTTCTTGCAAGTTATCAAAGCTAACAATTAAGTCCGGATCGACCGCTGATACTTGCATTTTGCTCACACGGAAAATTTCCCGAATCCTCGGCGGTGGTGTAACATTGATGGCGAAGCAGAGGGCATTGTAAAGTGCTCTTGCGTTTTCGCCTTCAGCGTGGGGCACTCCATGTATCCGCAGGTCACATGCAATTTTTTCATTGTGCTGAGAAGCAAGTTTCGCCTCCAGCCCACCGACCCGCTCTCGCAATGCCGCCAGCTCCCCGACCTCGCGCTCCAGTGAGTTCACCCTCTCATGTAGCTGCTTCACCTCCGCTGCCATATGATCAAGGCGCTCCAGCAACCCGGAGAGGCATGCTCGGCATCTCCCATTTTAGTGGAGATGAGATTGGCTTGCTCTTCAAAGCGCAAATTTAGCATTACCATGATCTTCGAAGATAGCGCATCAGACAGACGGCCCTCCTTGAGGTCAGTATTTGTATTTTCGCGAGCGCGTTTGCTGGGTTGCGGTGCCATGATGTGCAGTGTATGTTGAGTTATTTTTCTTTGGTACGTTGAACGTTGATGCCAATTATGTTTCATTTGAGATTTGAGATTGTGAGTGAAACTTTATTGGTGTAATCTTGAAAACGCTCTTATTTATTATTTGAGTGGTTTTATCTTGTGAGTCAGTTTTGTTGTATTCACTTTAAGGTAAAAATGTAATTTAAAGTTGCTTGAACAATTACACTGAACAGATATTGCCTTAATATTTAAAGTGACAATGTTTCGAGGATGAGTATGAACTAACAGCATGCTATTCAGGAGTTTTTATAGCCTGTACCCAAAGGGTGAAAGGCTGTACTAGCTAGCTGGCTTTGTGCGCATGTATGTAACACACAGAAGGAGGCGTGGCAGACCCCACAAAGTATATATATTCTTGATCAGGATGAGAAGCCGAGTGGATATAGCCTTGTCCGTCCGTCCGTCTGTCCGTCTGTCTGTCCGTATGAACGCAAGGATCTCAGAAAGTATAAGAGCTAGAATAACCAAACTTGGTTTCCATATTCTCCTAAGACCGAGAAAGTACGAGTTTGAGTTTTTTTCGATGCACCCCCCCACTCCCCCGCAATTCATGTTTTTTCTTATAACTTCCGTAATTCTCGGAATTTTGAAATAAATTTTGGTAGGTACATCCAGTTGGTACTAATGTGTCCGTGTGCCAAATTTCATGATAGGTCAATTCTGAAGAAAGTTATAGCCATAAGTAAAATCGCTGCTCATGCGCTGCCTCTGTCGGCAGCGCTGCCCGCAGCTGTTGTTGTTGATTTGGTTCAACTTTGTGCTGCATACATACAAGCATATAAACACGCATAGGTACGTGATGTAAATGTATGCTGTTAAAACTGAACATAAACATGTATTCTAATTTAATTTAATTAATTCATTCATTCATTCATTTTTTTTAAATTTATTTTTTTTTAAATTTTTTTTTTTTTAATTTTTTTTTTTAAATTTTTCTTTTTTGTGGAGAGTACAGGCTATTTTACTGTCGGGCTTGCTCGACTGTAGCGTTCTATCTTGTTTCCTCTGTGTCTATGAAGTACGCTAATATTATCCTGGCTGGAGACCTCAACAGCAATATGCTCACGGAACGACAGCTAAAGGATGATATGGTATCCCTTGGGATGAAACTTGTAAACACCATTGAACCCACACACTTCTCTCATACCTGTGATACGCTTCTTGACGTATTTTTCGTTAATGACACCAACAAAACTCTCCTTTTTGACCAGCTCTTAGTATCAGCCTTTTCCAAGCACGACATGATTTTCTTGACGTACGATATCTTTTTAGAACAAAGTGACCATTTAATTACGTATAGGGACTTCAGGAACATTGACCATAGGTTACTGCTTGACTATTGCGATAACCTAAACTTTGATGATATATACACTAAGCCCACTGTAGATGAGCAGCTTGAACTGTTCAATGAGAACGTTCAGCATCTAGTCAACACTTTTGTGCCTCTGCGACAGAAAACTATCAAGCTTCTTAAACATGCATGGTTTAACAGTGATATCGATAGTGCAATTAAAAGTAGAGACGATGCGTATAAGAAGTGGAAACGGTATAAGACGTCGGCCCACTTTTTGCAATTTAAACAAGAGAGAACGCTACGGTGCGACGGAAAGCTGTGACAGCCCTCAAAAACGTGGCTTTTTCTTGCAAGTTATCAAAGCTAACAATTAAGTCCGGATCGACCGCTGATACTTGCATTTTGCTCACACGGAAAATTTCCCGAATCCTCGGCGGTGGTGTAACATTGATGGCGAAGCAGAGGGCATTGTAAAGTGCTCTTGCGTTTTCGCCTTCAGCGTGGGGCACTCCATGTATCCGCAGGTCACATGCAATTTTTTCATTGTGCTGAGAAGCAAGTTTCGCCTCCAGCCCACCGACCCGCTCTCGCAATGCCGCCAGCTCCCCGACCTCGCGCTCCAGTGAGTTCACCCTCTCATGTAGCTGCTTCACCTCCGCTGCCATATGATCAAGGCGCTCCAGCAACCCGGAGAGGCATGCTCGGCATCTCCCATTTTAGTGGAGATGAGATTGGCTTGCTCTTCAAAGCGCAAATTTAGCATTACCATGATCTTCGAAGATAGCGCATCAGACAGACGGCCCTCCTTGAGGTCAGTATTTGTATTTTCGCGAGCGCGTTTGCTGGGTTGCGGTGCCATGATGTGCAGTGTATGTTGAGTTATTTTTCTTTGGTACGTTGAACGTTGATGCCAATTATGTTTCATTTGAGATTTGAGATTGTGAGTGAAACTTTATTGGTGTAATCTTGAAAACGCTCTTATTTATTATTTGAGTGGTTTTATCTTGTGAGTCAGTTTTGTTGTATTCACTTTAAGGTAAAAATGTAATTTAAAGTTGCTTGAACAATTACACTGAACAGATATTGCCTTAATATTTAAAGTGACAATGTTTCGAGGATGAGTATGAACTAACAGCATGCTATTCAGGAGTTTTTATAGCCTGTACCCAAAGGGTGAAAGGCTGTACTAGCTAGCTGGCTTTGTGCGCATGTATGTAACACACAGAAGGAGGCGTGGCAGACCCCACAAAGTATATATATTCTTGATCAGGATGAGAAGCCGAGTGGATATAGCCTTGTCCGTCCGTCCGTCTGTCCGTCTGTCTGTCCGTATGAACGCAAGGATCTCAGAAAGTATAAGAGCTAGAATAACCAAACTTGGTTTCCGTATTCTCCTAAGACCGAGAAAGTACGAGTTTGAGTTTTTTTTCGATGCACCCCCCACTCCACCGCAATTCGTGTTTTTTCTTATAACTTCCGTAATTCTCGGAATTTTGAAATCAATTTTGGTAGGTACATCCAGTTAGTACTAATGTGTCCGTGATAGGTCAATTCAGAAGAAGTTATAGCCATAAGTAAAATCGCTGCTCATGCGCTGCCTGCAGCTCTGTCGCCATGTTCACCGTCGATAGTGTAGCTTCCCAACAATGAAAGAATCCATTAAATCGGTCCAGTAGATTCGGAGCCTTTTCAAATCAAACAAACAAACAAACATACAAACTAAAATTAATAATATGAACCCATAATAATATTGACCCATGTAACGCCACAGATTCATAGAATCAGTACAAGTTGAAGTCTGATGCGAGCCCTGGAACTCTGCATCTTTCTTCACGTCGAATCCGCCATTATCTCGGCGCTTTTTGTCAAAATTCTTCTTGTAGCAATTTTGAGCTTTCTCACTTGGTTCGTTCATCCTGCAATCCTGAACGCCTTACAGTAACTCGTCCTGGAGAATTTCCAGATCAGATTGCGCATTTTGACGCCAAACATAATTTCAAACGGAGTGTACTTCGTCGATGAATAGACATGTGCATTAATCGCTCGTTGCACCTGTGATGTATATTTATACCACTTTGACGGCTCGGGTGCAGACAACCGAGTTATTCTGTCTCATCAGCCTTTGTTTATTAATTTTAGTAATATATAATTAATTTATGCAACAACACTACTGGGAGTTGCAAATTCCAAAAGGTGCCCTATCTATATAAACAGTTTGTCCTGACTGACTGACTGACTGATTGGTGATCAACGCACAGCCCAAACGGTAAAAGCTAGGAAGCTGAAATTTGGACTCAAGTATCCTTTCATAGTGTAGGCTGGCGATAAGATTATAAGCGATAAGATTTTGGAAAATTCGAGCTCCAAAAGGTGGAAAACAAGCTCCAACGTTTGTATGAAAAATCCACAATCGGATTTTTGAAATTGGTCTTGGAGCTTGAATTATTGGGGTTTTTATATTTCACTTTTTTTCAAATGAATAGTTTGTGTTATTAATGTTGTCCGATCGATTTCAAATTTGGTATATATATAACTATATCTACAAATTGGCATTCAACGATTTTCGAAACATAGAAATATGTTTTTACTTGCCAGGTGCACCAACAATAAATAACAAAGAGCGCAAAATATCAAACAGTTGGGGACATCACATACACACACTTACACAGTGACACACTCACAGACACAAACAGAGATGGGCAAAGTCGGTGCTCTTTATTGTTCGTGGCACATCGCTGCACTCCATGGACACGAGTGCCGTATTTCATATTCCAATTTCGTGAGTTTTCGTGTTGACACAATAAAGCACGAAAAGACTCGAACGTGAAAATGCGATAGAAACAAAAACAATACGAGCAAAATATATGTAATTTAAAGTTAGGAAATACTCTATATTTATTCCAGTTGTTTGCACCAAGTCTATCTTAAAACATTGTTATTGTTGAAAAAAGCAAGGCATTTGGAGCGCATAACCAAAAAATAACAATGTTAATTTGCATAAAATAAATTAATATTTTACGAAAAAGTAATATCATGTACATATATCGGTTCTTAGAAATTGGACTACCATATACACATGTATACAAGCATAAATTAAATACAAATCGACATTCTCCTAATTATTCGATTTACAATGAAAAATTTGTGTATCCATTCACCGTGCATACGGATTCGTTATGCCCATCGACACATGCCCATCTCTAGGACCTCTGCTGATCGCATATTTATAAGCGATTTACCGTTTGTCTTAGATGGTTGCGTCAGCAACGCTACAAATGTATTCTGAAGAATTCTGAGATACATTAAGCGTTAAGCTTGTTCCGTTAAGCTGGTTCCTATCACACTATTTACATAAATATACATATGCATGTATGCACATATAACCACACATACTTGTAGTATTTATTGTACTTTATGGCCTAGCTCTCGAATCGTACCAAAGTAATTTGCTATTTGGGAAATGAACTCTTTAGAAACTTTAGAGAGTGTCGGAAGAGAAATATTATATAGTAAATAAACGTATAACTGTAAGCACAAATACTGAGCCCGCAAAGACGGGCAAGACCTGCTAGTAAATTATAAGATGTTATTATTTAAATATTCTGTTTATTGCATTTAAACTTCGTTGTATCGATATCGATAGAATCGGTGGATTCAACTACCGAAAGTTTTACTCTAGCAAATTGAGATGGGCATTGTCAGTGCGTTTTGATCGTGGCGCATCGCTGCACGGCATTGACACGAGTGCCGTGTTTCAAATTCCGAGTTCGTGACTGATCGTATTGACTCAAAAAGTCACGAAAAACACAAACGTGAATTTAAGATTAGGGTATACTCCTATAATTATTCTTCTTTTTTGCACATAGTCTATCTTAAAACGTTGTATTATCTCTATTTATATCAAACAGTTTATCCTGACTGATTGGGGATCAACGCACAGCCCAAACGGTAAAAGCTAGGAAGCTAAAATTTGGACTTAAGAATCCTTTCATAGTATCCATCATAGTGTTGGTGCGCACTAAGAAATGCTTTTGGAAAATTCGAGCTCCAAAGGGGGGAAGCAGGCTTAAAACAAGAAAGGAATGCTAAAGTCGAGCGAGCTCAACTCTTAAATACGTGTACCTTCCACGGAAAAAGGAAAAAAAGAAAAAAAAAATTGTTTCATTGATTTAAAAAAATTATATTAAGTAAATTATTTAATTAAATTTAAGACATGTTCATATACAATTTCAACAGCATACATTTACATCAAAATCGTGTCTTTGCGTGTTTATATGCGTGTATGTATGCAGCGCAAATTTGAACCAAAGCAGGAACAACAACAACAAGCAACAGGGTAGCGCTGCGGGCAGAGCTACAAGCAGAGCAAGGGCAACGATTTTATTTATGGCTATAACTTTCTTTAGAATTGACCTACCATGATGAAACTTGGCACACGGACACATAAGCACTTACTGGATGTAGCTACCAAAATTGATTTCAAAAGTCCAAGAATTACGGAAGTTATAAAAAAAAACACGAATTGCGGATGAGTGGGGGGGGGGGGGGCGGATAAAAATAAACTTGACCTGCCTAGGACATAGGGGAGCCTCGATACCAAATAAGAAATAAAGCTTGGAAGTCGCTGGGTGGTTGCGTTTCAATATTTATGTGTGCCTTATAATTTTATTGCGCCTCGTGGCTTATGAATAATTTTACACTTCGTGTTGCTTAACTTAAGATTTCTACAAAATGCATCTGTCCGCCTTCGTGGCTGTACTTCGACTAACTTAACTCAATTTTACCATATACCATACCCAAATGCCCAGCCGTTGGATCGTCGTGGCACTCCTTCAGCACAGATGTACTGCCGCAGCTGTTTTAGGTTGGTTGGGGGCTTCAATTCATGTATGGCTGCCCCCTTTTTTGGATCCGTCTGTATCCCGTCTTCTGTCACCAGGTGCCCCAGGTAGCGTATAGACCTGCGGAAAAACTCACACTTATCTTGATTTACCCACCCATAGGTGTTCTTCGATTGTCTTCGCAACCACAACTATGTCGTCCAGATAGGCAAACGCGTGTGGCCCATGACGCTATCTAACGCCCGCTGGAAGGTGACTGAGGCCGAGTGCAAGCCAAACGGCGTCACCCACCATTAGAAAAGGCCCTGTCCAGGCACTGTGAATGCGGTATACTTACGACTGGCTCGCTCCATGGGTATCTGCCAGTATCCGTTTCGCAAGTCGATGCTGCTGATGTATTTCACCTGTCGTAGCTGTTCGAGAATATGTTGGATTCTCGAAATGGAGTATGCGTCTGGCTCCGAGCGCTCATTCAGCTGGCGGTAGTCGATGCACATCCGCCACGCCCCATTCTTCTTACGTACCAGCACTATGGGTGTGCTGTACGCGCTATCGGACCGCTCGGACCATAGCTAGTAATTCGTCTACCAATGGGCGCTTCCGATGGGGAGGTGGCACAATGGGGAGTACATTCCGATGGCAGCGGGGACCCACGAGCATTTCTGCACAGGCTGAAAGAGAAAGCAGAAGTGAGTGGAGAGTCGGTAGATAGTTTGGTGCCGATGTTACCCAATATCCTGCAGGGCGCGGCACTGACGTGGGACCGCACAAGGCGAAACTCGACCCAGCCGTGGGCCGATTTCCGCGCGGAACTACTGAAAGCGTATCCGGCGGCCCCTCACGTCGTCCTATGTGCAGGCGAAGCTGGAACTGATGCTCGATGTCGACATGCCTGGGGAGGATCAGCTGAGGCTCATCCATAGCAATAGCCGGCCGGCGATCAACATCAGGATACGGCATCAAGATGTCCATACTGTGGCAGAATTCAAACGCCAGGTAGCAGAATTGGAGGAGTTGGGCTTGGTTCCGGCCTGTTCCGCTGGGGCAAGGCCACCCCAGCCAGCGTTCATGAATCCACCGGGGCTTACGATCCGACATCCAGGGCCAGCAGACACGCAGCCCATATCTGGCGGTGAGTCAAACAGGCAAAACTTTGTCCCTTTGCAGACTGCACATGCACCAACAACAGTAACCACTACTGTACTTAAACATGTCTTTTATATATGTATTGTTGGAGCACCCTACTTAGCTTCTAACCCTTTCCTTTGCACTCTCTATTGCGCCCTTTACTGCACTCTCTGTGGCGCTCTCTTTGTACGTTTTTCTTGTGCTGGTCCGCTGACTTGTAGCGGCAGCAGGCAAAATCACTCGCTAATTAATATCGGCACTGTGAACCTCGCTAAGTAATACTCGCACGTTCAACATCGTCTGTACACTTTCCAAGCCATTAAAGCCATATTAATAATTAAAAGAATACCGCGTCTCATTTAATAACTAGTTAAATATTGTTTGTTGCAATCGCTAAAAAGCTAGCGATTTTTCATTGGCGCCCGAGCAGGGACCTCGGTTTTCTTAAGATTATTTTCTCGTTTGTTTGCGGTCTTTGTGGCTTGGTTTTTGTGCGCGGTCGTGTGATTAGTACCTCGTTTGATTTGGATCTGGTGTCGTTTGGATACCATATACATACATTTATTTGGATTTGGAGCTTGGTGCCTTTCTGGTAACCATCAACTACAACTGCTCGTTTGGACTGTGGAGCTGCTGTCTGCCCTACTTGTGGTACTGTCGTTTGGCTTGGCTAATGGTGATCGGGTGATCGTCGCTCGGAATCCAGGGAAGTTTCGGTGGAATCTTTTGAGAGCTTACAGGTATTCTGTGTCAACAATTGAGCATAAAGCTCTAAGAAGTTTAATTGCTGCAAATTTTTGCAAGCGAAAGTTGTCTAAAACCTAGTCACATACGTACATACATACATATGTATATATAGTACGTGTATGCTTATGCGGGCTCAATTTTTGGCACTTCAACTATTCTGTTGAACAACTTTACATGCACAAATACATATCATACATATGCATGTACATACATACTTGCACAATTTAGTAAAAGAATTTTGTCGCTCTCTCTTTTGTGCGCGCCTTTTTTCGGCTACACTTGTCGCTGGGCCAACGAACTTCCCCCCGCTACCCGTTTTGATTAGCGTTGCCTACAAGCGTGCTTGCGGTAATCGACGCCTATTTTCTGAGTACAGCTGAGATTGCTGGCAGATTTCGTTGTTGTTTGTGCGGTCGCTTGGACTGCTACTTTGCTTGCGTGCATACTGTATTGAGTGTGTGTGTACGTAATCTGCGTGCATTTCAGTTTGTCTCTTGCTGTTTTAGCGCGTTGTTATTTGCGAGGGCTGTTAGGAAAGTTCGGCTTTCATTCTCTTTGATTTGCAACTTGCTTAGAGTTTATTTTGGTTATACTCTACCATGTCGGAATCTGAGAAGCAAGTACAATGCTTGCAGAAATTTGATAAGGTTAGCGCTGATATTTCTCGTATGAGAACAGCATTTCAGTTAAAGACAATTTCGTTTGAACAAACGGAACTCGAGTGTCGTCTCGAGCTGTTAGAAGATTACATAAAGAAAGCTATGGCGTTTCAGGCAGATTTGGATAGTCTCAATCCAAGTAACGATAGTAGAGGGCCACTTGAGGATTTGTGCATTTCAACTAAGGCGTTGTATGTGAAGGCAACGAAACAAAAAGTTGAAAGTGAGGCTTCTCATGACTGTTCTATGATGGTAAACGGTCACAGTTACCCAAAATGCGGCTGCCTACATTCAGTGGAAAGCATGCCGAATTTAAGAATTTTATGTGCTTATTTCATGACGATCCTTCGTTGACCAACGTCGAGAAGTTTAACCATTTGGTATCGTGCTTGTCAGGTGAGGCTCTAGGAGTTGTGAAACCGTTTCAGTTAACGGACTGCAATTACTCGAAAGCCATTGCTACCCTCAAGTCTGTGTACGACAACAAATGTTTGATATTTTTCGACACTATCTCGCAATTGTTTGACATCCCAAGTATGACCAAACCTAATGCGTCTAGTTTGCGGTCCATCATTGACACTGTTTCTGCCATTTATGCGTCTTTAACTTCGTTGGGAAGTGAAAAGGACATTTCGAATGCAATGATCATACATATGGTTATGGCCAAAGTTGATCATGTAACCAAATCTCGTTTTGAGGAACAGCTCGATTATGACAAGTTGCCTTCTTGGGATGACTGCGCTAAGCAGTTAAACAGGCGTTACCAATATTTAGCGGCTGAAGAGACAACTCGGGTTCCAAATAAACCGCGAGTAGAACCTGCAAGAAATAGTAAAGCTTCGTTTTCTTGCACAAAGGGTCCTTCAAAGCCTTCAAAACCGATTTCGAAGTGCACATATTGTAGTTTTGCGGATCACATTATTTATTCTTGCCCTTACTTAGGTTCTATACCTGTTATGCAGCGATTTGAGTTTGCTAAGACTCAAAAAATGTGCCTCAATTGTTTGAATGTGGGTCATATAGTTTCCAGCTGCGAAGCTTCCAAGTGTCGGGTGTGTTCAAAACCACACCATTCGTTGTTGCACAGATACTCTGTAGCTGTGCCAAATTCACCCACTCCACACGCAGTCGCACCTCCAGAAGCGTACTTAGGTCACGTTTACCACAGCAGTGGTAAAAATTAAAGATAGATTCGGCCATTACCATCCTGCTCGTGTGTTACTTGATGGCGGCTCACAGTTGAACCTCATGACTGAGAACTTTGCACAGCGCCTTCGATTAAAGCGTAAAGACACAGCTGTGAGTATTGTAATGGCAGGTGGAACCACTACTGGTAGTAGGCACAAGGTGTGCGCTGATATTCAATCTCGTTTGATTTCTCACAGCTTTGGCACTGATTTTTGGGTTCTTAAATCCATATCTACTTGTCAGCCTGGTAACTTTGTGCCCACATCGAATTGGAAAATACCCGCAAACCTTGAGTTGGCTGACCCAGAATTCTATAAGCCAGCCAAGGTTGATATTCTCCTAGGCGTTGAACTTTTTTACAAGTTATTATGCGTTGGGCAAATCGAGCTCAATTCTTGTCTTCCATTGTTGCAGAAGACATTGCTGGGATGGGTTGTTGCTGGTAGATATACAGGGCAAATACCTCCTCAACAATTCAGCGTTAACGTTGCCGCTCAAGTTAGTGATTGTTCTCTCGACACATTAGTTCAACGCTTTTGGGAACTCGATCGGAGCCCAAATGAGTCGAAGGCTGTGCGCCAGACAGCTGAACAAGGCAAAACATACGCGGTTTGAAAAAGCTCTTTCTGTGACACCGGGAAACAGTTTTAAGGCGAAACTTGGGCGGAAGGGATTTCTGTGTCACCTCTGTATATTTATAGCTATACTAATCTTGCTCCTTTCTGAAATCCTTGCTTTCATACAGACAGACGAGCGGACATGGCTATATCGATTCGACTTGTCATCCTGACTTGTGATCCTGTTACATACATTCGCACAAATTTAGTATTCCATTTCATCCTTTGGGTACAGGGTATAAAATTGCAGCTGAAAATGCCGATGAACGCGAATAAAGTTTGCAAGATCTTTGCAGGGTCATAGAAACGGAACAAGAATGGGAGTTGCGGCTAGGGCAAAAGCGCGAAAGGGCATCCACATCTAGAGCTATCAAAACGAAACAAGAACGAAAGTTGAGGCTTCGGCAAATGCGCGAAAGGGCATCACATCTGATCCAAGCTTTTGTTTTAAAATTGGTAAAACTTTTACCGAAACAAGTTTATGGCGATGATTACCTATCCCGTAGCAGAGTGCACGAGTGGTTTCAACGTTTTCAAAGTGGGCGTGAGGACATAAATGACGATCAACATGTGGGCCAATCAAACCGATCACCGAAAATTCCATCGAAACTGCGTGAATTCATAAAAAATCAGCCGAAATCATCATTGAAATTGATGGAAATGGAATTGAACATCTCCAAAACATCGATTTATTGCATTTTGACCGAACATTTGGGCTTACGAAAGGTGCGTGCACGGTTTGTTCCGCACAAATTGACTGACGACCATAAATTGCTCAGAATCTAACATTCGATCGACGCTTGTGACCGATTATTTGACAAAAAATCACATTTTAACCATTAACCACTCGCCGTGTTCACCTGATATGGCACCGTTTTTTTCTTTTCGGAACAATGCATTTGCCCATGAAAGGAAAGCGTTATGCAGATGTAGAGGCTTGCACCGGCATACTGGCGGCCATACCGGCCAACGAGCTAAAACACTCGTTCGACATGCTTTTGGATCGTGCAAAAAGCTGTATTGAAGCAGAAGGAGACTATTTTGAATAAAATAAATTGATTTTGCCGAATAAACCATTTGTTCTGTTTTTTTTAAGTCCTGTTTACTTTGGAATACACCTTGTATTTTAATTTTTCTCAACAAATGTCTTAATCCTTCCCTTTTAAAAGAGTGGAGGGAATGCGGGGAGAATCCGAAGCAGCACCAAATGGTAAGTTAAATTTGTGAGTGTTGTACATAGTTGCATAATAGTATAGTATAAATGTAATTAAATTTAAATGATACAATGTGCAATATATAATTACTATGTGATAAGCAGTACAAGTTAGATTTGTGAATGTTGTGCAATAGTAGTATAATATAGTATATATATAATTAAATTTATGTGATATGATGTGCAATATATAAGTATAATGTGATAAGCAAATGCAAGTTAAATATGTGAATGTTGCACAAATAGTAGTATAAAAATATAGTATATAAAAAATAATTAAATTTATGTGACATGATGTGTGTTGATGTGGCAGCACTCTGCCAGTGTTGACATGGCAACGCTTGCCAGCAACATCTGCTGGCAGAGCGCTGCTAGCGTCGGCGGCCTCTCCCTCTTTCATATGGGCAGCTAAGCGCCACTGCAATTAGGTTAAGTTTAGTTTCAAATTGTCATACAAGTGAAGAATATATATATACGTGCGAGTCACGTCACAGTGAAAAGGAAAGCAGACGCAATTTTACTTCCCTTGCGGTTTTTGGACTTTCACCCCCAACGCCCCACGCCAACATTGTCCTTCGAGCCGGATCTTCAGGTGCACCTCCTGTTCCTTCCAAGTCCTGTGCAGCCTGCGACCGTTCGCCCCAGCTTGTTCCTGGCGTTGGATACCTGCGAGGAGAAGCAGCTAAGTAAACTATTTACTTGTGGCGCGATACTTACGCCATATTTGTTCACTGTCGGTCTGTCCGCCGACCCCCACAACGGAACAGCATCCCGCTGTCCGTCCCTTATCCAAGGGCCTCATCTCGTCTAACGCCGGTACCGCGCTGGTCCGCTTAAACGAAAAGTGAAGTGCAACAATTAGCAGGTTCAACCCGAACTCCGTCCGTTTGCGTTTGCATCTTGGCATACTTGCGCATATTCTTTCCCATATGCAACAAGTGTCCAGTGGGAAACACACCTGTTTTACCTGCACGTTCCTAATGCACAATTCACACCACATAGTTTTTGCATGGTCCGTCACACAATAGACATATTTCCACATATGCTTATATACATGCACTTTATATACATGCACATTATACAATAGACATATTTCCACATATGCTTATATACATGCACTTTATATACATGCACATTACACAATAGACATATTTCCACATATGCTTATATACATGCACTTTATATACATCCGCGGCGTATAAATCTATACACGTTTTCATATATCGGCAGCGGAAACAAACGTACGTCCGCATACGCTGATATATATATATATATATATATATCTATATACATTTGAGTCCGCTATAAACACATCTGCATGCACTAAATATACGAACCATAATATTTACACACAAACATATTTACACTCATATATTTAATTACTAACACAATCCTATACACTCACCGGTCGGTCCACGACTCCCCGCTACGTGCCAACACTCCAGTTGGTATTCCTTATAGCCCGCGCGATATCCAGCGTCGGCGCTTGTGCGAAAATTAAAACATATTGCGTTTTTGCACTTAAAATTTTTACTTACCCATTAAAGGTAAACAAGTGATGACACTTGTGTAAAATCAGTTATCGGAAGCTACAATCATCGAAATTGGAGTGTGACCAGAAACTTGGTCACGGTAACGAGTCACAGCTGAATTATTAATTTCGATAATCACTGTGACCAATTGCTACTGGCGGTCCGCTATCCCGGAAATCACTTAATAAAATTAAATACAGTTACTTTATCCCAAAAAGTAACTTAATAAATTAAATAAAATTTATTATTGTTTTTTTTTATGTTTCTTTGGGATTCCTTGTCGCATACCAGCGCCTCCAGCTGGTCTTTCTCCATCAACGTAATTGCGTGTAGTTTTTGCTGCGATTTTTCAGCAACTTTAATAAAATCAAATAAAAATAAATCCAAATTTTTTCGGTGAATACACATATCCTTGTGGACTTTTTCCCGAACCTTTCCAGCACCTCTACCTGGCAGTTATTTTATCCAGCTTTAATTTATATTTATTTTTGGGTTTTTTTTCTGTTGGATTTTTTGGATTCTTCGTCGCATATCACCGCCTGCAGCTGTCCAGCAACTTAATTGCACATATATTTATTGCTGCCGCGGTGTTTAATTAATTTTAATAAAACGAACATAGAGAAAAAAAACGAAATCCATTTTCTCTTTTATTTCGGTGGCTACACATATTCTTGTGACCTTGTGTCCGACAAGTTTTCAGCACCTCCAGCTAGCATAAGCCAGTTAATAAAACTTGTCGCAGAATTTTGCGCGCCATAAGCGGTCAGCAACGCCGTTTTCCGGCGGACTCATACCCGACCTGCCTCAAGTGGGCCCACTCTAGCCGGCTCGTGTGAGAGCCTAGTATGCCCAGTGAAGGCGAGGAGGACACGAAGAAGCATTTAGTCCATCCGTCTACCTCGGTCGCCCCATCCACTTCTCAGCGTTTGGCCGTTCCTTCTTCTGACGCGCAATCCAGTTCGGTTCCGACACCGTCCCTTGTAAAAACAGTTTCGCCGTCGACGTCAAAAGGGGTTATTCCGAAACCACCGTCGTCGTTGAAGAAGGTTTCGCCCTCTACCTCCAAGAGGAGCAGTCCGGGTTCACGCTTGTTGTTGAAAAAACCTTCGCCTTCCACCGCCAAGAAGGGCAGCCCCAAATCACATTTGTCCGTGAACGCTTTTTCGTCTCCTTCTCCAAGGAAGACCAGCTGTTCGCCACAGCTCTCTGTGAGGGTGCCCAGAATTGCGAAACCCGTTCCGTCTACTCGAGCAGCTGTTCGGATCGCTTCCAAAACGATCGAAATGGTGTTGGACGAATTCATTTCGGTCAGCGATGACCTGTGCCATTTTGAGGCACTAGTTTCTTCGTCCGACCCAGCCGTGACACTTGTCACGCAGCAGATCCAACTGGACCAAGTCAAAGCCCTGTGGGAACAGGTTCAGCAAGAGCGTCGGCGCTGTTTCCGGGCTCTGAGCCAATCAGAGTCCAGCGATTCCGACAAGCAGGCCTTACAGATGAAGTATGATCACTGCTACCGCGTCTATGAGCGGTGCGCCACTCAGCTCACCACGCGGATACAAGACGCGTCCGCGCGGAGCAGCGCTCCCGCTCCAAGTCCCGAGCCCCCAGTCAGGGGCTGTATCCTTCCGCCAGTGGACACCGAGGTTTTCACTGGCGACTACCTGAAGTGGCCCACGTTCAGGGACCTCTTCACCGCGTTGTACATTCGCAACCAGCGGTTGACAGAGGTGGAAAAACTTTACCACCTCCTCTCCAAAACTCGCGGCGAAGCGAAGGACATCGTGCGTAATTCCCCACTGACCAACGACGGTTTCGCCTCAGCTTGGAAAAACCTAACTGAGCGTTTCGAAAACAAGCGATTGTTGGTCAACAGTCAGCTCAAGGTCCTCGCCAACCTCCAGCCTATTCTTTCGGAGTGTGGCATCGCCATCAAGGAGCTCCAGAGCACAATCCAAGGGTGCTTAACGGCTGTCCAGAATGCCAAGATTGGCACCCAGGACTGGGATTGCCTTTTGGTGTTTTTCTGCGCCACCAAGCTTCCTCCAGCTACCCTTTCCTTATGGGAGCAGTCGGTAAAGGACAAGTCCGAAATTCCGCCCTGGAGCGACATGAATCAGTTCCTCTCGGATCGCTATCGCACATTGGAAGCGATAAATGATGCGACCCTGGGCCTCCGCACCCGCGTTCCAAAGCCAGCTCAAAAGGAGCCGGCTGCGAGGAGAGTCAACTCTTTCGAGACGAAGGTCCGCAACAGTCCGCAGACCTGTAATCTTTGCTCGAAGGAGAACCACCCCGTGCGCCTGTGTCCGCGTTTTCTGCAGATGTCGGTCAAGGACCGATGCAAGGTGATCAAGAATCAGAAGCTTTGCATGAATTGTTTCGCCCGAGGGCACCAACTAAACGCTTGCACAAGCCAGTACAACTGCGCTACGTGCAAGGGGCGCCACCACACTCTCCTACACCGTGGCCCCTCCCTTCCATCGGCGCCCTCAGCATCAGTTCCCCCTCCACATTGCAATCCATTACAGTCCACTTCGTCGAATGTTCAGAGCTATTTCAGCAGCAGCGTTCAGGGCGTCCTCCTCGGCACGGCTATAGTGAACGTGCTCCATTTGGGTAGCGTCTACGCCGCGCGTGCGCTCATCGACTCTGGCTCCGAGGGAACTTTCGTTTCAGAACGCCTACGCAGATCTCTTCGGCTGCCGTTCCAGAAGGTGCAGGCCCAGGTATCGGGGCTGAACGCGACCACATCTGGGCTCGCGACCAAGGTGTGCAGTGTCAAGCTGGCATCTTCCTCACAACCGAGGCGCGAAGTCGAGACGGCGGCATACGTGCTGCCGCAACTGGCAGGCGCCCTGCCATCGTTTCCCATATCCAGCGAAACCTTGAGAGATCTTCCTGACCTGCCGTTGGCAGACCCGTGTTTTTTCCGAAGCGCCACCATCGATTTGCTCATCGGCGCTGACATACTACCTGCCGTGCTGCTTGGCGGCACCCGGCCAAACGTCTGCGGCTCGCTGCTGGCACAGGAGACCATTTTCGGATGGATTCTGACCGGACCAGTAGCGGCGGCAAGGAAGACGGCCATCCGTTCCTTCACCACGCGCATTTCAGCAAGCACACAGCCATCCTTGGATCAGCTGCTCACCAAGTTCTGGGAGGTGGAGGACATCCCGGTGAGTTGCGAGAAGGAAGCGGGCGCAGTGTGCGAACAGCTTTTCGTCCAGACCACCAGCCGGCGGCCGGATGGCAGATACACGGTCTCGCTGCCTTTCAAGGACCCCCAGGACATTCAACTGGGCCATTCTAGATCCATCGCGATGGCCCAGTTCCTCAAGAACGAGGCTCGGCTGCTTAGGAACGTTTCGTTGAAGGAGCAGTATGACGCAGTCATCAACGAGTATCTCGACTTAGGGCACATGCGCCCTGTCCCTCCTCCAACGGACAACGCCAATTTTTACCTGCCCCATCACGCGGTGCTGAAGCCGGACAGCACCACGACCAAGGTCCGCGTGGTCTTCAACGCATCCTGCCCGTCGTCCAACGGGAACAGCTTAAACGACGTACTTCACACGGGGCCCGTCCTACAGGCCGACCTGACTTTACAGGTGTTGAAGTGGCGTTTTTTCCAGCACGTTTTCAGTGCCGACATCACTAAGATGTATCGGCAGATTCTGGTCGACCCCGCACATACCCGGTTCCAGAGAATCCTGTTCCGCGACCCGGCAGGTGACTTGCGGGATTTCGAGCTCCAAACAGTCACTTTCGGGGTGAACTGTGCGCCTTTCCTGGCCATCCGCGTGCTCCTGCAGCTTGCCGAAGACTCCAAGGCGCAGTATCCGCTCGCCAGCCGGGTCCTCACGGACTTCATGTATGTGGATGACGTCCTGGCCGGAGCACATACGAAGCAGGAAGCACTCTCATCCATACGAGAGATACGAGCGGCTTTCAGCGCAGCAGGTTTCCCACTGCGCAAGTGGGTCGCCAACAACAAGGACATTCTTCGCGGCATCCCACCAGAGCATCTGCTGCGCGCCGACTTCTTAGACATTGAGGATGCCAGCATGACTAAGACGCTGGGCATCCGCTGGAAGGCCACCGACGATGAGTTCCTGTTCATCGCATCCGCTTTGGAGGAAGGGTCCTCATTCACCAAACGGGAGGTCCTGGCCCAGATTTCCAGGCTGTTCGATCCCGCCGGATGGCTGGCGCCAATTATTGTCCGTTCCAAGATTTTTATGCAAGAAATCTGGCTCAGCGGAATCGGATGGGATGATCCGCTCCCCTCCGAGCTGCAGCAGAGGTGGAACGAGTTCCTGCGGAGTTATCCCACGCTAGACCGGATCCGGATCCCACGGTGGATTCATTTTCGCCCACAAGGTACGTTTCAATACCACGGTTTTTGTGACGCATCGCAGCAGGCATACGGGGCGGCCATCTACTTGCGCGTCGAGACGCACAGGCAAGTGCAGGTCCATCTCCTGGTATCCAAGACCAGGGTGGCGCCAGTCAAGACGGTGTCACTGCCGCGCTTGGAACTGTGCGGTGCCGTCCTCCTAGCGGACATGTGTGCAGCTATCCTGCCCCACCTTCCACTCAGCAGCTATCCAACGGCGTGCTGGACCGACTCCACTATTGTGTTGGCCTGGCTTCGCAAGCCAGCGTGCAATTGGACGACCTTTGTGGCGAATCGCGTATCCAGGATCGCTCAAGCCACGGATGTAAAGGATTGGCTGCACGTGCGCTCCGAGCACAACCCGGCTGACCTTGCGAGCCGAGGCGTTGCGCCGCAGGATTTGGCGGATAGCAGCCTGTGGTGGCACGGACCGGCTTGGCTCCAGGCGCCTCGAGGAAGTTGGCCCGTGCCGGAGCCGGTGCCCCAGGAGGCCACCCTCGAGCAGCGTCCTATCCGGACCCATCTCGCGACATTGCCCAAAGCTCCCGATTTCCTCGAGCGTTTCTCCGACTTTGGGAGAGCGCTCAGGGTGATGGCGTATGTCCAACGTTTTGTGCTGCGCTGCCAGAAGCTTCCCGCTCCGCTGTCCAAGGAGGTCACCCATCCGGAGCTGATGGCGGCCCATCGTAGACTGGTGGTCTGCACCCAGCGGACCGAGTACTACCAAGAGTACCGTGCCCTGTCCGGCGGCCAGAAGGTGGCATCCGGCAGCACGATCATCAACCTAAACCCATTCATGGACCAGCAGGGAATCATCCGTTCCTGCGGTCGGCTTTCCGCCTCGGCCTCGTTAAAGTACGACGAGCGCCACCCCATCATCCTGCCGTACAGCTGCAAGTTCTCGCGGCTCCTCGTGAGTTTTACGCATCGAATATCGCTCCATAGCGGGAACCAGCTAACGGTAAGCCTCGTGCGGTCCAAGTACTGGATTCCCAAGCTCCGGAATCTAGTCAAGGCCACCGTAAACTCCTGCAGGGTCTGCGTCATCTTTAAAAAGCGGCTGCAGAACCAGCTGATGGGAAGCCTTCCTGCGCCACGAAGCACCTTTTCTCCGCCCTTCACCCACACCGGCATCGACTTTGCGGGGCCGTTCGAGGTGAAGAATTATACCGGACGGGCGTGCCTAATTACCAAGGGCTACGTGTGCGTATTCGTCTGCTTCTGCACGAAAGCAATCCATTTGGAGGCCACATCCGATCTCACTACGGAGAAGTTCCTGGCCGCTTTCGCGCGTTTCGTAGCGCGACGCCGATGCCCTAAACGGATCCACTCCGACAACGGCAAGACGTTCGTCGGGGCGTCTAGGGCGCTTGAGCGCGACTTCCTAGAGGCTACCAGAGCCCAGGTCACTGCCTCCTATGGGACCCAGATCCTTTCCTGGTCTTTCATCCCGCCCGGCGCACCTCATATGGGTGGCCTTTGGGAGGCAGGTGTTAAGAGTTTTAAGGCGCTCTTTTACAAGGCGGCATCCACCTATAAGTACACCTTTGAGGAGCTGTCCACTCTTCTGTGTAGGATTGAGGCGGTCCTCAACTCGCGCCCGATCTCCCCTATGTCCGAGGACGCCACGGATTTGCTGGCGCTAACTCCAGGCCACTTCCTGACCGGTGGCCCCCTCCTCTCTTTGGCCGAACCGGAGATAGAGCAGGAGGCAGGTTCGATCATGAACCGGTGGCGGCGGCTCAAAGCGCTCAGCCAGCAGTTCTGCCTCCGATGGAAGGAGGAATATCTAAAGGAGCTGCACAAGCGCAATAAATGGCAGCAGCCACAGGAGGACCTGCAGCCAGGCGCCATGGTCATCATCATGGAGGAAAATGTTCCGACCAACGAATGGCGCCTCGGAAGGGTCCAGACCGCTTATCCCGGCCACGACGCCAAGGTGCGAGTGGTTGACATCCGCACTGCTCGTGGCGTCGTCCGACGGCCAGTCGCTAAGCTGGTTCTCCTGCCCACTCTTTCCAATTAGCGCTACTAACCACGTGCCTCACCTCTCTCCAACTACCGCAACCGCTAACTCCCCCTACCATCTCTTTTCTAGGCCCGTCGCTATGCCGTCTCGCCGTCCAGTGAAGGCTCCCACCGCAACGACGCCACCAGGGTTGAGCTCCTACCGATGCCGGCTGTGCCGCGGTGTGCACCCACTCCGCCAGTGCCCGCGGTTCCTGGCGCTGCCCGCGATTAAGCGAGCACGGGCGGTGCTCATCAACCAGTACTGCTTGAACTGCCTGGCACATGAACATTCGGGCGGTACTTGCCGAAGTGGGGCCCGCTGCCAAGAGTGCGGGCAGCCGCATCACACAATGCTGCACTCTGCGGCGCATCACACGCGTTCAGGGCGGCGCTCCCGTCCGCACCGTCGGAACCGACCACGCCGGCGCGCCAACTCGCCACGCGCCAACTCGCCACGCGCCAACTCGCCACGCGCCAGCTCGCCACGCCCCATCCGTTCGCCTGGCCGCAGCCTCACGCTGAGCCGCTCCCGCTCACCTGGCCGCAGCCTCACGCCAAGCCGCTCCCGCTCACCGAGCCGCATCCGCTCGCCACGCCGCTTCCATTCCCTTAGCCACGGGCGCGCGCGGAGCCAATCCCGCACGCCACGCCGCTCCCGTACACCGAGCAACTCCCGCTCGCCCCTCTCCAATTCAGCAGGCCCCGAGTCACTGGCTCTCAACAGGGAGAGCATGTGGGGCACTGCGATCGCGCCCACAGCGTCCATATACCTGTCCGGCGGCAGCAAGCGTTGGACCGTGAAGGCCGTGCTCAACGTCTGCGCACCGACGAGCGCTATTGACAGGTCCTGGGCTAGGGCCCTGGGTATCCGCAGTCAGATCACCGAGGGAGTCGAGGTGTGCCTGGTGACCGTGGCATCCAGGACGACTAGCTGGCGCCGCGAGGTAACGCTCGAGGTGGCCCCGGAGCTTCGCTATAGGCTCCCCGTTCGGACCGTCGACAGACCGTCGCCTGAGCGCTACGGGAACGTGCGGCTGGCCGACGACGACTGGTGCACGCCAGCCTCCATTTTCATCGTACTGGGCGCTAGTTTGTATCAGGAGCTTCTCATGCCAGGGATAGTACCTGCCAGCGACGGCTTCCCGGCGGCTCAACAGACCCAGCTGGGCTGGGTCATTTCTGGCGCGTGCCACTGAAGTCTTCCCGCATCCTGCAGGGGGGGGGAGAATGTTGATGTGGCAGCACTCTGCCAGTGTTGACATGGCAACGCTTGCCAGCAACATCTGCTGGCAGAGCGCTGCTAGCGTCGGCGGCCTCTCCCTCTTTCATATGGGCAGCTAAGCGCCACTGCAATTAGGTTAAGTTTAGTTTCAAATTGTCATACAAGTGAAGAATATATATATACGTGCGAGTCACGTCACAGTGAAAAGGAAAGCAGACGCCATTTTACTTCCCTTGCGGTTTTTGGACTTTCACCCCCAACGCCCCACGCCCCAACAACGAGCTAAAACACTCGTTCGACATGCTTTTGGATCGTGCAAAAAGCTGTATTGAAGCAGAAGGAGACTATTTTGAATAAAATAAATTGATTTTGCCGAATAAACCATTTGTTCTGTTTTTTTTTAAGTCCTGTTTACTTTGGAATACACCTTGTATTTTAATTTTTCTCAACAAATGTCTTAATCCTTCCCTTTTAAAAGAGTGGAGGGAATGCGGGGAGAATCCGAAGCAGCACCAAATGGTAAGTTAAATTTGTGAGTGTTGTACATAGTTGCATAATAGTATAGTATAAATGTAATTAAATTTAAATGATACAATGTGCAATATATAATTACTATGTGATAAGCAGTACAAGTTAGATTTGTGAATGTTGTGCAATAGTAGTATAATATAGTATATATATAATTAAATTTATGTGATATGATGTGCAATATATAAGTATAATGTGATAAGCAAATGCAAGTTAAATATGTGAATGTTGCACAAATAGTAGTATAAAAATATAGTATATAAAAAATAATTAAATTTATGTGACATGATGTGCAATATATAAATTCAGTGTGATAAGCAAATGTGATATTTTTTAAAGAATTTCAACAAAATATATTGCATTGAAATGAAAGGAAAATTTAAATTATTTCATTATGAAATTATATAAAACAATATTTTGAATGGCATATGGAAAATCACTAATAGCGGGGGAGGGTACCAGAATAAACAAAAACAAACTTGACCTGCCTAGGGCTTAGAAGAATCTAGATACCAAGTTTGGTAAGTCTAGCTCTTGTACTTTCTGAGATCCTTGCGCTCATACAAACGGACGGACAGACATACAGACAGACGGACATGGCTATGGCTATATATAATTAAATGAAAAATAAAATGTACTCTGTACATGAAATGTACAAGAGAGCGAGAGAGACCAAATTTTGAAAAAAAAAAAATAAGGATCTACGCTGTGAAAGTTTGTTTTATTAGACATGTACATGAAATGTACAAGAGTATATTAGGTTTGCGGGAGCTAAAAATGTAACAGGCAGAAGGAGGCGTGGCAGACCCCACAAAGTATATATATTCTTGATCAGCGTGACAAGACGAGTCGATCTAGCCCTGTCTGTCTGTCTGTCCGTCTGTCCGTCCGTATGAACACCTGAATCTCAGAGACTATAAGAGATAGAGACACCAAATTTTGCACAAAGATGCCTTATGTATGTATGCTATACGAGTTTGTTTTATTTTTTTGATTTTCCCCCCACTTCCCCCCTATGGGGGTTTTCCTGATTTTCCATTCGTATAATCGCCTATATCTCGGAGACTATAAGACCTAGGAACACCAAATTTTAGTCCCAGATGCCTTATGTGAATACGTAGAAAATACGTGTGTATTTTGGAATTTCCCTCCCTCCCCCCTCTCCCATGCAAATCGTAACTCCGGAATTTCGAACTAAAATTTTGCAAATACCCCCAGTTGGTTATTGTGTGTCCGTATGCAGACCGATGATAGACCGATTTAACAAGAAGTTATAGCCATAAATATATTTGCTGCTGTAGCGCTGCTCAAACGCTGTCCGCGGCTATTGTTGATGTTGGTGCTTTGGTTGACTGCACACATGTTTACACAGACACGAATAGATGCGCATAGGCATACATACACTCACACATAACAATGTAAATGTGCAATTATACACCCTTTACGTGAGTTCGAATACCGAGAGAGGTAAAATCGATCAAATTTTTTTTTTAATTTTCTTAATTTTTTTTATTTTCTATAATTATTGTAAACATATGTACAGAGTATTTCAAAGTCGGGACACCCGACTTTAGCTTTTTTACTTTTTTTTCGCACCCACTCCCCCGATAATGGGGATTTTCCGTAACGCCGTTCGTATAATCACCTATATCTCATGAATTATTCCAAATTTGCATATGGTGGCATCAAATTGTCCAAAACTTACACTTAACGCTTGATCTGTACGTTGATCAGCAATCAGTAAGGCAAAAGTAAGGACAAATTTTTTTTATATGTATTATACATAAAGATTATTATTAATGGATTTTAAAAATATACGCTTATGGAAATTCAATATTCTCTACTTTTACGTTGTAGCCTTTTTGTAACACCGCCCTAAGAACACTACGTTTTCCATGTGAGCTTCATCTGCATCAACGCTTCCTTTTTTCGTTTGATGATACAGCGGATTTATAAGCCAGTTCCCTTTTTACATTGTTTCCGGAGGATCTATCGTCAGTCGTATTCCTGCAAGTGAATTCGATTTTAATTAAATTTGTTTGAATAGCCAACAAGAGAGAACGCTACAGTCGAGCAAACCCGGCAGTGAAATACTCTGTACCCAGGTAAACTTCCGTCACTGAGTTATTTGTTTCGCTAATAACTTTTCTTAGCATTAACCGATTTATATGAAATTTGAAATAAAAGTAGATTATTATGTATACATTTTGTGTACTAAGTTTGATTTAGGTTACTTTTGAAATGTGGACGGTATTGACGAAATTCTGTAGCGGGGAAGGGGGTGGGGGAATTCCCAAATAAACTCGTCCTTTCTCGGATCTAGGAGAATCTGGATACCAAATTTGGTTATTCTAGCTTTTATACAAGGTGCGTTCCAAAGTAAACAGGACTTTTTTAATCTATATGTCTATCTGGTGCGTTAGAATCTGCTATCTTTATCGATTGTCCAGTGAGAATTTCATGACATTTCATCGATTGGAATTGAAGTTATTGCGTTTTAAGTGTCAGTATGTTTGTGTTATCGGTGCGAAAATGAGCTTCGAACAAAGAGCCAACATTAAATTTTGTTTTAAAATTGGTAAAACTTTTACCGAAACGTTTCAATTGATGGAACAAGTTTATGGCGATGATTGCCTATCCCGTAGCAGAGTGCACGAGTGGTTTCAACGTTTTCAAAGTGGTCGTGAGGACATAAATGACGATCAACATGTGGGCCAATCAAACCGATCACCGAAAATTCCATCGAAACTGCGTGAATTCATAAAAAATCAGCCGAAATCATCATTGAAATTGATGGAAATGGAATTGAACATCTCCAAAACATCGATATATCGCATTTTGACCGTACATTTGGGCTTACGAAAGGTGTGTGCTCGGTTTGTTCCGCACAAATTGACTGACGACCAAAAATTGCTCAGAATCTAACATTCGATCGACGCTTGTGACCGATTATTTGACCAAAAATCACATTTTAACCATTAACCACTCGCCGTATTCACCTGATATGGCACCGTGCGACTTCTACCTTTTCGGAAAAATGCATTTGCCCATGAAAGGAAAGCGCCACGCCACTCCTCCTTCTCCCTGTTACATTTTCAGCTCCCGCAAACCTAATATACTCTTGTACATTTCATGTACAGAGTATAAACACGATATTTACCAGTATATTCTTAATCAGCATGACGAGACAATGGGCGTTTCCGTGGCTGGGGCCACCGTTTGTGTTGGTGCCTTCACCGCCGAGGGCGTGACTGCACCCGCCAGCCCGGTCGCGGCCACTGAGCGTGACTGGGAATTCTCATATTGTGTCGCCAGCTCTTCCAGGTGGTCTTGATACCGTGGACCTGCGGTCTTCACGAACGTGGTGAAGCGCGTCCTCATCATTTCCACTGTACCAGTGGTTTCGAGCTCGAACACCCGCAGCAGCTCTGCCAGCTCCTCCTTCTTCAATGGTCGCACCCAACTCGTCCGCACCATCCTGAGCCAACAATTGTCGCCTTACTTTTATAACTTTATAGCCTCACTTTATCTTGGGATCCCACTTGCAACGCTGCCCGGTGATAATCGCCGGCCAGAGGCGCTCTGTTATTTTATTTATTTTCCGAACCCCGAAATAAAGCTTGGAAACCGCTGGGTGGTTGCGTTTCAATATTTATGTGTACCTTATAATATTATTGCGCCTCGTGGCTAATGAATACTTTTACACTTCGTGTTGCTTAACTTAAGATTTCTACAAAATGCATCTGTCCGCCTTCGTGGCTGTACTTCGACTAATTTAACTCAATTTTACATTCTTATTACTATTATTTCTTACGCGTCCTCGCAGTCCTTCTCTAGTAACGACACCCTGTGACGGTCCCAGGTCGTCCTTACAACCCTGATCAATAATATATATACTTTGTGGGGTCCGCCACGCCTCCTCCAGCTTTTGAAATGTGGGCAGTATTGATGAACCTCTGTAGCGGACAGGGGCGGCAAAATAAAAAAAAAAATAAAGTCGTGTAGCTTAGGAATTAGGAGCATCCATATACCAAGTTTGGTTAATGTGAACGGACGAACAGACGGACATGTCTAGATCGATTTGTCTCGTCATGCTGATTAAGATTATACTGGTAAATATCGTGTTTATACTGCAAATGCATTTTTCTGAAAAGGTAGAAGTCGCACGGTTTCGTAAGCCCAAATGTTCGGTCAAAATGCAATAAATCGATGTTTTGGAGATGTTCAATTCCATTTCCATCAATTTCAATGATGATTTCGGCTGATTTTTTATGAATTCACGCACAGTTTCGATGGAATTTTCGATGATCACGAATTTTGATTGGCCCACATGTCGATCGTCATTTATGTCCTCACAACCACTTTGAAAACGTTGAAACCACTCGTGCACTCTGCTACGGGATAGGTAATCATCGCCATAAACTTGTTTCGGTAAAAGTTTTACCAATTTTAAAACAAAAGCTTGGATCAGATGTGATGCCCTTTCGCGCATTTGCCGAAGCCTCAACTTTTGTTCTTGTTTCGTTTTGATAGCTCTAGATGTGGATGCCCTTTCGCGCTTTTGCCCTAGCCGCAACTCCCATTCTTGTTCCGTTTCGTCTATGGCCCTGCAAAGATCTTGCAAACGTTATTCGCATTTTCAGCTGCAATTTTATACCCAAAGGATGAAATGGAATACTAAATTTGTGCGAATGTATGTAACAGGATCACAAGTCAGGATGACAAGTCGAATCGATATAGCCATTTCCGCCCGTCTGTCTGTATGAACGCAAGGATTTCAGAAAGTATAGGAGCAAGAATAACCAAAATTGTTATCCAAATTCTCCTGAGTCCGAGAAAAGATGAGTTTGTGTTTTTTTTCTGACATTTTTCTGGAATTTTGTATCAGATTTGGCAAATACCTCCAGTTAGTGATAACGAATCCGTACGCCAAGTTTCATTACGATATGTTATTTTGACGAAAGTATAGCCATAAATATACAGGGATGCCACAGAAATCCCTTCCGCCCAAGTTTCGCCTTAAAACTGTTTCCCGGTGTCACAGAAATAGCTTTTTCAAGCCGCGTATGTTTTGCCAGGAGTTTTGATTAAAAACACTAACAACGACATTTTTACTCTTTAAAAAATCATTGGAATATAATCCTTATAGTTTTTCTAGACAATCTGCAACAAAATTATTTTAAATTAGCTAATTACTAAATGTATACTCCAGCATTCACACACAGCAAAATAACCAAGCAATAGAGATGCCCCATTGGCCCAAATAGAACATTACATTTTTCGAACATCACATTTTGTCGATTTAAGTCTAGTTATGAGTGAAAGGAAAATTAAAAAAATATATATTTATTAAAAAAAATTAAATTATTTAAAAAAAAGTTAATTAATTTATTAAATTAATTAAGAAAATTTATTTAATACATATATAGAAGACAGGTTTAAGTACAGTTTTACATTTACATCACGTGTCTATGAGTATTTATATGCGTGTATGTATGTAGCACAAAGTTGAACCAAAGCAACAACAACAGATGCGGGCAGCGCTGCAAGCAGAGCATGGGCAGCGATTTTATTTATGGCTATAACTTTCTTCAGAATTGGTTGTTTACTTTGGAACACACCTTGTATGTATTGGCCATTGCCCAATACTTTTTAATCGAATGTAGGTTGACTCAACTCAGCTACATAAGCTAATCTGCTGGCGGTTTTACAATAATTTGAACTTATGACGCATGGTGCGTGAATATGGCTTATCAATTGCATTTATTTATGCCTTCTCGCGTTGCAATATTCTTCCCCCCAAATTGCGGATTATTTCGCAATGTACGTAATCTCTGTTGGCCATGCATAGAACATATATAGACATTGTTTGTCAATTGCATTTCATTCTAATAACTTGCCTACCACAATTTCTGAAACAAAACATGCATGTCAGCATTTATTTTCTGTGAGACTGCCTTGAATATTTCGTTTAATGCAGTAAAGTTGGTCACTATGACCGGCCTATGAGGTAGTACCGTTTTGGCAATATTGTTGCTGGTCGGTCAAGTGCTTTACTGACCTATCAATATTTTTTTTTTTCCTTTTTACTCCGCTTGGGCGCTTAGGGCTTCTACAAGAACATTTTTCCATCTGACTCTCAATTGCTAGCCGTCTGTCTGTCTGTAGCTGTATCCCATGTGGTGTTGTTTCTGGGTTAAATTCTGAAGGTAATCCGCCGCCAGGTTGTCGTCTTTAGGTCTGTCGACCCGACTGCTTCCTTGGAAGTGTTCCTCCAGAGTATCCGTAACATCGACATCGAAGTGGAGCCGTTTTGGGTTGATTTGTCTTGTATAAGTTTCAATAATCATTTGTTGTCAGTCGACCTTGTGATTGGCCAGATGCGACTTATCCCAGTGGTGGGGCTGCCACCTGTCGCCGCCGGGGAGAGGCGTCTTGGGGGGGTTATACTATTGTGTTGTCCAGATAGCGTGGATGGATGTGTTCTTTTTTGGTGGATAAATGACCACGACGTTGAAGGCATGTATTTAGGAGAGATTTCGAGAGGGGACATTTTTGGGTCATGCTCTCGCCATGAGTGGGGCTCGAACCCACGACCTCTTGTTTGGTGTGCGCATGCGCTATCCACTACGCCACCGAGGCCCCCGACCTATCAATATTACGGTAGTGATTAGTATGCATGCGTACATCGCAAATGCTATCGCTATATGTATGCATTTTGAGAGTGTTGCGTCAGCATTTAGCCGGCAGCTGGTGTTGTGCATTGGTAGAATTAACTATTCCAGAAGAAAATTCGTTCAAGCTTCTTCTTCTACTACTTCTTAATGTAGTTTGCTTCTGAGTACCTGGTGACCTTACTAATGGTGAGTGTTTAGGGAAAGTAAGCTTGTATGTATGTATAGGTGTCATTGTGTTAAATCTTTGCTTACTTATATTAACTCCAATAGCTGATGTGGGTTGGTTGTCGTCTCGGTCTGGAACGTGATACCGATTTGATGGTTGCGGTGTAGGCGAGGTAGGAGGCGGTATTGGTCAGTGGCTGACGTCGGAGCCACAAATTGATGCCGATCGAAATGATCAGGGTTACGTAGGTGCCAATGGTGGCGATGTATGCTACTAAGTGGAACTGGCTTTATGTCTTCAAATAGCGTATTTGCCAGAATGGTGAGTTGTGCTTACTGCATCAACATGGTAACTTGGTCTGTACTTAGCGTTATTCGTTGTGACTGCTTACTAAACCTAGATTACCTTTTAGGTTCTTCTTTGTCGATGGATACACAGGCCGGATATGCTTCTAGTACTTGCGACGTAGGATGCTCCGGTAGGAGGTTATGTGAGCTGCTTAGTGAGAACGCAGGTTCAATGGGGGTGATATATGATGTCTTCAACTTTATGAGCTGCCAGTCAAACGCCTTGTAGTCAGCTCTTCCGTTGCTGAATTTATTGCTTGCATGCATTGCTGTCAATTTCGTTCTGTTGTGCAATGTTCAGCGTGCTGTCGTGAATTAAGGCTTGCCCTCGGGACGCGTCTTTCATGCAATTTTTCTGCGTAATAATCTGGATGATGGGCTTAGCCATGGGTACAGTATACCTTGAGTCCCGTGCTTCAAATAGCGCGTTGGTAATGTTTCCATAGATCTCTTGTTCGGATCTGCGTTGCCTGCCTCCTTTTATAGGTGCCTTCGTGTGCCGGAGGGCATCTATTTCATGTGGGGGGAGTACGAGAGGCGACTTACATGAGTGGTCTTTGTGCAAAGTGTCCTTACATAACTGCTGTAATATGTCAATGCCTTGCTTGGCAATCTTCATGTCTGGACATAACGGTTGCAGTTCATAGTATTAGGACACTGCTGTGGCCATGGGTGCCTGTCCTTGACAATAAAGTCCAGGTGTATCTTAAGGTGTGATCTATCTTATGGGTGATAAACAGGTTGGTGCGGTCAGTCTGAATCTCATGTTGTCATCCTTTGCAGGTTTAGTGTTGGTGTATGTTGAACTACGTAGGTCTGCCGACCGGTCGTCGGTTCCTGGTAGAGCGGTCCACGTTATGTAGGATACGTGGCTCACAGATTCGTTTAGGGAGGGTTGGTGTAGAGCCCTTTGTAACGGCTCCAACGCAGACTGTCTTGAGTGCTTCCCGAACCTTTACTGGTCCGGACACAATCCATCCGAGTACAGTACTTTGTAACATGGGTTGGCCAATTCCTAGTGGTAGCTGATGAGGCTGCATCAGACGGTGGTAAAATTCGGCTAAAATCAACAAGTCAATTTCGGTAGAACTCAGGATCAGCTAACTCTATTCCCATTGGAATTTGTACTTCATCTCTGGTGATCATCGCTGATGGTTGGTCGGACAGAGTTGTGCTCAGAACCAGAGCCTTTACTTGCATGTTATGTTTGTTGTTTACCGATGACACCTGTAGACTTACTTGAATTGAAGCTGGCAGCTTGCTGTACTCAATGCCCTACAAAGTAGTCTCTATTCGCTGTTGCCTGATCTTAATACAAAGTTGGCTTGGGATCTAGAATCCAGTAATGCTAGCACGATTCTGATACGATGCTGACCATTGTGGGCTACTGCTCTCACCTGTGCCGTAGCCAATAAAACGTGTTGCCTTTAAGTTCTGGAAATCGCTGGTTGGCTGAAGGCTGCTGCCGCCGTTGTCCTTGAGTAGCAATGTATGATGCGGCTGTTGGCATCGGAAGCACTGTCTGCTTGAGCATTCCCGAAAGCTGTGCGTGGTGATGATGCCTTTTGGGCATTAGTTGGTTTCTCGAATCCAGGCCCATCGTCGGTCCACGTGCGTGCCTTGAACATCACGCATTTGTATACTGTGTGCCCAGTCAGCATGCAGTAACAGCAGATTCTTTTAGGTCTTAGCTCTCTGGTCACTGCCGCTCCGGTGGTGACCTTGGTTGGTCGGTTGCTATTCCTTGCTACCTCAAGTGCTCGGAAGCGACAGTTACGAAAGTCCAGGAACGAACTAACAGTTGGATACATATTCAACACATGTATACATACATAAGTGTTTATGTACAATTTCAATATAATAAATTTACATCAGAATCGTGTCTCTACGTGTTTATATGCGTGTATGTATGCAGCACAAAGTTGAACCAAAAAAGCAACAACAACAGCAGCTGCGGGCAAAGCTTCAGCAGAGATTAGCAGGGGTGCAACAGAAAACTCCGTTGACTCCGGCTACAGTTGCTTTTGAAAACTCCCAAAAAATACGTCGGTGCCACAGGATTTCGAAAGATTTCATTTTTTCGAACTTCTCCTCCAAGCCACCAACAGCTGACCGTCGACGATCACATTTGACTGACTAATTCTGTGAAAATCCTGTAACACACTCAGCTGTCAGCAACAGCTGCCAGTCGACAAGTACATTTGACTATGTTAAATATTAGTCTGCGAGCATTTGCGAAAACGCCAATTAATTGTTGAAAAATACAACGCAAATGTTTAAGAAACGCATCTGATCCCACAAAAGAATGTAGCTTTTTAAAAATTAAATTTATTTAAATTTTTTATAACATAATTTGGAATTTTGCGCAATTACGGCCTATACTTCCATAAATTGGACGAATATTTCGTCCTGTTGTGGCGATATATGTTTTGCAAAATTAGCATATTCAAATGGTAGTTTCTGACCATTCACATTTTCGCTAACAAACACACTTGTCCAATCGGCGGCACACAATTTTCGCCAAGTTTGTTTAATTAATACACAGTTATGTGTTACTTATTTGAAACAAGAAATGTGTCACATATATATTTATAGCCTGTACCCAAAGGGTAAAAGGCTATACTAGTTTTGTGCGCATGTATGTAACACACAGAAGGAGGCGTGGCAGACCCCACAAAGTGTATATATTCTTGATCAGGATGAGAAGCCGAGTGGATATAGCCTTGTCCGTCTGTCCGTCTGTCCGTATGAACGCAAGGATCTCAGAAAGTATAAGAGCTAGAATAACCAAACTAGAATAACCAAACTTGGTTGAATGCTGGAGTATACATTTAGTAATTAGCTAATTTAATAATATTTACGTAGCATATGCAAAATAATTTTGTTGCAGATTGTCTAGAAAAACTATAAGGATTATATTCCAATTATTTTTTAATGAGGAAAAATGTCGTTGTTAGTGTTTTTAATCAAAACTCCTGGCAAAACATACGCGGTTTGAAAACCAAAAGCTATTTCTGTGACACCGAGAAACAGTTTTGAGGCGAAACTTGGGCGGAAGGGATTTCTGTGGCACCTCTGTATATTTATGGCTATACTATTCTTGCTCCTTTCTGAAATCCTTGCGTTCATACAGACAGACGGGCGGACATGGCTATATCGATTCGACTTGTCATCCTGACTTGTGATCCTGTTACATACATTCGCAGAAATTTAGTATTCCATTTCATCCTTTGGGTACAGGGTATAAAATTGCAGCTGAAAATGCCGATGAACGCGAATAAAGTTTGCAAGATCTTTGCAGGGCCATAGACGAAACGGAACAAGAATGGGAGTTGCGGCTAGGGCAAAAGCGCGAAAGGGCATCCACATCTAGAGCTATCAAAACGAAACAAGAACAAAAGTTGAGGCTTCGGCAAATGCGCGAAAGGGCATCACATCTGATCCAAGCTTTTGTTTTAAAATTGGTAAAACTTTTACCGAAACAAGTTTATGGCGATGATTACCTATCCCGTAGCAGAGTGCACGAGTGGTTTCAACGTTTTCAAAGTGGTCGTGAGGACATAAATGACGATCAACATGTGGGCCAATCAAACCGATCACCGAAAATTCCATCGAAACTGTGCGTGAATTCATAAAAAATCAGCCGAAATCATCATTGAAATTGATGGAAATGGAATTGAACATCTCCAAAACATCGATTTATTGCATTTTGACCGAACATTTGGGCTTACGAAAGGTGCGTGCACGGTTTGTTCCGCACAAATTGACTGACGACCAAAAATTGCTCAGACGATCGACGCTTGTGTCCGATTATTTGACCAAAAATCACATTTTAACCATTAACCACTCGCCATATTCACCTGATATGACACCGTGCGACTTCTACCTTTTCGGAAAAATGCATTCGCCCATGAAAGGAAAGCGTTATGCAGACGTAGAGGCCATTCAAAAGGCTTGCACCGGCATAATGGCGGTCATACCGGCCAACGAGCTAAAACACTCGTTGGACATGATTTTGGATCGTGCAAAAATCTGTATTAAAGCAGAAGGAGACTATTTTGAATAAAATAAATTGATTCTGCCGAAAAAAAAACTATTTGTTCTGGTTTTTTTTTTTTAAAGTTTACTTTGGAACACACCTTGTAGTTTCTGAGATCCTTGCGTTCATCCAGACGGACAGACGGCCAGACAGACGGACATGTCTAGATCGACTTCTTTCGTCATGCTGATTCAGAATATATATACTATACTTTATAGGGTCGGAGATGCTTCCTTCTGCATGTTTTTGCACAAACCTAATATCATGGTCATCATTGCCAAACTGAAAAGTTATTAATATATGGATGACCCCTTTTTAAAACCCGTACACAGATGCGTTGGTTAGCATGAGTTCAATGTTGACTTATATTTATTCCATAATTACTTAATAGCTAACAAACAGACAAAAAGCAAATGGCATAGATACAAACAAATAGATTTTAAAACAGCTGTGTTTTTATGCTCTAGCTGCATTTTATTATTGCATATGCGAGCAGAAAAGAAGTATAAAACAAAAATGCAACAAAACTTAAGAGAAATAATTATAATTTTAGGAGTTTACAAAACGACTAGAATAACTGGACATTATCCGCGCAAGAACAGTAATCTTGCAAAAAAAAAAGCTCTTCTGATACGAAGGCAAACAAGCAGAGAGTAAATTTATGCCGTTTTAAATATTTCTTTCTGGCTTTCAACTGCTTAGCGCAGAAGCTTGAACATTACAAAAAGCAAATTCAAAAACTTAGCCGGCGATGAAAGCGCTTCCATTTGGGCCGTGGGCTGAAAATGTGGCATTAAGTTATGCCTAGCTGAAAATTTGCTGAAAAACCAAAATATATAGCATAGAGAAGAACTAAGCACAATTCACTACTGCCTTCGCAGATGAACAAAAAAAAAATAAAAATGAATTTTCGATTACATACCTACATAGATCATTCTTATATATAAGTATAAATACACATAATAAAATTTCCCTTTCAATAAACAATTGTTCAACAAAAACTAACACTAGAATTTAGGCATTATTTATTTTCCGTTTTATCGCAGACCAACATAAATGCGGCGATTAGCCGAGATAACGCTGCATTTGCACTAATTCGGCAATGTCGCTACGCTTGCCCTTCGCCGGTGCCGCTATATGGTTGCGCTCTCTTTTTCTCCTCCTTTTATTTTCAAATGGGATTCAAAGTACGCTGCTCATGCGCGGGAAGATTCAAATTAATTGGGAAAAGTACAGCAGCGCCACATCGGCTCAACAAAACACATATCAACTGGATCGAAGACCCCTCCGGAGCACGTCTGGAACATTTTGACGACCATGACAGGACACAGATAAGCCTAGTTCCATTTTTTATGCTAAACGTTCGCCGATTTCATGAAATCGTATAGTTGCTATGCAGATTACCAAACACCATTGGAACGCCATAATAATCGTCTGGTTCAGCGCATAGTGGCACAAACTTAGTGAAATTTGTAATAAATCATTTGCATAAGAGATTTAGCTTCAAGTGGCATTAGTGGTGACCTGTTGAGGTTGTGTGACTGCGTTATTTAATTTTGCGTGTAATTAATTTGGATAAATAAATTAAAATGAGTCAATCCGACGATGCCGTAATTACGAAAGCTGCGGCCGTCGACGTTAACGATCCCCGTTTGATCAAACTTCGTGTGCAGAGAACTACAATGGAAAGAAACATCAAAAGTCCAGAATAACCACAATTGGAGCTGGTTCTGAAGTTCTTTTCCAACCAGTTGTTCAGTGCTACCTTCAAATACTGGAGTCTTATTTTCGTCAGATTATGCAGATACAAACACAAATCAGGGACATCTATAACAGGGACACAGGCAGGTCTAGCATTGAAGAACTTTTCATCGCAACAAAAGCTGCAATTGGCACGTTTATCAACGAGAGTTTGTATCTAGCGACAGTTTAATCTCGGTAATTGACGAATTTAATTATTTACTAAACTGTTTGTCTGGACCCGTATTAGAAGTCGTGCAGGTATTTCAAGTCTCTGAAGGGAACTATGCCAAGGCGTTAAGTCAACTAAAAAGGAGATATGACAACAATATACTCATATTCCTTGATTATATATCGAGCTTGTTCAGTCTACCTAAGATGACCAAACCTGATGCGACGATGCTGCAGAAACTAATTGATTCTGTCTCAGCCATCCGAGCGTTGCTTTTGTCATTAGGTAAAGCTGAGGATGTTATGAATTCAATTATGATTCACATAGTTTTATCCAAAGTCGACGCAGACATTAAGCTTCAGTACGACGAGAAACAGACTTTCGAAACTTTACTATCTTGGGAAAATTATTGTACTACATTAACGCACAGATGTAGATTTCTAGAAAGTCGTTCTAACCCTTAGGCAAACCAGATACGCCAGATGTCAAGCATAAGGCTAAGCTCAGCAATGCATCCAAGACATTCCTCACGAGCAAAGCAACTTGTGTCTTCTGCAGCTCATCAGAGCACTACATTTCGTCTTGTGCGGCATTCACTGCGTTACTTTTGGAACAACGAAAAGAATGGGTTAAAAGCAATCAACTTTGTTTTAATTGCCTTCGTAAAAACCACAACCAAAAGCAGTGTCAGTCAAAGTCACGCTGCCATTCACCTCACCATTCGCTATTGCACAACTTCGCGGAACTTGAGCAAGGGTCGCAAGGACCAGCTCAGCAAGTAAGTTTCATGACTGAGGAAACTGCTAAACGGCTCAAGCTAGAGAAATGTCGAGTCTCAAGCTCAGTATTTCGCGGTATTTCGCAAGTTCCACAAAGGATCAACTTCATAGTTCAAACAACAATGAAATCGCGTCTATCGGATTTCGAATGGCCATCAATGTTTGCTGTAATAAAGTCAATTTTTCAGTAACCAGCCAAATTGCAATTTGGAAATATCACAATGGCAGTTTCCACCACTCGTCGAGTTAGGCGAAACGAATAAGGTCGACGTTCTCATAAACACGGAAGGTTTTTTCGATGCTGTTCGCGAACGAAAAATACCGCTAGGCGACAGCATGCCATGGTCAGTCATACGATATAGCATGCAAGCGTTTTAATTTTCTCGAACAAAAACTTAATCGCGATGCAAAACTCAAGCAGGCATATGCTCATTTTATGCAAGAGTACGAGGATCTAGGTCATAATGCACGCATCCCTGACTTTGATCGTACTTTTTCATCCCACACCATGGTGTATTACTGCCAGACAGTTTGACAACAAAACTGCGAGTCGTATTCGATGGGTCAGCATAGACGAACTTAGGAATAACACTAAACGATTGCCTAATGACTGGACCAACAATACAGCAAGATCTTATAACAACACTTCTTGCTTTTCGCTTGCACAAATATGCTCTGTCAGGAGATATTCTGAAAATGTAATTGTGGAGATCAAATCAAGAAGACGACTTACGAGTCTATCAGCTCAATACTGTAACATACGGACTTTCATCCGCGCCATTTCTTGCCATAAGGTGTTTATTTCATTTAGCTGATCTATTTGATTCAGAGTTTCCAATAGGTGCGGCAGTATTGCGACCTGACTTATATGTTGACGACTTACTTACAAGAGTCGACAAATTAGAATAAGTTAAACGAAAAAAGGATGAACTGACTGCAATTCTGAACAATGCCGGATGGCAAATAACAAAATTCACCAGCAACTCGTGCGAGCTGATCAACGAGCAGCAGGAGATTTCCATCGATCACCATGATGACAACATCGTAACCAAGATGCTCGGATTGGCGTGGCAGCCGAGCCATGACTGCTTTGTTTTTCAACACAAGGCGCAACATGATGACATTGCTAGACGCCGCACAGTTCTGTCAACCATAGCAAGGATTTGTGATGCAAGACTTAGTCATTCGGAAATTCGTCTGGGATGACCCACTTCCTGCAAGGTTTGTCGAGATTTGGAACGAACTCAAGATTGACTTAGAAAACAGTTCAAGTCTCAAAATTCCACGATACGTAAGCACATCGCCAATAGCCAGAAGTGAGATACACGGATTTGCAGACGCTTCTGAACGTGCTTACGGCTGCTGCATTTACATACGCACAAAGATTGACGCAGACCCTAACGTGCATTTGGTAATAGCCAAATCAAAGGTGGCGCCAATAAAGTTCAAACACTACCGAAGCTGGAACTATGTGCTGCAGTGCTGCTCAATATAACTTTTCGCAAATTTCAAAGTAAACTGGACCAATACATCAACAATATTTATTTTTAGACTGACTCTAAAATGGTGCTGCCGTGGATTGGCATGCATTCGTCCCAACTAAACTGCTTCGTAGCAAATAGAATTGCTGAATTACAGGCGCATTCTGGAGACGTAAAATGGAGGCACGTGCCTTCTGCTAAAAATCCTGCCGATGTAATTTCAAGGGGTGTTAGACGTCACACTGGCGTCTGATTTTCTCGCACGCAGAGTCCTTGCCTGGAGGGTCCTTAATGATCACTCATTCTCAGACCACAGGCTCATACACTTCAGGCTGGGGTACCACACCCCTGCCGCCATTAAGAACTTCAATCTGAAAAAAACCAACTGGGGGTATTATTTGAGATTGCTTATCAGAAAACTACCCCCCCCTACAAAGCTCTGAACCCAATACGGGAGAGAAATTGGACAAGTTGGTGGATACCTTCACAAAAATCTGCTCGGGTGCGCTCAAGAAAGCCTGCCCAAGTACAGTTTATAAAGAAAAATGCAAACCGCCTTGGTGGTCTACTGAATTGGATGGTCTTCGGGTCGAATGTAGAAGACAATTCAACGAGGCACGAAGAAGTAGCACAGAGCCCAGTTGGGTACTGTATAAGCGCAAACTTGCCACCTTCAAGTCGGCCACCAGAAGAGCCAAGCGCACCTCTTGGGCCAACTTCTGCTCAAGCATTGAGTCAACGTCTGCAGCATCGAGGCTCAGAAAAGTGCTGGCCAAATCATCCTCTCCACCAACTCTTCTGCAAGGGGAAGACGGCAGGTGGATGGACTCCTGCAGAGACTCTCTAGATCTGCTCACTAATACACATTTCCCGGGCTGTACCGACAGTAGTAGTACACCCCTTATCCACCACGTAACGGGGGTACCCAGCCATTTGATAGAAGATATCATTACCGAAGAACGCATCTGCTGGGCTGCCCTACAGCCCTACAAATCTCCTGGACCGGACGGCATCGTCCCGGCCCAACTCCAACATTGTCTGCGACACGTTATGCCCTGGATTCTGACAATTTTTAGAAGTTGTTTAAGAGTCAACCACATTCCGGCAAGCTGGAGAGAGGTAAGGGTCGTGTTTATCCCCAAGGCCGGGAAACCGTCTCACGTTACGCCGAAAGACTTCAGGCCTATCAGCCTATCCTCGTTTCTACTTAAAACCTTGGAAAGGCTAATAGAAACATACCTCAGACAGTCTATCAACCCGGATCTGCTGTCGAACTCACAACACGCATACAGTAAGGGCAGGTCAACTGACACTGCCTTCTTGGACATTGAGGGCGCCTTCAACAATATATTACCGTCGGCAATCACCCAGTCGTTGACGGACCTTGGGGTAGATGTCTCCCTGGTAGGCTTCATCAGTCAGTTGCTCACTAGCAGGGCTGTAAGTGCCGAACTAGGGGGACAAACCTGCCGCAAGTTCGTTAGCAGGGGCACCCCACAGGGTGGAGTTCTGTCTCCGCTACTGTGGCTGCTGACGGTGAACCAGCTGCTACGACGCATGGAGGTGGAAGGCCATGCAGTCATAGCCTACGCAGACGTCGTATCAATAATCTGCAGTGGTAAATACCCACAGACTCTCTGTCACCTCATGAGGACGGCGCTATTGACGCTCTCGCAATGGGCGTCCACATGCGGCCTAGGAGTAAATCCTACAAAGACTGAGCTAGTACTTTTCACAAGAAAGTACAAGATTCCGGAACTCCAGCCGCCCACACTAAAAGGGGTTCCTCTTAAATTCAGCCACAGTGCCAAGTACTTGGGAGTCATCCTGGACAGGAAACTGCACTGGAGTGACAACACAATAGAGCGGGTGAAGAAAGACACAAATGCACTCTACATCTGCAAGAGAGCCATAACCACCAGATGGGGGTTCTCACCAAATATTGTACACTGGATATATACGGCCATCGTCAGACCGATTCTTCTGTACGGAATCGTAGTATACTGGCCTGCGATGGACAGATCAACTGTTCTCACCCAACTCAGTCGGGTGCAGAGATCGGCAGAATTATGCATTAGCGGGGCACTTCGTACTACACCAACGGAGGCTCTTAATATATTCTTCCATCTTCTCCCACTAGACATAGTCGGAAAGGAACTTGCTACAAACTCAGCCCTAAGGCTAAGAGAGGCCTCTGCCTGGAAAAGCACGTCAAAAGGACATGCAGGTATACTCCTTCTTCAACCCGGGGTTCCGACCCATACGGATTACTGTGTACCAAAACTTATTTTTGATAAGAAATGTACAGTCAGGATTCCCACTCGTGCAGAGTGGGATAGCCTACCACACAGAAGAAACGACGCCATAAACATTTTCACGGATGGCTCTAAACTGGAACAGAGAGTCGGAGGTGGCATATTTTCTCCGGACCTGGAGATACGACGGTCATTTCGTCTCCCTGATCATTGCAGCGTCTACCAGGCGGAAGTGGCTGCGATACAAGAGGTCACAAGGCACCTATCCCCTGATATGGAAGGCGGTAGACCAATATATATATATTCAGATAGCCAAGCGGCACTAAAAGCGTTAGACTCCAATGTGGACAACTCCAAAGTTATCACTGACTGTCGCAGATCCCTCAACGAGATGGCCCAACTAGTCAGTATCAGCCTTATATGGGTGCCAGGACACCATAATATTGAAGGTAATTGCATAGCAGATGAGCTGGCAAGGGAAGGAACCAACGCAGACATCCTTCCCGACAGGGAAGGTACCATCCTTTCGGCTTTCGACGCGCAACCATGCACGTCAAATAGCACAGCAGCGCTGGGAGAGCACGAGCTCGTGCTTTCGAGCTAAGCTTACCTGGCCATCCCTTAACATAAAAAGGACTTTAAAGCTTGTGAAGCTGAAAAGGAGTGAGATCTCCATGGTGGTGGGGACTCTCACGGGTCACTGTCCGTTTGGCAGACATGCATCGAGACTAAACATCCCGTTTAACGATTTCTGCAGAAGCTGCAGAGACGAAGAGGAAGAGGAAAGTGGAAAGAGGAAAGAGGCGCTGAGCAGGCGCAGACTACACACCCTAGGGAAGCCATTCTTGAGCGACCTCTCGGAAATGAAAAATGTAGAGCTCGCGGACCTAGTTAAATTCTTAAATACCACTGGGTGGCTGAAGACTGACCAGCACAATTAGGGGTTACATGGTATCACAACGGGTCTTAAGGCCTAAGTGGGCGGGTGAACGTTATCACCCCAGCCATTTCAACCTAACCTAACCTAACTAATTTCAAGGGGATGCACAATTGAGGAACTGAAAACCAACATGTGATTTACCGGCCCTGACTTTTTGAAGAAAGAAGAAATTTACTGGCCACAACTTAAGGAGCCATTGCCTGCACCTACAGAAGTGCGCAAACGAGCTGCACTGATCTGCTTCAATCTACTTCAATCATTGACACTGTCATCGAACGCTCATCGTCATACATACGAATACTAAGAATCATGTCCTATGTATTTCGCGTATTCAACAGAGTTTCCGCTAATCGCCACTTTAGGGTTAAAGATATCTCGCAAATAATATCCTCAGAATTATACACACATACAACAGTCTATCGTGATGAGATTCTTCTATTAGCAAAAAAAAAAACAATTAAAGCCAAGCTTGCAAAGAATTGCACCATTTTTATGTACAATGCAACTAGGAGAATTATGTTTAGATGTTGTGAGAGTTGGCGGAAGGTTAGCTAAGGCCGAAATTCCCTATGATGCTAAGTTCCAAGCCATTTTGCCACGCTTCAGTCGCTTATACGTAGAGTAATTACATCGTCAAAATACATGCTGGGCCGAAAGTACTTGTTTCTCTCTTACGAGAAAAGGTATGGATCGTAAACGCCAGATTGTCAGCTCGACAGGTTGTACGAGCATGCACACACTGTTTCAAGTACAAACCTCGTCTCATGCAGCAAATAATGGGAAATCTCCCTGCAGATCGCTTGCGAGCTTGTCGTCCCTTTTTGGTCACGGGCGTAGATTTCTGCGGACCGTTTATGACGTCGTATCGAATACGTGGAAGGGCGCCATACAAGTCCTACGCAGCAGTATTTGTTTGCTTCGCTTCGAAAGCGATTCATATCGAGCTGGTTAGCGAACTCTCAACTAACGCATTTCTGTTTTGTATTCGAAGATTTATTTCACGCCGTGGACTGCCTGAACGCATTTACTGTGATAATGCGACAAATTTTGTTGACTCACTCTGTACATGAAATGTACAGAAGTATATTAGGTTTGCGGGAGCTGAAAAATGTAACAGGCAGAAGGAGGCGTGGCAGATCCCACAAAGTATATATATTCTTGATCAGCATGACGAGACGAGTCTATCCGTCCGTATGAACACCTGGATCTCAGAGACTATAAGAGATAGAGACACCAAATTTTGCACAAAGATGCCTTATGTGTGTATTCTATACGAGTTTGTTTTATTTTTTGGATTTTCCTCCCCACTTCCCCCCTATGGGGGTTTTCCCGATTTTCCATTCGTTTAATCGCCTATATCTCGGAGACTCGAAGACCTAGGAACACCAACTTTTAGTCCAAGATGCCTTATGTGAATACGCAGAAAATGTATATTTTGGCATAGGCATACATACACTCACACAGACGCAATTGCTATGTAAATGTGCAATTAAATACCCTTTACGTGAGTTCGAATACCGAGAAAGGTAAAATCGATCACAAATTTTTTTTTTTTAATATGTTTTTATTTTCTATAGTTATTGCAAACATATGTACAGAGTATTTCAAAGTCGGGACACCCAATTTTAGCTTTTTTACTTGTTTTATATGTACTATACATAAAGATTATTATTAATGGATTTTAAAAATATACGCTTATGGAAATTCAATATTCTCTACTTTTACGTTGTATCCTTTTTGTAACACCGCCCTAAGAACACTAAGTTTTCCATGTGAGCTTCATCTGCATCAACGCTTCCTTTTTTCGTTTGATGATACAGCGGATTTATAAGCGAGCTCCCTTTTTACATTGTTTCCGGGGGATCTATCGTCAGTCGTATTCCTGCAAGTGAATTAGATTTTAATTACATGTGTTTGAATAGCCAACAAGAGAGCACGCTACAGTCGAGCAAGCCCGATAGTGAAATACGCTGTACCCAGCAGAAGCACAAAGCAGAGGGCAAGTTTATTTTTTTATTCAGATCAGGGTTCGTAAAATGTGCTCGCAACCCGTTCGGGCCCGCGAGAAATTCTCCTGCGGGTTTTTTCGGGTCGCTGCCGACAGAGGCCGCGGATACGATCGGGTCGTACATATGTATGTACATATGTGTTAAATTTGTATGATGGTACGCTTGTGTGTATATATTTCAAGGCAAAATGTGCGCGATGCATTTCATCCCTTATAGCCTCACTCAGCAGATTTGTCTGCGTTTGCATAGTGGTACCTGATACTAGATTTCTGAATGAATGTCTTTCGATTTTTTTGGCTATAGGAAATAAAAAGATCATTTGCAAATAAATAAACTTGTTACTAAAACATTTTTTACTATTCGAAAGAAATTTCGTTTATTAATTCCGCATTTAGTTTCGCTATTAAAATATCGCCTCATACATTTGGATACGACTTATCACAGGTTTTTGGCACATCTTGCACGTCACAGTTTTACTACTACTGCTTTCCACTAACAAAGAAGTATTTAAATATTTGGTAAGTTTGCCCATTTCACTATTTTTAAGTTGCAATGCGTCTTCAACACTTTCAATCTTGTAAAAAACTGAATAACTGTCCCGGCCAACATCCTTTTAAATAGAGTGAAAGGGATCGCGCACATTTCGCCTTAAAAAAATATATACACACAAGCATACCATCATACAAATTTCACACATCACACATACATATGTACATATGCCTGCCTACCACGAACGAGCGCTCTGCTACTGCAGACCGGCTCGTACGACACTGCTGCTGTCGGCAGCGACCCGCGGCGAAGCACGGCGTACCCGCACGACCCGTTACCTCTGCCAGACGACCCGATCGGACCCGCGGCCTCTGTCGGCAGTGACCCGAACGGGTTTTGCCCGCAGTTTACGAACCCTGATTCAGATACACCCCCCCCCCCCCCCCCCCCCCTTCCACAATCCACCACAATTCGTGTTTTTTTTATAAATTCCGTAATTCTTGGAATTCTAAAATCAATGTGTCCGTGTGCCAAGTTTCATCATGATAGGTCAATTCTGAAGAAAGTTATAGTCATAAATAAAATCGCTGCTCATGAGCTGCCTGCAGCTCTGCCGGTAGTGCTGCCCGCAGCTGTTGTTGTTGTTGCTGCTTTGGTTCAACTTTGTGCTGCATACATACAAGCATATAAACACGCATAGGCACGTGATGTAAATGTATGCTGTTAAAACTGAACATAAACATGTATTCTAATTTAATTTAATTTAATTAATTAATTCAATTTTTTTTAATAATTTAATTTTTGACAAAAAAATTAAAAAAAAAAAAATTTTTTGTGGATCCAGTCAGGCTATTTTACTGTCGGGCTTGCTCGACTGTAGCGTTCTCTCCTGTTTATACTCCGTACATAAAATGTACAAGAGTATATTAGGTTTGCGGGAGCTGAAAATGTAACAGGCAGAAAGAGGCGTGGCAGATCCCACAAAGTATATATATTCTTGATCAGCATGACGAGACGAGTCGATCTAGCCCTGTCTGTCTGCCCGTATGAATTCCTGGATCTCAGAGACTATAAGAGATAGAGACACCAAATTTTGCACAAAGATGCCTTATGTGTGTATTCTATACGAGTTTGTTTTATTTTTTGGATTTTCCTCCCCACTTCCCCCCTATGGGGGTTTTCCCGATTTTCCATTCGTTTAATCGCCTATATCTCGGAGACTCGAAGACCTAGGAACACCAACTTTTAGTCCAAGATGCCTTATGTGAATACGAAAATGTGTATTTTGGAATTTCCCTCGCTCCCCCCTCTCCCACGCAAATCGTAACTCCCGTAATTCTTGGAATTTCTTGCAAATACCCCCTGTTAGTGATTATGTGTCCGTATGCCAAGTTTCATCATGATAGACCGATTTAGCAGGAAATTATAGCCATAAATATATTTTCTGCCCGCAGCTGTTGTTGATGCTGATGCTTTGGTTGAGTGCAAACATGCTCACACAGACACGAATATACGAGCATAAGAATACATACACTCACATAGACGCAATTGCTTTGTATATGTGCAATTATACACCCTTTACGTGAGTTCGAGTACCAAAAGGGGTAAAATCGATCAAAATTTCTTTTAGATCTCTTAATTTTTTTAATTTCTATAATTATTCTAAACATATGTACAGAGTATTTCAAAGTCGAGACACCCTACTTTAGCTTCCTTACTTGTTTGTTATTCTTTATTAAGTCAGAGGTTCTCTGTAAAAGATATTTGATGTTTTATTTTGTGGTCTACAACATACACTAGAGCATTGCTTTCGTTTGTCGATCCCTACTAATTCGAAGGCTTGGCCTTGGGAATACCGGAAATTGAAGCCTTATAAATGATCAAATGTGATCATCGGTATCTTCGTTATATGAGCTAGTTGACCAGTTGCTAGCCGTTGATAATATTTGCTGCACTTAAATTGTCCTGCAATTCCTTAATAAGCAGTCTCGTCCCATCGTACATGCTTGGAAGGCTTTGATTTCTCAAAAGTAAGATTGCAATTCCGAATTTTCCCTTCAATTTATGTGGCGGCAGTCCAGAAGGGTTTAGTGATTTTAAATGTCTTCAATATTAATCACGGTGTCGATCGATTTGTAATTTTTTATTTGGCTGGGGGCTTTTGAATAATATTGCCTTAATATTTAAAGTAACAATGTTTCGAGGATGATTATGAACTAACAAAATGCTACTCAGGAGTTTTTAAAGGTAATTTTTTTACGCCTTTGGTTACATTATTGGCGTTTTAGTAACGATTCCATTCTTTTTTGCAAATGTAATATAGCCCATGTTAACCGTCGATAGTGTAGCTTCCAAACAGTGAAAGAATCCATTAAATCGGTCCAGTAGATTCGGAGCCTTTTCAATTCAAACAAACAATCAAAACTTTCCTCTTTATAATATTAAATATAGATTACGTGTTGATAATGGTTTGGTTAATGTTGTTTTTGAAATGTGGGCAGTATTGTCGAACTTCTGTAGCGGAAAAAGGGGCGGGAAAATCAAAAAAAAAAAATTACCTGGTTTAGCTTAGGAACTTGGAGCATTTACTTGTATATACCAAGTTTGGTTAATGTACACGTAACTGTTACCGAAATTGGGGCGTTCATGCAGACGGACGAACGGACATGTTTAGATTGATTTGTCTCGTCATGCTGATTACATATGTATGTGCTTTGCACAAACCTAATATACCCTTTTTACCCTGCGGATACAGCGTATAAAAACAGCCAAAAAATTTTGTAACCAAATTAACTTATTAACAATCTGTCCAAATCTGAGTACAAAACTCCAAAAACTACCGAAGTTATGGAAAAAACACAAATTGTGTGGGAGTGGGGGGGGGGGGGGGGGAACAAGAGAGAACGCTACAGTCGAGTAAGCCCGACAGTGTAATACCCTGTACCCAGGTAAACTTCCGACACTGAGGTACATGCGCCTCTAGCAGAAGCAAAAGGAAGAAGAGCGAACTTGATGCTGCAGCTTGTGGGCGTAGTATCGAAGTGAAATTATTTCGCTAATAACTTTTCTTAGAATTAACCGATTCGAATGAAATTTGAAACAAAAGTAGATATTATGAAAATTATGTGTGTATTGTTTGGTTAAGGTAGCTTTCGAAATGCGGAAAATTCTGTAGCGGGGGAAGGGGGAGAAATTCCAAAAAATAAAATAAACTCGTCCTTTCTCGGACCTAGGAGAATCTGGATCCCAAAGTTGGTTTTTAAGAGATCCTTGCGTTCATCCAGACAGACGGACGGGCGGACATGTCTAGATCGATTTCTCTCGACATGCTGATTCAGAATATATATACTTTATGGGGCGGAGATGATTCCTTCTGCATGTTGCATACTTTGCACAAACCGAATATACCCTTTTTACCCTACGGGTACAGGGTATAAAAACACATACTCATCCTTTCTCAGACTTAGGAGAATCTGAATAACAAGTTTGGTTATTCTTGCTCTTGTACTTGCTGAGATCCTTGCGTTCATACAGACGGACGGACAGACGGACATGGCTATATCAACGCGGCTTGTCATCCTGATCAATAATATATACATATGTATACTTTGTGGGGTCTACCCCGCCTCTTCGTGTGTGTTCCATGTACACTCGCACAAAACTAATAAACCCTTTTAGCCTTTGGGCACAGGGTATAAAAAACAAACTTGACCTGCCTAGGGCTTAGAAGAACCTAGATACCAAGTTTGGTAGATACCAAGTTTGGTAATTCTTTGTGCTGCATACATACAAGCATATAAACACGCATAGGCACGTGATGTAAATGTATGCTGTTAAAACTGAACATAAACATGTATTCTAATTTAATTTAATTTAATTAATTAATTCAATTTTTTTTAATAATTTAATTTTTGACAAAAAAATTAAAAAAAAAAAAATTTTTTGTGGATCCGGTCAGGCTATTTTACTGTCGGGCTTGCTCGACTGTAGCGTTCTCTCCTGTTTATACTCCGTACATAAAATGTACAAGAGTATATTAGGTTTGCGGGAGCTGAAAATGTAACAGGCAGAAAGAGGCGTGGCAGATCCCACAAAGTATATATATTCTTGATCAGCATGACGAGACGAGTCGATCTAGCCCTGTCTGTCTGCCCGTATGAATTCCTGGATCTCAGAGACTATAAGAGATAGAGACACCAAATTTTGCACAAAGATGCCTTATGTGTGTATTCTATACGAGTTTGTTTTATTTTTTGGATTTTCCTCCCCACTTCCCCCCTATGGGGGTTTTCCCGATTTTCCATTCGTTTAATCGCCTATATCTCGGAGACTCGAAGACCTAGGAACACCAACTTTTAGTCCAAGATGCCTTATGTGAATACGAAAATGTGTATTTTGGAATTTCCCTCGCTCCCCCCTCTCCCACGCAAATCGTAACTCCCGTAATTCTTGGAATTTCTTGCAAATACCCCCTGTTAGTGATTATGTGTCCGTATGCCAAGTTTCATCATGATAGACCGATTTAGCAGGAAATTATAGCCATAAATATATTTTCTGCCCGCAGCTGTTGTTGATGCTGATGCTTTGGTTGAGTGCAAACATGCTCACACAGACACGAATATACGAGCATAAGAATACATACACTCACATAGACGCAATTGCTTTGTATATGTGCAATTATACACCCTTTACGTGAGTTCGAGTACCAAAAGGGGTAAAATCGATCAAAATTTCTTTTAGATCTCTTAATTTTTTTAATTTCTATAATTATTCTAAACATATGTACAGAGTATTTCAAAGTCGAGACACCCTACTTTAGCTTCCTTACTTGTTTGTTATTCTTTATTAAGTCAGAGGTTCTCTGTAAAAGATATTTGATGTTTTATTTTGTGGTCTACAACATACACTAGAGCATTGCTTTCGTTTGTCGATCCCTACTAATTCGAAGGCTTGGCCTTGGGAATACCGGAAATTGAAGCCTTATAAATGATCAAATGTGATCATCGGTATCTTCGTTATATGAGCTAGTTGACCAGTTGCTAGCCGTTGATAATATTTGCTGCACTTAAATTGTCCTGCAATTCCTTAATAAGCAGTCTCGTCCCATCGTACATGCTTGGAAGGCTTTGATTTCTCAAAAGTAAGATTGCAATTCCGAATTTTCCCTTCAATTTATGTGGCGGCAGTCCAGAAGGGTTTAGTGATTTTAAATGTCTTCAATATTAATCACGGTGTCGATCGATTTGTAATTTTTTATTTGGCTGGGGGCTTTTGAATAATATTGCCTTAATATTTAAAGTAACAATGTTTCGAGGATGATTATGAACTAACAAAATGCTACTCAGGAGTTTTTAAAGGTAATTTTTTTACGCCTTTGGTTACATTATTGGCGTTTTAGTAACGATTCCATTCTTTTTTGCAAATGTAATATAGCCCATGTTAACCGTCGATAGTGTAGCTTCCAAACAGTGAAAGAATCCATTAAATCGGTCCAGTAGATTCGGAGCCTTTTCAATTCAAACAAACAATCAAAACTTTCCTCTTTATAATATTAAATATAGATTACGTGTTGATAATGGTTTGGTTAATGTTGTTTTTGAAATGTGGGCAGTATTGTCGAACTTCTGTAGCGGAAAAAGGGGCGGGAAAATCAAAAAAAAAAAAATTACCTGGTTTAGCTTAGGAACTTGGAGCATTTACTTGTATATACCAAGTTTGGTTAATGTACACGTAACTGTTACCGAAATTGGGGCGTTCATGCAGACGGACGAACGGACATGTTTAGATTGATTTGTCTCGTCATGCTGATTACATATGTATGTGCTTTGCACAAACCTAATATACCCTTTTTACCCTGCGGATACAGCGTATAAAAACAGCCAAAAAATTTTGTAACCAAATTAACTTATTAACAAACTGTCCAAATCTGAGTACAAAACTCCAAAAACTACCGAAGTTATGGAAAAAACACAAATTGTGTGGGAGTGGGGGGGGGGGGGGGGGGGGGGGGGGGGAACAAGAGAGAACGCTACAGTCGAGTAAGCCCGACAGTGTAATACCCTGTACCCAGGTAAACTTCCGACACTGAGGTACATGCGCCTCTAGCAGAAGCAAAAGGAAGAAGAGCGAACTTGATGCTGCAGCTTGTGGGCGTAGTATCGAAGTGAAATTATTTCGCTAATAACTTTTCTTAGAATTAACCGATTCGAATGAAATTTGAAACAAAAGTAGATATTATGAAAATTATGTGTGTATTGTTTGGTTAAGGTAGCTTTCGAAATGCGGAAAATTCTGTAGCGGGGGAAGGGGGAGAAATTCCAAAAAATAAAATAAACTCGTCCTTTCTCGGACCTAGGAGAATCTGGATCCCAAATTTGGTTTTTAAGAGATCCTTGCGTTCATCCAGACAGACGGACGGGCGGACATGTCTAGATCGATTTCTCTCGACATGCTGATTCAGAATATATATACTTTATGGGGCGGAGATGATTCCTTCTGCATGTTGCATACTTTGCACAAACCGAATATACCCTTTTTACCCTACGGGTACAGGGTATAAAAACACATACTCATCCTTTCTCAGACTTAGGAGAATCTGAATAACAAGTTTGGTTATTCTTGCTCTTGTACTTGCTGAGATCCTTGCGTTCATACAGACGGACGGACAGACGGACATGGCTATATCAACGCGGCTTGTCATCCTGATCAATAATATATACATATGTATACTTTGTGGGGTCTACCCCGCCTCTTCGTGTGTGTTCCATGTACACTCGCACAAAACTAATAAACCCTTTTAGCCTTTGGGCACAGGGTATAAAAAACAAACTTGACCTGCCTAGGGCTTAGAAGAACCTAGATACCAAGTTTGGTAATTCTAGCAATGTATGTAATTTATACATACCCAAACGTTGCGGGTGTAACAAACATGTTCAAATGTTTATTCCGTCCAGCGATGAGTACAATTTTGGTTTGTGCACACATAGTAGAGTCTCATCTCTTCCTCTGCTCGGCGCGTTTGCGCTTGAAAGAAAACCGCCTCGCGATGTGAGCATTTTGGACAAGCGTGGTCCTCCGTACGAGGTAGCGTGGGATCCGATATAACATCAGGAACTATGTGCGTAAGTTCATCAATTTCATGCATAATTTTATTTACATAAATGCAATTTGAGTCGGCCTCTTGCTTATAATCGCAGTTGCGGCAAGCGTACAGCAAAATTTTGTTTTCCTTGTCTTCCTTTGGGTATAACATATTGTTACACTCTTGGCAAAAACGTATGCCTACAAACCCTGGTCCTTCAGTAAGGGTAATCATTATAAAATGACAAGTTGTTAAAACTACCAATTTTGAATTAATTGATACACATAAATATCAGAAAACCTTTAAGGAAAAATCTCCACTAGGAACTTAAATGTATTTTCCTTCTTTTTTGTTAAATATGGTTTCTTGTTAGGGATGTAAGAATCTACCGATATACATATTTGGTCATCGATTAATTGATATTTGTAGATGTTTGTATTCGCAATTTCAATAGATCGATTGTTGGTAGTTTGTTGTGTTATTTTATTTATATAATTGTAATATAGAATTTGTTACGACTACGCTTTTTTCTTTTGGTCATGGTCGATGCATCGCAACAAAATATCGATGCATCGATGTTTTAAAAAATAAACTTTTCTTAGAAAAAAAGGCTCATATTTGGGGGAGAAGAGACTGATATAGTATTTTACATATGATATAGTATTTTACTTAATGTTATTAACCAATAAAGAACTCATAGTCCTTACTTTTGATAAAGTTGTATGGTTTAATTAAAAATACTATCAAATACTAAACAATCTAAAGTATGTATATATAACAATAAAATTAAAATACATATACCGTAAACCGCACAAAAAAATAGATCGCCCAAGAAATATGAAAAATATTCGATGTTTGGACAAAAATCGATGGATTGACGATGTATCGGAAGCAAAATAAACATCGGAAAACACCGCGCAATATACAAAACATAATTCAAAAGTAAACAAACCCAAAATAACTACCATCAAAAAACCGAAACTTAACGCGAGAAAAAGTAAACGGATCTGCACGGATACGGACGTCAAGAAAAAACAAAAGGAACTGCATATATGCGGACGGAGAGGAATGGTGGCATCGGACAACTATGTGGGATGCAAGGCGCGTGGGATCTCTGCCTGATTGTTGCAGATCAAACACAAACAACAGCCACGGCGCGTGGCCAAGGAACGGACTCATCGGCTTTTCTATCTTCTGCTGCTATCTTGGTTGCTGTTGCGCTATTGCTGCGGCAAATGATGGTGCTGCTGATTCTGGTGCGGCTGATGGCGATGCTTCTGGTGCTGCCGTTGCTACTATGTCTGCTGGCTTTGGCACGCTGTCGGCTTCCGTACGCTGCTGTTGGTGTCGTTGGGATCGCCGGCTTTATGCGTTGCTGTTGCTGATGGCGGTACCGCTATTGCTGCTCCTACGATGCAGCTAGCTCTGCCGCCGGTGCTGCTAATGTACACACCGTTCCTACGCGGACCGTGTATCTGCGCGATGTAGCACATCCGCTAGGTAAATTACTGCATATTCATAGTATGCATATATGTCATTAATTTAATGTTACATAAAAAAGAAGAAAAAGATGCAATATATAAATATATACAAGTATATATATATTTATATATATATATATATATTTTTTTTTTTTAAATATTTTTAATGTAACTTTAAATTAATGACATATATGCATACTATGAATATGCAGTAATTTACCTAGCGGATGTGCTACATCGCGCAGATACACGGTCCGCGTAGGATATATATATATATATATCTTTTTCTATATTTGCATTACCTATATGTAATATTATTTTTTTTCGTGCTTGCTTTGGAACTGTAGACCACGTGCCAGAGTTAGGGTATCGGCTAATCCGGAAAAGCCAGAGGAGATTTTGAAAATTCTCGAGATCTGTAACCCTCATATGAAGACGGACGACCGGAGTGTGGTCAAATGAGAGAAGCCGGAAGGGACCACGCGCCAGATCGTCCTAGTCATAAATAAAGAATCCGTGGACGAGCTAGCCAAGAGCGGCGGTCTAGCGAGGTATGGCTACAAGTCGGTAGCATTTTATGTTGTTTGTTCTGCCTGCATTTGTAAAGCGAAACCCGTGTTTCTATATTTTGAAAATCCTTGAATGCAAAGTTGTAGGTTTAGTTACGTAGATTTCATTACCCAAATTTCAAATCGATCGGACAAAATTTATAACACAAACTTATAATTTGAAAAAGTGAATAAATATTAAAACCCCAATAATTCAAGCTCCAACACAAATTTCGAACCAAATTTGAAGTTCATTGTTAGAAAAATTCGGATTTTTCAAACAAACTTTGGAGCTCGTTTTCCCCCACTTGGAGTTCGAATTTACCAAAATCACCTCTTAATGCTCACCTAAGCTCAAATTTCAGCTTTCTAGCTCTTACCGTTTGGGCTGTGCCCCAGGAAAAATGGTGGAAAACCAAGTATGCAGTGTTTTTTGAATTCTTTTATAGATTACACAAACCCAGTTTGAAGCCAATCAAATGGAAATTGCAGATTTTTCATACAAACGTTGGAACCCGTTTTCCCCCCTTTGAAGGTCGAATTTCATTATTCATTCATTATTCCAAATATTATTATTGAAAAGGGATACTTTGGTCCATTATATGTTAGCTATTTTCGGTCGATATTATTCAAATACGCAAATAAATCTTCTGATTTACTCAAATCTACTGTAAGTGATAAATCTCAAATTATGAATATGTATAACTCTTGAATCCGTACTATGATTCATAGTAAAATCTGGATTAAAACTCAAAAACACTTTACAGATTTGGATGATACTTTCATATTTAGAATATGCAGCGAAGACTTCAGATCTGTTAAAGAAATACTCGTGTCGTGAAAAGAAACTTACTTCCACGGTTGATAAAATTTTGACTTATGCTCAAATGTTCATATAATATCAGTGCCCACTAATTGTATTTATGTTAGACGAAGATGTTTATAAATACATGCAACAATCAGGCAAAACGAGGATGTTTTCAAAATTATTTTATAATTAAAATTTATGTAATCTTAAATTGAAAAATCAAATCAAATCATATGAAATTGATCATGAAATGATTGTTTTTTTTTTTCGATGTAAAAAATAATAAAATTGGCAGTTTCTTTAGGCAAATAATGAACTTTGAGTACATATTGTGCAGATCCTAGCACAATGTACAATTATTTTTAAAGCTTAAGAATTTATCTTTCAAATAAAATTTGTTTGACCAAAATTATTTTATCCGTTTAGGACATAAGACTTTTGCAACAAAAAAAGTCAGAAGGCCTCACTGTGTGACGTTTTTGCCAAGCTCTCCTACACGAAGCGCGAAGTGCTATCGCTGATCTTCAAGCAGTTCGATCCAAGGTACATTTCGGTGGCTTTTGCGATGCTTCGGAAAGATCATACGGGGCAGCACTTTACGTCCGTGTGGAGTTCCAGAAAGCGCAATTCTCCTAAGCGATATGTGTTTCCACACTTGCCGCATAGCAGTTGTGACCCTCATTTTTGGACAGACTTGACGATCGTGTTATCATGGTTCAGCAAACAACCATGCAATTGGATTACTTTCGTAGCCAATCGAGTCTCGAAGATGCTAATGCTAATGCAAGGCTGTCGCAATCCATAAGAAAAGGTCGAGACGCAGTTGATAGGCGGACTTCCAATCCAGCGAAGTACATTCTCTCCTCCTTTTATGCACACAGAACTCGACTTCGCTGGGCCATTTGAAATTTAAAACTACACGGGCCGAGTCTGTTTCATTACTTAGGGCTACGTGCGGGTTTTTGTGTCCTTCAGAACCAGAGCTATCCACCTCGAGGCTACATCCGACCTCACGACGGAAAAGTTCTTGGCCGCCTTTGCGCGCTTAGTGGCAAGAAGGCGATGTCCCCAAGAAATCCAGTCTAACAACGGCACTACTTTTGTTGGAGCGTCAAGGGCTTCAGAGAGTGACTTCCTAGAAGCAACGCGAACACGAATTACCGCCACCCATGGCCAGTAACTTCTCTTCTAAAATATCATTCCTCCTGGCGCGCGATTTGACACTTTTCTACAAGGCCACGTCGAGTCAAAGGTACAAATTCGAAGAACTGTCGTCGTTGCTGTGCAAGATCAAGGCGGTCCTGAACTCCCGCCCGATTTTTCCAATGCCGCCGATCTTCTGGCTCTGACCCTCGGCCATTTTCTTAACGGCGGACAGCTCTTTTCCATTGCCGAGCCCGAGATAAAGCAGGAAGCCGCATCAAGTGGAAAAAACCTTTGAGCGACCTTCAGACAGGGTGGTGGTCGTGAAGGAGGACAACATCCCATCGCATGATTGGCGGCTTGGCCGAGTCCAAGAATCCTATCCTGGCTCTGATGGGATCTCTTAACGTCATGTCTATCGCCAAAATTGCTTCCCCTAGAAGAATCCGTTTACGTCCAGTAGCTACTATGTCTAGTTCCAGCTCCGTGTTGTTTGTTCCAATTTATATTTAGTTTCCATTAATCGTCCAACCAACTCTTTCTCGCCTTCGGGCAGTACTCATTAACAAGTACTGCCTGAATTGCCTGGCCCACGAGCACTCCGGGCGCTCCTACGAACCGGGACAAGTGCCGCCGGTGCCAAGGGGGGCATCATACTCTGCTCCACATGGACGAACGGCAGCGATCGCACTCGCCCCAGCTCACCCCTCTTACCGTCAGACTCACTCTCTACAGCGCGCCACCTCGTCGCACCAGTCTGCCTCCCTCCAGCAGCCGTTTTCGTTGGTGTTGCTGCCAACTGCGGTGGTCCTCGTCGACACGGGCACTCGTTGCATGGTGGTGGTACCTGATACTATATTTCTGAATTAAAGGAAATGAATAGATCATTTGCAAATAAATAAACTTGTAACTTATATATTTTATGCTATTCTATAGAACTATACGTATTGAAGGTGTTACTGGTACGAGAATAAATATATAGTAAAGTCCCTTTAAATTAAGTTGCTACACCACAGATCTTTAAAAATAGTATCAGGTACCACTGTGCAATCGTAGGCAAAACAGCTGGGCCAAGATAAAACGAAATAGGCAACAGGTACATATACCTGCTTGGCACGAACGAGCGCTCGGCTTCTGCAGGCCGGCTCGTACAACACTACTGCTTTCATTGTGAAAAGAAATTTGTGTTGGAGCTTGAATTATTGGGGTTTTAATATTTATTCACTTTTTCAAATTATAAGTTTGTGTTATAAATTTTGTCCGATCGATTTGAAATTTGGGTAATGAAATCTACGTAACTAAACCTACAACTTTGCATTCAAGGATTTTCAAAATATAGAAACACGGGTTTCGCTTTACAAATGCAGGCAGAACAAACAACATAAAATGCTACCGACTTGTAGCCATACCTCGCTAGACCGCCGCTCTTGGCTAGCTCGTCCACGGATTCTTTATTTATGACTAGGACGATCTGGCGCGTAGTCCCTTCCGGCTCCTCTAATTTGACCACACTCCAGTCGTCCGTCTTCATATGCGGGGTTGCAGATCTGGAGAATTTTCAAATTCTCCTCTGGCTTTTCCGGCTTAGCCGATACCCTAACTCTGGCACGTGGTCTACTGGGTATGTCGCACCAGTCCACTGCTACTAATTTTGCACATGGGTACACTTCACCAAGCGCTGATATTGATTTATTATACGCTTCGGCCGACCAATTGTCGTGGCAAGCGATGGCCTTGACTCTGCCCTGATGCCAGTCTGCATCATCGTACATCGGTGGTGGTCCTCCATTTGACACCAGGTCCATCAGAAAACGACCCTGCAGCTCGTTTTCGACTCCTGCCCATCTGTGCCTCGGAATAAGACCATCTTTGCTGCTCATGTCCAGGACACCAATGAGGATCTTATCCTTTGCCACTTCTGCGAAGGTTCGATGCAGAGTGGGTGGAGGCCTTGTTCGCTTCGCTGGTTGTGGCGGCGTGTCTTCTGCCGACCTCTACCTTTTCGGCGCATTTTTGTGTCTTCTTACCGGAGCTGGCTTGAAATCCGGTAAGATTTTCTTTGCCCATTCTACCATCTTCCGGCCATCGGGTGACGACTCGGGGGCAGAATGGTTCTTTTGCAGTATGTCTGCTGCGCGTCGCTGGCATCGCCGAAGTGCCTGGCTCTGCAGAGTTACCAGCCACCTCCCCTTCGACTGCTGGCTTAGCAGCTTGACTTAGCTGCTTCGCCTTCGAAGTTTAGGGGGTCTGATGCTCTCCAGATTCTGATTGTCGGATTGTCTCCACCTGCACTGGCAGCAATGGGATGGGAGCTGTTGGGAGTTCCCATCCTGGTGACAGTCAAGTCTATGACCGTTTGGTTTGAGGGATTAGAAATCTCGTCCGGCTTATGGCGAGATCCGGTCTCAGTGTTTTTGTTAATTTTCTTAAGTTTTGTTTTTTTGACAGGTTGCATATTTGGTCCCACGAGTAAAAAATAATTGTAATAAATAATGTAAAAAATAATGTAAAAAATAATTTTCTATAGTTTTAAATCAGAAATTAAATTTTTAAAACGAAAAGCAACAACGGTAGCTGCATGTCATTGGCACGCCCCTATTCTTTCGTTTACATTTTTCGATCATCTACGCCTTTTAATTGCAAAAGGCAAAATACCAAAAGTTTACAGTTACCGTCGCCAGGCAACAACTGAGTAAGCGATAGCAAAGCCGAAATTGAATAACGGAGCTACACATATTCTGCTTCGCATTGCGGGCAGATGTATGTATGTATGTGAGATGTTTATTATAAAATTAATATTATATGTAGTATTATAAACCAATGCGGGATAAGTTAATACAACTGATTTAATGGAATTTAAAATGGAATTATAAACTAAAACGTTGACACACTGCTACGGACAAAACGACTTCTCTTCACGACGTTCTCAGCTCGACTTCTCTCTCACGACTCCCCTGCCCTCACGTGTCTCTCTGTACGGAAAAAGGGCAGGCTGGCAATACTTTTGTGTGTTGCCACCTTACATTCGGCCCTCCTGATCTTCGTCATCCGAAACGGATGACAACAGCTCCTCGTTTTCAACGAAATACTTCCACAGCTTAATGTTATCGCAGCTAGTGGCTGTGATACCTGGTCCTTCGACGTTTGCGTCCGCTTTCTTCACATCGTATCGGCCATTTTACAATTTTGTAAGGGCCCAGAAATTCGCTTGCTAATTTCCGGTCCGCCACAAATTGTGTCCGCTTGATAGCAACGAGAACGCTAAGCTTGTAGCCTTTCTCGCTGCAGCGCCTCATATCGTAGTTTCGCACGCAACTCTTGTTACTCCTTGATAAACACTTCGATAAGCTGTCTGATGCGCTATCATCGAAACATGCGCTTTGAGGAGTAAGCCAACCTCATCACCACAAAAATGGGAGACGCTGAGCAGCGCATTCTTACCGTGCTGCTGGAGCGTCTGGATATAATGGCTGGTGAGATGAAGCAGCTGCACGAGATGGCAAACTCTTTGGTGCGCGAGGTTTTGGA